>NC_084464.1:103557094-104232094 GCF_027409185.1 Cynocephalus volans | reverse complement strand
ATGTCTCACAGTGTCTGTGGCAAGAGTGGTTATCCATTGGCCAAAAAATGTGAACCCCTCCCTCTACAATTCAGAGTTCCTTTTGGAAAGTGGCTACTCTTGCTGGAAAGGGACGATATTTCCCAGGCTCTTTTGCATCTTGTTGGAATCGTATGGCCGATTCTCCCACAAAGAAATAGGATCAGAACAGATATGTGTCATTCTGCTCCAAGAATGGTAAGAAGCAAATGTGCATTCTCCATGCTCTCCTTTTCCACCAGCCACATTGAGGACTTTGTTGCCTTAGTGTATGAGAAGACTCGAGGTGGAAAGAGCCTGAATCCTTGAATCAATGTATAGACAAAAGCCACCCACTAATCTGGAAACCGACCTTTTATTTTGCTAAGCCATTGATATTTGGAGTTTAGTTATTATGGCAGGAAACATTAGACTAACAAATACATCTCAAATGTAACACATCCAAAATACCACTCTATTCCCTGAATATATTTCTCGCCCAATCTTCCCTATCTCAGTAAGTATAGCAACTATCATTCAATTTTTCAAGGTCAAACCTCAGTGTCATCACCCCAACATTTATTTCTAAAATGCAAATCAGATTATGGCAACCCCCTGCTTAGAGCCCTTCAACTGTTTGTCAATAAACTAAGACAGAAGTCCAAATGTCTTATCACAGGCTCTTCATGACCTTTCAACTTCATTTTTTGCCACAGACTCTCTCAGTCCTTAAATTCCAGCCATACTGGCCTTCTTTCAGCTCCTCAAGTGCACCAAGTACCAAACTCTCCCACCACAGGAACTCTGAGCATGCTGTCCTCTCATGCTGGAATGTTCTTCCCACCTCACTTGACTTGGATAATTCAGACTTCAGCTGAGTAGTACTTCCTCAGAATGGTCTTTCCAAGCTCACTATATAACTTAGGTCTTCCATCTTTCTCATGTTCTCTAACACTATTTTTTTATAGAATTTATTATATTTATAAGTATATGAACATTTTTCCCTCTATGGATTCAATGCCTATCTCATTCACTGGACAATTTCCCTCATGGGTAACAGGAGACTCAGGGAATACACCTGAAGATTCACTGTTAAAGCCTTTTTTATGTTTCTTTTTACCTCACCCTGTCATAATCTATTCTTGAATTAATTTTTAATATACTTCATATATTACTAAAATAGTACATGGATGTAATTTATAAATAAATGTGCATATATCAATGGCACATTCTCAAATATGTTTGCCTTAGAGTTGTGCAATCAGACAAGTTTTAAAAACACTACACTAGACCAAAAACTCCATGAGAAGGACAACGTCATTACAGGGTCTTGCACATGATTATTGCTCAGTAAATACCTATTTAGTAGGTAAATGAATAATAAGTATCTCCAATTCACTGTCCTTAATAATTAGTTGGAATTATTATCTGTATGCTAGAGTAACTAAAACTGTATTTGTAAAAACAAATTATTCTAGGCTTGTGTTAATAGACAAAAATCAATTCATAAATAATAGCATCATTTGCATATAAAAATGTTCTTAAGTCTTCTAAAATTATGCTGTTTCTTTCACAAAGGTTAAACACCCCCTACCATCTTCTTTAAGCTATTCATCTATTCAGTTAAAACTTTCAAGATAATACAAAGAGAAATGTCAGCCTCAGCAAATGATCACAACCTACAAATTAAATAGAGTTAATAAGGATTTAGCATGTCTTCAAACCAATAAAAAGCCCTTGTAATATTCAAGGTCATTCCTTATATTTTTAAAAAGATAAATTGAACTTTTAAGTAAAAATGTGTTCAGTAGTGATTCTCTGAGCTCTATGATGCATTCATATCATCAAAATCATGTCTTGGGAAACGTTAAAATAATTATTGCTATTAAAAATGTATGTCTTAACTGTAATAGACAAAATATTTTTAAAACATTTTAAATCATATAGTTGCTTTATTATTTCCTTTACTATAGCCTTCCTAGACATACCAAAAATATAGTCTTTTTCTGTTTTTGATATAGTTTTTGTATACAATAATTTTTTGCTTAAACCAATCCCATTTCTTTGCTCCCTATTTTTTTCTCTATTTTTCATTAAGCTTCAAGAACCCACCTTCCTCCTGCTATCAAACCATTAGAATAAAGTGACCAAAGTTTATCAGATCTCTATCTCTGATATCTTCCAGTCAGTTTCTCTGAGAAGTAGGAGGAATGAAGTTTAGTAGCTCTAGCAGACACTTACCTTTATAAAGAACTGCTAGAAGAACTTCCTGTCATTTATTTATCCATTCAATAGCCAATATTTAATAAAAATCTTTATATGCCAAGTGTTATAAATTCAGGGATAAACACAACAGACTTAAACCCTGCATTCATGGAGTTCATTGACCAGTAAGGCATAAAGGCTTGTGAACAAATATATGAGCATATCCTTGGAAAATTTATAAATGCTAAAACTCAAAAGAACAGGTATTCCAGCCATGTTCTATTCACAAACTGATGATTTCATAAACATCACCAATCGAAATAGAGAAAGGAAAATTTTTTTAAAAATACATTCCATTCTGGATATTGATAAATCAATGAGAATTAGCTGAGACTTTCCTGGACGGAATTCAAATACTGCTGTGCTGATTCACTCAGTATTGTAACCATGTCACACTGTGTTTTTCCCACCAGTCTTTATCTCAGGATTCTTGAATCTTTCATGGTTATTCTGTATAAGAAAGTTATAAAGGACAAGATGAAATGTGGTGATTAGAGAAAGTCAGAACTTAAATTTTATACTGCATGTGTAAACAATACATTTTTTACCACTGTAAACATTTAGGAACATTGAGATTAAGCCAGTGAAAAACAGAAGGCAGTTAATGTGCTGACAAGGTAATATATACAAGGAAATGTGTACATATATATACACACACACACATACACACAGAGGGGATCTTCAAAAAGTTTAAGAAAGATTTCCATTACCTTTTAATTACATTTTTTCCATGAATTTGTTGAAGTACTCTTTTTGAAGTAAGGAATATATATATGTGTGTGTTTGTGTGTGTGTGTGTGTGTGTGTGTGTGTGTGTGTGTGTGTATTCTATATATACATTCCTTAGCCAAATGCAATCAAGCCAGTTCAAACTGAAATTAATATACTTTCCCAAGCATAGCCAAGTTGTGATGGCTGACAAAATTCAACACACTCCTAATGTACATACATTCCAAGCCAAATTAGCATTTTCAGTTGCATATGCCCAAGTATTTAACATCATCTAAAGAACAAATTCTCTTTGGTTTCTACTGTGGAACACACCAATCATTTTTTTTTTTTTTCTGATCTTCCAGAACAATTATCAATTTAAATTTTGAAGACAAATGAGAATATAGTTTAATTATTACCATTAGTTCAGGATATGTCGTGTAGTAATTCACTGAGGAGGGGATGCTCAGAAGGAGGACATTTCATGTGGAAAAACAGCATTAAGCCCTGTACTTTCTTTGCTCTTCTTCATACTTTTTTTTTTCCTTTTCAATGGGCATTCTTCTTGTTAATATTATTATTAAGGGAAGGGAGGATGGGGTTGATATCTGTCTCTGATTTGCCATAAAAAACATGCCAACAAAATCAAATGTTGAGGGCAATAGTGATTAATGAAAAAAAAAGAAAATTCCTTTTTATTAAAACATAATTGATTGTACTTATCTGTGGGGTACAATGTTGAATCTCAATATCTGTGTGCAATATGTGATGCTCAAATCAGGATAATTGGTACATTCAACATGACACAATGTAATCACTTTTTGTGGCCCTTTACCAATTTCTCACTAACTCCCCCCACCTCCCTCTTTCCTGCTGAAAATAAATGCTGATGATCATTGGTTCTGGGTAATGGGTACATGGGAGTTTACTCTACAGTACTACATTCTCCATTTTTCTGTATGTTTGAAAGTTTCCATCACAAAAAATATTTTTAAATTTTAAGAAAAAGTGCATGGACTCAGATGTACTAGGAGGCTTTTCTTATTAATTCATAATCATGTAGAAAATTTTGAAATACATAGATAAGCAAAATTAAGATTTAAAATTACACAATGATGTCATTGTGACATATACAATTCCAAGTCTTTTTCTGTGTTTTTGAGTGTGTAACAAAGCAGAGGTTTCCACTGAAAGAAATACTTATCCTGAGAGAGAGGAACTGTAAACAGGAGATAACTTGGAAAATTATCTGGACTAACTTACTGTAGCCTTTCCTGATTTCTTTTTCTGCTAGCTCATTATTGGAATATAAAAACACTACTGATTTTTGCATGTTGAGTTTTGCATCTTGAAACTTTACTGAAATCATTTATCAACTCTAAGAGTTTTTTTGTAGTCTCTTTAGGCTTTTCTATATATAGGGTCATGTCATCTGTAATCAGGAACAATTTGACTTCATCTTTTTCAATCTGGATGCCCTTTATTTCTTTCTCTTGCCTGATTGCTCTGGTTAATAGTTCCAATTCTATGATAAATAGGAGTGGTGAGAGTAAGCATCCTTTTCTTGCTCTTGTTCTTAAGGTATACACTTTCAATATTTCCCCATTCAGAATGATATTGGCAGTGGGTTTGTCATATATGGCTTTTATTCTGTTGAGATACTTTTCTTCTATACATAATTTGCTGAGAGTCTTTATCATGAAAGGATGTTGAATTTTGTCAAATGCTTTTTCTGCATCTATTGAGATAATCACATGGTTTTTGTCCTTGATTTTGTTGATGTGATGTATCACATTTATTGGCTTGCATATGTTGAACCATCCTTGCATCTCTGGGCCAAATCCCACTTGATCGTGATGTATAATTTTTTTGATGTGCTGCTGTATGCTGATTGCTAATATTTTGATAAGGACTTTTGCATATATGTTCATCAGAGATATTGGCCTGTAGTTTCTTTTTTTCTTCTATCTCTATCTGGTTTTGGTATCAAGGACATGCTGGCTTCATGCTTCCATTGAGTTTGGAAGAATGGCCTCAGTTTCAATTTTGGGGGAATAGCTTGAAGAGAATTGGTACTAATTCCTCTTTAAAGGTTTGGTGGAATTCAGCAGTAAATCCGTCCAGTCCTGGGATTTTCTTTATTGGGAGACTGCTGATCAACTGTTTCAATCTCATTGCTTGTTATTGGTCTGTTCAGGTTTTCTGTGTCTTCCTGGTTCAGTCTTCGTGTTTGTATGTGTCCAGAAATTTGTCGATTTCCTACAGGCTTTCACATTTTTTGGCATATAGATGTTTATAGTAGTCTGTAATGATTCTGTGTGTTTCTCTGCGGTATCAGCTGTCTCCTTCTTTATTTCTAGTTTTTGTTATTTGAGTCTTCTTTTTATAGTTAGCTTAGCTAATGGTTTGTCTATTTTGTTAATCTTCTCAAAAAACAAACTTTTTGTTTCATTGATCTTTTATATCATTTTTGTGTCTCTATTCCATTCAGTTCTGCTCTGATCTTAATTATTTCTTTCTATCTACTAATTTTGGAGTTAGATTGTTGTTGTTTTTCTAATTCTTTGAGGTGTAGCATTAGGTTGTTTATTTGCAGTCTTTATATTCTTTTGATATAAGTGTTTATTGCAATAAAATTCCCTCAGTACTGCTTTTGCAGTGTCCCACAGGTTTTGGTATGATGTGTATTTATTTTCATTTATTTCAAGAATTGTTTTTGATTTCCTGTTTAATTTCTTCTTGGACCCATAGGTTATTCAGGAGCATGTTGTTTAATTTTCATGTATGTGTGTAGTTTCCAGAATTTCATTTGTTACTGATTTCTAGTTTTAATCCTTTGTGGATTGTAATGTGTCTTAGAGAGAACATTTGGACTGAATTTGTCTGAAGATCTTTGAGCCTCCTAGATCTGAAAGTCCATATCTCTCCCTATACCTGGGAAGATTTCTGCTATTATTTCATTGAATAGTTGTTCAATGCTTTTTCCTTTCTCCTCCTCTTCTGGAATACCCATGATTGGGATGTTTTTGTGCTTCAGGTTGTCTGCCAGCTTTCTTAGATTTGCTTTTTTGATTCTTTTGTCTATTTTTTATCTACCTGGATTATTTAAAAAAGAGTATCTTCACAATCAGAAATTCTTTCTTTCACTTGCTCTAACCTGCTGTGTAAACTCTGTTATGGTTTTTATTTTGCTGAATGAATCCTTAAGTTCTACAAGTTCTGCTACATTCTTTTTTTAAGGTATTAATCTCTTTGTACATTTCCTTCTTAAGGTCCTGGATACTCTTTCTCAATTCATTGTGTCTTCTTAATCTTCTTGTATTTCATTGAGTTTCCTTAAGATTGTTGCTCGGAATTCCTATTCATTCATTTCAAGGGCTTCCTGCTCTGTAGATCTGGTACTTGAGAATTATTATATCCCTTTGGTGTCATACTTTCTTGTTTTTTCATAATTCTACACTGATGTCTACTCATCTGATAAAACAGTTGCTTTTTCTATTACTCTGGAGTGGGCTTTGAGGAGAGACACTTTCTCTTGTACATGTTTTATATTGACTGTTGAGTGGGGTGTTTAGTATTGGTTCTAGGTAGATGCAGTAGTCTCCATGTCGGTACCTTGGCCAAATTTGATGTTGGAATTCCGTGTGAGTACCCTTGTGGCCTAGTCACTGGTGGAATTAGTGATTCTCTGCTGAGGTTGGTGACACTATGTTGGTTCATCCAGGACATGTGCAATTTCTCAGTAGAAGTGACTGGGTACCCGGTCACTCTTTGGCTGTGTCAGGTGACCCTGGGTGGGCCTGTTGACAGCCCAGCTAGCTCTGTGTGACCCTGATGGGTATACTGGTGCTCCTCAGTTTGAATGGGTGACCTTGGATGGGTTTTCTTTTTCCTCTTTCCTACAGACAAAGGCTCCTCCTGGGACCTTGCTTCCCCTGGTTGGGGGAATGTGTTGGTGGTAACTGGGAATTTTCTTCCTTACTGTATTTGGGTATCCTGAGTTTCTATACTCTTGAGAGTTTCCACATGTGTCTCTACCCATATCAAGGCAGTCCTGTGGGCTGTGCACCTACATCCCACCCCCAGGTTTGCTACTGCAATAGCCACATAATTCCCCCGATGAGTTGGGTCACTGGGTTGCAGGTCTGTGCTCTCTCATCTCTTTCACTGGGCTCCAATGGTGACTCTCCTTCTGTCTATGCCAATGAGTGGTCAGCAGGCCAACTATAAGTCAGTAGTGGCTGCTGGTATGTGGTAGCAGTTGCTGTGGTGGTGTCTGTCACAGACAACTTGCACTAGTGTCTGTGGCAGTGGTGGGGAGCACTGCTGCTGGCAAGATCTCCAGGCCTACTACTGCCATCAGATGGGTGAGAAGGACTGCCTCCCAGGGGCTGGCAAGGTTGCCACATGCACTGGTCCATGTTTTTGTTTTTGCTCTGGCAGAACATGTAAAAATAAGTAATCTTAATATAGCAGTAAAACATGCATATAAGTGAAAGGCCTTTTTTTTGCTAATATCATTTTAGATAATATGCATAGTAAAACTAAACATTTTAAACTAAACATTTAACTAGTTTTAACATCTATTCTTGATCTTACTATTAGTGAAGAAAAAGTAAATTTCTATAATTATGATTGAATTTAACAAGTTTTTCATTTAATCCAAGAAACCAAACTAAGCTCAGATGTTTCACTTACTTATACTTCAATAATCAAGAAATCTTGACCTTTTTTGGAAAATAGACAAAATAAAATTTATTATCGAAACAACATTTTATACAATTATTTTAAGAAATGCAAAACAGTAGAGTCCTAGGCTAAATCAGACAAAGAGCAAGGTGGTCCAGAGGCCTAGACCAACCCTGCCCATCCTTGCGACACTGATAACTTGGTTTTTTACCTCCCCTACCTCTCCACCTCCCCAGAGAATTCCAAAGTAGAAGAGGAGAGACATAATGAGGGGGCAGAATAGAGGGGCAGAAGGAGAACAAAGGTCAGAGGCTTTAGGAGAGACAAGCAGGGTCCTTGGGGGTTTGTCACAAAGGAAAAACAGAGAACCTTTACTCACGGAGTCAACAAATATATGAATGTTTCCCATACCCAGACTATGTTCTTCACATTATTATGGCATTGATTTCAAATAACTGAAATAATACCTTCAAAGACATAGATAGAGTATAATAGCTCTTGGCCCAAATATTATATGATTGAAGTACAGTAAGAAATATGAGCACCAAGAAATGAAGAGTAATGACAAGAGTTAACAGGAGCAAATGAGCAGGACTGACATCAGCAGGGTTCTACTGTCACGATGGAAATGTGTCATCACTTGAGGGATGCCAAAGGACTCAGGGTTTTCTTCATTTTTATTTTCTATCTTTATGGAGAAATATGCTTTTTACCAACTTGTGTATTGGAATATGACTTATATCCCACAATTTAAAGAGTCAATGTTAAGTTGATGACAATAACAATTCTTTTCTCTGGTGGCAGTCTTAGAGCACATGAGGTCTCCCCCAAACTCCATCATACACACTCCTCATTTTCTTCTTATGTTGGACTTACCTGCAATTTGGTGTAAGTTCTGTAACACAAAAAACACTGAATATACTGGTGACTAAAATTCTATTTGCTTGACAATGTGACTAGTATTGCACAAGACCTAAGATAAAAGCTCACTTTGGAACAATGAGTTCCAAGTCCATATGTGCTCTGACAGTGTCAGCTATTGTCTTTTGATCCAGCTCTATTTGAAAACTTCTGTGGTGTCTTTTCTACTTATCTGAGTTAAGTAACACATTTATCCTCTGACCCTGTTCTCACTGAGCACCGGTGAACACAAGCATCCTCCTTCCATCAGCTGCTTGCTGCTCATTGCTCACTAAAATAACCTGACTCAGAAAAATCCTTGAACAGCTTTTAACCCCACCTATCGAAGAGGAAACTTCTTAGGAAGATATCAGAGGCCATGTATAACTTTATAAATGGCAACTCAAAGTTTAAAAGAAAAAAACAAATTGTTGCCAAAAACATCCAAAAGACATATTCTAACATATTAAACATAATAGAAGTTCAGTAAACATTTATTGAATCAGTGAATAAACAAATGATAAAGAAAATCATTCTGCTTTTATACTCAGTAAAGTGTACAGTTGAGTTACATTAATTTACCAGTATGACAATAAAGATCTATTCACATATTCTGCATAATATTTTCCATGATTTTGACATTAATGTTCTCTTTTTAAATCTGTGAAATACTATAGTCTACAACTTAAAATATATACATGTATTTTTAAATTTCAAGTAGCAAATTTTTAGGTTGGAGTCTTTTTCTTCCCAATAAAAGCTATTTTGACCAGAAGATAACAGATGAAAGATGATTTTTATTTATTTGGTCAATTATAATTTAGATAAATGGTCCTAAATTAGGTCATAGTATAGGAGAACATTCTGACTAAAACAAGTCATCTTGTTGACTGTTTCAAGTTCTGACTTCTTTTAATTTTTATAGATAATTATAAGAATATAACCAAAAAAAGGAATAAACACTTTTTATGCCCTCATGCAGACATGAAATTTAGACCTTCATAGTTCCTAATTTCTACAAAAGCCAAATGGCTATTACCACTCATCCAGAGCTGTCATAGGTTATAAAGCAATTAAGACCTTTTCAAAAATACGCAATAACTATTTTTTTCCTTTAAATACTATGGCAAACAACAAATAATATTAAGCTGCATTTAAGTCATTTTAATGGCTTGATTGGATCACATTCATCGTTAGAACAAAAAGCTCAGGGGGCACATTTTTTACAATCTCTCTGTATAAATTATTGCTGTCCATACACTACCTAACAGACTGTTCTCAATTCCAGGCACAAGGGCATAAAGATAGTCTTGAAATTTTAGCTTTACCTCCATTACCTTGAATTGGTGCATTGACACCAGATTGCATCCTCAGCATTTTATAGAATTTACCATAGGGTCTTCATGCCTACATATTTTTATGCATGAGAAGATGTACAGCTCCAAAGAGAAGGAAGCATTTTTGAAAGCAATTTCTAACTGTAGCGAAGTCTTTTAAATGTTACAAAGACAAGTGTAATGAGCACATCTGTGTACTGGCTAGAGTGACAGGAGTGATAAAGTCAAGTTCTGGTTATCAAGAAAGGACAGGATGAAGCTCAGTACTTAAGAGAAGTGAACAGAAATGTGATGCCTGAAGGGTCTGAGGCAAAGCCGAGATCTGGATGACAGTTTCCATTTTCACTTACTGCTTGCAAAAGATTGACGACAAGTGGTAGACAAAGGAAAAAGATAACCCTGATCCTATATATACAGAGCATATTTCAGCAGTTTTCTTGGGAATATTAAAGTCATTGTTTCACATCCTAAACCCAAATATATTTCCAAAGAATAGTAGAGAATTTGATCAAAATTACATTAATCCATAGGAATTGAAGCATGAAATAATGAAAGCCAAAAAAATATATTTTAAAAGAAATGCCAAAAATGTAAACTAGTCTTTCATAATATTCAATATATAATTAAGCTGATGCATACTGTCTTGGTCTGTTTGTGCTACTATAAAAAAATGCCTGAGACTAGGTAATTTATAAAGAATAGAAATTTATTTCTCATAGTTTATAAGGTTTATTATAAGGGTGCTAATCCCATTTATAAGGGTGAAGACCTCATGACTTAATAACCTCCCAAAGACCACATGTCTTAATAATGATGCATTAAGGATTAAGTTTCAACATGAATTTTGCAGATGACACCATCAATCAAACCATAGTATATGCACTTAACTACGTAGAATGTAATTAGCATGTAGTGATATTTCATTTTTACTAAACTGAGGTGATGATACTTTTTTGGTTGCTACCCATGAGTTATTGTATATGTTAAAATCATTACTCTTTGGTAGCATGAATAACCAATAATCAATAAAATTAAGCTATCTCCCATCATTTATGAAATAAAGTAGGGAAGATTGATTGATAGAGAGTCAGATAGTTATGGTTTGCTGTTTTCTATTTATTAACTCCCTGGTGTATCCTCTCTTTCTTCAATCAGTCATAGCAATTGTCATCCTCCTCCTCCTCCCCTAACATGATGCAATGTTAATACCAGAAGGAATATTAGAGATAATGTTCCCAAATTTTCAAGAAATTAAGGCCCAAAGAAGCTAAACAACACAAAGCCATCTGGCAAAGGAGTAAAGAATTAAACATCACCCCACATAAATTAATACTTATATTATGCTACTCTGAATGGCAGCTTCCATTATACTGCATTCCACTGAATCTAAGGCACTATTGATTATAAGAGACATGATTATTTTATATAGCACTTGAAAATGTTCTTAAAACCTGATAATTGAACTATGATGTTAAATCATGACATACCATCAATTGCATACCACATCCTCATTTCAGAGATGTTAAATGTGGATCTTAGAATTGCTGAAATATGGTATCACACTACACAGGAAGAAAAGGACCATGTCTTGGTCCAATGAAATTCATAATTAGATGGTTAACGATTATCTAATTTGTAAGCAACTTTAACTTTATAAGCAATTGAGATCCAGAAGAACAAGTGATAAATCACACAGAAATCTGATGGGGTTGTTGAGACCTCAATTCAAATTTGGACCAGACATGATGGCAGCTTCTCTAACTACAACTACTTCTTCAAACAGTAGGTCACTATGTGACTGGGGAGAGTCACATAACCCTCTCTCTGGATCACTGGATTAAGAATAGAGGTCTACAATAAGACAGCACCAAGTGATCTCTACAATCTCTTTCAGACCTAATGGTCTTTAATGATTATTATGCATAGATGCAATAGCATATTCTATACACAGTAAATCATGTTTCATATTAGCTACTTGCAATAGAAATGCAAAAATCTATTGACTTTTCTTTTCTCCATCCTGTACTGAATTTAGTAGAAATGGTATAAAGTAAAAACTGCAAATGTTTATAAAGGATCTGATTCTCACCCATGCCTACTACAATCAATGCTTACTCTTTATTTTATTTTTATTCCAACTACTTCCAGAATAATTTGAAGGTGCTTAAAGAAAAGATAAATATACAATAAAATCATTAAAACAAATTAGAAGGATAAGAGCTAAAAAATAAAGGGTATAAGATAATTGTACAAATATCATAAAACCTAGACCAAGAAGAACTATAGAAATTGAACACTTCCAAAATAATTCTGAACTTTGTCCAAATTAAAAACAAGAAATATAGAAAATGATCTAAAGATTAGAATTATGAAAGAAAACACTGATGCTTCTGGACAGAGCACTGAGCCAAATTAATGAAAAAAATTTTCTAACTTTCATTGCATCATTGATCCTTTTAACATTTGATTAAAACCCTGCCCTAAATTTCCATAGGCAAATATAATAAATGGTTGTATGCAATTTTGGGAAGTTCTTGAACCTAGAATTAAGAACTTCCTGCCTTGATTTTTAATCCTTCTGTGCCAAATATTCAGGCCTTTGGTCAAAGCTGGGCAATTTCCATCACACACCAGCTGAGGAAAATCTCCTTTTCCCTTCTGCCAGCAGTAAATTCTCCTGAACTCTCTTCACTCCAAGGCAAGACACATGCTCTACGCAGATGCCACTGACATGTGCTTTTCTACTTTGCTGAGGGATGTGGTTTCCTCTCTTGGGATGAATTATTTAATGACCCTCCCCATCATTTCTCTCTCTGTTCTTCTACATATCAGTGCCAAAAGGAATCTATAATTTTTATTGCTTTTAGTTTTAGAAGTATGCTCCATTTACCTCTATTTAAATAAATCTTGATTGCCACTTTAAAAATTCCTTTCTTTAAATTACACAAGTAATACAACTTATCATGAAATATTCAATTTAGAAGTACAGAAAGTATGAAATCATGTAGAAAACCTTCTCCTATGTCTCTTTCCAATCCTAAGATTTGAGGGTATTTTTTTCAAAACTTTATTCATGTTTTAAACCAGCATACTTCTGTGCACTCAAACACAGAAAAAGATACATGAATTTATTATTACATAAATAGTATGAAACTATCCCTATTGCTTTGTATTAACTTAATCACTTAACTTGACAATACCATAGTCAAATAAAAGATTACCCCAAATATAAGGCAAATCTTTATTTGCCCCATGACTGAATCCAGTATTTTTGAAATGTGGCCTGCTTTAACATTCAAACACTTAGAGATGTAGATAAAATACTCAATGTCTGCTTATAACATTGACTCAAATAATTTTGGAAAGTTACATCCTTTAAATGACGAATTCCATAAAATTTCACTTTGTTTCCACTCTCCAATTTTATGAAAAAATTTACTGAAATGCTTCAGATATGAGGGTATTTCACTAAGTCTGTGGAAAAATAGAATCAAAAGATAATATGCGTCTTTCCATTAACTTTTTGAAGACCCCTCATAAGTTGGATATCAGTGTCCATGTGATCACTAGAGCCAGTTATAGAGTCTTCTAACAACTTTCCGAAGTTCCTCATCCTTAACTCCATCTAATTGTTGTAGATGTCATTATTGCAAACTTATTCAAGCCATGAGAAACCATTTAAAAACACTGAAACAGTGCTTTTCATAATGATGATTATTTCTTTTTATCCAATAGATCAGTGGTTATCAAAGTGTGATTCTGAACCAGCAGTAGCATCACCACTTGGAAACTTCTCAAAAATGCAAAATGCCAGGCCCCACCTCTGACCTATGAATCAGAACTTTGAGGGCAGGGCCACATAATCTGTGTTTTAACAAGTCCTCCAAGTGCTTCTGATGCTCACTAAAGTTTGAGAACTTCTACAGTATTTATTTCTATTTTCCATAATTGTTTACTGCCTTTCTTTCAAAATTGATATTTTAAAATTTCTAAACAGTTCCTAACACTTTTATTTGTGAAGGCATATGCACAGGAATAAATAACTAAGTCTGCATTAGACTCCTGTGAAACCTTTTGTGGATTACATTAGATGATCTTAACAAGAAAGCACAAATGTCACTGAACGAAATTGTTTCAAGCTGTCTTCTCCAAACAGTGTTTCTTGGCTCAAACAGGATAATTGAGAAAACATCTTATGAGACATTTTAAAAGATCTCAAATATAAATTAATTGTGTCTTTACAGAGGGATAATTTTGGAGGGAAAAAAATCTTTCCTTATAATTAGGCACGTATACTATTTCCATAGTTTCATAAGATTTACCACCAGTGCAGAGTATTTATGTGTCTGGAACAAAACGAAGTTCTGGAATGGCACCTTATCAGCACATTATCAGCACCATAGAACTGCCTGTGACCAGGAAGAATATCTAACTTACATATATGTAAAATCTAAAGTCAAATGAGAGGTTGAAGCAGAGTCAAATGTTCACTATTCACATCTGGAACCAATATGTTAAGGTTCGTTAAGCATTAAAACCCTGTGCTTTCTCCACTTGTGACTCTTGCTTCCTCTGCAGGACTGCCCCATTGCTTTTCCACACTTCCAATGCTGGAAGGTTGAGTCTGGCTGCAAGCTCTGGACCTTGCTCTGACAAGAGATCCTTGTACAGCATCCCATCCACAGTGATAATCTAGGCAGCCACCAGGAAGAGAGGGACTCTATAGGAGACTAAAGGACTGTCCCAGACACCATGTAGAGGTTACTGTAGTGGATGATGTAGTATTCCACCCAGATTCTCCATTTAGGATGAGAGCACTCATTTCCCCAGCTGCCAGGAACATTTGCCCAATGGTTCACAGCTGAGTTCCACTACAGGAATTGCCCTCAAACCAAAGAAAGATGCTTCACCCAATCTTATGCTCACCCCAGGGACAACCTATATCCAATATCCAGTCAGTGTTGGTGTACAAAGATCCAGTACCCTTGCCTTGAGTCAGTATAACTCTGGGAGTCCATCCTAGCTGCAGAAATCTCCATGGGGTCAACTAAGTATTGCAACTATATCAGAGTTTAGATTCTCCCCCTGCCCTAGTAGGCTGCCCTATCTCCCTCACAGATGCTGATCCCAAAAGCACTCCCAATACATCACCTGCATACAGATCTCTGTCCCAGGTCTGTTTCCCAGGGAAAGTGACACAAGACAGAACCTACTCAACACACTGTACCCCACAAACATGTACAATTAAATTTTAAAATAAAAAAGGACAGGAATTGTGGCATTCTGCCCATATTATTTGCCCTTCCAAAAAAGTACTGAGGGAAGTTTAACTTAAATACATTAGATAATTTTATATTGAATAATCACCTTGCTGAGTTAAATAATTCTATAATAAATGTCAGGATTTTGAAAAGGCTACCTTATTCACTTTCTACAGTTTTACATTAAATCCAACTAATAAACTCTTTTACTATGAGTTTTAAACCTCCAATTGCTTTCTTACTGCCCTCATTTTTTTTATTGGTTATGAATATTCATGGAGTACAAAGCAAATTGTCACCACATGTGCCTAAGATGTAATGGCCAGAGGCATACTGGCAGCGTGCCCATTACCACAGATTGTGATTATACCCCTTGTGCCCCACCCAGTTATCTCCCCAATTGTCCCTGACCTCCCTTCCCAACCTCCTTTCCTCACTCCACTTCGTTATCCCCAGGTATGTTCTCTCCCTCTGCTGAATACTAGTCTAACTAAACTAGTTCACTATTCATATACGTATTTTTAGACTAGCTTTTACATTATGGAAATAATTTCTACATATGATAGAAAAAAATAACCATACAGAGTAATATAAGTAATATCTCCCTTACCTTCCCATTGAATTCTAGTTCTCAAAGATAACTACCATCAAGTGTGTAGATTTTAATCTTCGGCCGTTTACAATTCTAAATAATATGATTGAACTTTTTTCATAGTTTGTTAATTTAGTGTCTGTTTATGTCTCTTTTGAAAGATGAATATTTATAGTGTTTTACCACCCCAGTCACTTCTTTTATTTTGTTTAGTTATGTTACTATACTACGCTCATCTATGCTTTCCCTTATGCCTTTAGGTAGTATACTGAAGCCTCAAATTCTTGGCTCTTCATCGTGAGACATTATCTATTAATTTCCCACTATTTAAGATAATAGCAAGTAATGTGACTAGACCTAAAGTGAAATAATTATAATTTGCTTCCTCTTAAAAGAAACATGTATGCATCTAGTTCTTTCAAATTTATAAATTTTTTCTGGATTTTTCATTTTTCTTAGATATACTTAGCTGCCTTTATTTATTGTATCCTATTTCATCTTTTCTGTATGACCTGGTAGACTCTGATTAGCATGATAAATCACAAAGTATGTTGTGGAGTAAAAGAATCTGATATGCATTTTTTAAAAATTGCTCTGACAATTGTCAAAAATAGATGGTAAAACAGGAATACCAATTAGAAAGCTATTACAGTGCTCCAGTCTAAGGTGGTAGAGGTAGATATGGTCAACGGTCAGACCTAGATATATTTTGAAGGTTGAACTGATGAACTCAATGTGGGATTGAATACAGGGTGTGAAAAAAGAAGCAGAATCAAGAATGACTCCTAGATTGTCGTGAAGATGTGGGGGAATGATAAAGCCAACTGCTATGCTTTGAACTTTTGTCTCCTCCAGAACTCACATTGAAATTTGATGCCATCAGACCAATATTCATGGGTGGTACTTTAAAGAGGTGATTAAGCCATGAGGGGTCCATCCTCATCGGTGGGACTGGTGGCATTATTAAAGGGCAAGTTCAGTCCCTCCTGCCTCCCTCATCCTCTCACTTTTCACCATGTGATGACACAGCAAGAAGGCCCTTCCAGATAACAGCCCCCTGATATTGAACTTCCCAGCCTCCAGAACTGTGAGCCAATACATTTTTGTTTATTATAAAACTACCCAATCTCAGGAATTCTGCTATAGCAACACAAGACAGCCTAAGATAACAACTAATGAGATGTGAAAACTGGGAAGGAGAACAATAGTTGAAGAAAAATATCAAGAGTCCTACTAGATGTCTCGAAAACACTTCAAATTCAACATGTTCTAAAACTAAATTAAAGTGCTGAGCACATGGTGGGTCATCCACAGATTTTTATTAAATGGAATAAATGAAGGAAGAAAGGAAAAAGTAAATAGGAGAGACTCAGCTATACAAAAGGCAATGCTTCATTGCTCTCGTTACCTGTGTCCCTTTCTCATTTTGTATTTACTGATCCTATTTTGGAATTTCCTGGGACTCACTTGGGAAAAACTATTTATAGCTTTTATTTTCATTGCTAGTTTCTGGCATGTTTCCCCATCAATTCAAAACTGTCTGCTTTATGTCTTCCATGAGGTCTCCAGTACTTCTGACCTGTTGGTGCTGCTCTTTCTTTTCTTGTGTACAGTTACAGCTTCATTCTCTTTTTGATGTCTATTTTATGTCACTTCAATAGGATTTTGAAGAGGAAAAATAAAAATGAGTGTTCAGCACACTATTTTGAACTAAAAGCCTCCAAAACTTATGTTTAGAATTGATAAGAATTACCTGAACAAAGTTTGAAATCTCTGGAATATTTGAAATAAATATAATGTTTCAAGTTTTTTTTATCATTTTAAATAGTATTTTGCCACATGAAAAATATTATATTAGAAACCAATGGGGAAGCTTTCTAGTTCCTCATTATAGAAATTTGTAATCGTTTTTTAAAAGACAAAATTAAAATAAAAATATATAAAGGAATAGGAAGGCATATTGATAATTACACAATAAGCCAAAGGACACCACCACATCTAATTCAAAAACTGTAAAAAAAAGAATGAAATACTCCCATTTGCAACAACATGGATGAGCCTGGACAAGCTTATGTTGAGTGAAATAAGCAAAGCACAGAGGGATAAATACTGCACGTCCTCACTCATATGTGGGAGCTAAGAGAGAAAGAAGGAAGGAAAGAAAGACCACAGTGTTGCATTGGACTTGCAGAGGGAGAGAACATTCCTCGGGCTACAGAGTGGAGTGGGGGGGAAGGGATAGTGGGAAGGAGGTTGGGGATAACTGCGTGGGGGACACAGCGTACAAATGGAATTTGTGGTAATGAGTGTACTGACAGTATGAATCTGGCCCTTACATCTGGGCACGAAGAGTGACAATCAGCTTCGTATCTCATGAATATTCATAACCAAAAAAAACCTGCAAAAAAAATACTTGCAATAACAGCCCTACATTTTGTTTGTTTGTTTTACTTTCTTTTGTTTCTATTTGTTAAAAGCATTCAGTCAACAATGAATGTGCCACCTCTGTTTCTTAGTGGAGAAAGAATTCAGAGAAGTGAGATTTTACAGATGTCATTTGAAGATGATATTTACTATGTCTCTTCTATCCATTCTGAAAAAAGTACCATAATAGCAAATCCCATTGCATGATCTGTTCTCTATGTCACAGTAATATTAATTAATGGAAGTAACATAATCCACTTTTTCCCCTTTAATGTATCTATACCACCTGGGTATATTTCCTATACCACCCAGAAATTGTGTTTGCACTAGGTGGTTTTGGAATAAGTATCATTGACTGACAAACCCAGAAGAAATTGAAATATTTTAAACCATTGCCTCATTTCTATTTTTAAAAATTAGAGCTTATTTAGCTCCACTGAAGTCAAAGCAGCTGAGGAAATGTGCAGGAGTTTGAGGGCAGGCCAACAACCTGATCCAAACATTACATATGCCTAGAGTAGATATAAAATGCATCACAACAGTATGAAGACATGGCTACCCCTACTCACAGAGGGGAAATATGAAATAAAACTTACTACCAACTGATAATCTTCCTTCCTTTCCTGAGGTCGGGTTTTCCAAATTTCATGCTATGAGTAATGACAAAGGAACGAATAAAACCCTATGTTGCCTGAATCTAACCATCTGCTATTCAAAACTATGTTTAAAAAAGGAAACCTGGGGACAAAGCAATCAGAATCTCTTCTACTGCAAGCATTCTTTAAGTTTTTTTTAAAACATTTTCCTTAAATAGAAAGAATCTGAGATGAAAATAAATCTTGGAAGTTTAGTCATCCACTTGACTGTGAAAACAAAGCATAGAGACATGTTTAATAAAAATGTCATATCAATTGGGATTTGAACCTAATGCTTTTGAAATATAAGATAGTTAAAATTGTTTATAGTGCTTTTTGTTTGTTTTAACAAGACTGATTCCACATCTGTAGCTTTTTTAAAAAGTCAGTAATAGGGTAAAAAGTTTTGGCTCTTCTAGGTCTTTAAAACACACACACATGCACACACACATACACACAAATAATAAGTTTGCAGCCACGTACAGATTAAAGTTAAATTTTGAACATTTCTTCTAGCTCTTATCTTTTCTAAATATAGCAGATTATCTGAGTATTCCAATAATTACATAGCTCCATCCTCTCTGTGTCAGGTTTAATTATTTCTTATTTTTCGTATTAATAAAGTAAATCAGAACCACATATAAATCAAAATAGTGTACAACTCTCACACCCCTCTAAAAAAACTAACCCACAAAACTTTTTGTTGGAATTTAATTCTGTCCCCTAGTACTAGGAGGCAGAATGTGAAACAGTTATGAATGCGTGCTTGGGGTCAGACCTCCTGGGGTCTACTCCCAGCCTTTCTATGGTGACCTTGAACAAGTTACCTAAGCTCTAGTTTCCTGATCCACAAAACTGGAGATATTGATAATACCCTACCAGTAGTGTGGTTGTGAAGATTAAATTGTTTAATGCATAAAAAAATATTTTGCCCAGCATCTAGCACATAATAATTAATATTAGTACTTATTATGTGCTAGATGCTGGGCAAAGTATTTTTTATACATTAACAAATTTAATCTCTACAACCATACTACTGGGTAGGTATTATTAATATCTTCAGTTTATAATGAAATTCTCCCATTTGCAACAACATGGATGAGCCTGGAGAAACTTATGTTGAGTGAAATAAGCAAAGCACAAAGGGATAAATACTGCATGTGCTCACTCATAATTGGGAGCTAAGAGAGAAAGAAGGAAGGAAAGAAAGTCCACAGAGGTGCGTTGGACTTGCAGAGGGAGAGAACATTCCTTGAGCTATAAAGTGCAGTGGGGGGAATAGGGGGAGAGGGAGGGAGGATGGGAATAATTGGGTGGGGACACAAGGTACAAATGCAATTTGTGGTAATGAGCATGCTGCCAGTATGAATCTGGCCTTCACATCTTGGGCACGAGAGGAGACAATCAGCTTTGTATCTCATGAATATTGATAACCAATAAAAAAAAAGTTACCTAGTAGTAGTATACATAGCAGAACTAGCACTCTAGAAATTCATGTCAAACAAAATCATGAAATCACAAAGAGGAAGGCTTTAAGGAACAATACTTATCATGAGTACATCTCAGAGAAAATAATATCCCTATACCTTAAAAGTGAAACATTTCAGAGGCTGACAGCTGAGAGGCTGACTACTGACAACACTGTCACAATTAGGGTAACATACCCTTCCTTGAGAGAGATCTGGGCAACACACCACAGTGCCCACCATAAAGATTCAAAACCCTGTTAGATACAGAGAAAGTTCAGTTAAATAATAAATATATATGAGGGTCTTCAAAAAGTTAATGGAAAGATTTGTATTAACTTTCAATTCTATTTTCCATGAACTTCTTGAAATACCCTCATATATATAAAATCTTTTCTAAATATAGCAGATTATTTTAGTATTCCAATAATTTTAAAAGATATGTTCCTCAGAGGAATTTGTAACCATAAACCAAGAATAAGCTTTACTGAAAAAGGAACAATCAGAGAACAAGAAAGAACTTTAAAAATATGTTTACATAAATTTTAAAAATTTAATGGATGACGAGAAAGAAACCATAGGTGAAAAATTGCCAGGAGTTCTGAAAATGAGTATAAAATACAAGAAATAAAAATAAAAATAGAGTTTAGCAGAAGCAATAATCTGGCCTACTGTTAAAGAATCTATTTCACTAAAAAGCTTGGAAACCTAAAAGCCTAAACAGTGAAAACCGACCAAGGAAGGAATGACCTTAACACTCTAGGCCAGTTATTTTATCATTCCTTTAACCCTCTCTGCTTGGGAGTTGAATCCAAGGAGTTTTAGCTAAAGAAAGAGATGAGAGGGTCCCAGCATAATTTTTCTCCATCTTTCTAGCCTGACTTAACTTGGAAGTAGGAAATATTAAATGATAATGAGACGCTAAAAGGTAATTTGAAGACTCCCCTCAACATAAATGTGTAATGAACAATGAACCAAACCTATACTGTCCCTTCAGCAGCTGTTTCGAAGAACAGAACCTGAGGGTTGAAGTGACAGCTTCCTTCATAATGAGATGGCAGTTCAGGGAGAAAAAGGCTGCAGGGATTCTAGGCCACGGTACTCAGCTGCCAAACAATCGCAGAGGTGCCCATTGCAGATGACCCCTGCACACTCCAGCTCTTAAGAAAAGTTATTTCAGAATAAATGCCTTAGCACAGTTAATTAAAAGAGAGTGAGAAAGAGTGGTATTGAGAAAACACTAGATTGAGTCTAGTTTCTTGTTCCTGTTAAATATTGTGGGGTTTTTTTTATATGTCCATATGTATCAGCTTCATGTGGCATAGTGTTTATTGGTATTCATTCTATAAGATCTGTTTTTAAATTTATAATTGTGTCTACCTTTACTGTTTCCATCTTTCTGCTTGTAAATCCCAATCAGCACTTCACTGCAAAGTGCCTTCTCCACCTTGTATCAGTTCCTTCAAATTGCAGAAATCAGCCTGAAGACAATAATGAGACTAAATATGGCATGCCTTGCCAATATAATATGATTTCAGTGACAGTTCATAATATTTGGAACTGAGAGAGACTTTAGCTATCCCTCACTTTAGTAAGGATTTTGAAGCCAGAGGAATAAAGAAAGGTGTGTAAGGTCACATGACTAGTTGATGACGAGTCTTGAACTAGAACCAGGTGTCCTAACACCTAAACTTGTGTGTCTCCCACTGTACTACCAAAGCACACCACCAGTCTTGGGGAATGGGGGCAAACAGAAGGTGAAATAGCTCGGCTCTGCCACTAGCTGTCAATCTTACTTAAAACACATGCTGCTTTTCCACAGGAGTCTGCAACCAAAGATATGGATCTACTTGGCTTCTACCCACTTCACACAGTTACACAGGATTATAATTAATAAAAATGTTATCAGAATGTGTACCAAATCCAATTTATGTCCCCCCTCCCCCAGATTTGCTTGTCTCCACAGTCCTCATGGGACCTCTGCCATGTGGTCAATGTAGAGCTTCAACTCCTGCCACCGTTGCCTAACCTCTGAGCACTATCAGTGTCTCAGTTTCCCCAAAAGGAGGACCAGGCTCTGGCTAGTCATTCATGTGCCCAGTGCAGCAGGAGCTACAGTATCCCCAACTCCCACACCCTGCCCAATTGGAAACAAAGTGGCCTGGGCTCCTCCACCACTTCTGGACTCAGCTGAAATGTCTTTTTGAGGAACATGGAGTCTGGTCCCCACCAGTGCTAACATAAAATGGCTTAAAGAATGCCTGATCCTTCAACATGGTACCCCCCCCCCAACATCTCTTCAGAGCATAAGATGATTTTTGTTTTAAATATGAGTTAAGGCAATGGGTTCATGACTATGGAAGCATTGCTAAAAGTACAGCCTGATAAAAGTGAAATAGTCTACCAAAAGCTCAACTAAAGCACTAGCTGGAGAAAATACATTTCAGGATCTTCCAGCAGTCAATATGTGCATTTAAACAATGGCCGATATATGATACTGTCTTCTCAACAGCTTGAATGCATGGGGATTAGGAGACACCCTTTCCACCATCAATCCCAGTGGCCCACTTGCAAAAATTGTGCTTTCTCAAAATGAAAATGTAAAATCCAGAGGTTAGGAATCCTGAGCCTGGAGTAAGGATTGTTACCACTTCTGTAAGAGGACATATTAAGATTTTCACTGAATTGTAGATTGTGACAACCACCTAGTCACTATAAACTCCTCATGTCAGTGGACAAGCAGGGGGAAATAAAAGGAGTTATAGCATTTTGGGAGTTAAGCACCTCTAATTACCATAGCAAGCTAGGATTACAACACAATGGGGCAGAAAGGTGTGTGTCTAAAACCTAGAGATTCACTGGGGCTCTTTTACTATTTTCATGTCCAGTGACAACTGTCAGTGGGCAAGCCACAACCACGTCCCAACAAAATCAATATAATTAGGGACTCAGACTACATCTAGAGAAGGGTCCTCAAGGTAAGAAACTCTTGAGAAAGCTGAATATCAATTACAGCATCAGTATAGGCAACAACAGAGGGGACCGTAGTTTGACTTAGAGATTTTCATTTTACAAAGATTGTAGTTGGCCACCATTTTAAAGAAGAATCTGTGGCTGGATTTGTACTCCCTTCTTGGGAATGAAATAAGGGCACCTTATTCTTAAAAATAGAGGTTCCACATTAAAGTTTCATAGGAGGGCAAGAAGGTGTGAGCAGATCTGAATGGAGCAAGGAGAGGACTGGACAGGACCCAATTTATTGTCTTCCCAGATGTGCAGAGCCTCACCTGCTTTCTGGTCTTTCATCTGCTCAGAGAGCCTCATTGTTTGTTGCCTTACCTTTGAGCACTACCACCTGTCTCTGCCACCTCCCATAGTTAGGGCTGTGCTGTGCCAGCCTCTGCTACACCCACTGAAACAGGAGCTGCCACAGCTCCAAACCCCAAGGCCAACCCAAGATTCTGGCTTCACACAGTCTTCCATACTCAGATGAAGTGCCATTCCATGAGATTTAGGATCTGGCTTCCCCAGAAGCTATGCAAAGGGGTTAGGTGACAACACCTAGAAATGTAGGAGACAATGGTGAGAGGGAGCTAACAGATTCCTCTCCCTCTTCCCTCTGATAGACTGTTCCAAAGTACCATGGTTCTCTACAGCTTATGTCATCCACACGCTCAAGCAACTGGCTGTGTTTTCTCATGAAGTCATGTCAGTTTGGTAATAAGTCACCTCGTATTTGCCATTCCTCCTTCTCAGCCTTTCCTTCCTTTCCCCTCACCTTTGCCAGCCAGGGATTACATTCCCAATAGGCATTACCATGAAAGTTTTGTCTCAGGCTCTGTTTTCTGGAGAATGCTGGCTAAGACTAAATATTTTGAGTCATTCTTCCAAGAGAGGTATTCCGCAAATTGGAAACACATTCTGTGTGCTATTTTCTCTGAGTTCACCACAAAAAGGAGTATACCACTACCTCAGGATTATGTTCCAGTAGATAGTCACAACTTATGCTTGTAATAAAATAAAAAATGTTAGTGTTGCTCTAATATTCTTTGTTCTTTTACAATTCTCAGATATATATTCTACTAAAATGTTTTTCTAAGTGTACTTGAAAGTTTTTTCTTCCAGCTATTTTACTTTACCAAGCATTTTTTTATAACCTTTAATTTGACAATGTATTGTTTAAGCTTGAAATATGTGCACACTTTAAAAAAGCTTTGATGGTGCATTGCTATAATAAAATATATATTTAAATATTCTTCTCCATAAATCATAGTTTTAAAGGGGGGGGGAGGGAGTGTTGTTCTTAAAATTGCAGTGCATGGGGACATGTAAGAATAGAAAGCTTAATATTTTTCCAATTCCTCCTCTATCTAAAATAAACACATAAGACACATTTTTTTGAGGACAAAATATAAAGAGTAAAAGTAGTCGAAAGACTGTTCCATCACCTCTAGATTACTGAGCAGAGGAAAGGTCACACCATCAAAAGAAGAAAATTAATCCATTAGCAGAGAAGACTGAAAGAATATCAGATTATAAATATCTAACCTACAAAAAGAATTTAGGAGGTTTTGTTTCAATTGATTCAGTAGAAGCTTTCAGATATATTTACTAATTAAACACAATAGTAGTGATATACTGGAAGTGAATTGCATTTTCATTAATAGAATGTCCAAAGGATCCAAAGTGACTAAGTCTTAAAGAGGGTTGTTGTAGATATTAAGTCTGTGCTTGAGGTCAGGATGTTCAAGCCACAGGAGTTTGTCATAGGTCATTACAACCAAGCACAGCAAAATGAAGAATTCACAATGATGCAGGCTCTCAAAAGAAGGAAAATATTAGGTTTCCTTGCTTTTCCAAATAAATTCTCTGTTGGATTTTTAAGTCATTTTCCCTAAGACATAGCAGAAAGCTAAAGAATGCTTTCATTAAGCAGGTTCCAATGCAACAAAAAGAAACACACAATTCAGAAAGCATCAATTGAAATCTCAGCACAGAGGTGGTAATGTCTAACCCATAATAAATTACAGACCTAAGACTTAGTGAACAGATGTCTACTGCTTTAGGGAAATAGCTACAGATCCATCTTGCTTTCCTCTGTGGAAAGTTGGGTAGATTATGGTGTGTGTTCTCCTTTTCAGCTTCACACAATGGCTTTGGAGAAAGTCATGGAATCCCCAAGAATGTGAATTTCCCTTCTGTCAATTTAGCCTTCATTTATATGAGACAGCCACAGTAAAAAACTTACAAAACTGTTCTAAATTTGAAGTTTCATGAAATGGTGTTTGCTTTAATAAAGTAAAAGTACACAAATTCATACACCTTGATCCATGTAATTGGTGAATAGGGTTTGTAAAGAAAGCATTTGGAAAACCATGCTTTTTTATAAAATGTGTTTCTTGTATTTAAAAATGTTTGAAAGGAAAGAAAAAAGGCAACCTTGAAATCAGTGGTCTGCTTACCTCAGTAAAGAAAACAACTTTATCTTTAGGAGCTAATGATTAGGAGGGAACAAGAAGGAGGAAGAGAGAAACTGAGTAGGGTGGTTGCCTTGGCCAGAATAAAAATAGAAATAGTCTGTGATAGAAGCTTGGAAACATATAACTATTGCTGATTGGAAGTCTGGCATCATAGGGAGACAGGAGAGAGAAGGAACAGCATATTTTCTATTTTTATCTGAAAGAGGCAACATCAAGCAGTAGCCCTTCTAAAAACTGCTATAAACCAGCTTCTTAGATTGTGGAGAACAAGTTCTGGGTCTTCTTTATATCTTAATTCTCAGCTTGTTGCACAGTATGTGGCATATAGAAGGTGTGCACTACATGTTTACTAAGTAAGTGACCATACCGCTATGTAGTAAGAGGCAAGCACAAGTACGCACATACAGAAACGTGAGGAAGTTAGCACACAGAGGATGTTATCTGCCAGTGATCACCAGCAGCAGAGAAACACAGCAGCCTGAGAGAGCTCTTGTCTTTTATCTACTGTCTCCACCATTTGTGTTTTATGAGATTCCTAACAGAAGCGTCCTTGTTCAAAGTGAAAGGTTTCTTCATACTTTTTATATTTTAATTACTGCTGAAACCTAAAACTCTTCCTTGAAATACTACTTTAGCTTCTGAAATGGTGCTATTAGGGGCTAGCACACCATACATCACCCATACCTCATTAGTATATCCATACCTTGCTCCTCTTTCTCCATTTGCTTTCTGAGCAGCTCAGTTGACTCCTATGTCAGAGACATGTGTATTCAGCATCGCATTTTCTTTATTGACTTGTGCAGCTCCCAAATGCACTGCACCCATTCAATTGTGGAATTGCTTGGGAACATATTCCAGTCACATTTTATGTCTATAATTAAGAAAAATACTGGCTTGAATCCCAATGTATAGAGATAAATCTTCCTCACCTACCACAAAATGTATTCAGCGGCTGTTTGGAGTGTTTTTATGTCCCCAAACACCAATTCAGAACAGAACACAGGGTAAGTCATTACTTAAAGCACAGCAACACTTTAAATTGAGTGTTTAAGTGACCTTGTGGATTCTGTTTTCTTGAGGTGACATTCACATTAAGTTTATTGTTTAACACACCAGCATGGGATCTGCCTGAACACTAGCATGGAAAAGCACTGCTCATCCAATGAGCATGAAAAGCCCTCCCCAGGATGACCCCTTCTAGCAAGGATGCCCATGCCAGGAGCATACACTGACAGCACATACAAGGGCCCTGAGACCCAAGTCTGCTGACTCCTGACCTGGCGGACATCATGGTTTGACACACAATCCTGCCACTCCTAGTTCTGGCCTTGCCTATTCTCCTGTTTATGGTGCTATCTCTCCATTTTGGCAAAACGCTGACATAAACAAAGCCCTTTTATTTTTACCACCACTAGAACCCTTGAACCCATGTACCAATCCAGGGGGAAGTTTCACTTTGCAGAAAGAATTTATAATATTTTGATCTACAATGGAATACTCCATAGAAATCATGCATTATTACCTGTATTAATAGATCATGTTTAACTACAGGCATCCTCAGTATGACAAATTAACAACCAGTTATTTGAGACTCATCCCTTCAACTCTCATCTTTAACCAATTTTATTAACTAAATATTATAACCATAAAAATATATACCCACCTGTGACCATGCCCATCCTTGTTAGAGGATTAGCAGTCCCCAACCCAAGTAGTGATCTCACAGCACAACTCCTCCAGCCAGATTCCTACTCGGGAGCCTTATCTCCCTCAGAAGTCCGCTTTTGCTTCATCTTGACCAGCCCAGTCTCATTGCTCTACTGACACCTACTTACCCTCTCAAGAATAGACAATCCCACCAAAACGAATACACCCTAAGGTGCTAATGCAAGTAAAGCTTATTGCAAAAATCAAACCTAGAGTAGCTCCATTCTAGTAATGGACAATTGTTTATCAATGGCAAAATCTCACTCATTAGCAATAAGATTGATTATAAGGAGATATTCCAGGGAAGAGATCCTTCCTATATGAATCTACCTAGCACCTCTACATAAGATGCCCTACCTCCTACTCTCAGTTCTCAGCCTTCCAAGATATAATTAACCTATGTAACTAAACCCTAACCATCCCTCGAAGACACTTATTGCATGATAGTCTCTCCTATCACTGCCATTGTTAGATTTCCTATCAGGGCCTATTATTTCCTTTTAACTAAATGTCAATCCAAACAATTCAATAAAATAGATATATTATCATCCCAGGACATACCTGATGAATTCTACAGTGTTCTGCATTCAATAAAATATCCCTTGACCTCTAGAGTCAATTATTTCATGAAGCAAAGCCTATAATTTAACTGAGCAAAATTTAGAAAATTCCATTTATTTATTTATGTCTCACTACATAATCAAGAAATGATATTAAACTAGAAGGCCTCTTTCCAGATTTGACCTCCACACAACAGGCTACAAAATGTTTCTCAAGATAAAAATAGTAAGCCTTCTCCATTAGGGCAGACAAAAAGAAAATTTCATTGCTATTTAAGGGACTTAAATAGCAAAACCTATGTTTAGCCAGAGTATAAAAAGTCCCAGTCTCAAAAGTAATTATCTTAAAAGTAATGGTGAATGAAATTGAGTTTAAAATTCAATCTTCAAATTGAAATGCATTATCAATTCTAAATCTGATAAAAAGAAAAACAAAACTTGCTAGTTTTCACACCATGCCCTGATGTAATGTTTCTGGGCCTCCGTCCTTGCTCCTCTCTCTGACTGGAATGCACCACTCTCACTGACAGTCCGACAAAGGTCTTTCAAGACCCTGTTCAAATGCCACTTCTTGAATGAAGTTTTTCCAAACTATGGTGAGACACTAAAGATAGGACAATAGGACATTATGTGCTTCTTGATGTGGATATGATAGAATAGGAAATATCTACCAATACCTACAAAATATATTGGGAAAAGAGTAGAACTTCTATCTAATTTAACTCCTCAACCTAACAAGCAGTTTATAGGAGATGTATGGAATAGAAGAACCAGCTAAATGACACACCAAAGCAGCAATTAGCCAAATCCAGTATGTGGGACATTCCCTAGAACAAATTAGTGGGATTAAAAAATATATTTAAAGGTGATGGAGACAATTACAGAATAAAAGTTACTGAAAAAACATAACAATAAAACATAATGGTTGGATCTTGCTTTGGTCCTGATTCCAACAAAACACCTCTAAAAAGACATTTTTGAGGCGATTAGAGAAATTTGAATAAGGACTGATGTTAGATGATATTAAGGAATGATACTAAATTAGGTGTTATAATGAGATGGAAGTTATGCAAAAAATATCATTTTCAGTTAGCAATTCCTATTAAGTATAATGACATGGGATTTGCCTTAAAATAATTAACCAAAAAAAGGGTGAGATAAATGACAGTTTAGCTGAGACTGGCAAACCAATTGTAATTATTGAGGCTGTCTATAGGTACATGAGGATTCAATAAAAAACATTCTTTACTTTTGTGTATCTTTGAAAATTTACATAATAAAAAGTTTTAAAATACTGAAAGTCTATATGGGGGAAAAGCTGGAGGACTCTTGGTATACATGTTGAACAAGTGCCCCACAGGAGCTTATATTTTCAAGCAGGAAAGGAAATATTAACCTTTTTTTTTTTACAAATAATTAACTACAATTAGTTAGAACTAGAGAAGAAAAGCACAGTGTGTCATGAAAATGTGCTATCAGGAATATGCCTGGCTGCCTGCAGGGCGCCTGCATGCTCTCCATACTCAATGCAGCATCATACCAGATTTGAGTTACTTTGTCCTCTCTAGGACATTAAGTCATCACCCCTTTGGTCCCTCTGCTATTATACCACATGCAGTTTTTTTCATAATATCTGTTATAATTAACTGCACATGTTTTTTTTTTTTTTTTTTTTTAAATTTTATTTTGTCAATATACATTGTAGCTGATTATTGCTTCCCATCACCAAAACCTCCCTCCCTTCTCCCTCCCCCCCTCCCCCCCGACAATGTCCTTTCTGTTTGCTTGTTGTATCAACTTCAAATAATTGTGGTTGTTATATCTTCTTCCCCCCCCCCCCGGTTTGTGTGTGTGTGTGTATGTGTGTGTGTGAATTTATATATTAATTTTTAGCTCCCTCCAATAAGTGAGAACATGTGGTATTTCTCTTTCTGTGCCTGACTTGTTTCACTTAATATAATTCTCTCAAGGTCCATCCATGTTGTTGCAAATGGCAGTATTTCATTCGTTTTTATAGCTGAGTAGTATTCCATTGTGTAGATGTACCACATTTTCCGTATCCACTCATCTGATGATGGGCATTTGGGCTGGTTCCAACTCTTGGCTATTGTAAAGAGTGCTGCGATGAACATTGGGGAACAGGTATACCTTCGACTTGATGATTTCCATTCCTCTGGGTATATTCCCAACAGTGGGATGGCTGGGTCGTATGGTAGATCTATTTGCAATTGTTTAAGGAACCTCCATACCATTTTCCATAGAGGCTGCACCATTTTGCAGTCCCACCAACAATGTATGAGAGTTCCTTTTTCTCCGCAGCCTCGCCAGCATTTATCGTTCATAGTCTTTTGGATTTTAGCCATCCTAACTGGGGTTAGATGGTATCTCAATGTGGTTTTGATTTGCATTTCCCGGATGCTGAGTGATGTTGAGCATTTTTTCATATGTCTGTTGGCCATTTGGATATCTTCCTTAGAGAAATGCCTACTTAGCTCTTTTGCCCATTTTTTAATTGGGTTGCTTGTTTTCTTCTTGTAAAGTTGTTTGAGTTCCTTATATATTCTGGATATTAATCCTTTGTCAGATGTATATTTTGCAAATATTTTCTCCCACTCTGTTGGTTGTCTTTTAACTCTTTTAATTGTTTCTTTTGCTGTGCAGAAGCTTTTTAGTTTGATATAATCCCATTTGTTTATTTTTCCTTTGGTTGCCCGTGCTTTTGGGGTCGTATTCATGAAGTCTGTGCCCAGTCCTATTTCCTGAAGTGTTTCTCCTATGTTTTCTTTAAGAAGTTTTATTGTCTCAGTGTGTATATTTAAATCCTTAATCCATTTTGAGTTGATTTTAGTATACGGTGAGAGGTATGGATCTAGTTTCATTCTCCTGCATATCGATATCCAGTTATCCCAGCACCACTTGCTGAAGAGGCAGTCCCTTCGCCAGTGAATAGGCTTGGTGCCTTTGTCAAAGATCAGATGGCAGTAAGTGTGTGGGTTGATTTCTGGATTCTCTATTCTATTCCATTGGTCAGTGTGTCTGTTTTTATGCCAGTACCATACTGTTTTGGTTATTATAGCTTTGTAGTATAGCTTAAAGTCAGGTAGTGTTATGCCTCCAGCTTTATTTTTTTTGCTGAGCATTGCTTTGGCTATTCGTGGTCTTTTATTGTTCCATATAAATGTCTGAATAGTTTTTTCCATTTCTGAGAAAAATGTCTTTGGAATTTTGATGGGGATTGCATTGAATTTGTATATCACTTTGGGTAGTATGGACATTTTCACTATGTTGATTCTTCCAATCCAAGAGCATGGAATATCTTTCCATCTTCTTGTATCCTCTCTAATTTCTCTCAGCAGTGGTTTGTAGTTCTCATTATAGAGATTTTTCACCTCCTTGGTTAACTCAATTCCTAAGTATTTTATTTTTTTGGTGGCTATTGTAAATGGGCAGGCTTTCTTGATTTCTCTTTCTGCATGTTCACTATTGGAGAAAAGAAATGCTACTGATTTTTGTGTGTTGATTTTGTATCCTGCTACTGTGCTGAAATCATTTATCAATTCCAACAGTTTTTTTGTAGAGGTTTTAGGCTGTCCGATATATAGGATCATGTCATCTGCAAACAGGGACAGTTTGACTTCATCTTTTCCAATCTGGATGCCCTTTATTTCCTTCTCTTCTCTGATTGCTCTGGCTAGTACTTCCAACACTATGTTGAATAGGAGTGGTGAGAGTGGGCATCCTTGTCTAGTGCCTGTTCTTAAAGGAAAAGCTTTCAGCTTTTCTCCATTCAGGATGATATTGGCAGTGGGTTTGTCATATATGGCTTTAATTATGTTGAGATACTTTCCCTCTATACCTAACTTATAGAGGGTCTTTGTCATGAATGAGTGCTGAACTTTATCAAATGCTTTTTCAGCATCTATAGAGATGATCATATGGTCCTTGTGTTTGAGTTTATTAATATGGTGTATCACATTTATTGATTTGCGTATGTTGAACCAACCTTGCATCCCTGGGATGAATCCCACTTGATCGTGATGAATAATTTTTCGTATGTGTTGCTGTATTCTGTTTGCTAGTATTTTAGTGAGGATTTTTGCATCTATATTCATCAAGGATATCGGCCTGTAGTTTTCTTTTTTGGTTATATCTTTACCTGGTTTTGGTATCAGGATGATGTTTGCTTCATAGAATGAGTTTGGGAGATTTGTGTCCGTTTCAATCTTTTGGAATAGTTTGTAAAGAATCGGTGTCAATTCCTCTTTGAATGTTTGGTAAAATTCTGCTGTGAATCCATCTGGTCCTGGGCTTTTCTTTGTTGGGAGCCTTCTGATAACAGCTTCAATCTCCTTTATTGTTATTGGTCTGTTCAAATTTTCTACGTCTTCACGGTTCAGTTTTGGGAGCTTGTGTGTGTCCAGAAATTTATCCATTTCCTCCAGATTTTCAAATTTGTTGGCGTATAGTTGTTTATAGTAGTCTCGAATGATTCCTTTTATTTCAGATGAATCAGTTGTAATATCGCCTTTTTCATTTCTAATTTTGGTTATTTGAGTCTTCTCTCTTCTTTTTTTTGTTAGCCATGCTAATGGTTTGTCAATTTTATTTATCTTTTCAAAAAACCAACTTTTTGATTCGTTGATCTTTTGAATTGTTTTTTGGTTTTCAATTTCATTCAGTTCTGCTCTGATCTTAATGATTTCTTTCCGTCTGCTAACTTTAGGATTGGATTGTTCTTGTTTTTCTAGTTCTTTAAGGTGAAGTGTTAGGTTGTTCACTTGCCATCTTTCCATTCTTCTGAAGTGAGCATTTAATGCAATAAATTTTCCCCTCAATACTGCTTTTGCAGTATCCCACAGGTTTTGGTATGATGTATCATTGTTTTCATTAGTTTCAATAAACTTTTTGATTTCCTGCTTGATTTCTTCTTGTACCCATATGTCATTAAGTAGAATGCTGTTTAATTTCCATGTGTTTGTATAGTTTCCAAAGTTTTGTTTGTTATTAATTTCTAGTTTTAATCCATTGTGGTCTGAGAAGATACATGGGATAATTCCAATTTTTTTGAATTTATTGAGACTTGATTTGTGACCTAATATGTGATCTATCCTGGAGAATGATCCATGTGCTGATGAGAAGAATGAATATTCTGAGGTTGTTGGGTGGAATGTTCTGTAGATATCTGCCAATTCCAATTGGTCTAGAGTCTTGTTTAGATCTTGTGTTTCTCTACTGATTCTTTGCCTAGATGATCTGTCTAATATTGACAGTGGAGTGTTCAGGTCCCCTGCTATTATGGTATTAGTGTCTATTTCCTTCTTTAGGTCTAATAGAGTTTGTTTTATAAATCTGGCTGCTCCAACATTGGGTGCGTACATATTTATGATTGTTATGTCTTCTTGATGGATCAGTCCTTTTATCATTAAGTAGTGTCCCTCATTGTCTCTTTTTATGGTTTTTAGTTTAAAGTCTATTTTGTCAGATATAAGAATAGCCACTCCAGCTCGTTTTTCTTTTCTGTTTGCATGGTAAATCTTTTTCCATCCTTTCACTCTTAGTCTGTGTGAATCTTTATGGGTGAGGTGGGTCTCTTGTAGGCAGCATATAGTTGGGTCCTGCTTTTTGATCCAGTCAGCCAGTCTGTGTCTTTTAATTGGGGAATTTAAGCCTTTAACATTAAGAGTTGTTATTGAAAGGTGTTGATTTATTCCTAGCATTTTATTGGTTGTTTGGTTGTCTTAGGTGTCTTTTGTTCCTTGCTTTCTGATTTACTGTTTGGTTTCTTTGTTTGTTGGTTCCTTAGGTTGTAGATAGTGTTTTTGTTAGCTTGTTTTCTCTTCATGAATGCCATTTTTATTGTACTAGCGGGTTTAGATTTTTCTTAGGTTTTTATGGCAGTGGTAGTTATTTTTCGGGAACCAAACCCAGTACTCCCTTGAGGATTTCTTGTAAGGGTGGTCTTGTGGTAGTGAACTCCCAAAGTTTTTGTTTGTCTGAGAAATATACTATTTGCCCCTCATTTCGGAAGGATAGCCTTGCAGGGTAGAGTATTCTTGGCTGGCAATCTTTGTCTTTTAGTATTTTGAAAATATCATCCCATTCCTTTCTAGCTTTTAGGGTTTGTGATGAAAAGTCTGATGTTAACCTGATTGGGGCTCCCTTATAGGTGATTTGACGCTTCTCTCTTGCAGCTTTTAAGATTCTCTCTTTGTCTCTGAGTTTTGCCAATTTGACTATGACATGTCTTGGAGAAGGCCTTTTTGGGTTGAATACGTTTGGAGATCGTTGAGCTTCCTGGATCTGAAGATCTGTGATTTTTCCTATACCTGGGAAGTTTTCTGCCACTATTTTGTTGAATATGTTTTCAATGCAATCTCCATTTTCCTCCCCTTCTGGAATACCCATGACTCGGATATTTGAGCGCTTGAGGTTGTCTGATATCTCTCTCAGATTTTCTTCCATGTCCTTGATTCTTTTTTCTTTCTTTTTGTCTGCTTGTGTTATTTCAAACAGCCCATCTTCAAGTTCAGAGGTTCTCTCTTCAACTTCGACAAGCCTGCTGGTTAAACTCTCCGTTGTGTTTTTTATTTCGCTGAATAACTTCTTCAGTTCAGCAAGTTCTGCTACATTTTTTTTCAGGACATTGATTTCCTTGTATATTTCCTCTTTCAGATCCTGTATACTTTTCCTCATTTCATCATGATGTCTAGCTGAGTTTTCTTGTATCTCATTCAGTTTCCTTAGAATTATCACTCGAAATTCCTTGTCAGTTATTTCAAGGGCTTCTTGTTCTATAGGATCTAGAGTATGAGATTTATTAACTTTTGGTGGTGTACTTTCTTGATTTTTTGTATTTCTGGTGTCTTTTTTTTGGTGTTTATTCATTGTGGCAGGGGGTTTCACAGTCCACCAGTTTGAGACTAATGACTAACTAGGATGTTGCTGTGGTTGCCAATTTGGTATGGCTCCCGCCGTGACTGCTCAGTTGGCCTCTAGTGTCTTGTGTGTGTGGTTGCCTCGGGTCTTGGGCTTCTCCGGGGATCCACCTTTCTGGTCAGCTTGTACTCTGCTGGGCTGGTGGATCACGCACCACAGGGTGTGTGATCTCTGTTGAGCTTTCACTTTCTGTACAGGACTTCTCCCCGTTCCGTGTGCTCTGGCCCAGGCTGTTAGATCGTGCAGTGGCGACCCCACCGGGTGTGTGGTTTCTGTCGAGTCTCCGCCTCCCTGGCCGCACGTCTCCCCCCTCTGTGCACACTGTGCTGGGCTGGGGTGTGTCTTCTGCACCCCTCGTCTATCAGCTGGGCCTTCAAGACCCTGCTCAGCACCGCCTCGCCCAGGAAGTCTACCAGGTTTCTGCTAGGCACAGACGACCGGTCTCTCTGGGTGCCTTTGTAGCACTGTGTAGATCTTTCTCGGGTCTTGTTCACCTTTGTATCCCCCCGGTATAAACCGAGTCTAGTGCCCGCCTGCAGCCTGCTCTCCGGCAGGTTCTAGCGGACCTGGGAACTCTCCTACCACACTATTCCCAACCAGAAATTCGTTAGGCTTTTTTCCAAACTGGTGGTCGCAGAGATGGTATCTGCCTCCCAGTAACAGGAAGTTTACCGGGCCGGAGTCCAGGGTGTGGTGGAGTGACAGTCGGCCCACCCGTATTTCCTAGCCCTCCCAACACTGGTCGGGTAACTGCACATGTTTGATTACATGTCTGCCTAACCCACGTCCACTTCTGCCCACTCCTTTCCTCCAAGTTTATAAGGTCCTTAATAGCAGGAACATGATCTGATCCAGCTCTGTGCTCCCAGTACTCAGTTAACTGTGGGCCCATGGAGATACTGCCTGATTCCGCCACAGCAAAATTCCTCCATCAACGTTTCACTTAATGGTTTTGGTGTACATTGGTAAGCACTGTCCATATATATTACTAAAGAAAATTTTAAAAAATAACATTTGCCAAGAGCACAGACTTCTGATAAGCCTTCTGTCTGACTCTATGCCAAAGCCACTGTGTCAGGACAGATGTCACTCCTGACACCTCTACTTCCTGACTTCACAAATCATGTCCCCTCACTTCAAATGGATTATAGACCTAAATGCAAAATCCATAACTATACAACTTCTAGAAGAAAGCAAAGGAGAAAGTGTCGATGATGCTGAATTAGGCAATGATTTCTTAGATATGCCAAAAGCATGATCTATAAAAGAACAAATAGATAAATCAGACTTTGTCAAAATTAACAACCTCTGCTATTTGAATGACTCTTGTTAAGAGAATGAAAGACTGGGAGAAAATATCTTAAAATCAAACATCTGATGAAGCATTTATATCAGAATATTTTAATAAAGCTTTCAAAACTATTCAATAGGAAAACAAACAAAAATAAAATGTGTAAAATATTTGAGCAGACATTGAACAAAAGGATATATGGATGACAAAAGAGCCATCTGTATATAAAAAGAGAGATTAATATAAAATTAATCATTAAGGAAGTGCAAATTAAAACCGCAATGAGATAACTCTACATACTTGTAGAATGGCTAAATTTTTTTTTTTAATTAATAATATCGAATGCTGGTGAAGATGTGGATCAACTGCCCACAGGAATGTAAAGTTGTACAACCATTTTGGGAAATGGTTTGGCAGCTTCTTATAAAATTAAACATGCACCAACCATATGAGCCATCATACTATTCATAGGTATTTATCCAAGAGAAATAAAAATATAGGTCATTGTAAAGAATTGTACACTAATATTCTTAACAGTTATGTTGGCAATAACTAAAACCTGGAAACAACCCAAATGTCTAAAGATGAATAGATAAACAAATCGGGATACATCCATACGATGGAATACTAAGCAGTGTTTTAAAAAATGAACTATTGATACTTGCAACAACATGAATGAATCTTTAAATATGTTGAGCAAAATAATATGAAATAGTGCATAGTATATAACTTCATCTATATAAAAGTTTAAGAAATGCAAACCAATGTATTGTTACAGAAATCAGATTAGTGGTTGCCTGGACATGGGGTGGGGTTGGGGAAAGAGAGAGAGGGACCACAGAGGTGTGAGAGTGAAAAATTACAAAGGGGTGTAAGGAAGCTTTTGGTAGTTAATAAAGGATATATTTATTATTATTGATTGTGGTGATGGTTTCACAAATGCATACATATGTCAAAATTTATCAAATTACGCACATAAAATATTACATGTCTATTATACATAAATAAAGCTGGGATTTTTTTTAAAGGCTATTTAAAGAAGAAACTTCATTTGCATCCCTTTTAAGGATCAAGAACAAAGCAAAAATACCTTTCATCAATCCTACTGATTCAACACACTATGGGAAGTCTTGTATAGCTCTATAAGAAATAGAAAGAAATAAGAGATGCATGCTTGGAAGGGAAAAGATAAAGATTCTTCATTTTTTATAAAGAGCATCCATGTTGTCTCGAAGTAAATCTAGAATGATAGCCACAAATATACTATTTGAATGGTAATCACTGGAAGAAGTGAAAACTAGTAACCACTAATGTTTGCTTGCGTGGCATGGGCGCGGGGTGAGAACAGGAGAGAAGAGAGTCACTTAATTTTTCTTTAGACCCTTCTGCTACACTTAATTTCTTTTTACCATGGTACTATTTTCATATTACTTTTAACTTTGTTCTAAAAATAAGACGTTTTAAAATTTAGTGACAATATTTATATCATCAAATATAAAAGCTAGAATGAAACAAAGATTATATATACTACTATTCTCATTTTTTAAATTGGCTATGAATATTCATGAGATACAAAGCTGATTGTCACACCTCGTGCCCATGATGTGGGGGCCAGATTCATACTAGCTATATAAGTCACAGAGAAATTAAATTGATTACTGTAGGTCATCCAGCTGATTCTAGACAGATCCATGAGTAGAACCTTGGCCTCTTGAGTATAAAATCATTCTTCATTCCTATATAACACACTGCTCAAATATTTTTAATCAAAAAGGCAGGAAAGCTGAGTTTGAGGTTCCAGTTTAAGATCTGCCAACCATCTGCTTTTGGCAAGTCATTAATTGAACATCACTTTCACCATGTATAAACCTCATAATCAGGTACAGATTCATGATTTTCTGTTTTTATTTAAGCAGCAACATTTATTCTTCAAATGAAGTATGGGAGTCTCAGATTTAGCAAAAAATCAAGATGAAAGTAAAGAAAACTCAAACCTGAGTTTCTCCATTTGAAGGGGACAGTGTGAATCCATCAGGCCCCTGCAGCACTGAGAGATCTTCCTTGAGATGTCTAGGGATCTTTGGTCCATGTTGTATGTAAGCCCTCAAGCTAGATTCTGATTGAGGGGCTCTGGGATGGGACAGAGAGTCTGCATTTTTAATAAGCCCCCAAAAGATGCTAACGTTACTGGTCTGTTCGCTAGCTTTTAGCAAGTCATTTGATGACCTCCAAGTCTCTTATAATGCTTGTGTGAAATTTTATCTTCCTTCTACTACTTAACATCCATGTTTATGAGTCCCACTGAAAACAGAGACCAGTCACTAGTCAAAGAGTGGACCGAAATAGTCTGAATCTATGTTGCAGCACCAGAAGACAGTGACAGAGAACATAATCTCTGAGTGTAATGGAACTGGACTCAAGTCTCAATTTTCCCACTTACTGGTTCGGTGACCTTGGCAATTAACTTCACCTCTCTGAGCATCAGGTTTCTCAACTGTAAAACAGAGATAATAAAAGTAGCCACCATCTAGGTTGTTGTGAGGATTATAAATGATATTATGCTATAAGGTATTTTGATTTTTCATATTCAAGCATTCAATGAATGTTAGCTGTCAGAGAAGTACAGAGGATATTTCAAAGGATTGTTAACTTTAACTCTAGTATAAAAGTACCTATGTATAAGAGAATTCTAACCTCTAGTTGGTAGACCCAAAGCAAAATTATAGTGTGCACAGCAAGAACACCTGAAGGGTTTGGCAGCAGAAACAAATTAGGTGATTTTCACCAGGGCCCTATAGACTATTTACAGCCCATCAGGAAGACAGTGTCTTCATAGCATTACAGCTACCCAATGTATTGCCAGAAAGGATTGTTTCTTCTAAGGTCTTTGTAAGAACGAATTATTAATAAAATACAAAGCAAGAGCAGATCTTTTCTAAGTTATAATTAATTAAATCTTTACTGAAACATTGATTGCATCCTCTCAGCTTTTCTGTCACTTTTTTCCAGATAAAACTCTTATAAGAAAAAATATATATCTCATACTCATCCTCAAAACCAAGTATTAACATTCTCTCTGTCACATCAAAAATATTTCCTCTATATTTCCCTCCAGCTCACCATACATAAATTACTAAAAAACGTTTTTTGAAGATTCTACACTATGGAATTCTAGATTTGAACAGAGTTCCTGAGAAACATAATAAAAATACTGTGGTTCTTTCTGATTTCCTTTAAAGTAGCACTTCCCAGTGACAGTAAGTATAATTCATTGAATGGGATAGCCTAGTAATTAAGTGATTTAGGGCTGAGGAATGATGCTATATTTGGGGAGAATATTGCACAAAGTTAATCTACCACAAGGTATTTTCACATTAGCCTGCAATAATCCTGGTGTTCCAGCCTCAGCCAAAATGTACATTCAGATTTATTTATTTATTTCAGATATGTTTATTTCTGTATTTATTTGCTTAGCTATGAATAAATAGCTAATTTTTAAAATAATCAAAAAATCTTTTAGTAAAAAGTCAAACAACTTACAAACAAAAAAGCTAGTTTCATTGACTAAAGACCACTCATATTTTCAAAAATTGTGATGGATTTATTAGAAGCATATGAGTAGCAAATGGGCAATAATGCAGGTAAGAAAGGAATTTGTTGAATTTCCCAGATAATACCCCAAAAAAGAAGATGGGAGATGGAGCTCATTCACATTTTCCAATAAACTGTATTTTATTTTCTCATATTCAAGAAGTACCATGTTGTCATAATTATAATCTCTAGGTTAAAGGGAATGTGAACAAATTTTTTTTTCCCAATTTCATCTCTAATGAGTTGTATGACCTTGGGCAACCTACTTAATTTTTCTGAGCTTTGACTTCTTCATTCATTATATAAAGAGATTGTCCATTCCAATTATTTTTTCTATATTTACATAAAAACTATAAATTTACAAATTTTCTATATTTGTTCTGTGCTTATTATTGTAACCTTGCTTTTTACAAGCCTACAGTAACAAAAGTTTAAATGGTTAAAACAAATCCTATTTGAGAAAGAGTGTGTGTGTATGTGCTAGAGAGACAGAGTCAGATAGTTGATACCTGAGAGAACACAGCTGTGTTTAAAATATAGGGAATGTTCCTCTTCCTAAAACAGATCAAAGTGTTAGTTTTATCTGAGTTCTGTATTTACATTGCTACCTCCTAGAGAAGCAGCACAGCTTCAGAGTGATTCCGCCCAGTGCCTGCCGTGGTCTCACAGATATTTAGGGAGTTATGAGGCATCATGCCCATTAGAATTGTTTCTTCCCTAAAGAATTACTCTTCCTTCTCTTCCATGACATTTCCTATTTATTTCCCACAAGACAGAATGTCTCATATGTGGTAGGCACTCAACAAATGCTTGCAGAATGGAATTGAATGCTAGCCAAAGTGAAAACAGAGCAAAAGGAGCAGTCTCTCCTTCTGAAATTCTTCCTCCTAGTGCAATCAGATTTTTTCTCTTATTTTGATATCTCAGAGTCCATCATTCCAATGAAGTCTGCACTTTCTCTGGTTCTCAGCCTGTAAACCTCCTGCAGCTCAGCCACCTGCTTCCTGATAGAGTTAACCAGCTTGTACCTCCCACACCAGATGGCTCCCTCCTTTTGCCTTCGCTTGCCATGAATTTACAAACGTATTTCCGCCTGTCCAGACTGGGACACGGGACAGGGGTTGAGGCTCTGTGGACTCATCAGCAGAGGAGGCCCAAACAACCTAAATGAACTTGGAAGATCTGTGTTTCTACACCATTTTGCACTTTTTGTTTACACCATGGTTTTTTGTTCATTTGTTTTGCACACAAATACCGTGTTCTGGAAGTTTTGTTTCCTTCAAACTTCAAGATTCTTCACAAATTTTCCCAGGACCACCCAACAAGGCCATATCAGAGAACTAAAAATACTTCTTGACTCTAAGTTTCACATATGACCTCACAATTTTCTGAAAACTGATCATCAATCCCAGCCCCACCATGATAGTGAGATTGAGAATGGAGTACTTCTTTAGGGCAGTTGTAATTATAGGTTTGGGAGAGGAGAGTGTGTAGAAGATGACCTTACAAACCATTTGGAATCAAACTGGCAGATCACTTACACAGGATATAACAGCAAATTTTACCATCCATATTTCAGAGACACCTGTCACTTCACTCCTTTTAAATTCTTCAAAAGTGAACACAGTTGTTCAAAAGGAGAGTATGAACACTATAGAGTTGGAACCGAAAAAACTTTATTTCTTAGTTCATCTGTTATGGAGCTGAAGCTTCCTTCAGTCACTTCCAAGTCTTACTTCCACGTTAGCTCCTCTAATCACATTCTGAAAACTAATGTACAAAAATGGGGCTGTAAATGGAACATGGAACCCTCATAAAGAACAGAAACAAGAATTTAATTCTGTCTCTCTTTAACAACCACCTTCCTTCACCGAAAATCAGTGATTGCCTGGGCCAACTAACTCAGATCCATGGTCTCAAAACATAACCCAGAATACTAAACTCTTAATGTGTGTTCATAAACATACCATGAGACTTATGTTATTGCAGAGCCTAATCTAATAACTGCAGAGTAAACTGCTAATTTGTCTACAATTTTTAGTTAGAAACCTGTTACAGATAACATTTAAACACTGTCAACTTGCCCCTCTGTTCAGTGAAACACATTGGGTTCTCCAGTTGGTTGGGTAGTTGGTTATACTAGAAGTCAAAAATTGGTTTGGATGTTCCTCAAATGTTTCTTGACATTACAAGGGCCACTATATAAAAATTCAGTAAGTATAAATGTATTTACTTGCATATCTTCCAATGTCACAAAATTTTCCTCTGTCTACTTGGAGGAAAAAATCGAAAATCAAGAAAGATGATGTCCTTGAATAATTTCCACTCTTACACATACTTTTTTCTTCTTGAAATAACAACCATGGCAAAAGCTTTAAAATCAATCAGTTTCACACTAGCAGGAGGGAAGAAATCTTGTACATCCATCATTTTCTTAAACAATCCCCTTTAATTCAAGAGGAACCTTTCATTAAGGATAGTCTCCATATGAAGCACAAGGTGCCAGCAGAGTGTTAAAACCTACACACTGTGAAGATTCCTGGTATTTGTAGCTGCTTCACCCCTGCCCTCCCATTGTTGTTGTCTGTCTTCATTATTCCTCACTTGCATCAGCCTACCGCAATACTCTTCCTGTGGATCAAAAGTCCGGAAGTCAAAATCCAAAAGCTTGCAGGAACAGAAAGTAATGAATATAAACATCATTTTTCAATCACTTTGCTTGCTTCCAAAAGCATTGATGCATTCATTTTTATTTCTTTCCTAAAGATACTTTCTCTAAATTGCTTTTGAGAAATAGCTGAGAGAAGAAGTCAGGGAAAGAGGAAAGGAGACAGAGAGAGAGAAAAAAATAAGAGACAAGTGTTCAAGGCTGGTGTTCTGAGTAGACAATGTGCATGGCTGCCTATTTAGTGTCCTTTCAGAAAGGCTCTTCTGCTCACCAAATTTCCTTACCCCACCAGCTTGCTAAGATTTAAAATGCCATAATCACATATACATGGGTGCATTTAAATGCTGGATCCTATTAAAATGCAATTGCAAACCCATTGAACCTGGAATAAAAAATTTATGAGATCCATTCATAAGAATAAATTTTGATAGTCATAATGGAAGAAGAATAAAAGGGTGGATTTTTTTTACAAAAAGAGAAAGGAAAACATACAGAAAAATTATTTCTTGACACTTTCCAGATAAATTGTCACTCCTAACTTTCAGGTCAGCATTAAGTTTTTAGTTAATAAGAAATAGAATCACAAATTATTGTCACATTCACATTATTTTCCTTCTCTCTCACAGAGCAGTGATGACATGGACAGACTCTGGCATTAGACTATCTGCTTTGAAGCCCAGCTCTGCCACCTACAATCTATGTAGCTTTGGACATAGCACATAATACCTTCCAGTCTCAATTTCATCATCTGTAAAATGAGTATAATAACAGTGCCAATGTAAAGATTAATGACAAGCTACACAAAAATTCTTAGTTCAGTGCCTGCCAAGTTAAAAAGTTCCAAAAAGTATTTCTCATTATTATTATCAAATGGGAATACCATTTTAAAAATAGGGAAGTATTAGTAAAAACATCATTTTTTGAAAATTTCTATTTGATAATGGTATCCCCTGTGACTAAGCTCAATGATAAATTACGGTTTGCTAATTAGAGTAATACTTTTTTATTGGGCAACTACTAAGTGCAAAGCACTGTGCTATTTACTACAGGTAATCACATCTAATCTAAGATATAATACTCTGGAGAAAAGCCAGTTTTTCTAAGTGAGCAGATTAAATTCTTTAATTCCTTTTAACACAGCAATTTAACTTCTTGGAATTTTTCTAAGAAAAGAATATCAGACCTACGCACAGAGATTTAGGTACAAGTTGTTCAGAGCAGTATTTTCTATAATCATCAGAACAATGGGAAGAAAACCTGGATGCCCAACAATGTAGAACTGGGTAAACAGAATATTTACCCTCCTGATGAACTATTCCTCAGCTGTTTTAAAATGCATGGTAGAGAAATATTTAATGCTACCAGAAATTATTCAAAATATGCAAGCAAAGAAAGCATCTTACAAAACATTTTTATAGTACTATATAATTTGTGTAAATATTGATACAAAGTATCTAGCACAGAGCCTAAATCAAAAGATACATGTTAAACATATGTAAATCTATCAAAGACAGTAAGAACGTTTGACATTACCAGTGACTACAAAGGAGTGAAGGGATTACAGTATCTTTGATTTCTTTTTTACATTTCTTTGAATTCCCCAAATTTTATATAATGAATACATACTACTTTTACAATTAAGGAAGGAAGGAAGGAAGGAAGGAAGGAAGGAAGGAAGGAAGGAAGGAAGGAAGGAAGGAAGGAAGGAAGGAAGGAAGGAAGGAAGGAAGGAAGGAAGGAAGGAAGGAAGGAAGGAAGGAAGGAAAAGAAAAAAGACATTCTGACCATCTCAATAACTAAACAATTCTAAGAAGCTCAGCAGAGGAAAACATTTTATAGGAGAAAAGGATTGAAATCTTACAAAACAGGTGAGTGAGGGCTTTCAAGTTGAGAGTGAGAAGCAGAAACTAGAAAAGCTCCCTTACGGATGCTGCAGCTGTTACAATATGATCCGGTAGGAACCAGGAAATAGCTGTTAAAGGTTCCATCCTACCTGGACCTGGACATTCACTGAAATAAACAAACAAACAAAAATGGCTAATGCAATGGGTTAAAGCTTACAGACATTCTCCATCATATTGTTCACTACCCCCCATATGAGATCTTATATGACCAATTCTTTTTAGAGTTTGATAGTGGAAGGAACTTTGTCTTCCTGGAAGAAGTAGCATAAATGAAAGCAGTGTAGCATTGTTGTGAAAGAGTGTGGGCTCTGAGCCAGAGTGACTGGTCATTCTAAGCATCCCTATGCCACTTATTACTTTGGTGATCTTAGCCAAGCTACCTACCCTCTTCAGCCCAGGTGTTCTCATTTGGGAAATAAAATGTATAATAGTAATTACTTCATTGGGCTTTAATGAGTGCTAAATAAAATACAACATGTGTAATAGAAATCACTCATTAATATTAGCTATTCTTATTACTGCTATTAGATAGTGAGGCTTATATGATCCACAGCCTTTCATTTGCATTGGTTTCCAGGATGTCCAGAATAAAATTTAATCTTCAATTATATCAAGTTATTTCTCATGAACAGACTATCGGTTTACTTTGCTTTTACAAGATTTTACTTTTTTATGTTTAAACATTATAGCACATTTATCACAAAGTGACTCAAATTATTTTCTGAAGGAGGTAGCTATTTTTTAAAATCACTCTATTCCATTTCTCCTTCTAGCTACCACCCTATCTCATCTCCTTCATATTTAAATTTCTCCTAAGGATTCTCTGCTCACTACTTACTGTGCAATTTGACTTTGCTCCATTGTGGCCCAAATATGCCACCAAATTGTCTCACTGTAAGGTCACCAATGACATCTGAGTAACTAAACCCAATGGATATTTTCAGTGCTCCTCTCACTTGACCACTCAGCACTTCACCAACAGTACTTACCATTCCTTCCTTTTTGAAATATTCTCTTTCCTTTACTTCCATGGGGCCCCTCACTTAATTTCCCTACAGCAGTCTCCAGCTCTTCCTTTTCTAACTTTACTAGCTCATTCTCACCTAGTTGGCCATTAAATATTGATATATTTAAGTGTCACATTTAGTCCTTCTTTTCTTTGGGTATTATACATTTGTAGATCTGCCGGGTGATTTTATCTTGCCCATGTTATAATCCATTTGATGGTTCTCAGTTTGGTTCTAGCTCCAGACCTGTAGATCCAGCTGCCTACGAGATTTCTCCATTTAGGTGTCTCAAAGGCGATTTAAGTTCAGTTTTCTCAAAACCAAAATTATAGTTTCCCCCTGATTTTTTAAATGGTTTCATGAATCAACAAAAATACCAAAGGAGTCATTCTCTCTAACCCCATACTCAGTCTATCAGTAAGTCTTACATAATTTACTTCTCCTTCCTCCCCTGCAACTAATATAGTTCAAGCTACTTATCACCTCATAACTGGACTACTTCAATAGCCTCTTAATTGGTCTCCCCAGACCAAATTTTGTCTGTTGCAAGATCATTCTCTATACATATGTGAAAGTAATCTGTTTAAATAACAACCATCTTTCTCCTGCTTTCAATCCATTGCTTAGACTAAAGAAGGCTCAGTCTGACCTATGAGACTATGAATGATTTCGCCCCTACTGACTGCCTCGCTCTCTTCATATCTCCCTCTCTCTCTCATTTCTTCTGCCCCAACTTCACTGATCTCCTACAAGTTGCTTGACCTTAACAGCAAGTTCTCTCTCCCCTAATGGCTTTTGAACATGCTGGTCCTCCTGCCTACAATACTATTTCATATCTCCCTCCCTGTATTTTATATTTAATTCTTACCCATTCTGATTTCATATCAAATGTTCCTTCCTCAGGGAAGCCTTCCTTATCTCCACAAGCCTGGGTCAGATTCTCCACTACATATTCTTCTAGCATCAAGTGTGTTCCCTACATAGTGCATTTGAGTTTGCAGTTACACAGTTATGAGATTATTTAAATAATTTCTCTTCTCACTACTATATTATAAGCTTTATGAAGGTAATGACTATTTCTATTTTGTTCACCAATATTATTTCAAAACCTAGCAGAGCAAAGGTATTCAATACATCCTAATTGAATAGACGAACAGCATATTTTAACTCATCCACTTATCTCCATTCCTTCTACCTCTCCTAACCCAAACCTTTGTTATCACTTTTCTAGGTGACTGCAATAACCTCTTAACTGGAATTCCCACATCCCAGCCTCTTCTCCCTTTAGAACACCTTATAATTCACTGCCAGCTTAATCTTCCAGAAGCACAAATCTGATCATTTCATTCCCAGCTCAAGAACCTCCAGTGCTTTCCCGCAGGATAAAATCCAAATTCCTTTTGGCCTCCAGCTGACCTTTCCAATCTTACTTTCCCAATAATCTGCACAGGCCCTGTGCTCTGGTCAAACTGAACTCTGTATGATCTGTGACACTTCTATAATGTTTCACCACACACTGTAACCTTTTCTCATACTGTTTTCTCCATACAGAATATTTTAATAATGCCTCCAACATTTCCACATATTTAAATCTGTATGAACTTTCAAACCTAGCCAAAATTTAAATCCTCTAAGAAGCTCTCCTTGATTTCTTCCAACTAGAAATCATCTTTCTTGCTTCTGATCCCCCATCTTTTCTTTCCTGCACTCCCCTCATAAAGCTTGTCATTTTCTACCATTTCTTATCGCTCTTTATTATGTGCATGCTCCACTAGACTACAAACTCTTTGGAGACAGGACTGGAACACCCAATCAGTGCTTTGTACATGGGAAGAACTGCATGAGTATTCATTGAATTTTTTACTTACGTTAATTATTTCAATAAGATGCCACTCAAGGATTATTTCATAATTAGAAAGGGGGAAAATCCATCTATATCACCCCTCCTTTGAGATTATAAGGTGGTTTTCATTGACCCACCAGCTAAATTTTTTTGTGTACTTAAATTCTTCTACTCACTAATGTGGCAACAAAAAAATAATACAGGAGAAAATTACATTTGGGGCCATTTCCTTCTCTTTTGATGCTAACTTCAGGAGAAGTCTGCTTCTACAGATCCTTCTGACAAAATATAATTATTGTCTATAGCTTTTATCTGTTTCTTGTTAATTCCGTTTGGTGTCCATTGAAGCCTGAGCTATTGCTTCCAACTTGCTCAGACAGCTCATGCTATGCAACCCAGCCACCTCTTTCAGGACTCCTGCCTCCTCTTTTGAAGTAAGAAGGCACACCAGGAAGAGAAAGGACCTTTCCTTTATAATTTAAAGCATTTAAAGGCAGAAAGAGGGAATTAACCCATCAGCATAGTAATGTGGACTATTGTCACAATTTTATCCTTGAAAATTCAGAATCAAGTGAATTCTAGGGAAATGGATTCAGACAAAGAAAACTCATAATCATGGCTTTAAATTTGTTTTGTATCCTTAGTGTGTTAATACAAATATAAGATATTACTAATACTAACCAGATATGATCCAAAAGCCCATTTCATCTGCATCTGCAAGCACTGGGTTGGGTAGTAGTTCCTTCAATCTCACCTGAGGGCCTTCAGGCTCCTTAGGCCCCACTGCCAGGAAGTCAGGACTCAAAAGTCAGTGAAGAAACTGAGGCCATCAGGCAGGCTCTATTCAGTGCCCAGGAAGGGAAGAGCTTGACACATGAGAAGATTTTGGCATCAACTTTGGATTCACCAGTTATCCAACATTGGCCCATAGTCATCCAGCCTGAAAATGTCATTCCCTTTTCTTGGGTCCTGCAAAAGAGAGTATCTGCTTCCCCTGCATCTGCCTTGGATTGTGTAAATTGCCCAGAAGACAGGGCACAGAAAGAGGTACCACTGAAAAACTATTGCCAGGAGCTGGTGATGTTTGAAGACATAGCTGTATATTTCACCCAGAAGAAATGGATGCATCTGATCTCTGCTCAGAAGGACCTCTACAGGAATGTGACACTGAATAATTATGAGAATTTGCTTTATCTAGGAGGATTCCAATTTCCCAAACCTGCTGTGATCTCTCAGCTGGAGCAAGGTCAGGAATCTTGTGTTTTGGCATGGGCCCCCCAGCCCCGCCCCTGCCACCACTGCACATCCAGGCCAGCAATGGAGCCAGCTCCACACCCAGGATCCTGAAAGATGGGGGCTGGGACAGCCCTGCTCTGCCCACAACCAGATCCTAAAAGATACTAATAACCACATGTATTTCTTTGGGTATGTGACTTATCTGTTCATGTCCTTCACCAAATTTCAGCTTAGATTTTTCTAATTCATTTTTAAGAGTTCAGTTTGCAATGAAGATATGAATATTTGTGTGTTTAAAATTTTTTAAAAAGTAGAGAATAGAATAATGGTTACCAGAGACTGGGGGTGGTAGGGCAGGGGGAATAAGGAGTGAATTAATGGGGACAAAACTATGCTATCTACCCTAAGTGAATCATCGTGCAAGATATGCATGTACTGAAACACACTGTTCCCACAAAAATAAATATAAAATTGAATTTTAAAAAATTAAATTAAAATAAAACATTTTTTAAAAGTCCAATTCGGATATATTTGTGTATGAAGGGCACATTACATATTGTTTGAGAACCTAGAATTTTTAGGCAGGAAGTGACTTTATTTCTATCTCTCCGGCAATGTGGCCTATTGTAAAGGATACTACAGTAGAAACCAGAAAACCTGAGCTCTGGCGCCAACTGCTACTTACTAATCACAAGTTCCTGGGAAAAGTGCTAAACCTCTCTGAGATACAGATTTCTTTTTCATGAAATAAAAATAATAATATTTAATCTACCTGCCTCTCTGGATATTTGTGTGAATCAAATGAGAACAAAGTAATATGTATAAAAATATGTCATAAACTGAAAGCACATTATTTTAGTGAGATGTTTTCAGACTAATCTAATTAACATATGATGTGAAACAAATATTTATAAAAAATATTTAACATAAACCAAATTTTATCTTTGTCTAACCTTATAAAAGAAGGTGCTATTGGCACACCTTTATACAAAATTGCATGTAGCCTCTCCTTACTTCTTCAAATAACTTTGTTTTTCAGGTAAGTAAGGCCACTACCTAGAGCCTTTTCTCCCAAGATTGTTCCTTCAAAGTTGAAATCATTCCTCTTTTTCTCTATACCTTTTCCAAATTTCCAAAATCTGATTTAAACTGCTGATCTTTGGAGAAGACAGACTGAGCTTATAGTTATCAGTTTATGGTTGAGCTTAACGATAATATTATCCCATGGTTCTTCATACTACATCCCAACAATAATTTGCTTATATTAGCATCATTAATCCAATAGCACTTATTGAGCATCTGCTATGAAGAGGGCAGTAGAAAATGTATTTATCATACAAAATACAAAGTTGTGTTTGATTCTGTCTTGGCTTTCCAGGAGTTTACATATCAGGTAGCAGAGTTAAAACATTCATACAGGTAATACTCTCAGGAAATAGTTCAATATCAACAAAAAACAGAATTTTTTTTTAAATTTATGGAAGCTTCATTCTATGAAAGTAACTTTAATTCATGTTGTTCCAGGGATCTTACTTGGAAAAGTATTTTCACTTTTCTCAGGAGCTGTCACATACTTAGTTGCTGAAAGTACTAGACTACTATGGTTTGTTGACTTTCTTCACATGTTTAAACAACATTCTTCTTTCCCAAGACATGGTTATCTCATGAATCTAATCAAGATACCCTCACCCCCACCCCAGACTGTGTTTCTGATTCATTATCAGACATGAAACAACGGTGTTTCTTGCATTATCAAAATGTCCAACATCACTGACTTCAAATGAAAACATAACCCAATATGGTATTTTACAGTGAAATTGGATTTTAGAAATCTGGCTCAACCTCTTACTTTGCAGATTGGAAAACTGAAGCCCAGAGAAGTTCAGAGCCTACCTAGCCTGAGCTTTCACAAGTAATTACTAACTAACCTATGACTCTTTCTTCCCAAGCTAGTATCTGTTTCTACTTCATGTCAAAAGTAAGAACTTTTCAGATAAATTTACAAATATCTATAAGGTTTGGGGAGGAGCTTTTTTATTTATTTATTTTTTTATTGATTAAACATATGCATAGGCCACAGAGCTGACCATCAGCACCTGTGCCCAAAATGTGATGATCAAATCAAATATCTCTTAGTTTTTATTGACCATTTACTTAACAATTAAGTCTCTTTTCTATCAAAAGCTACACTGGGTCACATCTTTTCTACAAAAGCTTCATAGCTTGTTAGTTCATAGGGACTAGTACCATTAATTGAATTCCAGTGCCCAATGAAACAACTGGACATACTAGGCATTTGCTTTTTTAATATAACAAATAACAGCTTCAAACAAGGAGGTAATTGTTGTTTTCTAATAATGCATGACAGATGACAATCATTCACTTTTTTTCACATAATCATTTCACTTTAATGAATTCCAGACTCATAAAACATAGCCAACAAAAATATGATTAAATGTTCAACCTTTGATAATTTTTGCTTATAAAATTGTCAAGGATAAAAAAATGCAATGCTAAAAATGGTCTGGTTAAATTGGAACCATCAGAAGGAATGTAAGTTGGTACAAATTGTCTTGATCATTCACTTTTTAATTTGATTCATTTGTACATATATAGAGTTTGATATATGAAAAAAAAATGATATTGTCTTACCAAGAAATAATAGTGATATCCCTATGCTCATCTTACAGTCTATTTTTACATTTTGGGGATTGGATTTGCCTATTGTCTGGATCTCAAATAACCACTCAGTTTACCATGCCTGTGTTGGGCACTATACCAATTAATTATAGATTCTGAAGATAAAATATCCCAACACGAATTCTTTAAAAATTATTTTTACTGAATAAATAAGTTGGTTGATTACAGCACTTATAATGTTGAATTCTTTACTTTTAGTAATATATAATAATTACCTCATCCTTCACCTGAAGAAGCTTCTTTAAAGCTAGTAGGAGATCTGCAATATAAGAAACAAAAGGAAATTAAAATCCAACTTTGAGAGTGTCTGTAAATGAGCAAAAAAATAAGATTAGAGACCTAGAAGATCTCAGACTTTTCAACTTCATAGCCATGTCAATTTTAACACATGTATTGGTATATCCAAAGGTGGATATGGACATTATTTTATTTCCACAATGAGGGAATACAGCCCTGTGAGCACAGTCCTGGTCTGATTAACTGGTTTATTCTAGGGCACTGAATTTGTTATTTTGACACTGGGTCTATGACTCTGTCAATTTCTCATTTATTCAATGTTAAACAAATCAATTAACATTTCTGGATATCATTTGTCTGATTGTGCCATGATAATAATAAAATGTGCCACCTTTCTACTTTACAAGTGTAAGTAGATATTATGTACAGTATGCCCCACATAGTCTAAGGACAGCACTATGTAGAATTATACAGAAATAAAGGAATTTACTAAAGAGAAATAGAGTAAAGAGAAAACATGAGAAAATCTATACTGACTGAACAGCAAATTTTAAAAGATGATCATGATATTTATCCAACAATTTCTATAATTCCAATGCATTTTATACCAAAAAAAGAAAAAAAGCATATAAAAGCATAACTAATATTACATGGTAGACAAATGATGTTCTCCTATCAGGATAGCAAAAGTTCATGAATGGAAGGCTAAGTGTTATTTGTGTTGGTAGAGACGCTAGAAAAAAACAAAATGTGAATGTTTCCTGCTTAAGGCAAACATTTTAAGAGCACACCAGACTGCTCAGTTCTAATTTTTTAACCACAACTAGAATAGACGGTGGGTGCTTTCGTTTTTCTGTTGAGGAGGGCATTAGTCAGAGGGCTGCCATCATTTCTCATTTTCACAAGATTCTGCTTTATCTTCTGGCCTGAACTCTTCAATGTCACTGTTTTCACAACAACTTACTGTGATCACATTGTGAGTAACTGGCAATATCTTGATTTATAAACTATAAACTGAAAAATGAATATGGCACATCATAAAACATCTAGAATTATGTCATCCATTTTCTTGGGGCAAAAATCAGTAAAAATGACATGATAATGATATTTTACTCTAAGGACCTTACAAAAAAGATACTTAATTTCACTCCAAAATTTGCATTATAGAAAAGATTCATGATTTGTCTAATATTTATACAGCAACTTTCTTTAAGGAAAGTGTTTTAATGACACGATTATTCTCAGGGCAGTTAGAAGCAAGTTTTATTAACAGAGAGGTTACATTGTATATAATAGGAAAGTTGGCACTCGAACCCAAGTTGCCTGTCTCGATGCCATACCTCATTCACTTCTTCTTCAACAATCTGATGAATAACTACTAAGTGTCAAACACAGTGCTTGATACTGTGAAAATAATGCAGAACTTAAGAGTCTGAAGGGGCTGCTTCTAAACATGAGCCTACTCCTTCTTAAATGTATGGCCATGGGCAAGATTCATGACCTCTCTGAAATTTTCTTTCATATAAATGAGGATAATAACTACCTCACTGAGGTTTTTTGAAAAATAAATGGAATTCTTTAAATAGATAAATTGTCTGCTATATTCTAGATGCTCGGTAAATGTGAAGGAGAAGAAGAGCAGAGCAAGAGGAGAAACATATGAAAGAGAAGAAAATAGCAGTAAATAGAAGTGAGAATATGATTATTTGCTCCTCATCTCACTTCCTTCCCTGTAACCACTGTCATTTTTATTCTCTTTCTTATCTCCCCAAATTCGAAACACAGGTATAACCGAAGTCCAAGTTCAAGGTGACACTGATAAAATCAACTACTTACCCTAAATTGGCAAGGAGCTGGTGACAGTGTTTCTGCCCCAACTCTTCTTCAAAATGTTTTCTACCTTGGGTTTCTTTATCTTATTCATCTTTTCCTTCTCCTCCCTGATGCCAGCTATTCCTTTGATTGCCACTACATTACTTGCTTCTAGGTTTATTTTTTTCCATTCTGTATTAGTCTGTTTCTGTTGCTTATAACATAAATGCCTGAAACTGGGTGATTTATAAAGAAAATAAAATCGATTGCTTACAGTTTGCTAGGCTGGGAAGTCCACAGTTCAGGGAACACATCTGGTGAGGGTCTTGGTGATGGCAACAGTAACCCAGAGGTCTCACATGGCAGAAAATGGTGGAACAGAGAGAGAGAAAGTTCCTCCTGCACTCTTCTCTTTAAAGCCCTCAGAACCATGCCCATGACCTTCAAGGCTCTACCTTTCAATTACCATGATAGGATTTCCCACCCTCTTAACAGTCACAGTGGGAATCAAGCTACTAATACATAAAACTTGGGGGATACAAGTCATATCACATTCATTCTTATTGTTTTTGTGTTGGTGTGAGCAGGACTGAAGCCATGTTAGGACCTAAAACCACAAAGGGGGCAGGTAAATTTTTAAAAGACAGTTTTTTTCTTGGCATGCATTTCTCTGAATTCCCTCTATTCCCATGGTTATTTGATATTTTGAACCTTGGTTAAGGAATAAGATGACATTATTTACATGAAAGTAAAGTTGTTTTCCAGCCATCCTGAAGCTGCAGACTTGCACATACTATCCAGACCCTGAGATAAGGACAGGAGCAGAAACCAGATGAGGCTTTGGCAATATCTTGTGCCTGCATCATAGACACAGACCTCTCAAAGCTCATGAACCCTTCCCTCCTACTTTTCACTTCCCACATTCCATTCCCTCATCCCCCTCTTTAAAAACCCCTCAGTAAACCTGAGTCTTTGAGATGGCTTTAGCCTGGCCATTCTCCTTCAGGTTTACTGGAGAGCTGGATTAGCCCAAGTTCTCTCCTCTGGTCACCATATTTCTGAATAAAAGCTGACCTACATTTTCACCAACATTTGACTTTTGATTGGTTTGTTTTTGTCTGGGAGCAGGCAGCTGGACCCATGAGTTCAGTATCAATTTTGGGGAGCCTCAGCCAGGAGCTGAGTGTGCCCTGTAACACTTGTGGTCTCCTCTCTGTTTTTCTGCCTTCTAAATGTAGCATTTTCTCAAAGTTCTATCCTAGGAATTTATTTTTTCTTTCTTTATATTCTCTTTCCCCATGGTCTCACCAAATCTCATAGATTCAGGAATTCAAACCTTCTCCCAAGCCCTACATTCCCCCTGTGCTCTAAATCTTCAATTTTCAACTCTCTGCTAGGTATCTCACCTGAAGTGTCCTGCATTGGTCCATAACTGCACAGGACAGCTTTCTTATGCCCTGCTCTGTGTCCTGGGAGATGATCTAAATATATGACATGAACATCTCTCTTGCCCTCTGCTTCCCAGTTGTGCTTGGCCAATGGACGCCTTAGCAAGAAATCAAAAGAAGGGAAAAGAATAAAATTGGGGCATTTTTCCTGAGGTTGCCATGGACTGGCAACACAATTCTCTCCTTCTAGGTTCTGCTAATGCTTCTGTCTTGTACCACTTTAGACATAAGGGTGGTGATGGTTCCTGCTCTAACTAGCTCAAGGAACTGCTTTATCTTTCCACTGTGGTTTTCCCACCTGATCACACCTTTGAAAACAGTCTCTTGATTAAACTCTTCTCCAATTACCCAAATTGACTGTGCCACTTGTTTCTTGTCTCTCATCTCTCTCTAGCCTAATTTCTGCCAGACTACATTTCTTAAACCATAGCACCAAACCTAGTTCTTCTTTTCCTCAAACTCTTTCAGTGGCTCTTATTTCCAATTACACTAATTCTGCATTCTTGTCTTTGAGAACTCCATCTATAAACTGGGAATTGTGACCCTAACCCTACCAATCTCACAGGGCTTTGTAAAATAATAATAATTAATTAATTAATTAAAGTCTGGATATTTCACCTGATCTGTAGGTTCTTTTGCAAGTGTCTTCCTAACTTCGTTTTTCACCACTTCCTGTGTCCCTTAGGCTACAATTGCTTTCAACTACTCACAATTCCTCCAAAATATAGAACGCTTTCCCTCTGTCACAGCTCTCTTCATGCTTTGCTTCCCTCAACTCCTTTACTCCTCCTTTACCAATCAATATTCTGTGCCTCATGTCCATCTTACACACTATCCTTTCCATGAATCTCAACGACATAAACTAGTTTCTGCTCTTCAAACTCCATATAAATTATTTGTACTTTTTTCACTTTTTCTTCAATTACAAGTTTTTGTATTCTTATCTTAACCCCCACTATTGAATTGTGAGCTTCTTGAGGACAGGGCCCATATGTTGCCACATTGTTATATATCTGCCTTATTCATAGTGCTCTGTTAAATACATAATTATTCAACGGAAAGTTAAATTTTCATGATATTGTCATACGTTACATATATATTTGGGAGGCTTTGTGCTACTGGCCAAGAACTATGGAAAATACAATAATGTACATTATATAAATGCATCCACAAGTTTTTGATACTGCCTCTGGGTATATCTCTTTGGCAGTTACATGCTTGTGTCATTCTTTATATCTGTATTTGTAATTTTGCACCTACGTATAGTAAAAAGAGGTAATTTCCTCATCCATTTTATTATTGCATATCACAGGGAGCAAGGAATCAGGTGCATGTGAGACTTTGCTGTACTGAATTTTGTTCCACATATTATGTAGGAAGCTAGAGAAGGAGCATTGTCACAAAGACTACACTAAATGTCAAAAATACAAAAAGCCCACCTGTATGACTCAAGATGAAAGGGTAGTTGGTATCTGCTGGCCTACTTGCTACCCCATATATATTAGGTCATTGCTGCTCAGAATCCAGGACAGAGCAAGAATAGAAATCTCAACATTCTAAGAGGAAAGGAAAAAGTTGTATTTTTCCTAGTGTCGCTCTTTCACTGTCACATTAGCCATGTTGTCGGTGGCTGGTTTGACATAACAAGATACAAACTATGAGAGAGTCTTAGAGATAAGATAGTCTATCTGTTTACTCACCAATTTATTCAAGTGCCCGTTAAATAAGAATTTGTGCTTACAGTGTGCCAGATATGGGGAATCAGCAAATGATTAAAAAATAAAGGATTAAAAAAAAAAATGTTTCAGGAACTCCCAATCCAGTTGGGAAGGCATAGAGTTCACTCTCTTTTTTTAAAAAAAAGAATTCTCTGAGACTTTCTCTCCCTCCGTCTCCACTTCTCTTTCTTCCTCCCTGTCCCCCTCTTCTCCTACCCCCTCTACCTCTATCTCTCCATAGAAAAAAGAAAATTTTTAAAAGAAGTCTAGAAGAAGACTTACTTTTAGAGAAGACTCGCTTCTACTTGCTTTTTGTTGTAATAACCAAATATTACAGTATATGTATGATATAAACACTTTTATTATTGCCATCATATCTCCTTTTTTCATCTATATTAACCTCAGTAACTCAGACCCATTTCTGAACCTAACGTTTCAGCAATAAAAGCTGAAGGGACTTGTCTGAGATTGTTTAGTTGGTGATGGGATGGCTGGCACCAGGACTCTGCTGACACCTGCCCTTCCCCCACCCAAGTGGTTTGAAATATTCTTAGCAGTTAATATTTTTTCCAAGTGACATTTTATATAGAATCCCATTAAATAAAATAGTATGTGATGTGTGTGTGTGTGTGTGTGTGTGTGTGTGTGTGTGTGTACATATAAAGTAATGAATGAGCTGCTTGGGCTATCTCACCATTTTAAAACATCTCCATAGAGCCATTGTGTTCCTAAGAGCACAATTTGAAGACCTGTTCCACTATTCTTCTTTGATCACTTCAGTAAAATCCTCTTGACAGTAAGAGGAGTTTTCTTCATGGCTATAGGAAGTCTTCATCAACACTTTCATGGTAAAGAAAGCAATATACATAACCTGGGGAGGATCCTTAATAAAGATCTATCTCCACAGTAGATTTCCCTATCAAGTCTTTATGAATGAGGAATTCAATGATCCAGAAGGATGTAAATTCAAGTATCAATAATTAATTGTCTGATTTGGTCTCTAGAGAAAGCTCACAGTACAATGGACTAGGCACCATATCAAATTAAAAACTGCCTGGGTTTTATTCTCCAGGAGACTAAAGACTGATTTTGGTCTTTGTTTAAAAACATTGAAATCCTCAAGTGGGCCCGCTTTCATTTACCTTTTCTGTTTTACACGGAAGCAATACAAAGCTTCCCTTTGCAGGGTGGACATCCTGAAGGACCTAATTGAATGTCAGGAGCAATGACTCCCCAGGGAGGATTCTATTTCAGCTGAATGACCTTCAGTGACTTTCTGGCTGCCTGAGGGCCAGACCTGAAACAGCAAAAGATTCTCTGCGTGCTTAGCTTCTGAGAATGTCTTCCCTGAACCCTCAGTTTTGATCTAACATAGGGAGTAATCATTCCTGTCTGTGAAGTTACAGTGTCACCAAATCAGAGTTCAGTTTTACTTGCTGAGTTCAAAAGCCTGAAAGAAAAAGAAAGATGTGCAGAAAGATAATTGCAACATACACAGAGAGAAAATGGGAGAAACATTTTTTAAAAATTAATTATTCTGAGTACAAAAAAATGAATAGAGGAACAACATCATTTCTAAATACTATATGCAAAGAAAATAAGAGAAAAAATAATGTCTACTATATATAAGAATAAATAAAACAAAGGGAAATAAAGAAGTGAAATAAAGCACACTGCCTAAAAAATGCCAAGAGCAGGGGAGCAAAAGTTTGGTTGGCATTTTACATCTAGCATGTGAGCTTTCCTATGTGTTTTCATCAAACCCATATAGTCGAGGACCAAGTCTACAACATACTGTGAAAACGAGAGGAGAAAAAATTTAATGATCAGGAGTTAATAATAATAACTGCATGGAAGGACAAGGTGTTTGGACAAAGCAAACTATTTCGCTACAGAATACTTTTGTAAAGGTATAAAGTCATCCTTTCCATCATTTTACTGGAACAAAAGAAAAGTTGAAACCTAAGTATTGACTACTTATCTTTCATCATAAAGATCTGATCTGTTTCTGTAACTGCTTCAAGAACAGCTTTATTCAAAGAGAAACAAAAATAGGAAAATATCGTTAGTGACAAAAATCAAAGTGTCTTACTTGTTAAGTAGATATGACCACAAAATAAGCTTGAAGGCCTCCTCTAAGCACTAAAAACAGTGGGGAGATCTGCTTCTAGAATTTCTTCCTTTTTGTTATGGTCATGCTATGGAAATCATATGTCAGAGAGGTGGCTGGCCTTGGCTGAAGCTTCTGCCTCTGGCATCCGACATCATCACTTCACATGTGTGAATACAGGTGTTATGGATTGAATTTTGTTCACCACAAAATACATATGTTGAGGACCTAACCCCCCGTGTCTTGGAATGTGACCTTATTTGGAAATAGGATCCTTGCAGATACAACTATGTAAGAAGAGCTTATACTGGAGTAAAGTGGGACCCTAATCCAATATGACTGATGTCTTTATAAAAAGGGCAGATTTTGACACAGACATGCACAAAGGCAGAACACCAGGTGAAGGCTGAAGTTCTGCTACCACAAGCCAAGGGACCAGGAGAAAGGCATGCTACTGATCCTTCCCTGGTGCCTTCAGAGGGAGCCTGCCCTGCCAACACCTGGATTTTGGACTTCTAGCCTCTGGAACTGTGAGACAATAAATCTGTTGTTTAAGCTACTCGGTTTGTTGTTCTAGAAACTAATAATGGGATTTTAAATACTCAATTAAATTAATAAATTACCATAGCTTGTTGTATTCATCTGTTTTCTGTTGCTAATAACATAATACCTGAAACTGGGTAGTAAGAAAATTAAATTTATTTCTTACAGTTTTAGAGGCTGGAAAGTCCAAAGTCCAGGGAGCTGTTGGGAAAATATAGGAAAATGGTCAGGGTCACTCAGATGTTCAGAACCTTGCTGAGCATTTGCTGTGAATAGGTTGTGTGTGGGTGGAATTGGTGCACCTGCATGGCGCTGTGGCTTGGCTGGCATTTACTGCCTCAGGTGGCTGCCACACATGTGACTGTGCTTTCCAACCTATGGCTTCCAAGGATCTGTTTGCCGGTTACCTAGCTCACAGACCTGCGTGTGAGGGGTCTAGTGACCCAGCCTGGTGTGTGAGAGGTATGGTGACCCAGCCTGGCATGTGAAGTATTTATGACCCAGTCTGTGAATGGGCTTGAGGGGTTTGTGAGCTCCAGACCCAGCCCTAGCTCAACAGTTGGTGTAGTCAGCACGATTCTGACATTAGCAGATTGCCACAATTGGCATAGTCTGTGACATGATTCTGAGCAGGTACAGGAGCTGAAAGCCCTTGGAAGAAGGAGGAAATGTGGCTATCCTTGAGCATGTAGTGCCCTGTGGCCACTTTTCTGCTGACCGGAGCCTAGCTGCTACTCACTACACTGCAAACTGATCAAGATTTGTAGCAGAAAGCAGAGTCATTGGAAGCACAGATGATTATCGTGGAGGGTGACATGCAGCGACTGGCCACTCCTTCCTCTCACACCAGGGAAGACAACCAGCCCAGTGGTGAGTTGCAGAAAACCATGTGTCTCCAGTCATGACCTGCTATGAACGAGAAAATGAGACAGTAAAGCAGGAGAAACAGGGACAGCCCCTGACTACTGCAGCTATGGGACCTAGGGGTGGATGGTGCAATGTGCTCTAGAGACGATGTAGTAAATGCATGTTGTGTTCGTCTTAAGGCAAAAGGCTCGGAGGGTGCCACTTAAACCTGATGGCTTGAAGGGTGCCATATAAACCCAAGAAAAGAATGAGAAAAGAGTGCCACAGGCAGATGGGCAGATGGCCCAAGGATGGGTGCCCCTGCAGAATTTCAAGTATGTTTTCACCTAGTGAAAATGTGGAAAAGTTAGTCTCCATTACTACACACCTGTCTTGGTGGCAGCAGTTACAAAAGAGCCACAGATATGCACAAAGGCAAGGCAGCCACTCTGTGATGGACTGGGAAAACGCAGCTGTTTGAACTGTGGGAAAAAGCTGCAAAAAACTGCCTGAGACTGAGTGAGTAGCCAGTGTAAGCTGAGCTGATTGAAGTAATTCAAAAGCCAGAATGTAAAAGGGAAGTAGAGCATAAAGAGTTGGAAAATTTGCAGCCTGGTCATGTGGTAGAGAAGTGGAGAGCAGAAGAAAAATGCATGAGTGAAGCAGATAAACTGTTTGCTAAAGATATTATCTTGGTGGTGAGGCAGCCAGATGCTAAGAACCAGGACAATGAGAAAAAAGCTCTAAAGGCATTTGAGAAGTCTAGATGGGTGCCCCACCCATCACAGGCCCTGAGGGCATTTGAGAAGTTCGGGAGAGCACCCCTCCCATCCTAGAAGAACCCAGTTTCTCCAGAGGATAGACCTGGGGCACAGCTGCCCTTGACAAACTGCTCCCTGCATCCCAGCCACTCTGGCTAGAGCAATCCTGCCTCAGCACCTCCAAAGAGTAAAAGCCAAAAACCTTGGTGGCATTCACGTTGTGTTAAGTTTGTAGGCCAGCAGTATGTGAGAGCAGTGGAGGCATGGCAGCCTCCACCCGGATTTTGGAAGATGTATGAAAAAGTTCGGGAACTCAGGCGGAGACCTGCTGCAGGGGTGGAGCCACTACAGAGGTCATCTATGGAGCAATGTGGAGCAGAAAAGTGGGGTCAGAGCTCCCACAGAGAACCCCCACTGAAAAAATGTCTAGTGGAGCCAGGATGGTGGGGCTGCCACCAGGAGCCCAGAACCATGGGGCTGCTGGCAATGTGAAGTGCCAGCCTGGAAAAGCTCCAGACACCAGGGCAGCTCAACGGTCTGCACTTAGCGGAGCTGTAGGACCGAGGTTGCCCAACCTTTAGGGGTCTGAGTGCCCCAGTGTGCTTAACGTTTGCCCTGTTTGGGTTTTGGATTTGTTTGGGGACTGTTTTTCCTTTCTATTCCTCCCTTCTGAAATGGGAATGTGTACCCAATATCTGTCCCACTGTATCTTGGAAGTAGATAAACTTTTTTTTGACTCTTTACAGGTTCACAGCTGGAAGGACTTTTGCTTTCGGTCTCAGATGAGACTTTGGACTTTGGACTTTTGAGTTGGTGCTGCAACAAGCTAAAGATTTTTGGGATTGGGATGGAATGTGTAATATGTAGATGTAAAGGTCATTTATCCTCACTAAGGGAGCATCGCGGAAGATTCTGAACATGTAGATTGTACGGTGAGGGACCCTGAAGGGGTGGATTGGTGGGAAAATATAAGAAAATGGTCAGGGCCCCTCAGATGTTCAGAATCTTGTCAAACATTTGCTGTGAATAGGTTGTGTGTGCATGGAATGGTGCACCTGCACGGCACCATGGCTTGGCTGGCATTTACTGCCTTGTGTGGCTGCCACACATGTGGCCATGCTTTCCAACCTAAGGCTTCCAAGGATCTGTTTGCTGGTTACCTAGCTCATAGGCCTGCATGTGAGGGGTCTGGTGACCCAGCCTGGCATGTGAAGGGTTTGTAACCCAGTCTGTGAATGGGCTTGAGGGGTCTGTGAGCTCCCGACTCAGCCCTAGCTTGACAGGGGCACATTTGGTAAGGGCCTTTTTCTTGATGGGAACTCTTCACAGAGTCCTGTGGTTATGCAGGGTGTCAGATGGTGGGGATGGCATAAGCTAGAGTTAACGTGCTCACTCCTTATAAAGCCATCAGAACCACTCTCTGGTAACCCATTAGACCATTAACCCATTCCTCCATGAATGGATTAATCCATTTATGAGAGCATAGTACTTAAAGACTCCACCTTTGGGAATTAAGACTCCACCATATTGGGAATTAAGCTTCAACATGAGCTTGGGGCACATTCAGTCTATAGCACTTGTTTATTGTCAGCCTCACTTCCATGGTAGGAAAGTCATGAGAACTGATCAAATGCATTTTAAGGATGATTACTCTCTCTTTTACATCAAAAACTATAGGTGAAAAATTGTTCAATGGCCAAACCACCAAGATCAACTGAATTGTTATTATAATATTATTGGGATATATAGTTTTGTACAAGACTTGAAATACCCTAATACATCCAAGTTGCTTTAATCCTTAACTTGTTAATCCTTAACTAATTGCTTTAATCCTTTAACATATTTTTCTTTCCCTAGAGAAAGTTACACCACTGGATCACCAACTACAAGAGTTGAAGAATTAAATTTAACAAGCCCAACCAGTTTCTACAGTGCTTTTCCCAAGGTAACAAATGTAACTAAAAGATTCTACATATGAACCACTAAAGCTATGCTTCGTGAATAAAATAGTAGAAACAAAAGAAATGGATATACATTCTCAAAATGGCAGAGAGTGAACACATAAAATAAAGCACGCCCAGTTTTATGCTTAATCTGAAATTATAAACCTTGAAAACTATATGCGGCCATCTTTACATTGTTCAGATAAAACAGAATACAGCAAATGATTCATTAAAAGATATTTACTGAAAATCTCACTAATACATACAAGAGCTTTACATGCTGATACATTAAGGGTTTTTTAAATAAATATTGTCTCTTAAACATGAAAGTTGCTAACACTACAAAAAGGAGAAAAATCCTTATGAATTACACGTATCAAATGTTTTACCCTAAGGATAATACTTAGAAAATTAAGAAGTAGGATATTATGTATATTTTATGCTAACATTTTTGCTACTTCTCAATTTTTAATTTTATATGTTGGTTTTAATCTATAGATTTTATAAACCATCTATTGACTTCTTTTTTCAGTCATTTATTGATATACAATTTACATATATAATGAGATTCACTCTTAGAGTACAGTTTTACGATCACTTCTATGAGTTCTGATAAATGCATAGAATTATGTAATCCTCATCAAAACAACAAACGAAACAGGTTCATCACCCCACAAAACACCCTTGTACCTCTTTGTAGACAAATCCTCCCTCTACTCCTACTACCTGACAACCACTGATATAACTCTATCCCATTGTTTTGCCTTTTCTAGAATGTCAAATAAATTAAATTTTTCATTATATAGCCATTTGGAACTGGCTTCTTTCACTCAACATGATTATGTCTCAGAGTCATACATGTCATTGCATGTGTCAATTGTCAATTTTATTTTATGGCTAAGTAGTAGTCTCTTTTACGGATGCACCATGGTTTGTATAACCATTCACCAGCTGAAGGACATTTAGGTTGTTTCCAGTTTGGGGCTATTGCAAATACAGCTGCTGTAAACATCAATGTACAGTTTTGTTTTGTTTTGTTTCGTTTCTCTTGAATAAATTACCTAAGAGTGAGAATGTTGAACCTTATGATTATCATGTGTTTAATTTAACAAAAAACTGCCAACTGTTTTCCGCAGTAGCTGTACTATTTTCATTCATATTAGCAATGTACAAGAGTTCCAGTTGTTCAACATCCTTGCTAGCACTTGGTATTGTCAGTTTTCTTTTTGTACTTTAAACATTCTAATAGGTGTGCAGTGGCATCTCACTGTGGATTTAATTTGCATTTTCTTAATAATAAATGATATTTAGAATTGTTGCATGTGCTTATTTGCTTATTTTCTCTTTTGGTGAAGTGTATATTCAAATATTTTACTCATTTTTTTAAACTGGTTTTTCAATTTTTTATCATTGTGCTTTAAGGAGCTCCTTTTACATTCTGGATACTAGTCCTTTATAAGACATGAAATTGAAAATATTTTTAAATGGTTTTTGGCTTGTCTTTTGATTTTCCTAAACTGCCTTATGAAGAGAAGAAATTTTTTATTTACATAAAGGCAAATTAATCAAATTTTTCTTCTATGTACCATATTTTGATGTCATATTTAAGAAAACTTTGCCCAACCTGAAGTTACGAAGATTTTCACCTATATTTTCTTCCAGAAGTTTTATATTTTTAGCTTAAAAAGACATTGAGGTCTATGATCTATTTTGAGCTAATTTTGAAATTGATGGCAAATATGTATCAAGGTTCTTTTTTGTTTCCTATAGACAACTCTTTGTTCTAATCAATTTGTTAAAGAAACAATCCTGGACTTTTAGTTTTAGCTACTACATGCAAAAACTTGGAAGTCATCACTCCCAACCTTACAAGAAAAAAAGCTGAGCGAATTGAAAACCAAAGACTTTTCTGGACCCAGCACAGAATTGAGGTTGAAGAACACCCCACTACCTTTGAAAACTGGAGGCAGAAGTGAATACAGAGAATCACAGCCAAGATCTTTTTACCTAGAGCAGAAGCCACTGGACCATAAACTGTGAAGAACACTTAAATGGTAATTTTTGACTAATTACTGGAAGTTGAGTGTAGACCAGCATGAAAGTAAGGAATTCCTCTGGGCCACAGTCTCAGGAGTCACCCCTCCTCCCAACCATCCTGAGTTTTACCACCAGAAACCCCACCAGGTTGTCACAGTGAAGATCCAGAAAGGAAATGAGTACTGATGTGAGAGGGCTTTGTTGAACATGGTAGCTTTTCATCTTTACATTTTCTAGAATATTTTTTGTATTTCTCAAACTTGAGGTTTTATTGTTTACTTTTGGATTCACAGCTGCTTCTTATAATTAAGGATGCCAAAAAATTGGAATGTTTACTATACTTAGTTAACTGTCAACTACAGGCCAAATATCCATCACCAGATTAAAATATTTATGAGGTATATGAAGAGAAATGGAATTATAATCTACCATATGCATTAGAATGCATCAAAAGCAAGCTATTTTTAAAGGAACTTACTAAAAGTTAAATTGAAAATAACAACCTAATAATAATGATAGCTTACTAAACAGTTGTTTGAATTCAATTGTTTGTTTATGAAATGTTTTATGTAGAGAAAAAGTAGAATTCAGAGTAAATTATTTAAGGTTAATACTAGATTGGGCAAATGCAGGAGCATGTAAAAACTGTATAAACAACAAATGAAAAGCTGAAAAGGGGAAACACACTTTTACCTATAAAACCATCTTTCAATAGTGTTTCTTGAAAACATGGAAAGAGCTGGGGAAAAAAGAGAATGATACCACATGCTGCAAAACCAGTAAGAAAAACATATAAAAATGCACAAGGAGTAGCTTGATTGATGGAAGAAATGATTGCATCTTTTCAAATGGAAAAAGAGCCAGGCAGAAAAATAACTTAAGTGCTTCCTGATTGTAGAATCCATGAATAAGATCAAGAAACATTGCAAAGAACAGATAGGGCAAAAATGAGCAATGGGAATTAGAAAATAAGCATCCAGGTACTGACTATAACTGGAACGACACAGCAAAGGTTGCTGCCTGGGCATTAGAAGTAGACCACCACACCCAAATAGCCCAAACCAGTGGCCAGAGGTGAGAACTTAGGCATCTCACCCACCTAGCAGACAGGGCTCCCTACTTTCCAGCCACTTCCTTTAAAAGGACCATTCAGGCATTTGCCCTCAAATTTAAAGTCACCCATAGCCTATGCCCTTTTATATATACTTCTAGTTGCCTTTCTCTCCCTCTCTCTCTCTCTCTCTCTCTCTCTCTCTCTCTCTCTCTCTCTCTCTCCCTTCCCCCTCCCTCCATCCCCTCTTTCTCCTCTCTCTACTTGATTCTTCTATTCACTGTAAAATTCATTCAACTTTGCTGCATGTTCAAAAATTTTCTAAATAAAATGTTGGACTCTGGGAGTAGGAAAGATAACTTACCGTTTAAAAGATCTAATTAGAAAGGAAACTCTAGACATTAAGTTTGGGGTGGTCACCTACACTGAGTATTAAAGAGCTCAAAAGCCCATTTTCTTAAAAAATATCTTCACCAAGCTGGCAAACAAATATGAGCACCTCTTTGAGTTAAGACTTTTATAGCTTTATAAACCTCATATTGAAATAGAGATATGCCATCTGGATTGGAATCAGACCTTAAACCATTTAAATCTGTGAACACATGATGCTGATTACATCATCTTAATACTTTAGAAATAATACAAGAGGACCCAGGGATAATGGGAAAAGAAACAGATATGCTATGATACAGAAAACAGTGATAATAATAACTTTATAGCTACACCATGCTTACTATTGTTACAGGCACTGTTCTAAACACATAACAAGCTATAACTCATTTAAGCTTCTTAACAATCCAATAAAGTAGATATTATTATTATATCATATAATTGACACCAGCAGTGTAAATCTGAAGGACACATTCTTAGCCACAATACTAGCCTTTCTGAGGCCAATTGCTGTCTTCAGCATACATGGGACCCCTGGACCAGTGGGAAATAGTAGAAAAAGTTGAAAGTTATGGTAGTAAGACTAAAGGACTAGGAAGAAGGAATAGTGATTAGGTGGGATTGAAAATAAACAAAACCTACATGACTTTGCTTAGGTTCTCACCAGTGCATTTCATATGATAAGAGAAGAAAGGAAAACCAGATATATATATATATACACAACATGTCTTAGATAAAATAAGTAGGGGAAACAGGATATAAAGTCAATCAGAAAAGCAAAAAAAAAAAAGAGGGGTAAAGACAAAAATGGATGCTCATGAACTGAAAGAAATAAAAGCTGAGCAAGAAGAGGAAAAAATGAGGTTAAGTAGAGAAGAATTAATAAAAATTAATTCTAAAATAAGGAGAAATTTCTGACTTAGTTCAGGCTGTTAATGAAGTACTGTAGACTGGTATACAAGCAACAGAAATCTATTTCTCATAGTTCTGAAGGCTGGAAGTTTGAGATCTGGTGTTGGGTTCTGGTGAAGACACCCTTCCAGGTTGCAGGCTGGTGTCTTCTCATCGTATCCTCATATGGCAGAAAGAGAACTCTCTGGGGTCTCTTTTATAAGGACACTAAATTCCATTCATGAGGACTTCAACCTCATGACCTAATTACCTCCCAAAGGCCCCGCCTCCTAATACTATCACATTGAAGGTTAGAAATTTAATATATGAGTTTGGAGAGGAAAATTTCAAGTCAACAGTCATGACATTTTAAATAGAAAAGTATCTGAGAAAAGAGGATGGAGTGAGTCCATTAGGGCAAACACAAAGTACAGTATATACAAATTATAATGCATTTCTGTGCAAATGTGTTTCTTTTAAAATGTTTCCAGTTTTATTATTTCACTTTATGTTCTGCTCCTTGGCATTCAAATATTTTCTTATGGGAGAAAGAAGAATTATTATTGGATTATTATCTACCACCACCACTTAAACTCTGCACTGGAACGAATTTGTTGTCCTTTGGTTAATTCCAAAATTGGGGGAATGTCCTGTGGAGACCAGCACTTGAGCACTGTGGTTGAGCTAAATTGCTACACTGCAATTGGAAAGCCAGATCAAATACATGACCTAAGATCAGTCAATTGGATGCCCCCACTGGAGAGTGGAAGTTTTGCAGGAGTGATGAACACACCCAGTGACTGGAATCTAGAACAGAGCCTGACACCAGAGATCTGTCAGTGCCAACTGGCAAACACAGCTGGGGAAGCCTCCAGCAGAATTCCAACAGGCTCTTCTGAGCCATGGTGTGGGCTGTGTTTCCTGCTGTAAGCAGCCTTACCTGTTGCCATGTCTAATCTTAATTCTTCAGTGTTTCTAGTAATTCCATGATTTATCTTCCAATAAATTCATTTCCAGCTTACATTAGATTTAGTTTTGTTCCTTGTGACTAGAAGACCTGACAAAAATTAGTGCTATGGAGGGGCTGCAGCAATGAGAGCAAGATGTGTAAGGCCACACTGCAACGAAGAAACTGTGGGAAGTCACAACCTGTTGGTGCTACTTCTTCTAGTGGCATTAAACAGATTAAAGAGAGAATGACAAGCTCATATCCCTAAATGCTTGGCTTAAGGAACAAGCTGATACCCAGAGGCTGTCTCTGAAATTTCTAAAGAATTTCTTAACTCTTCAAATTTTAGGGCTGAGGTGGCCAAAAACCAAGCTTAGGGTTAGGGAAAAACCAAGCTTAGGGTTAGGGAAAAACCAAGCTTAGGGTTAGGGCAAGTAATTTGTTGAATTATGTCCACTGACATTCACGGCTTCACCAGTTCTTTTCATGTACAAGTTATGGTATTGATGAAGAAAGAGTAAGGCCCTAAACACCAGAACAGGTATAAATAAAAGGGCTCGGGGTCCACCAAGTACTCTGAACCTTAACCTCTTACTCACACCTCTGTGAGCCTCCCTTGTCAGTTGACATATCCACTACCTCATTGTCTGATGAAACTCTTCATCCATTGCTTGGAACCATCCCTTACTTGAGGAGTTATCTTACAAGAGGAAGTCAGTGTTAAGCCCCACCCCACCCTACCCCTTCTGCCTCAGTCCAGCATGCCTGGAAGGTCAAATGCCATCACCAAATGATTCAGTGTGTTGCCTTGAGCAGCTGGGAAGGATTATAATTGCTTCCTCAGCTGACTGTTAGAAACTTGGATGCATGATGGACAGCACTAAAATGAAGTTGACATGCCAAAAAGTCCTTACTAATTTCCATTAAGAAATCCCCATTGGCTGTACATTCAAAATATATTCAGGATACACTTCCCACCATCTCCACTGTTACCATCCTCATCTGAGTCTCTACCACCTCCTGCCAGGATTACTGCAGAAGCCTCCTAGCTGGTTTATGGGCTTCTACCTTTATTTCTCCTACCCCCAACCCCATATCTTATTCCCAATTCAGCAACCAATGAATCTTTTAAAAACCTAAGTCATGCAATGGTACTTTCTTCAAAACCTTGTGCAATCTCTCCATTTCACACAGAGTAAAATCCAAACCCTTATCATGACCCATACATTTCTATGCGGTATGGCTCCCAGTGGGCCCTCTGACTCTTTCTCCCACTGCCCACCTCCTCATTCACTGTTCCAGCCACACTGGCCTCCTCACTGGTCCCTGAACTTACCAAGCACACTCCACCTTAGGTCCTTTGCACTTACTGCTCCTTCCATCCAGACCACTCTGTCCCCAGATATCTATAAGGTTGGTCTCCTCACCTCGTTCAAGTCTTGCTTGTCTTCTCAATGAAGCTTAACTTGATCATCCTATTTAATTCTGCAATCTGCCACCTTCTTCCCATCTCACATTCTATACCACCCCCCTGGCCTTTCTCTATATTTCTGTTTCCTGTTGTACTCATAGACTTCTAACATTGTTACATAAGAAGTCACTTAACATATTTACTGGTGATCATCTATCTCCTTATGGTTGAATATAAACCCCCAGGGATCTAGCCTCTTGTGTCAGTCCTTGACCCACCTACTTGTCTTCAGATTTCTTATGAGCTCTTCCTCTGTTCACTCTGTGTCTAAGAGGTGCTGGACCCTGCAAACTGCATTCCTGCCAGAGAACCAAGAAACCTAACTTAAATGAGATGGTTAGGTAGGTATTATGTCTTTCAATCCCACAATACCATGGCTTCTTAGAATCCTGTTGTTTCTAGAAAGATCTTTAATGCTGTCAGTCTACTAGGATACCATTAATTGCTTACTAAATAGTAACCTGAAGGATTTAGAGTAATGCCACTTTCAAATAGGTTGAACATAATTAGGCCATGTCTTTGGAGTAGAAGAAATGAGGTTTGGTTTAATTTGTGCTTAGGTATTTTTTGTGATTTGTATAGTTTTCTCACAAAATTCTAAAAATAATATTGCATTCATTTGAAAAGGAATATAAGCTAAAATTTATTATAGAAAGTTTCTAAAGTTAATTTGTCTCCTCTTGATTATTTTCTCTTCACATTCCCTGATGTTTCCTTCTGTCTTTTATGTTTTTTGGAGCAGCTTTGCAGTGTTTCAGAAAGAGTCATGGTGAGCTAGCTGCATGTTAACGTTCCAAAGACTGTTTCCATATTTCTATCCGACAGTAGGCTATTTGTTCTTGGATATGTCTTGAGGCAATCTTGACACAGAAATGCAAAGTAATCACAGCTATCTGGAATCTTTGATTAAAACTTACACTGATAACTTTGGCAGCAAAAATATTCTTATACACCAAGGTGTCATAAGGCTCGTTTTTTAGACTGTGATTAGATAATAAATCCACATAACTCTGAAAAAGTACCTTTAAATTTACTATAAGGGCTACCATTTATTCAGCCTGGCTATGTGCGGGGCAATTTATGAACATTATCCCTCTGAATTCTCAAAATCCCTGCTAAGGCTTTATTATTATCCCCATTTTATAGATGGAACACTGACTCAGAGTTATATAGATATAAGTGACAGAGGCGAGATTTCTACCCAGATCTCCCTGATCCCAAATCCTCAGTTGTTTCTACTAAATCTGCCACTTTGGGGGGAAACATCATCAAGATGGCAGAATAGATGGTCCCCAGAGCCGCTGTCTGCAACAACTGATCAATTTACAACTATGAAAAAGCAAAGACTGACAACCAGGGACCACTGGAGTTTGGGAGAAGAGAAGAGACCCATGGAGTTCATGAAGGTAGGAGAAGCTGTAGCCAGAGAAAGAAGGAACCACTCCAAACATTTCAAGCTTTGGCCACTTCAGGGCTGGCCCTGCTGAGGGATGGAAAGAAGTTGTAGCACATGGAACAAGAGCCGACAAAAGCCAAGCTGTGCCCTTTGCACGAAGTTACTTGGAGTCTGCAGGGGAGAAAAGGGCCTCAAAGCACACCGTACTAGCCCCCAGGCCAATGAGACCATTGATAGCATTCACATGGACCCACATAGGGACTAGAGGCCCAGCTGTCCAAAGAAAGGAGCCATCCAAAGGCCAGTGAGTCAGAGAGAGGGACTCACACATGACCCACCCCATGGGAAGCATTTGGATTGTGGGGGAAGGCTGTCCCAGAGGGGTTATATTGGAGTGCAGCACGGACAGCTGATCTGCCTTCCAACTGGCACAGGCCCACTCAGTGAAAGCTGGTCAGGGAGACAGAACTGCAGAGGATGCAGTTTGCTGGGAAGACTCAGTCTAGTGCAGAATTCCATGTAGCCAAGGTGTGTCTGACCTCACAAGACCTGCAAGTGACTAGAAAGCCAACAATTAAAGGTGAACCACACTACAAGCCTTCCTCAGAGAATCAGCAGCAATGCAGCAATTTAGCTCAACCACAGGGCTCAAGTGCTGGTCCCTATACAAAGTACCCTCAATTTTGGAATTGACCAAAGGACAATGAATTAGTTCCAGTGAAGAGTTTAAGTGGTGGTGGTAGATAAAAATCCAACACAGAAATGAACAAAAACAAAACAAACAAACAAAAAAACCCCACAGATCAGAGACAAAGCTCTGATATTAACCAATAAAGGTCTTACATCACCAAAGAATACCAATAAAGCCTAGAAGAGATAGCAATCTTCTCAAATCCTCAGGCCTCAACATAAAGACACAAAGATCAAGAAAGAACAAAGAAATATGACACCGAAGGAAACAGACAAAACACCAGCAACAGACTCAGAGGAACAGCAGATCTATGAAATAAATGTCTGACAGAGCGTTCAGAATAACCCTCTTAAGGATGTTCAGAGAGAGAGTCACAAGAAAATACAGACAGAAAATTAAATGATATCTGGAAAACATTTCAGGAGAATCTTGACAAAGGAATTGAATCAGTTAAAATAAAAATAAAAATTTCAGAAATAAATATGTTATCTGAACTGAAAAATTCAATAGGAAGCTTCAATGACTGACTAAATCAAACTGAGGAAAGAATCAGTGAGCTGGAAGATAAAGCATGGGAAATTATTAAACCAGAGGAGCAAAAAGAAAAACAAATAAGTAAAATGAAACAGAAATACAGCAAATACAGGACTCCCACAAGCGAAATAACCTTCACATAATTGGCATACTCAAAAGAGAAGAAAAAGGAAGAGATATAGAAAGCACATTCAAAGAAATAATGGCTGAAAATTTCCCAAGCATGGAGAAAAATGACAGCATCCAGGTACGGCAAGCTCAGAGGTTGCCAATTAAATTCAGTCCAAAGAGGAACACCCCGAGCTACATCATAATCAAATTATCAAAAACCAAAGACAAAGAAAGGATACTGGAAGCAACAAGAGAAAAGAAACATAACATTCAACAGAGCCCCAATATTCCTCTCAGTGGATTTCTCAGTAGAAACCCTACAGACCAGAAGAGAATGAGATGATATATTCAGAGTGTTGAAGGAAAAAGACTGTCAGCTTCACATTCTCTATTCAGCAAAACTAACCTTCAAACATGAAGAAGAAATAGTCTTTCTCAGACAAACAAAAGCTAAGGGAATTCATCAACATTAGACCTGCCTTACAAGAAATGCTAAAGGGAGTTCTTCAGTCTGAAAGAAGACAACACTAAGGAGCAGCAAGAAAACATTTGTAGGTACATTACTCATTAATAAAAATAAGTTGACAGGCAAGCTTAGAATACTCCAATGTCATAAGGGGAGTGAATAAACTGCTTACTACCTTAGTATGAAGACTAAAGGACAAACTTAACAAGACAACAACAGATACAACAACCATATAAGAGATAAGCAATATTGAAAGATGTAACTTGAAACAACAAAATGTCAAAAAGGGGTGGGGGGATTACGCCAAAGCATGAAGTTGTGCTTTCTTTTTTCTTAGATATCAGAGTTAAGTTGTTATTAGTCTAAAATAATCTGTTATAACTATAATATGTTTTTTTCTAAGCCTCATGGTAACCATAACACAAAAACTTATGAGACATTTTAAAAATAAATAGCGGGAAATCAAATTAAGTCAGACAAAGAAAGACAAATACAGCATGGTCTCTCATAGAAGTAGAGAGCAGAATAATGGTTACTAGAGGCTGAGAGGGGAGAAGTCGGGAGTGGGGGGAGAGCAGGGGTGGACTAATGAGTATAAAACTATGCTATCTACCCTAAATGAATCATTGTGCACTATAGGCATGTACTGAAACAACACACTGTATCCCACAAAAATAAATACAGTTTGTTTGTTTTCTTAATTTGACACTTTGGGCTTTATAAAAGTAGGATGGAAAGAAAAGCAATGCAGAAAGAAACATCTACAAAATTTTATGATTCCTAAGTGTTATAAATTCTTTTCAGGAAGGAATGAATGTATTCATTCCAGGATGAGAATAAAGTGTATTAAGCCAGTATATCCAGTTGGAGATGGAGTCAACTGGGAATACTATCTAGTCTTCTTTGTGGTGGTGCTGCCTCCACATAATATATAATTATATTTTAATAATTTTTAAATTAGCAACAAAAAGACTGTTAGCAGATGAAGAGTCATTGAAGAATATAGGAAGAATATACAAGGAAAATTTTCTCTATTATTCTTAAATAATGATAGTAGATAATATTTTTCAGGATTTAATATAAGGATACTTCAAAAAATTCATGGAAAATAGAATTAAAAGATAATGTGAATCTTTCCATGAATTTTTTGAAGTACCCTCATGTGTGGCTATCACTAGGAAAAGCACTTTTATGCATTACATAGTGTTCTTCAAATTCTTATTATCAACTATTTTAGCTGAGGAAATTGAGACTTAAAGAGGTTTAGAATTTGCCCAAGATATCAAGTGTCAGAGTTGTCAATTAAAGCCCATGTTCTTAAAATTATCTTGAGCACTATAAGGCATTGGTGGTATTGCTTCTGAACTGTAATATAGCTTCACTACATGTCCCCCACACTCATGTAAGGTCATGACATCTTAGGAAAACAATTGAAATTATTTAAATTGTCATCTCACAGAATATTAAACATAGTACTTCAAATCAGCTATATAAAGTTGTGAAATATACATTACGGATCTATTAGTTCTGTGATAATAAAGAAAATAATGACTTTTCAATATATCATTATGGAAGAAGATCTTATAACCATAATAACAACCTCAATGTATCACACTCCCTGGCATCCACATCTTTGTGTAGTTCCCTCCCACATTGACTCTCCATGTGGTGTATGCCTCGCTTTGACCATTAGGACATAAGAAAATATGACATAGCAGAGGCTTGAGATGTGCTAGCACATTAGAGCATGTTCTGAAATACTACTACCACCATGTACAAAACTCAGACTACTCTCCTGGAGAAACTACATGGAGGAAAACCAAGGCACTTCGGCTAACAGCCCCAGGTAACCCCCAGACGTGAAAGTGATACCATTGGGACCATCCACCTCCAGTTGAACAACAAGATGACTACAGGCACAGGACTCCAGGCAGGATCAACAGAAGAACCATCAACTGAACCCAGCCCAAATTGCAGAACCATCAGCATATAAATGGTTGTTACTTTAATCTACTAGGTTTTGGGGTATAATCTTCCAGCAATAGATAACTAATATACTGCCATTTTTTCCACACACACACACACACAACCACACACAATACTCTGCCAGCATATTTGTACATATTACCTCTGTTCTTGGCACTGAAGAGAATGGTACAAAATATCCAGGCCATATTTTTCTATATAATATGAATCATTGATACTGCTGTCTTTTTACTCGCATTTTTATTAGGTTTATGAATACTTTTCAAATACAAATTTACTGCACTCTTGTATAAAACTACCTAGCAAATATGATACATACTAAATACAAACTATTATTTTATTTAAACATTTATACATACAGGAATTTAGGCCCTACCTTCCTCTTTTAGTGATTAAAAAATAAGAGATACCAGCAAGACTTTAGCAGTAAACTGAATAACACTTTAATAATCAAAAAGATTGGTTTAAAGGCAGTTTCATGGACAGATGGAAAATATGGTCATCTGTTTATGGGAACCTCAAAAATATTCTCTTCACCTTTATTAATCATGAATGACTGACATAGCAACCAGATATTAAATATTTTGTGATAGCTCTTTGTTTCCAGTCGATATGCAAACCTTTGGGAAGGATAACAACTTTAGCCTCATCGTTCATTAACAGCTTAGTATAAGCATGTTGGATTTCTCTTTGAGTATGGGTTTCCCAGGATATCAGGAAGAACATGAGGAATCTAAGAACCTAAGGGAGTATGACTAAGAAGAGGAAAGCGGGTAGGAAACACACCTGATCAATTTCATTTCAAATCCATTCTCAGGATCTGATATGGAACCAGGCTAACCAGATAAGCTTCCAGCGAAGGTAAAAGCCACATAAGTGCCCAACTCCAGAGAGGAGAGGATTGCTACAAAGTCATATAGATATTATATATCTTGTGAGTCCCCAACTCCCCCAATTTTCCATCCAACACTGCACTTTTGCCTCTACCTCTCCTAGGAACCTGCACAACAGAGAAAGGGAGAGCCACATAGGTTTCTGTGAAATAAGGGAAAAAATTCTAGAAATACATTCAAAGCTCTGATCCTTTGGCCTATGTTCTCTTAGTCTATCCTTCTGAAAAACAAGAATAACAAATCATTTTTATATGATTTTTCTAAGGCAAGGATTAACAAATTCCAGCCCATGGGCCAGATCCAGCCCACTCCCTGTTTGTGTAGACTGTAAGCTCTTTCTAATCTAGACTACAAGGCACACAACATAACCTGCAATGTGGTAGTTTTTCTTCCTATTCTTACTGAAAATTCAACAAAATAATTCATACCAATAAAGATTCCACTTTATTAAGAAATATCAATTAAAAGAAATATCACTTTTTATAAGCTTGAGAGCAAGAAATATGTTTTTGTTAACTTCTATAAACAAAATCATCTTTAATACTTAGAAGATGGTCATGAAAGACTTCTGTATAAGTGAATCTATGTAAACACTTTTATCCACTACTAACAAATTAATTAGCTATCTTATTTGCTTATGTACAGACAGAAAAATCCTAAAAAAAAAAAATACAGAGAATATGGGATAATTGGACACAAGAAAACTAATTTGCAAAATGGGGTTATTCAGATTGGCTGCCTTTACTCCTCTGATTACATATAATAGCTCCATTCCTGTCTGCTTTGACTTATGTGTGCAGACCTTGTCTTAAATAAAAAGTGGAGTATTTGAGGCTAAATAAAGCAGATGAAATATTTCAAAGAGAAACAGAGGAATCCTGGGAGCAGATGGACAGATTAGACAAAGAACAGCAGAGCCATGGCAGTAGCTGCACCTGTCAAAATTTGGCTGGAATGTATGTTCCCAGTTGATCTGATTTTAGAGTAACAGGATGGGTCCATGGAATACTTATCTTGACACTTTAAAATTGTGGATTTTACGGTTTGCTGCTGCTCCTGCTGGCTGCCTGTTCCATTCAGCTGTGCTGAATCCACGTATCTGGAAATGGCATCTTTTGTCAGAAGGAGGACTGCTTCTAAAAAGGCCAGTTTAGCCCAAAGAGACCTCAAGTTGGCAGTGAGCTCACAAGGTGTTATAAGGTTTGGAATATAATAAAGAAAAGAATGGAATGTAGGGGAAAGTATTGCAGCATGCTATTAATCAGTAAGGTTGATAAATTATGCAAAGAACATTTATTACTTGTCCTTCACTTTGAACAGAGGAAAATTTAATTTCCATGGACTCTATGACGTCTATAGCATTTGAATCTGTAAGGAATAAACACTAGGATTGCAGATATTGTGGCCCCCATGTTGGTGGAATATTGACATGGTGGACACTGTGGACATAAAAAAGAAGGAAGGAAACTGGGATGGGCCTAGATATAGACTAAAAGCCCTGGACCTCCTTCCCTTATACCACATATCTTCACTTCTCACTCCCTCCTCAGCCTCCTACTATCTGACTTACACCACCTACCAATCCTCTGAAATACTAGCATCGAGATTCCCCATTCATCACGGATATTATCAATGACTAATGTGGTGAACTAAGTTCCCTGATTGAAATGCCTGGGGGGAAAAAAAGAAAAAAAATGTTGGATCAAATGTCTTTAAAACCTTAATTTTATGTATGAATTGATAAGAAAATAAATATCGAATGAAGGCATAAACCAAAAAGACATGGGAAGCATTAAAGTTGTCTTTCGCCTTGTGAGCATTTGCCAAATTCTAATAGATTTTTACTTCTGTTTTTATGTCTTTGAAATCTGGGGGAGTGGATGAGGGTGGCAAAAAAGCCCAGGGTCTCCTAACTTGAAGAATACGAAAATACTTTCCTCCATAAGACTGGACCTCAGAGGGCTACAATCTCAGTGGAAAGGTGAGAGTGAGCTTGAAATAATTATACCCAATCTCCCGCCCCTCAAAAAGGAACTGCAAAGAGAAATTGCCTTTTCTCTGAGTGAAGGGAAATACCCTTGAGAATTTGGAAACACAATCCAGGTCTCGTGTAGATTTTACTCATAGTATCTATTTTATTTAAAATCTTCAGGCTAAGAATTTAAAATGTTTCTGACCTATAACTAGCAGAAGAAAATTCAAATCTTCTCTGCATAAACTTACCTTCATCCTTGGTCTCAAATTATTCCTTCAGATTAAACTCCAAGAAATATTTATTCACAGTCAAAATTACAAAACAGAAATAAGTCACCAGGTGCAACAGAAAAACATATGGAGCAGAATCAGACATGCAAACAGTTCAGATATTGAAATTATCAGACAAGATATAAAATAAATGTTTATTATGTTTTTTTAATAATGAAAGGATCAATAATATCAATAAAGACCAAGAAACTATAAAACGACCATTCATATTTGAAAAATAACCAAGCAATTCCTGGAAACAAAAAATATAATGATTAAAATTAGAAACAAAAAAAAAATGAACTTAATAGAAAAAGAGTTTTATTGAACAGTAAGATATATCTGAAAACTGCAGCAAAGAAAGACAAAGATGTGGAAAATATAAAAGAAATGTTAAGAGACATGTGAGAGAGAATGAGAAGGTCTAATATATTTTAATCAGTTAAATTATCTATGTTTCAAAAACTATCAAACAAGATAATTTTTTAAAAAATCTATTCGCTAGTCAAATCACTGTAAAACCACGGAAAAACTAGACAAACTGAATATCTTAAAGCAAGGAAAAGAGGTTTACCTTTAAAAAAACTACAATTTTACTGACAGCAGAGCTTCAGTGGCACCAAAGCAAACCAGATGCAAGTGGAATATTTTCAATGTGTTAAGGAAATAAAAATTATCAATCTAGAATCCTATATCAAATAAAAATATCTTATAACAAAAAGTATAAAACAATGCATTGTTACACAATGAAAGTCTGAGGGTTTTCTCACCAACAAGTCGTCACTAGAATGAATTCTAAATAATACACATAAGGCAAAAGGAATGTGATCATGATGGAATATCTGAGAAGCAAGAGGAAATAGAGCAGAGGCATCGGTAAATATCTAGGTAAATCTAAATATATATTGACTGAATTAAATAATAATGTATAGTGAGATAAAAAGATAAAACTAAAATACATGGCAATAATAGCATAAAGTTAGGGAAGGAGTAATTGAATTTAAAGACTTTAAGATACATTGTTTGGGGGAGGAGAGTAAAAACATGTATTAAATTTAGACATTGAAAAATATGCATGCTGAATTTTCAGAATAACCATTCAAAGATACATAAAAGAAGCTACAGCTTACAAACTGGTCAAAGAAAAAATTAAATGAGAAAACTGGTTGATCCAAAAGAAGGTAAGAACAGAAAAAAAGGAGAATAAAAGAAGCAGGACAATTGAAAAGCACAAACTATGACTATAGAAATAAACCCAAATATATCACTAATTACGATAAATGTAAACAGAAGATTATGACTAATTTCCTGAATTTCTGTTATGAATTTCTTTTTAAATCCTGATTACAAAAGATACATCTAACATATAGAATTCAGAAATATTGAAAGTAAAATGATGAAAAAAGAAATACCAGTCAAATACTAATCAAAAGAAACTGGTGTCACTCTTTCAGTATCAGACAAAATAGATTTGAAGGAAAAAGGGAAAGATTATTATAGATAAAAATAGATTATTATGGACAAAAAGGTCACTATGCAACAATAAAAAATTCAGATATATATAAAAATCCTAAACATTTATTCATATAGTAGCCTTTTTTAAATATAAAAAGTAAAAAGCAAAAGAATTATAGGAAGAAATTAACCTAAGCAGTCAAAATATTAATAAATAACATCAGTAAGGAAGGTAAAAAATTTAACTGATGCTATTACAAGCTTTAGATACATAAGCACATATGAATAACTGTGTCCAACAACTGCAGAATACACATTGTTTTCAAACTCAGAGAGAACATTACAAAATTTATTAGATAAATATTTATGGAGCAAGTCTCAACAAATTTGAAAGGGCTGGTATTACCATCAACACAATTTTCGATTCCAATAATTTTAGAAAAATCAATAACAAAAATACAACTATTAAAAACACCATATACTTAGAAATTAAGAAATATACTTCAAGGAAATAAAGAAGAAGCCATAAGGAAAATAAATATTTTTAACTGAAAAGTAGTGAAAATACTACATATTAAATTGGGTAGAATGCATCGGAAATATTTTTTTACAATCTTAAACATTTATATTAGTAAGGAAGAGAGTGTAAAAGGTAATGAAGTAAGCATGGAATTAGTTTCAGCAGTTATTATTTATGAGAACTTGCAAAAGTGATTTAACCTCTCTGCCTTAGTTTTTTTCATCTGTAGAACAGTAAAAGTATAGAACCTATGAAAGGCCATTGTGAAGATGAAATGTGTGTGCTAGATATTTCACATTTTCTCCAAATCTGCTCTCCTGCCTTCCCCACTCTGTTCTGTCTTGGGAGGTTTATCTATGTGGACTGCAACCACCAGGCTTTCTTTCTTTCTGTGAGTTTCAAGTGGTTTTCAAGCACCAGCAGAGATTAGTCAATCAGAGGAAAAAGAATAAGGACAGTATTCATGTGGCTCCTCCATTCCAGGCTATAATTCGGCAGTAGCTGCATTCCTAAACCTAAGGCAACAAGTCCTGTTCGGTGGCCTTTCCTCACCAGGCTACGATAACTGCCTTCTCCTGCACTTTAACGCTTAGAGGTGGTAACAACTTTCTGTTGTTGGTAGCCCCAGAGTGTTTCACCAGCCACTGATGGTTTCCTTTAATTCTAACTGTAACATCATAAATAGTCCCTTCATTAAATTTTCTTTGGCTAACTACATTGTTTCTCGCCAGGACTCCGATACAATGAGTTAGTATATAAAGCATTACATACATAATATATATATATATATAATGCCTGGCACATAGTAAACGACATGTAAGCATCAGTCACTGTTATTATTATTATTGCTTTTGCTGTTGTTATGTCTTATGCACAAAAAGCATCAGATAATTCAATCCCCAGTAATGGCTTTTTAAAAGCCTACTCATAAAGTAAGAATAAGAGAGGACATCCTGTGGTATACATACACCTTGGAATACTACACTGCTATAAAAAAGAATGAAATTCTCCCATTTGCAACAACATGGATGAACTCGGAAAAACTTACGTTGAGTGAAATAAGCAAAGTGCAGAGGGATAAATACCACAGGTACTCACTCATAAGTGGGAGCTAAAAAAGAAAGAAGGAAGGAAACCACAGTGGTGTGTTGGACTTGCAGAGGGAGAGAGCACACCTAAGGATACAAACTGTGGTGGGGAAAGGGGGATGAGGAGGGAGGCCTGTGATAATTGGGTGGGGGACATGGCATATAATTGCAATTTGTAGTAATGAGAATGCTACCAGTATGGATCTGACCATCACATCTTGGGCACGAGTGGTGACAATCAGCTTTATATCCCACGATTATTCATAACCAATAAAAAAAGAGATTTGCATTAAAAAAAATAAAAGTTTTTAAAAATCCTTAAATACAATAGTCAATTTTCAATTCTTACCTTACTTGGTTCTCTCTGGAATTCACATCCCCTGATCACACTCTGTCTTGAAACACTCCCTACCCTTGGCCTTCATGACACCACATTGACCTCATCATCTCCTGACTTCTACGGCTGTTCTTTCCACCTTTATAGGCTTATTTTCCTCTACTCAACCTTGGCATTCCCAAGGTTCTATTTTGTTTTCTTCCCCTTCTTCTGTACATATTCTCCTTGGATGATATTTTTTCTATTTTTATATTTTTTAATCGATTATGCATATTCATGGGGTACAAAGTTGACCATCACCATCTGTGCCCAAGATGTGATGACCAGATTAATATTATCATCATACCTATTACCACAAATTGGGATTATTTCCCATATACCCCACCCATTTAATCCCCAACCTCCCTTCCCCTCCCCCTGCCCCCCCCCCCCGCAACCCTAGGTGTTTTTATTTATGTAAAAAATAAATAAAGGGATGGTAATGGGCAGAAATGTCAGAAATGTTTTGTCCAGTGCCCTTTACACACACCCCATTCTCTGGTTTCCCTCTTTGATAATTATTTTCAAGTTCAGTTTTAGAAAATAAAACTTGCTTTATGCTCTGAAACAGAGATATTTACAGTAGTTCTGAGAATTGAACATAACTCATAGTCACCAGTAGTTTGCGCTTCTGTAGATAAGAGGCTAACTCAATCACACCTGGGTATAGTATTTTATAATGTGAACAAAGAATGGGTAAGCAAAAGAAATGAAATACTTATCAATAATGTACACAGAATAGATAAAATGGCATATAACCACAATAATCATCTTTGTTGACAAGAAACCTCCCTTTACACTCCCTCAAGAATTGGCTCGGATGTCCAGAAAGACTTTCTACATCTTCAGATCGGATACTGGTCCCACCTTTCTATTCTGACAGTACCATGAGTTTGAAATCAACAAACTCCCCATTACACAGGAATTTTCAACAACTTCCATTCATGAGTTATCTAGGGGAATTATAATGTTTCTTTTATCATTATATCTTTGCACTATAGCAGATGCATGCATAAAAACAAAATATGTTTAATAAATATTTTTTGAACAGTGATATCAGGATGATAACATGTAAAATGGCATGATGCCCCACACATATAAAGGATCTTCAAAAAGTTCATGGAAAATGTGTCTTATGATTAAAAAAATGATTTCAAAAAATGTTTGCACCAAAATGAACTCATAGTAACTTGCTATAACATGTCTGAACAGGATCTAGTCTGAGGCACTAAGAAGGAAAGACATCAGTTTGAAAAGAGCCTTCTTTATCAGTGTAGCATGAATTCTGCCAAAATTGAATCAAGACCAAACATCAAATTTATGGTGTAGCTTGGGTGGAAGAATGGTGAAGTTGTTGATGTTTTATGAAAAGTTTATAGTGACAATGGTCCAGAGAAATCAGCAGTTTACAAATGGATAACTCCTTTGGGGAAGAGACAAGACAATGTTGAAAATGAAGCCTGCAGCAGCAGACCATCCACATCAATTTGCGAGGAAAAAATTAATCTTGCCCATGCCATAATTGAAGAGGACTGATGCTTAACAGCAGAAACAATAGCTAACACCACAGACATCTTAATTGGTTCAGCTGACACAATTTTGACTAAAGAATTAAAGTTGAGCAAGCTTTCCACTCGATGGGTGCCAAAATTGTTCACCCAGATCAGCTGTAGACATGAACAGAGTTTTCAATGGAAACTTTTGTTTGTTTGTTTATGAATATTCATGAGATACAAAGCTGATTGTGACCCCTCATGCCCAAGATGTGAAGGCCAGATTCATACTGGCAGCATGCCCATTACCACAAATTGCATTTGTACCCCATGTCAACCACCCAATTATACTCAACCTCCCTCCCCAAACTCCACTTTGTATCCCTAGGTATGTTCTCTACTTCTGCAAGTCCAATGCACCACTGTGGTCTTTCTTTCCTTCCTTCTTTTTCTCTTAGCTCCCACTTATGAGTGAGGACATGCGGTATTTATCCCTCTGTGCTTTGCTTATTTCACTCAACATAAGTTTCTCCAAGTTCATCCATGTTGTTGCAAATGGGAGAATTTCATTCTTTTTTATGGCACAGTAGTATTCCGTGGTGCATATATACTACAGTTTCCTTATCCAATCATCCATCGATAGGCATTTAGGTTGGTTCCATGTCTTGGCTATTGTAAACAGAGCTGTAATGAAATGGGAGTGCAGCTATCACTTTGACTTGATGATTTCCATTCCTCTGGGTATATACCCAGAAGTGGGAAGGCTCAATTGTAGGGAAAATCTATCTGTAGTTGTTGGAGAAACTTCCATACTGTTTTCCATAGTGGTTGTACTGATTTACAGTCCCACCAACAATGCAGGAGGGTTCCCTTCTCTCCACACTCTCACCAGCACTTGTTATTCACCATCTGTTTTATTATAGCCGGTCTAACTGTGATGAAGTGGTATCTCAATGTAGTTTAAATTTTCATTTCCCTGATGACTAGTGATGCTGAGCATTTTTTCATGTACCTTCTGCATTTGTTGCATTTATATACTCAAATAATGAACTAACAGAAAGATAAATAAAGTAAACCCATTTACAATAGTCACACACAAAACTATACCTAGGGATCAATTTAACCAAGGAGGTGAAAGATCTCTACAATAAGAACTACAAACCTCTTCTGAAAGAAATTAAAGATGACACAAAAAGATGGAAAAATATTCCATGCTCTTGGATTGGAAGAATTAACATTGTGAAAATGTCTGTACTACCCAAAGCAATCTACAGATTCAATGCAATCCCCATCAAAATACCAATGACATTCTCCACAGAAATGGAAAAAACAATCTGATCTTTCAGATGGAACAACAAAAGACCCCAAATAGCCAAAGCAATCCTGACCAAAAAAAAAAAAAAAGAAAAAAAAAGCAAGAGACATAACACTACCTGACTTCAAATTTTACTATAAAGCTATTGTAACCAAAACAGCATGGCACTGGCATAAAAATAGACACTTGGACTAGTGGAGCAGAATAGAGAACCCAGAAATCACCCCTCAGGCTTACAGCCATCTGATATTGGACAAATGTAACAAAAAGTCACATTGGGAAAAAGACTGACTCTTCAAATAGTGGTGCTGGGAAAACTGGATATTCATATGCAGAAGAATGAAATTAGATATGCACCTCTCACCATATACTAAAGTCAACTCAAAATGGATTAAAGACTTAAGTATAAGACCTGAAACTGTAAAATTACTAAGGTAAAATATAGGTGAAACACTTCAGGAACTAGGTCTGGGTACAGACTTTACGAACATGAGACCAAAAGCATGAGCAACAAAAGAAAAAATAAGCAAATGAGACTATATCAAACTAAAAAGCTTCTGCACAGCAAAGGAAACAACCAACAGAGTGAAAAGACAACCTACAGAGTGGGAGGAAATTTTTGCTAACTATCCATCCGACAAGGGGTTAATATCCATAACACATAAGGAACTCAAGCAATTACACAGTAAAAAAACAAATAACCCAATTGAAAAATGGGCAAAGGAGCAGAATAGACATTTTTCAATGGAAATTTTAAACGAGTGGGATCAAGATCCTGGAGCACATCTATGAAGAATTGTAACAGGAGATGAAACATGGTTTTACCGGTATGATCCTGAAGACAAAGAATAATCAAAGCAATGGCTACCAAGAGGTGGAGGTGGTCCCGTCAAAGCAAAAGGTTACGACAACAGTTTTTTGAGATGCTCAAGACATTTCGTCCGTTGACTTTCTGGAGGCCAAAGAATGGCAACATCTGCTTATTACGAAGATGTTTTGAGAACATTAGCCACAGCTATAAGAGAAAAGCACCCAGGAAAGCTTCACCAAAGAGTACTTCTCGACCACGACAATGCTCCTGATTACTCCTCTCATCAAACAGGGGCAATTTTGCAAAAGCTTCAATAGGAAATCATTAGGAATCCATCTTACAGTCCTGATTTGGCTCCTTCTGACTTCCTTTTGTTTCCTAATCTTAAAAAAAATATTTAAAGGGCACCCATTTTTCTTCAGTTGATAATATAAAAAAGACTACATTGACATTATTAAATTCCCAGGACTCTCAGCTCTTTCAGGATGGACTAAATGGGTGGTATCATCACTTACTTGTGTCTTGAACTTGATGGAGCCTATGCTGTGAAATAAAGTATATAATTTTTTATTTTTGTCATTTAATGCCATTTTTCATGAACTTTCTGGTCTCCTTTTACATGCTCCTCTAAATCTAATTCCCCCCCCAAATAGTCCTCCAACACAATAAGTCCTCCAACACAATATTTAATCTGTTGCTAAAATAAAGAAATGCACCCAACAATATTAATATAGGCAAGAAAATTTTCCTCAGGCAGGCTTTACTCTGACTCAAAATAGAATGCCCACTTATGCCACGGATACGTCATGCAGCTGCTTCGTGCCAGGTAAAGTATTTGAAGTAGGAAAACAGTGAATATGATTGTTCACATTCAATTTTGAATACAGATATCTTCTCTAAGTGCTGAGCTTTTTCATACAGCTCTTTCTTGGCAAGATTATCTCATCTCCTCAAACATTTTCAAATATTTAATTTAATAATGTAATATGACATAATGTAATGGCCTCAAATAATACTATAGTGTATGAAAGACAGTATAATACAATAAAGGGGTCCTTGTAACAACTTTAGCCCTGTATCTGCAATAGCCTAGGTATATAATTATATGTATCAAATATAAATCTACTTGTTCTATATGTTTGTTTTCTAAACTTTGTGAGAAATAGACTCGTGACGCCTCTATAAAATATCCTTTTTTCGTTAAGATTATTTGTAGTAGAAAAATTAACAATGTTTTTATGTGAACTGAATTTTTTAGGTTTTTCTTTTCTGAGAAAATAGAGTAAGAGAGCTGGAAGGTGGGAATACGAGTTTTTCTTTATCAATTCTAAGTACTTAAGATTTTATGCAAGGTAAAACAAATGAAGTAACTAATTTCTATAGTGAAGTAGACGTGACTAGAGAAGAAAGACTAACAGCATCTAGGTCAAGGATAAAATGGATAAGTTAAAAATAAAAACCTGTCAGCTTAACATTATTTCTTTTGTTCTATTCTACAGACTCCTCTAAATGGTTTGCAACAGCATGGATGAAACTGGAGAAACTTATGTTGAGTGAAATAAGCAAAGCACAGAGGGATAAATATCACATGTGCTCACTCATATGTGGGAGCTAAGAGAAAAAGAAGGCAGGAAAGAAAGACCACAGTAGTGCCATGGTCTTACCGAGGGAGGGAACATTCCTAGGGCTACAAAGTGGAGTGGGGGGGGAGGGGGTGGGAGAGGGAGATTGGGAGATAATTGGGTGGAGGACACAGGGTACAAAAGTAATTCCTGGTAATGGGTATGTTGCCAGTATGAATCTGGCCCTCACATCATGGGCACGAGGGTGAAAATTAGCTTTTTATCTCATGAATATTCATAAAATAAATAAAATAAAGTAAAATAAAATAAATGGTTGTAGAATGTAGTTATACACAGATCCCCACTGAAAGCCAAATGTTTTGTTTAATATTTTAGAAAGCAGTGCAGCAGCTCTGGTGAAATTCCCTCTTACCCTATGAGGAAAGGTCTCAAGTATGACCTCTTCAGGCCTTTCCCTTAGCCATAATTCTAAGAGCCCACCAATGAAGTTGCCTAAATGGGATAATTTCAAAGTTGAGCCTGAAAATCTGGTATCATGGATGCCTGAACTTCACTGTAGAGAAACTCTAATGAGTATTACTAAAAGTTTATTGTGAGTCTGGAAAAGTCAATGTCTTTATAATTTCAACTGTTTTCTGAGAGCCTTTGAGGCACTGTCCTAGGTAAGTATGGTGTATAAAAAGTTGGGATCCAATTTCCACTCTCAAATAGCATATAGTAAGACACAGGGCAGCCACACTTCCTGAACATTAAAGGAAGTGAAATGGTCAAGAGCAGCAGTGCTGCAAAGGTTCTATGAACGCTGACACCAAGGCAGGGTCCAATGCTTTGTGAGCCTCAGTTTCCTTAATGGAGCTAATGCTACTTAATTCATGGGGCTATTAAAAGATTAAATTTAATAAGGAATGAAAGATGTTTAGCACACTGCTTGGCATGTGAGAAGTAGCCAAAATAGCAGGGTTAATATTAACCTAAGAACCAATAACTAGTATATGCAGACAGTGTAAAATATTTAACATTTCTTTACTTTCTTTCCAATGAAGACCTTTTCTTCTAAAATATACACAGCTAAGAATGTCTTTGCTCGAATTTTACTCACTTCTTTGTATGCATTAATCCTGTATTTTTTTCTCTCATTTTCACTGTAATTCGATCCCTTTTTAAAAAAGCTCTGTTTAAAGTTGCCTCTTCAGATTCTTTGTACAGCATACTTATAATCTTCAAAAATTAATTTTGGGTTATTACATACATGTTGGGGAAAAGGGGACTGAGGGGTCTTGGATAATATGAATCTGTTCTTTTTAGGATTACATAAATTTCATGGATTTTTCAGGTGAGTGGGGCATAAATGATTTGTGAATCAAGTCTCACTGTATCAAGACTATACTGAGTGTCCCTGTTAGGACAAGATTAATGATTGGTTGCTTTAAGTAGCTATAGTTTTTTTTTTTTAAGTTCTATTACAGTTCCTATAATGCCTTATGATGAGAGTTGTAATTTCCATAATTTAGCACTGTCAATTTTATTTTGCCTATATTTGTAATAATGTCATTTTATTCATTTTTAATAAATCCAATTTGACTAGGCTTCTATCATATGAGGAAAAAAACCCAGCATAATTAAACATGCTACATTAAAGATCTCATATGGTCTCCTGTATGTCCTCTGATCTCTGCTTTTAAAGCTAGGAGGGTAAACACTATAATTACCACATGAGTTAAAATTTTGCCCCATCAGTTTTATTGTGGAACTAATAGGCTGGCAGAGTACATTTCAGATTATGATGATACAAACGCTTAATCTCTGAGCAGAACAATAAAATTCAAAAACATAACATTCCTTTGGGGGGAGGAGTTGCTTTTGAATGAGCTCAATAAAAAAAATGCAAACTGATTACTCCAAGCACACTGAAAATTAGACATCGCCAGAAGGAACATGTAAACGGCTTTCTGATGGCTTGGATTAGAGACAACTATTCCCACAAAGCCTATCAGAGATAAATGAAATAAATGGAAGGAAGACACAAACTCAGTCTTTGTTCCAATAACTGCAGAATGTCATATTGGAATTCTCAACACAAAACCAAATGGCTGGCAAGATCATCTGTATGCAAATGTAGAGTAAGTGGCCCCTCCCCAGCTCTGTAGCTATTTTGAGATAATTGACATCTATACTATAGGAAAGTCGTTTCTGTCAATAACTGTTACATTTTCAAGATACCTTAAAAATTCTATGTGAGTACTTAATGCCTAAAAATATTGTACTTTCACAGCTTAATAGATATTTGTCATTTCTTTAATTGTCCAGCATCTGAAACCCTTTCCTACTTAGTGAAAGGCAAGACTTCATCTCTCTGAAAATCTAAGGGGGTCAGAGGCTACCTCTCCCCGCCATTGACAGGTAGAGCAGGTGACCCAGCCTTAACCAATCTGATAATCCTACCTGCCACTTTGGATTGTGAGCAAGTGACAAAAAGAAGCAGGGATAGTTTGGAATTCATTCCAAGAGACAAATACCAGCCTGAGGAGCAGCAATGTCCTGGGTAGAGGCCAAGGGTGGTATGATAGCATCAGAGCCCAGAGGGGATCCTAACCAGGCTATTCCTACAGCATGACCTTGGCTGTGGTTCTTGCTACTGAACCTGCCTGAATTCCTGCTAGTTTAGAGGGTCTCTAGGCTTCTTAGCAAACAGGGGAGCTTCCTGATATTCTGCCAGCAAATCTCTCTTTTGCTGAAGTTAACGAGAGTCACTGTCTGATGCTTGCAATAAAGAAGCCTGACTGATACACAGAGGGCTTGCTTATTGTAAAGTGTTGTCAGCACTGCTGCAATGTGTTTTGTTCCATGCATGCAAAGAAGAATAATACTTCATGGGAATACATACCCACTCTTCCACACATCTATTCGTCTAATGAAAACTCTCATAATTCTAAGGATTCACCAGATAAAACTATTGTTTTAGAGACAAATGAGGATAGTTAGAACTATGAAAAATTGTTATTGTGGTTGTGTCATGTCATATAATAAGTGCAACAAAGAATTGGCCAATAAAACTCATAGAATGTACTTCCAGCTCTTAAAAAAGTTTGTTATGAAGAAGAAACACCAAGATAAAAATTCATAAATGCCCAACTCTATACAAGTAAAAATGTAACTTAAAAAATATAACTAGCAAGACTCTGGAAGGCAATACAGCATAATCATTAAGATCACAGATCTGGGTTCCAGTTCAGATGTGCCATGGACTAGCCATGTGATTTTCACCATTCCACATCTCACCCTCCTCATCGGTAAAAGGTTTATACTGATATCATTCAGTTCACACAGTCGATGTGAGAACTGATTGTGGTACTGATATAAATCTGTGAGCACTGCACTGACACAATAAGAGTTTTTAAATGACAGAGGCCCATCTGCTAGTCACATTCATTACACACACACCCACGCACACCAACACCACTCCTGGTCTTTCCTATATTCCCACAAATAGGTTTGCTGGAATTTATGTTAGGAAGGTTAACACAGCCTCTCTCTGCCCAGGTTCCTCAGGGATTTCATTAAAAGAGCCTGTCCCTTCCCTTACTTCAGCCCCTAGGGTACCTTCAGGTGCTGTGCTGCTGGCATTGTCGTGTTCTGGCCAATGCCACATTTAATGAAAGAGAAACAAAAACAAAAGCCTCTCAACTTTATCCTAAGAATAGTATTAGCAAGTTTGCTCTAGAACGAAAAATGCTAATGATGTAACAATGAAAGCAGCAGTTAGGCAAACACTGCCGGATTCTTCCCCACCCCTTTAGGCATAGCTCGTCCTGCCCTTCACTTCCCCTGTCCCCTGCCCTTTCCTCACCTTACACTAACAACTGACAATGAAAAAGCATCCTGAAACCTCAAGTTACAGATTGTAGGAAGTAGGTTCGATGGTCACAATTGCACCTTGTTGAAGGAATGATCTCAAATCTTCATCCCCACAACTTGGCCAAACCCATCATGGTCACCCCTCTGCCCCTTAATGGATCCCTCTGCTCTCTACTCTTGCCCCCAGCCCTTCTCTAGTCAACATCCTGAGTGAACTTTTTAAAACATAAGTTACCTCACCACTCTTCACAAAACTTTTAGTCATCTGCCTCCACACTTAGAATAAAACCTAAGCCCTGCACAAGGGACCCACGAGGTCCCCATAGTCTGTACTTCAACCTTGACCTTGCCATCTTCACCTCGAACCCCTCTGCCCTTGCCCATTGTGTGAAAGTGGCACTTCTATGTCAGGTCTCCCTCTGCAGCAATCATCTTCCCCCAGATCACCTCTTGCTTATATCCTGTCAGTCAGGTCCCAGCTACCACCCAAGTACTTTGTCTCACATCACTCTGTTTTGTTTTCTGCAGAGCTGCTTTCTAAAGATATCTTGCCTATTTATTTCTGTCTCTCTCATCCCCTGATGGAGTTAACCTTCAAGCGAGCAGGAAACAATTTAGCTTTATTTACTAGTGTGTCCCCAATACCTAAAGCAATACTTGATGACACATGGTGGTTTTGCAATAAATATTTGTTACCTGACTGATTGACTGATTGGTCTTCTACACTCCACCCCCTCCCTCAATCGCTTTTCTGAAAGTTTCTCTCCTTTTCTGAGTAGAATTCTGCCAGAGAGAAAGAAAAATGGCTCCACAGTCAATGGTAACCTCTGGGTCTGCTAAGTTAAAGAGACTTAGTGTTTGTAGCCTCTGCCAATTTCCCAGATAACAGCTGGGCTCTCCTTTGCCAGCAAGGTCTCCTACACTCCCTGGACTAAGGAACCATCCATGGTTGTGCCAGACCACACCATAGATCACACCATGTGGCCAGATCAGACTATAAAAGACAATCTCCTGTGCTAACCCCACAACCAAGCTCGGGCAGGAAATTTACTTACCACACATCAAGGTAATGGACATAACTAAATGCAGTTTCACCTCAGGCTTCCTGCTCCCAACAACAGAGGGTGAGGAGGCAGCTCATTAACCAAGTTTGAATTTAAGTGTAAAATGCCACATTTTCACAGAAGGAAGAGATGTGTTTTCTACAAAGATTTCCAGACTGAGTCTCACTCCGTCTTTTAATTCCTAAATGCCGGAAAAACTAAATAATAAGCTTCTTAGAATATATACATAAGAAGCTCTGTTTAACTCTAAGCTATTTAACACCTCAGTAGTTTTATAAGCACCAGAGTCTCATTAAATCTTCTGTGTGTCTTTGTGTGGGTAAGGCAAAGGGTAGCCCGGGAGGGATCACTGTCACACTGAACAGTCACACTGACTAAGCCATAAAAGGGCTGAAATTAGGAGGCAAGCAACAGTGACATCTAGTGTGGGTGAGAAATGCCAAGATGGGCAAACTCCTGTTCTTCCTATAGCAAAGGAGAAGAAACAACAGAGAGATGGGTGGCAAATTACAGTCAGAAAAGTGATGATGAAGACAAGTGTGAAACCAGAATGCAGATATAACAGGTGACTACAGAAAAAGATTCTACTCAAATGCCTTTGCCCCTGAATTTTCTCCCCAGTTAAACATTATGTTCTTTCTCACCCCACAAGGTCTCTAAGCTGACCCAGTGCCCCACCTCTGCTCTCTGCCACCCCCCAAACCCTCCCCACTGTGCCCTCTGGAACTACTCTCTGGAAGCAGCAAACTCTCATCCTCTTCTTAGAGGACGAGACGTTTCTTCACCTTTTGTTTTAAAGGGAGTCTGTTTAGATACCACCTGCCCTAGAACCCCCTTGAGGAAAAGCTCTTTTGTTTATCTCCCCCTGCACTCCCACCCCGCCATGCCTTGAGGCAGAAAAATAGACAGCTGCTTTTCCTGCTTCCCAACACCTCTCTTCCCCTCCCTCTTACAAAAAGTCCTGCTCCTTTGAGCTCCTGCTAACCAGATATATCACTCTATCTCCACACTGGTTGCAATCGTCTGTCATATTCCTGTTCATTCAAAGTTATTTGTTGAATATTTTAACTCGTGATTCACAGTTTTTCTAGACCACACTCCATCATCATTTTCAGTATCATCAACATCCACTTGATGAACCATGGGTGCTCAGCTCTTCAACTTCCTTGTCTCCAATGACTTCCCCTCCACCTCAGCCACCCACTCTCACTGTCCCACTTGTCATCAACAGAAGCTACAATATTTCTGAAAACTCAGTTTCAAACCTTCCATTCTCATGTCTCCCATCCCTCCAATTCAGTCTCTCATGGACCACCATTAACCTATGTCTCTAGCCACAGTGAAAACTCGAGTTCATTAACATCTTCAGTTTTTTACCTTCAATCAGTCCCCACCTGGACTCACTGCCCTCCTCATCCAACCCATATACTCAATATTTTGTTTGCTGCTCTGGAAATACACTTACTTTCTTTACTTCTTTCTCTCTCCACCAAACTCATGGATAAGATGGCTTCTCCATGCCTATGCTTCAGCAGTTGAATGTTCCTAAAGAAAAATTACTCAACCCACCTGACTAGTTTCACTTTAAAGTCATGACTACAAACCTCATGCAGATGCTCATTACGACAGGCTGGCAATCCTAGTATGTTTCTCAAATAGTGTTACTTTCTAACTCACCAGTATTTTATGCATACTTCATCTTCACTCTAGTATAAAGGTCTCACCTCATTACTTTTTGAAAATAAGAAAGTCAATGATCTGCTTTATATTCTCATCCCTAAGCCTATAAACCTAGCAGCATCTGCACCTGTTTTTTCCCTTCTTCCCTCCTCCTATCAAAGCCTAATTCCTCTTTGTGTGCTCAGGTTCCCACTCCTCTCTCACCTTCTCAAGGACTTCACTACTTTAGTTAATTCCTCCTCCCTCTGCATCAGCAATTTCCCTCTCTCTACTGTATCAGTTCTATCTTTATACAAACATGCTGCAGTATCGTGGATCTGAAAAAACAACACAAAATCTCTAAACCCCCAAATTTTCTGTTCCCCCCTCAGAGGCAAATTTCTCATAAGAGGCATTCCAGGTCTGCCTCGCATTCTTGCTTCCCATTCCCTCTCCAACCCACTCCAGTCTGGTTTCTGCTCCTCCACTCTGGTGAACACTCCTTTGCCCTTAACCTCTCAGAAGCAGTAATGAGAGTTACAGCTCCATCCCTCCACTGAGTGCAGGACTCTACACTCAGAGTTTTCCTTCTACTTCCCTGGTACTCCCAGTCAGTCTCCTTTGCAGGCTCTTTCTCCCCCATCCTAAATCTATAAATGTTGCTAATTCTCAATGCTCAGTCCTGCCCCAACTTTCCTTCCCACTTATGGAATCTTATGAATTCTGACTGAAAATATTATTTTCATTCCAGAACTTATATCTCCAGCGTGAATTTTTACTTTGAACCCCAGACTCACATATCCAGCTGCCTATTTAAGATCTTTACTTAGATAGTTCACACACAGCTCAATATTAATACATCCAAAGCTAAACATATGTTTGTCCTCAACCTGTCCCTCCTTCATCATTTTTCCCAGTCTCAATATACAGCACCACTATGCAACCTGACAATCATTCTTGATTCTTTTCTTCCTTCCCCACATTGACTATTCAGCAATTCCTGTACTTTTTGTTCCATTGTATATCTTGAATTAGAGTATTTCCTCCATTTTTACTACCATTACTCTGTTCATGGTCACCATTATCTCTCACTAAGTCTCCTCAACAGTCTTTGAAATTAGTTAAGATAGATAAGGTAACGCCGCAGCATCAAACAATCATGAAATTTGAGTGACCAAGAAAGGAGAAAAACTAAAAATATTTGGCAATTGGCATTAATAATTACCACAGTCTGTCCTTCTAGTCATCAAATATTCCATTCACCCTCTTTCCCACAGGCCCAATACCTACCCCCACTCCATGGGGGCAACCCAACATTGAATCCAGCCATGACATCAAACTCAAAGTCTGGGATCTCCAGGTGATATGTGATAGGCTCTCACCTGAGTGTGGCTTCTCTTAATACAAGGGCACTTCAAAAAGTACATGAAAAATAGAATTAAAAAATAATATGAATCCATAAATTTTTTGAAGTACCTTCAAATAGAGACTATGAAATAAATAATAATAATAATAATAATCTTCCCCACATATACCCTGAATACAAGAGTGGAACGAGGTAAGGATAACTGCAATAAACACTCCCATTCAGAGAGCAAACAAGTAGGAGGAAGACACAAAGTAGTCTATACTCCATACTAATTATTAAATCCCAGCTGGGGGTGGGGAATATTCTTTGATTAGACTCAGATTCTTTTCCTGGAGAAGGATTCCTCAGTCCATTGCTCTCCATGATCTTGGCTTTGCCGTTGGGGATGGTCTTCCTTTTCCATCATTCAACTTGACCACTTCTAAAATGGTCATTGGAGAAAATGTCCCCTGACTCCCCACCCCATTGGTCACTAAGCCTGCTTACTATTTTTAGATATTCGAGGACCAAGGATTAGTTTATGTCTCAAAGGGTCACAAACACGTTTAGTTTAGACTGTGGTTTCTTTGACAAACTCTCTCCCCAAAAGTTCATTTCTCACCTATTTGATTCCAGTTAGCTCTGTGTGCCATTTACCACACCCACAACTCCTTCAAAACATACCTCCTCTCCCTCTCTCCTTTTACTAAAATGTTAGCTCCCTGAGATCAGTTACTATGACTTTATTCTTTATCACTCTATTCATGATATCAAGCTCATTGCCAGGAGTATGGTAGGTACTCAGGAAAGAGCTGTTAAATGAATGAATAAATAAACATTACTTGAGCTTTGAATGATGATTCTGTTTCCAGAATCACTTTGTGATTCCCGTAACTATTTTATTATTCTTTCTTCTCATCTTTTTCTTATAAATGTGATGTACCCTGCTGGCCCAAGTCTAACTGACTTCTAGCCTAATCTTCTCCAAGTATTTCCTTTTCTAGAAGTTCTCACTTTTCTCACTCAAGTACACTTTGGACCCTGACAAGGTGCAGAATTCTAACAATTTTCTTCAGCTATTTTTCTAAAATAATATTGGCCTTGTCTAATTCTAGAGTAGTACTTTTCAATCTTGGCTGCACATTAGAATTAAGAAAATCACATTATAATGAAGAGCTTTTGAAACTCAACACACCAGCTATACACCAAACCAATTAAATTAGAGTCTCTGGGGGTGAAATCCAGTCACTACATTCTAGAACTGCCCAGGTTGTCACAATGTTTAGCCAAAGTTGATCCACTATTCCAGAGCATGCTTTCTCTCCATCTCTTTCTTTTTCCCCATAATTCTGAACCCTAATGCTGACTGTTCAACCTGCAGCTCTACTATAACTCCAAACAGCAAATCAACAAGTATTGAATTCCCTAAGTACTCACATCTGTGACTAATTTTACTTCTTCCTCATTCATTTCCCCACTCTCAGCTGTCTCTTTCCCACTTTATTCAAGCACCAAATTCTTGGTTTTAACAATTGCGCTTTAAATTACCTTTCAGATTTGATCTCATGTCTCCTCCTGTCCTCAATTCCAAAACTTAAGATTTCAACTAAAAAAAAAAAAATTCTATAGAAATGCTGACCACTATTTATATGCTTTGGTATGGGCCTAGTGATTAATAAATAGAGGGTATTTTAAAAGAGGATGAAAACGGATATTTAAAGATTAATAATTTAAAACACAAACATATACACACAAAAATATATAGTGAAGAATGAAAACATCTTTTGACATTTCATCAACCTTCCTTAACATATCAACTGGTCCTGAATATATACGTCTATTGTATTAATCCATTTTTTGTGTTGCTCTAACAGAATACCTGAGACTGGATGATTTATAAAGAACAGAGGTTTATTTGGCTCACGATTCTGGGACAGCTGCATCTGGCACAGGCCTGAGGCTGCTTCTACTCATGGCAGAAAGCAGCAGGCAGCCAACGGGTACAAGCAGATCACATGGCAAGAGGAAGCAAGAAAGAGAGAGAGGGGAAGTGCCAGAGTCTTTTTAAACACCAGCTCTCACAGGAACTAATAAAACGAGAACTCACTCACCAACCCCACCCCTCAGGGAGAGCATTAATCAGTTCATGAGGGATCTGCCACCATGACTCAAACAGCTCCCAACACTGCCACATTGGGGATTAGGTTTCCACGAGTTTTGGGGAAAAATATGTCCAAACTCTATCATCTATAGAATGTCAAACTCTTGCAGTGCCTGAAGCTGGGGCTAGAAGGTAGCATTTCTGGTCAGCTGGCAAAATTCCTCTATAGATCCCATCATGCTATAAATGGAACAGAGCAAAGCACTGGAAACCTGACCAGGGAAGCAAGTCACAGGTTCGTGCAGTAGTTGAGTTAAATCCAGATCCAGATGGGGGCAAGAGGCTAGTTGTAGAAACAATCATGATCAGACTGAGAAAGTATATTACTTATCTGCTCAACAAAAGCTTGTTAATTTCCTAAACTGCCCCAGGCACAGTGCAAAACACTGGGATTAAAAAATCAAGGAAGAGTAAAGGAGTGAAGCATACTAAAATAATGGAACTACAATTTAAAAATTGAGATGTATATTGAGTAGAAACACGGCATGGAGGAAAGAGTGTTTGCATAGGCCCTAAATTCTCTGGGAACCAGGACAAAGAAATTATAGGATTAAACTAAATATGTGGAAGAACACTGCAACAAATAATTGGCCAAAAATAATGTGGTGGGCTGTTTTGAAAAGTAATGAGCTTTCTTCCCATCAAAAGGAAGCTGGTCACATTTGACATGGATGCTGAAAATTTCTTCACCAAGAAGTGAAGACAAAGCTCCAAACTGAGCACTTACTTCCCCCTCTGCAGTCCTCCAGTTCAGGATGGAGAGTTAAGAATAGAATAAGACAGGTAGACAAAGATACTATATACACAAATACAGACAGAGCAGATAAGACAAACTCTGCTTAATACATAGACTTAGAAATTTTAAAAGAAGAATCATTTTAGTGAAATCAATAAAGTCAAATGGAGCAATTTCACTCAAAAAATCTTTCCCAATGTATTATCTTAAAATAACTAGAAAATTCTCATGATGAGACTGGTAGCTGCCATATTAACTCACACAAACGCTATGGACATGTTCGATCATTTTGTGATAAACCACATTGCATAGAAACCTAAATAGCTCCACAGATTCCTTTTATCTAAGTACCATTATCATATTACTATTCTAATCACTTTTCTAAATGTCTTCCTCAGGCTATTTTCCATTGTACTGTTTTTCACTCTGGGGTCCACATTTTATAGGCCTCTCAAAAGTTCCTTATCATTTACACATTGTATTTCTAATAATGTCTTTGATTATGTTTTAAACTCCTTAATCTACGCTTTATGGTATTACCTATGTCGTGTTAGCCAAACGTGATCAGAAAGCAGAAATCTCCATAACATTCTATGAACACCAGTGAAGAAGGGGTTAATGATTTTTCAGCTGCATTTCTTGCTGGTGAATATGCCACAGATGAATATTTTCAAAATGAATATGAACAGTTTTAGATGAGTGCTCCTTAAATGTCACTGCGTATTAGTCATGCAAGGATCATTAAGGGGTAGGAGAGGTAGACTTGCACATTTCATCCAAGACATAGATTCTCGCTGAAGACTGTTACTGTCATACTTGCTAGGTTAGACTCTGCTGGTAATGATTATTAATGTAACTGAAGCATTAAATGGTTCATTTTCTCCATCTTTCTCCATATACAATAATATTTCTGAAATATTCAGAAAAAAAGGAAACTTTTTTTGCATGAGTCTTTATGGGTAGCAAAGAGAACACAAGGTAAATAAAATGCTACAAATCTCAAAATAAATGGATGCAATGGAAATTATCTTCTGCTAAAATTTAACAATAAATTGATGTGCCTATTTATACGCAGAAAGCCCATTCCTTAGTTCTTTAGGGAAAGATGAATCACTGAGCATCTTTACTATTTAATTGCCAATAGATAACTATAGGTTTTCTTCCTTTTTGATACTTATGTCAGATATCAATTGCTGGTTTATAAGTATTTAAGTATAGTTAACCTTGAGATAATACCCAGTGCCTCCCCAAATGTTCATATTACAAATGGAAGACACTTCTCAATCTCTCTCCCAAACACACTGAGCGGCCAAAAATTCAGAATTTGTCAGCATATCAAGTTGCTTGAAAGAGCCTTGAGATTGATCACCAAAGAGCAAATTCTTTGAAATTAGCCTGATTGACATAGACAGCCCATCTGTGCCATGGTCACATTCTCACTGCAGGAAGGATAGCTCTGGACCAGTGAGCTGAGAAAAGCCCTAGAAGCTTTTCTAAGAAATAATTCCTTTTCTCAGTACCAGGTCTGATATATTCATTTCTTTTGACTGAGCAAATCATTTAACTTCAGTTTCTCCATCCATAAAGTGAGAAGCAACTACCTCACGGGGATGACAAGACTGCTTAAGGCTTTTTATTAAGGTTTTTTGAAGAAAGCCAACACAATTGGCTTGAAATTATAATACAGAGATTTGAACTTAAAGAATTTTTTTTCTCCTAATTCCAGCTACTGAGTACTTTTTGTCAGTGTAGTAAATTATTCTGTAACTAAATAAAGCTAGCCAGCAAAGTGTGAAAAGTTGCTATCAGCATCTTAATTCTGCATAGAAAAACAAGCTATCTCTATAAAATTCAGTCTTTTATCTAGTTGAAATATGAGTAAGGTAAAAAATAAAAGTGATTTTAAACCTTGTTGATAAACAATGAGTTCTCTTTTTTTTTTTTTTTTTTTTGTGACCGGCCGCACCGAGCACACCGGCCATCCCTATATAGGATCCGAACCCGCGGCGGGAATGCTGCAGCGATCCCAGCGCCTCACTCTCCCGAGTGCGCCCCGGGGTCGGCCCTAAACAATGAGTTCTTAAACTGAGTAGAAATCCCTATGCAAGAAAAAGAATTCAGTGGTGTCTATTTTTATTACTGTTATGCTTTCAGAAGCCAAAGCTTTATATTAAAAGCTATAATTAAATTTCTAAAAATTAAATCATATCACAAACAAAATTTTCTTTTCTCTTTGTAGAATAAAAATGATTTTCATTTCCTGACAAAAGTATAATTTCTCTGAGAATGGTCTTTCCTGTCTACCTAACTCTATCCATCAATCTCCTGTGTATAATCAACTAAAACGTTTCCCAAGGCAACTAAAATGATTAAATAAATCAGCCCTACATATCGCAACCTCATTAAATGAGCTTGAGGTAGAAGTAGCAGAACATAAATTCATCATAAACATACTGAGACCAAATAGGAGGGGGGAAACTATGAAAATTTCTCTACTATTTCCAACACATTTTCACTGGATAATATGCTTCGTTCCCATTCCCATTGTTTTAAGTTCTGTGCAGGGACTATAATTGTGAATATAACCATGCTATTAATTAGAATGTGAAGGCCCAAGGAAATTAAATGATAGGTTCAATAACCCTTAACAAATCAGTTACAAAGTAATGATTAGAAACACACACAAACAGACACACACACTCAGGATTGGGGCTAGCCCTGAGCTTGGTGCTGTGGGTGTGCAAAGAAACTATAAGCATAGCATCTTTTGCCCCAGTCAATTCACCTTCCACACTTCTAGTATCAACAGCATGAAGACTAAATGTCTTAGTATACCATCCATACAGCCCTTCAGGCTTTGTTCTGTCTCTCGAGGCTCATTTCTTGCTCCTCCTCCATATATACTTCATGTTTTCTCCCATCTTTCCCTGACATGTTAAATACACACAAATGCTGACAATAGTCAGACTTTTCTGTATTAACCGCCTCAGTCTTCACTACTCAAAACTCTTATTCATCCTTCAAAATTCCCCCCAGTGGACTCCTCCTGCAGGCAGCCCTCTTTAGCACTCCAAATCTCCAGTCTGCACTCCTAGAGTATCTTATTTACTGCTGTCATAGTGCTTTTTGTTGTCTGCTTCTTCTCTACTTTTCTCTACAAACTGTGTGCAGCACAAGAGCAAAGACCACATCTGCTTTATTCCCACAGCCTCAGAATCTAACACAGTGACAGAGACATACTAAGGGTTCAGAACTGGGCTCTAGTAGTGCTTAGAAGTGGGTTAAATAGCTAAGACATGAATATATGATGCAATTAAATACAACATCTAAACGTGAAGTGTGGAATTTGGAGCTAATTGACACAGGAAGACTTTTTAGAGACATAAGAATTTGGTTTTTTGTTTTTTAGTTTTTTTCCCGTTTCTTTTGTGGGGGATTATGAATAGTCATGAGATACAAAGCTGATTGTCATGACTTGTGCTCAAGATGTGATGGACATATCCATACTGACAGCATGCCCATTACCACAAATTGAGATTATATCACATGTTCCCCACCTAATTATCTCAGACCACCCTTCCCAGCCCCCTTCCCCCACTCCACTTTCTATCCCTAAGTATGCTCTCTCCCTCTGCAAGTCCAACGCACCACTGTGGTCTGTCTTTCCTGCCTTCTTTCTCTCTTAGTTCCCACATATGAGTGAGCACATCTGGTATTTATCCCTCTGTGCTTTGCTTATTTCACTCAAAGTAAGATTCTCCAAGCTCATCCCTGTTGTTGCAAATGATGGAATTTCATTCATTTTTTGGCAGAGTAGTATTCCACGGTGTATATATACCACATTTTCCTTATCCAATCGTCCATTGATGGACATTTAGGTTGGTTCAATATCTTGGCTATTATAAACAGAGCTGCAATGAACATAAAAGTACAGGTATCCTTTCAACATGATGATTTCCATTTCTTTGGGTATATACCCAGAAGTGGGATTGCTGGATCATATAGAAGATCTGTCTGTAGTTGTTTGAGAAACGTCCATACTGTTTTCCATAGTGGTTCTACTAATTTACAGTCCCATCAACAGTGTAGGAGGGTTCCCTTCTCTCCACACCCTTGCAAGCATTTGTTATTCTTTTGTCTCTTTGATTATAACCAGTTAACTGGGGTGAGGTGATATTTCAATGTGGTTTTAATTTGCATTTCCCTGAAGACTAGTGATGTTGAGCAGTTTTTCATGTACCTGTTGGCCATTTGTATGTCTTCCTTTGAAAAATATCGGTTCAGCTCCTTTTCCCATTTTTTAATTGGGTTATTTGTTTTTTTACTGTGTATTTGCTTGATTTCCTTGTGTACTCAAGATTTCCTTGTATAATCCCTTGCTGGATGTATACTTTCCAAATACTTTTTCTCACTCTGTAAGTTGTTGTTTCGCCCTGTTGATTGTTTCCTTTGCTGTACAGAAGCTTTTTAGTTTGATATAGTCCAATTTGTTTATTTTTACTTTTGTTGCCTGTGCTTTTGGGCTCATGTTCATAAAGTCTGTGCCCAGACCTAGTTCCTGAAGTGTTTCACCTATAGTTCACTTAGTAATTGTATAGGTTCAGGTCTTATACTTCAGTCTTTAAACCATTTTGAGTTGATTTTAGTATATGGTGAAAGACACATGTCTAGTTTCATTCTTCCACATATGGATAACCAATTTTCTAATCATTACTTATTAAAGAAGCAGTCTTTTCCTCAATGTAGGTTTTTGTTACCTTTGTCAAATATCAGAAGACTGTAAGACTGAGGGGTGAATTCTGGGTTCTCTATTCTGCTCTACTGGTCCAAGTGCCTATTTTTATGCAAGTACCATACTGTTTGGGTTACTGTAGCTTTGTAGTATAATTTGAAGTCAGGTAGTGTTATGCCTTCAGCTTTATTTAATTTTTTTTTTCTCAGGATTGCTTTCACTATTTGGGGGTTTTTGTTCCATATGAATGCTAAGATTGTTTCCCCCCTCCCTTTCTGTGAAGAATGTCATTGGTATTTTGAAAGGGATTGCATTGAATTTGTAGATAGCATTGGGAAGTATGGACACTTTCACAATGTTAATTCTTCCAATCCAAGAGCAAGGAATATCTTTCCATCTTTTTGTGTCTTCTATAATTTCTTTTGTTTTGTAGTTGTGTTGTTTTGTGTCTTTTTAAATTTCTTTTGTTTTGTAGTTTTAATTGTAGAAATCTTTCACTTCCTTGGTTAAATTGATTCCTAGGTATTTAAAATTTTTTGTGACTGCTGCAAATAGGCTCACACTCTTGATTTCTCTTTCTTTCAGTTCAATATTGGAAAATATAAATGCAACTGATTTGGGGGCATTTATTTTGTATCCTGCAATGTTACTGTAATTATTAACCAGCTCTAGGAGTTTTTTGATAGAGTCTTTAGTTTTTTCTAAATATAGTATCATATAATCTGAAAATAGGGACAGTTTGACTTCATCTTTTCCAATCTGCACACTATTTCTTTCTCTTGCCTGATTGTTCTGGTTAGTACCTCCCGTACTATGTTAAATAGAACTGGTGAGAGTGGGCATCCTTGTCTTGTTCCTGTTCTTAAGAGAAAAGCCTTCAGTTTTTCCCCATTCAGAATGATACTGGTGGTGAGCTTGTCATAGATGGCTTTTATTGTGTTGAGATACTTCCCTTATATACCTACTTTGTTGAGATACTTCCCTTCTATACCTACTTTTTTGAGAGTCTTTATCATGAAGGGATGTTGAATTTTGTCAAATGCTTTTTCAGCATCTATTGCGATAGTCACATGGTTTCTGTCCTTGAGTCTGTTGATGTGATGTATCACATCTATTGTCTTTTGTATGTTGAACTACCTTTGCATCCCTGGGATGAATCCCACTTGATCATGTTGTATAATTTTTTTAATGTGTTGCTGTATTCTGATTGCTAATATTTTGTTAAGGATTTTTACATCTATGTTCATCAAAGATGTTGGCCTGTAATTTTCTTTTTTTGTTGTGGTTTTATCTGGTTTTGGTATCAGATTTATGGTGGCCTCATAGAATGAGTTTGGGAGAGTGGCTTCTTTTTCAATTTTTTGGAATAGTTTGAGGAGAACTGGTATCAATTTCCCTTTAAAGGTTTGATAGAATTCAGCTGTAAAGCCATCAGACCTGGGCTTCAAAGAAAGGAATAGGCCTTAATACAATAAATAGTGGGTGACCTGAATACCCCTCTCTCAGTATGGGACAAATATTCCAGGCAACAAATCAACAAAGAGACACAGGATTTAAACTACACGTTAGACCAACTGGACCTGGCAGACATATGCAGAACATTTCACCCAACAATTAAAGAATATACTTTCTTACCAATGTACCAGAACATGGAACATTCTAAAGGTTAGACCACATATTAGGTCTCAAATACAGTCTCAGCAAATTTAAAAAATTGAAATCATTCCAAGTGTCTTTTCAGTACACAATGGACTAAAACTGGAAATTAATAACAAGCAAAAACTATGGAAACTATACAAATGCATGGAAACTAAACAGTAGGCTCCCCAATGACCTATGGGTTCAAGAAGAAATTTAAGCGGAAATCAAAAAATTTATTGAAACTAATGAAAATAAAGACACATCATACCAAAACCTGTGGGATACTGCAAAAGCAGTACTAGGAGGGAAATTTATTGTACTAAATGCTTACATCAAAAGAATGGAAAGACTTCAAATAAACGACCTAACACTACACCTCAAAGAACTAGAAAAACAACAACAACCCAATCCTAAAGGTAGTAGATGGAAAGAAATAATTAAGATCAGAGCAGAATAAAATGAAATAGAGACCCCAAAAAGCAATAGAAAAGATCAACAAAACAAAAAGTTAGTTTTTAAAGAAGATAAATAAAATAGACAAACCATTAGCTAGGTTAACCAAAAGAAGAAGAGAGAAGACTCAAATAACAAAAATCAGAAATGAAAAGGGAGACATTATAACTGATACCATAGAAATATGAAGAATCATTAGAGACTGCTATAAAGAACTGTATGACAACAAATGTGAAAACCTAGAAGATATGGATAAGTTTCTGGACACATACAAACTACCCAGACTGAAGTAAGAAGAGAGAGAAAACCTGAACAGACCAATAACAAGCAACAAGATTGAAGCAGTAATCAGCATTCTTCCAAAAGAAACAAGAACTTGAACTGAGCCCACATGAGCCAAGAAATGGAGGCAGACACAAGCAGTATGATAAACAGAAAGCCAAAAAGCAAGGATGTGGGCCTAACCCAACTGCAGGGAAAATAAAGAGACAAATCTGAGAGTATAACAATGCAATATAAGACATAATGTCACTCATATATACTACTGTTGGGAATGTAAAATTGTACAGCCACTCTAGGAGGCAATTTTTCAGAAACAAATCTTTAAAATGTATATTGATCACCACCAACACTACATCCCTGACTCCATGCCTTTCCCCACCCATTAATATAACAATTCCACTTCTAGGAACTTTCTGAAAATAAAAATTAAGAATGTGTGAAAATACATATGTATAAAGTTGCTAATTAGAGTATTCTGAAAATTCGTCAAAATAAAAATACCTAAATATCCATTAATACAGGATTCCTTATATAAAGCTTCACATTGTCATGTAATGAAATACCCATCAGCTAATTGATACTTGAATGTTCATTTTATGTTATTGTCATGATAAAGTAATTATAGCATTCAATGAAAATGCTAAAATGTTAAAGATGTTAGCCAGAAAAAAGAAAAAACGGGTTTTTAAAAAAATGTGTACAGTGTTGACTTATTTTAAAGAATGTTGGCAGAAAAATATCTGCACATATAAGAATGTGTTATCAATGGAGGAATTATGGGGAATTCTTTGTTTTGCTTATTTGCATTTTATATATTTTCTAAAATGATAATCTTTTATTGTAGTAAGAAAAACAATAAATTCATCTTAATTGACAGAAAATTCCTTATTGGTTCTGGGAAATGAAGAAGAAAGGATAAATTAGAACAGAAGGGTTATTTGGGGGGAAATGCTGAGGTTATTTTAGAATCTTATGGAATGATTGTTTGAATCAGATGAGATCAAATATGGAAGGGCTTTGAGAACACTAAAGCATAGAGACCACATTTTTTGAAGCCTCTTCTCAGAAATGTTCATAGAGACTATGTCAAAAATGTTCCATGGCATAATAAAAGTAGATTATGTCGAGTTAAGCATAGTTAAGTCCTACTACAGGACTTATCAGAGACTTTAATATGCTAGTTTTACTGCGGATCTTTAAGGGAGCAAATAATATGTGTTGGTTTCCAAGCATATTTGAACATTTTCTCACAGAATATCTCACAGAACTTATGTTTCATAGCACACACTTTGGGAAATGTTGCATTAAAAAACAAGATGTAGTATTCATTTTTACATGTTTGTAAGCAACTGTAAATACAGGACTGGAACAATCAATTTAAGAGTCATCACTTTAGGTCATTCAGGTCTTTTCTCAGTCTCAGCAGTACTGATATTGGGGCTAGGTAATTTTTCTTTGGGGACAGGGGAAATCTTCAATGCATTGTAGGATATTTAGCAGTATCCCTGGCCTACACCCAATAGATGCCAGTAGCACCGCCCCCCCCCAATACTGACAACCAAAAATGGCTCCACACATTGTGAAATATCCCCAGCAGTGGAAAAGAATACTTATTTAAGGAATTTAACTTGTAAACTTTGGCTACATTCAGAATTCCCAGCCCCGGCTCTCTAGTCTGCTTTAATATAAGCTGCCTTAACATCTTGTAAAATGTCTGTCTGCTCTAGCAAATGCAGAATGTCATCATGTTACTTTTCTAAAACACCGTGTCAGTAAACAACCATCTGTTAAAATGCTGCATCACACACCATTATCATCTTACATATATAACACTTTGATAAATGCTTAATTGAAAAAAAAGTTACAATTTTTACTCACAAATTAAAAGCCCTCTTTATTTTTATACTAACTGCAACAAATAAGTGTATTATGTTGAGGAAATCACTTCTGCAGAGACTTGGTTTGCTCACACACACAAAAAAAGTGGCCTAGGTCATTGGCCAAGGTTATTTCTAATGTCCCTCTCAGTGCTAAAAACCTATCAATATCATGAAAGCTTATTTTCATTTTTTTTAAATTCAAGATGTAAAAGATTCTACACATTAAACTTACTTTCTGGTTACTGCAGTACTTTCAATAGGGAAAATGCTGCATTCAGACATTAAAACAAGGTATAGTCAAAAGAAACCAGAAGTTATAACTTCATTTATACTTTGTAACCCCAATGTGCAACTAGGCAAATGAAGTATGACTTTATAAAAACTAAGTCAAATACAGAACATAAGGAATGAGAAAGAAAAGAATTGACTGGGCAATGTGGCTGAATAGAGGCAGCCAGCCCTTGCCTTTAATGCAAAGAAACTCTAAAGCAACAAGTAGATAATTACCTCTAGAATAGAATGTCTAGGAGAAAATGTAGGAATCCAGCAAAATAGTGAGGAAGACCCTTAAAATATGCGAACTCGAAAGGGCACACAGAAAGACAAGGGAAACACCTGACCAAGACCAACTCTGAGGATGGAGAGACCCTGAACTGCTGAAACAAGGTTGCGGGGAGGGAGTGGACAGGGTGCAATGCATGGTCAGCACTCCCACTGCAGATGCCTGAAATTCAAGCTTCAGGGTAACTGCATAGCTCTCATGGCCAGTGAGCCCAGTGTGTGGAGCTGCTAGGAGCCCACATGACTGCATTTTTCCAGCGGTGAAGTGCACACTGAGTCCCCCACCTCCCTAAGTCCCAAGCTGTCATGGGATATTGCCATTTAGGGATAGGAGCCAGGACACAGAAACCCAAACAATTCTTAAGAGCCTGCCAGAGCTTCCCACCCTAGCAGAGAGAATTTGGGGAGTATGCTAGCCCATCGTGAGTGTATGTTGCTCTGCATGTCTCTTGTAAATGTGTCTAGATCCACATACCCCAGCAGACAAGCTTCAGAGAGCCCACCCACCTTGCTTAGGGACAGAGAAATTGCCAGTGCTTCTTCCAGGAGTGTGCAACACACTCAGCATCTCAGCAACCCAGTTTATATTAGTAGAGGTAATGGGCTATTACCCATTACCACCAGGTACTAGGAGCCTTGCTCATGGCCAAAACAATGTTCCCAGTGTCACCCACACCAACAAGAAACTATCAAGGGCCCCACCACCTAGGCCATGAAGACACCCACAGATGACTCCAAGACTGAATATAATAGAAGAAGTCACATGAAGACTACACTACCAAGAACCAAACCTAAAATGCTCAGCCCAACTGTTAGTATAGAACACTTCTACAGGTAAGAGTTTGTCCCCTCAAAAACTACTTCAAAAATTAGAAGAAACAATTGCCTCACCAGATGCTCACACATCAACACAGAGATGGGAGAAGCATGAAGAAACAGAGAAAAATGACACCTCCAAAGGAAAACAATAATTCTCCAACAGCAGACCCCAAACACCAGAAAAACCTGTGAAATGCCAGAAGAGGAATTCCAAATAGTAATCTTAAGGAAATGCAACATGATGCAAGATAGAAATCACAATGAAGTCAAAAAAACAATTCAGGACCTAAATGAGAAATTCAACAAAGAGACAGAAATCACAAAAATGAACCAAGCAGAAATCCTGAAACTGAAGAATTCATTCAACAAAATAAAAAATACAATGGAAAGTTTAAGCAATAGGCTGGAACAAGTGGGATTAATCCCAGTGATGCAAGGATGGTTAAACATAGGCAAGACAATAGAATACACAACATCCACAAAATAAAAGAAAAAAACCATGTGATTATCTCAATAGATGCAGAAAAAGCTTTTGACAAAATTCAACATCACTTCATGATAAAAACATTCAACAAATTAATTATAGAAAGAGAGTATCTCAACACAATAAAAACCATATGTTACAAAAACACAACTAACGTTATCCCCAATGTAGAAAAGTTGAAAGCTTTTCTGCTAAAAACAGAGACAAGACAAGGATGTCCACTCTCACTACTGCTATTTAACATAGTGCTGTAAGTTATAGCCACAGCAATTAAGCAAGAGAAAGGAATAAAGGGGATCCAAATGGGAAAAGAGGAAGTCAAATTGTCTCTTTTTGCAGATGACATGGTCTTATACATAGAAAAACTTAAAGGCTCCACCAAAAACCTTTCAGAACTGTTAAATTCAGTAAAGTTTCAGGATACAAAATTCAGTAAATAAAAATCAATAGCATTTCTATACATCAACATTGAACTAGCAGAAAAAGGAATCATGAAAGCAGCCGTATTTACAAAGCCTACCAAAAAAATAAAATATCTAGTAATAAATCTAACCAAGGAGTTGAAAGAGCTCTACAATGAAAACTACAAAATGCTGATGAAATAAATTATAGAGGATACAAAAAAAAGGAAAGACATTACATGATCATTGATGGATAGAATTAATATTGTGAAAATGACCATGCCACCCAAAGCAATCTACAGATTCAGTACGATCTCTATCAAAACACCAATAGCATTCTTCACAGAAATGGAAAAAGGAATCCTAACATTCATGTGGAATAACCAAAGACCCTGAATAGCCAAAGCAATCTTGAGCAAAAAGAGTAAGCAGGAGGCATGACAATATCTGACTTCAAAATATATTATAAAATTATGGTAACCAAAACAGCATGGTAGTGGCATAAAAACAGATACTCGGACCAATGGAACAGAATAGAGAACCCAGAAATCAACCCACATATTTACAGCCAACTGACAAGGGCAACAGGAGTATATTTTTGAGAAAGGATAGCCTTTTCAGTAAATGGTGCAGGGAAAATTGGACATCTATGTATAGAAGCATGAAACTAGATACCTATTTCTCACCATATGAAAAAAAACAACCCGAAATGGATTAAAAACTTAAATTTGAGGCCTACAACTATAAAACTTCTAAAAGAAACACAGGGGAAATACTCCAGTACATAGAACTAGGCAAAGCTTTTATGAATAAGACCTCAAAAGCACAGGCAACAAAAGAAAATATTAAAAAATGGGATTTTATCAAACTAGAAACTTCTGTATAGCAAAGGAAACAATCAACAGAGTGAAGAGACAATGAACAGAATGGGAGAAAATATTTGCAAACTATGTATCCGACAATGGGATAATGTCCTGAATATACAAGGAACTCAAATAACTCAATAGTAAAAAGAACAAATAACCCAATTAAAAAGTGCGCAAGGTGAGAGTGAGCATCCTTGTCTAGTTCCTGGATGATATTGGCAGCGGGCTTAACATACATGGCTTTAATTGTGTTAAGATATTTTCCATCTATACCTAACTTGTAGAAAGTCTTTATCATGAACAAATGTTGAATTTTGTCAAATGCTTTTTCAGCGTCTACAGATATGATCATATGTTTTTGTCTTTGATTGATGTGGTGTATCACATTTATTGATTTGCATATGTTTAACCAACCTTGAATCCCTGGGGTGAATCCCACTTGATCATGGTGGATAACTTTGTGTATGTGTTGCTGTATTCTGTTAGCTAGTATTTTATTGGGGATTTTTGCATCTATATTCATCAAGGATAGTGGCCTGTAGTTTTCTACTTTTGATGTATCTTTGTCTGGTTTTGGTATCAGGGTGATGTTTGCCTCATAGAATGAGGTCAGGAAAATGGCCTCTGTTTCAATCTTTCGGAACAGTTTGTAGAGAATTGGTATCAATTCCTCATTGAAGGTTTGGTAGAACTCTACAGTGAACCCATCCGGTCCTGGGCTTTTCTTTGTTGGGAGCCTTCTGATAACAGCTTCAATTTCTTTTATTGTTATTGGTATGTTCAGATTTTATATATCTTCTTGGCTCAGTTTTGGTAGTTTGTATGTGTCCAGAAATTTATCCATTTCCTCCAGATTTTCAAATTTCTTGGCATATAGTTGTTCATAGTAGTTTCTATTGATTCCTTATATTTCTGAGGTATCAGTTGTAATATCACCTTTTTCATTTCTAATTTTTTTTATTTGGGTGTTCTCTCTTCTTTCCTTAGTTAGCCTTGCTAAAGGTTTGTCAATTTTATTTATCTTTTCAAAAAACCAACTTTTTGTTTCATTGATCTTTTGTATCATTTTTCGGGTTTCTATTTCATTTAGTTCTGCTCTGATCTTAATTATTTCTTTCTGTCTACTAACTTTGGGTTTGGGTTGTTTTTGTTTTTCTAGTTCTTTAAAGTGAAGTGTCAGGTTGTTTATTGGCCATCTTTCCATTCTTCTGAAGTAAGCATTTAATGCAATAAATTTCCCCCTTAGTACTACTTTGGAAGTATCCCACAAGTTTTGGTGTGATGTGTCATGATTTTCATTAGTTTCAATGATTTTTTGATTTCCTCTGACCACTCCTATTCAACATAGTGTTGGAAGTACTAGACAGAGCAATCAGAGAAGAGAAGGAAATAAAGGGCATCCAGATTGGAAAAGATGAAGTCAAAATGTCCCTGTTTGTGGATGATATGATCCTATATATTGAACAGCCTAAAGCCTCTACAAAAAAGCTCTTAGAGTTGATAAACAATTTCAGCAAAACGGCAGGATACAAAATCAACATGCAAAAATCAGTAGCATTTCCATATTCCAACAGTAAACATGCAGAAAAAATATCAAGAAAGCTAGCCCATTTACAATATCCACCAAAAAAAATAAAATACCTAGTTATAAAATTAACCAAGGATGTGAAAAATCTCTATGAAAAGCACTGCAAACTACTGTTGAGAGAAATTAAAGAGGACACAAGAAGATGGAAAGATAGCCCATGCTCTTGGATTGGAAGAACTAACATTGTGAAAATGTCCATATTACCCAAAGTGATCTACAGATTCAATGCAATCCCCATCAAAATTCCAATGACATTTTTCTCAGAAATGAAAAAATCTATCCAGACATTTATATGGAATAAAAAAGGACCATGCAAAACCAAAGCAATCCTGAGCAAAAAATAAAAATAAAGCTGGAGGCAAAACACTATCTGACTTTAAACTATATTACAAAGCCATAATAACCAAAACAGCATGATACTGGCATAAAAACAGATACATGGATCAAGGGAATAGAATAGAGAACCCAGAAATCAACCCACACACCTATAGCCATCTGATCTTTGACAAAGGCACTAAGTCTACACATTGGGGAAGAGACTGCCTCTACAGCAAATGGTGCTGGGAAAACTGGTTATTCATATGTAGAAGAATGAAACTAGACCCGTACCTCTCACCATATACCAAAATCAGCTCAAAATGGATTAAAGAATTAAATATACACCCTGAAACAATAAAACTCCTTAAAGGAAACATAGGGAAACAGTACAGGAAGTAGGAATGGGTACAGATTTCATGAATATGATCCCAAAAGCACAGGCAACCAAAGGAAAAATAAATAAATGGGACTATATCAAACCAAAAAGCCTTTGAACAGCAAAAGAAACAATCACAGAGTGAAAGTACAACCAACAGAGTGGGAGAAAATATTTGCAAAGTATACATCTGACAAAGGATTAATATCCAGAATATACAAGAAACTCAAACAGCTTTACAGCAAAAAAAAAAAAAGAAAGAAAAAAAACAAATAACAAAATTAAAAATGAACAAAGGAGCTGAATAGGCATTTCTCAAAGGAGGATATATGAATGGCCAACAGACACATGAAAAAATGCTCAACATCACTCAGCATTCAGGAAATACAAATCAAAACCACTTTGAGATACCATCTCACTCCAGTCAGGATGGCTAATATCCAAAAGACTGAGAATGATAAATGCTGACAGGGTTACAGAGAAAAAGGAACTCTCATACATTGTTTGTGGGACTGCAAAATGGTGCAGCCTATATGGAAAATGGTATGGAGGTTCCTCAAACAATTACAGATAGATCTACCATATGACCCAGCGGATTCCACTGCTGGGAATACACCCAGAGGAATGGAAATCATCATGCCTAAGGGGTAACCATACTCCTATTTTTATTCCAGCACTATTTACAATAGCCAAGAGTTGGAACCAGCCCAAATGTCCATCATCTGATGAGTGGATAATGAAACTGTGTTATATCTACACAATGGAATACTACTTGGCTATAAAAAAGTAGAAATACTACCATTCACAACAACATGGATGGACTTAGAGAAAATTATATTAAGTGAAATAAGTCAGGCACAGAAAGAGAAATGCCACATGATCTCACTTATTTGTGGGAGCTAAAAATAAATAAATATACAAACAAATAAAGGGTCGGGGGGAAGAGAACACAACAATCACAAAAATTTCTTGAACTTGTTAAGACAAGTGAAAAGATATGATGTAGTGGGGGGAAAGGGAGAGAGGGAGGAGGGAAATAAATGGGTTAAGGGACACAAAAATCAACTGCAACGTATATTGAGAAGTTAAAATAAAATAAAATAAAAGTGGGCAAGGGAACTGAATAGAGATTTCTCAAAAGAAAATATACAAACGGCCAATAGGTATATAAAAAAAATGTTCAACATCACTAATCATCGGGGAAATGCAAACCAAGACCACATTGGGATATCATCTCACCCCAGTTAGTCTGGCTATTATCAAAAAGACAGAAAATAGCAAATGCTGGTTTGGATGCAAGGAAGGAGGCGCCTTATACAATGTTGGTGGAACTGTAAATTAATACAGCCATTATGGAAAACAATATGGAGGTTTCTCAAACAACTACAGAGAGAACTACTATATGACCCAGCAATCCCACTCCTTGGTATATACTCAAAACAATGGAAAGCATCCTATCAAAGGGATACCTGCATTCCTATGTTTATCACAATAGCCAAGATATGGAACCAACCTAAATGTCCATTGATGGATGACTGAATAAGGAAAATGTGGTATATATACACAATGGAATACTTCTCAGCCATAAAAAACAATGAAATTCTGCCACTCCCAACAACATGGATGAGCTTGGAGAAAATTATGTTAAATTAGCCAGAAAGAAAAAATACTGCATGATTTCACTCACATGTGGGAGCTAAAAAGAATACAAAACAAAATAAATAAATAAGTAATAATAAGCTGAACTGTTAAAAGGAGAGAGAAGAACGTTGTTACTAGAGGTAGAAAAGGGGAGAGCAGAGGGCGGATAGTGAGAAACTGGTTAACAGACACAAAATTACAGTTAGATAGGAAAAATAAGTTCGATCGGTGTACAGTCTACCCAGGAATCTATAATTAATGATAATTTACTACATGTTATCAAACAACTAGAAGACAGGAAATCTAATGTTCACATCACAAAGAAATGATTAAGTTTTGCAATAATGAATATGCTAATTACCCCGAATAGATCATCACACATTCTGTACAGGTATTGAAATATAACTCTGTACTCCATAAATATGTATAATCAATATGTTTCAATAAAACTTTTTTGAAAAATAAAGAATGAGAAAGGAGATGAAACTCTTGATACAGAAGAGATTTTTGAATTATAGGAAAACACTACACTATTATTAAGATTAGAATTGTTTATGAAAAGATCTTTCTAGAAAAAAAGACAAGAGAAATTGAATAAGCTGTCCAAAGAGAGAACAAGCTCATTTTTAAGGCAGAATTTTTTCTTCAAAACATTGATCATTCCTACGTTATTTTCACTCTTCTAGTGTAGAAAAATCTTGAAAATGTGTTGATCTTTTTGAAAAGCTATCATAATCATAATACTAAAACAGACTAATATGTTATAAAAATATTAAAATAGCAATCCGACTAATATAAATGCAAAAATCCTAAGCAAAATATTTATAAACAGTATCCTATAATGAATCAAAGAAAGGATCTGACATGTTTAAGTGGGATTCTATGCACCCATTTATTTATTTAACAAATGTTTTTAAGCATCCATGATATTAATAATAATTCTCAGTACTTGGAATATATCAGTAAACAAAACAAAGATCTCTGCCTCATGGAAAGTATAGCAGGGGAATAAAGACAATAAACAATTAGTGTCATAAATAAGTAAAATACACAGTAAGTTAGAGAGTGGTGAGTGATATAAGAAAGAAAAACTAGAGCAGGATGAAGGGAGGAAGATTAATGAGAACAAGGGGTGGGTTGCAATTTTAAATAAGAAGACCAGGAATAGACCTCCATTGAGCTGCTAGCATTTGAACAAAAACATGCATAAGATGAAGGAGTTAGGCTTGTGGATACTTTGTAGAATTGCATTCTAGGCAAAGGATACAGCCAGAGCAAAGGCCCTAAGGCCAGATTATGCCTGAAGTGTTCAAAGAACAACAAAGCGGACAGTGGGGTGGGAACAGAGTGAAGGGGGTAATAGTAAGAGGCTGGAGATGTAATGGGGACAGATCCTCTATGGCTACATTACAAAGGCTTTAGCTTTTACTCTGAGTGAAATGGGGAGACTTCAGGGCAATAACATACCTGATCTACATCGTCAACAAATCTCTCTGGCTGTTGTGTTTAGAGTAGATTATAGTGGGAAAGGGCAAAATTAGGGAAAACATGATATCATTGCATATTACAAGCAAGTGGATGGCTTAGGCCAGGAGACTAGTGTGGAGCTACAGAGGTGGTGAAAAGTAGTTGGAGTTTGGATGTATATTGAATGGTGTATCAGTCCATTTCTGTTGCTAATAACAAAATATCTGGAACTTGGTAATTTGTAAGAAAACAAATTTATTGCTTATAGTTTTGGAGGCCAGGAAAAGTCCAGGGAACACATCTGGTGAGGGTCTTCTTTAGTGGTAGCTTTACAGCAATACTGGGTTCTCACATAGCAGAAGATGGAAGAGCAGAGAGAGAGAAACTCTCATGATCTCTCCTTTTAAAGCCCTCAGAACCATGCCCTTGACCACGATTATTAATCCATTCACTATGACATGGTCCTACATTCTAATCACCTCTTAAATTCCCCACCTTTCAATTACCATAATAGGATATCCCACCCTCTTTACACTGTCACAGTGGGGACTAAGTTTTGGGGGAACATCAATCCACAACAAATGGATAGCCAACAGGAATTGATGATGAATTGCACAGAGAGGAAGCAAAAATAACTTTATGTTTTTTATTCTCACCAACTGAAAGGATGAAGTTGCTATAAACTCCAATAAGGAAGGCTACAAGTTAAGCAAGTTTGGAGAAAGAAGATCAGGGAATGTTCTGGACATGTTATATGTGAAAGGAATTTAGACTTCAAAGAGGATGCATCAAGTAGGCAGCTAAGCAAACACATTTAGAGTTTAGGAAAGAGTCTAGACCAGAGATATAAATTTTTATGTCTTCTCTCACTATATACAAAAAATCAACTCAAAATGAATTAAAGACTTATACATAAGACCTGAAACTTTAAAAGTACTAGAAGAAAACATGAGGAAAATATACATATGGGCAATGATTTTTTTGATATAAACTCAAAAGCAGAAGCAACAAAAGCAAAAATAGAAAAATGGATTGCATCAAACTATGGATTTGATCAAAACGGATTGCTTTTTAGTTTCTGAACACTCAAGAAAACAATTCAGAGTGAAGAGACAACCTATGGAATGGGAAAAATAGTTGAAAAACATACACTTCATAAGGGGTAATATCCAAAATACATAATGAACTCAAAAAACTCAATAGTAAAAAAACAAATAACCTGATTAAAAAATGGGCAAAAAGGGGCTAGCTGGTTAGCTCAGTTGAGGGAGGGAAGTGTTGATAACACCAAGGTCAAGGGTTTGAATCCCCTTACTGGCCAGCTGCAAAAAAAAAAATAAAACATAAACAAAGGTGAAGAATCTGAATAGATATTTCTCAAAAGAAGACATACAAATGGCTAAAAAGTTTATTTTAAAAAATGATCATCATCATTAATTATCAGAGAAATGAAAGTTAAAACCACATTGAAATATTACTTCACACCTATTAAAATGGCTCTTATCAAAAAGACAAAAGATAACAAGTGTTGAAGAAGATATGGAAAAAAGGAAATCCTTGCACACTATTAATGAGAATGTAAAGTAGTACAGCCATTATGGAAAAGAGGATTGAGGTTCCTCAAAAAATTAAAAATAGAACCACCATATGATCCAGCAATCCCACTACTGGGTATGTATACAAAAGAAATGAAATCAGTATGTCGAAGAGATATCTGCACTCCCACGTTCATTATTCACAGTAGCCAAAATATGGAATCTACCTAAGAGTCCATCAACAGATGAATGGATAAAGAAAATGTGGTCTATATACACAATGGAACACTATCAAGCCCTAATAAAACAAGGAGATCTTGTCACTTGCAGCAATATGGATGAACCTGGAGGACATTATGTTAAGTAAAATAAGCCAGGCACAGAAAGACAAATACCACGTGATCTCACTTATGTGTAGTGTAAAAAAGTTAAACTCACAGAAGTAGAGAGTAAAATGGTGGTTATCAAGGGCTGGTGGGGAAAGGGAGATTGGGGAGATGTTGGTCAAAGGATACAAAATTTCAGCTTTTCTATGGAAAAATAAGTTCAAGAGATCCACTGTAAAAGAAAAGAAACAGAAAAAAAGAAAAAAACACAAAAACCAATAAAGGAGACTGAGAAGGAGAGAAAAATAAATAAAAAGTAAGCCAGGAAAGAACAATATTCTAGCAGTTCTGGTCAAGAGATGGTGGAATAGACGGTCCCCAGTGTCACTCTCTCCCACAAATCAACCAATTTACAACTATAAAAATACAACATCAGCCAAGCTGGGGCCACTGGAGCTCAGGGGAAGAGGAGGAGAGACCTACAGAGCTCGTGAAGGTGGGAGAAACCATGATGAGAGAAAGAAAAAACTGTTCTGACCATTTCGGGCTGCAGCCACTTTAATGCTGGAGTACATAGAGCAAGAGCCATCAGAAGCTGCAGCTGTGCCCTTTTGATGGACGCAGCAGGAGAGAAGAGGACTTTGGTGGACCCCAGGACGGTAAGACCACTAATATGTTTCCCATGGACCTAAGCAGGAGCGAGGAGCCAGAACAGCTGAAAATAGGGAGCCATTCAGAGGCCGGTGATTCAATGCAAGAGACTGGCGCAGGGCCCGTCCCATGGGAAGTATTTGGAGCATGGGCAGTGGGGGAGACAGGCCACCCTGGAGAACACTGGGACACAGTAAGGACAGCCAATCTGCCCCCCAGTCAGCGTAGGACTACTCAGAGGAGACTGGCCGGGAATGTAGAATTGGATGGGGTGCAGTTTGATGAAAAAATTCAGGCCCAGATCAGAGTTTCTACACAACCCAGGCACACCTAGTCTCTGGAGAGCCGAAAGTACATATAAGGTCAACCATTAAACCCTGATCTGCATAAAAAGCTTTCCCTAGGGAAACAGCAAAGCAGCAATTTAGCTCAACAACACAGCTCAACTACTGGTTCGTACAGGAAGTTCCCCTGAGTTAGAAATAAGCAAAGGACAAAAAATTAGTTCTAGCCCAGGCACCCCACCAATGCCTTGGGGCCTGCCAAGGGACATAATGTCCAGAGCCATAGAGCCCGGCTGTTGCCTAAGAGCCTGCCTGTCTGGAGCCATAGAGCCCGGCTATTGCCTCAAGCCCTCAGAGCCTTGTTTGCTGTTATCTTCCATCCCTCCCCCTCCTGTGCACTATGGGAGTAGGTAACTTTGCAACTTGCCATAGATAACAGGGGAATTTTCCATTTCCTGGAACAACTTGCCCTGTGGTTTTTCCCAGAAAACATCTGCTGCATACTTCCTTATCTGCTGATTCCCTCCTGCTGTCTATATAAGCTGTGACCTTCTGGCTAATAAATGAGACTTGATCAGAATACTGTCTTGTCTCCGTTTCTCCTGTCTCTTGTCCCATCCAATTCCCACTCCCCCCTCCAGGGTCTGCGTTGAATATCCCACGGGTCCGGACAACATAAGGCATGGAGTCAGGGGCAGGACCCCTGCCCACAAGCTCTCACACCACTAGCACCTTGGGACCAGCCCAGGAACCCAAGGCTTGGAGCTGGGGACCAGAACCCACTCCCACATCCAGGGCCTCGGGGCCTGCCCAGGGGCCTGGGGCTAGCAGCAGCGGACCAGTCACCTCCCACAATCAGGCACACCACAACAATGCCTTCAGGCCCTGCCCCAGGGCCCTGCCCCAGTGCCTGTGGCATGGAGAAAGGGACCAGACCCCCCCATACACACAATCAGGCACACTGTTCCAGTGCCTCAGGGCCCACCTGGGGACCTGAAGCATGAATAAGAGGACCGGACCCCCCTCCCACAACCAGACACACCATGTCAGTGCCTTGGGGCCCACCCAAGGACCAGAGGCATGGAGAAGGGAACTGGACCCCCCACCCACAAACAGGCACACCATGTCAATGCCTCAGGGCCCACCCAGAGACCCAAGGCTTGGAGCCAGGGATCAGACACTCTCCACAACCAGGCACACTGCCAGCACCAAGCAGCATGCCAAAAACATTACCTCCATGTTGGTCGACCACTACAGCCACCACAATAACCATGGCAACCATGAAAGCGGCTAGACACCACAACCACCACGAGGATGGTCCACCAGCCACTGGAGTGCATTGACACAAGGAGAGTCACCAGCAGAGATAAAGAAAAGAAGAGGATGTCTCTCTCCACAAAGCCCATTTCAGAGTGACAGAAGTATCTGCTCTACGATAATATTGGGGGACCTGAACACACCTCTCAGCATTGGACAGAGCATCTAGGGAACAAATCAACAGAGTAACCATTATTCTTTCAGAAGGAGAGAAGAAATCTAGGGTTATCAGAGGGAGAGGGAGGAGGGAGAGAGAGGAGGGAGAGGGGGATGGGGAGAGATTGGACAAGAGGCATAAAGACTAATTACGATTTGCAACAATATATATGCTGGTAATATTGATTTGCTCAACATATCTCAATGTTGAACCCCAAAAATATGTATAATCAATTTTGATTCAACAAAAATTAAAAAAAAGAAAGAACAATATTCTAGAACCCAAGTCCAGTAAAGTAATAATGGTTCAACAAAAGAAAAATCTATTAATATAATTATGTTAACATAATTATTTTATCATAATTAATATAATACTAACAAGTCAAAAAAGAAAAAATATATGATTATGTTAACAGCTGCCAGAATGTTATTTGATGAAACTGAAGGCTATTTAAAAAAATATGTGATAATTTAATAGCCAGCACTTCACTTAGTACAATAATGGAGACATTCTCACTAAGTCAGAAATGGAATGCCTATCAGAAGTACCATAGCCATCATTTTTCTACAAATTCCAGTGAATGAAATAAGATGTGACCCCCTACAGGATAAAAGAATGAAATGATGATTTATATGCATTGTAATGCAAAAGACAAATATGTCATTACTTGAATGAAACATGATTGTCTACTTAAAAATCTTCAGAAAAATCAATGTTAAAATCCTTATAATTAATAAGAGAAATTAAATGAGGAATCCAGTGACAAAGTAAATATGAAAAAAGTAATTTGTTTACTATATAAAAACAATAATGTCAAAATATAAAAAATTAAAGATCACATTTTCAATATGAACAAAAAGTTAAAATATCTAGAAGTAACAGTTAACATGATAAAAATGTGGCTACTGAAAAAGTGTCAGTTATAAAGCACATAATGTTAGCCAAAAAGAATATAAAACCACTAACCCCTGCCACAAAAGATACCAAGTATAATGGCCTGCATTACTTCTTTCCTCAATATCTTTATAAGACCCATAACTGGAGTCATCTATCTTCTCAGCTTTCCCTTAGACTATGGGACCAATTTTGCTCTAGTCAGTGGCATTCTGGTATCTCCAGACTGGCAGTAGTCATTTCTCTGATCAAACCAGGTGCATGTGATTGTCACCATTATTTCTCAGCTGCAATACACTGCTTTATGACAGTAATCATGCATTTTCAAAACCTTAATGTTTTCTATCTCTTGGCCCCTTTCTATTTAGTGTATTTTCGTTATTCTTGATAAAATAGTTATCTCTAAGGCAATTAAAATAATCCAGAAGTTTTCAATTTGATGCAATAAAATATAAACTCTTCCAATAAGCCTTACATAACAGGTAGGTTTTGAAAGGATGAGCAACAAAGAGCAGACTTCTGTCTCAGACCCATGTAGATATCTGAACCTCTGAAAATATTTCCAAAAATTGTAATTGAGGCCTGTGAGAACATTGGACTTACAGGAATGGTTTTTCTGATATCTTTTCACCATGAAGAATGTGACATGCCTCGGATTGCAGAGAACAAACCAAAGGGAAAGCAGGCAAAAAGGATTCAATCACGGGGGAAAATGGTTGGAAACTGAGTTTTAGTTCAGCCTACCTGTGGGTCATCATCATGCCTTACAGTTGGGTAGTGCTATACAATTGGCAGAGCACCTTAATCCTCACATCAGTCGTGTGAGGTTGTACGTAGACAGGGCAGGTGCTACTATCCCCACTCGTTGCAGAAAAGGAAACCTAGGTTTGGGTTTTTTTTTTTAATTTATCACTATACAATGTAGTTGATTTTCATGGCCCATTACCAATTCCTCCCTTTCCCCAAACCTAGCTTTCTAGAGATTAAAAGCCTTGCCTGAGGTCACAAAGACAGTGTAGTGGTAAAGCCCAACGTTGACTCAAACCTTTTGATGCCAAATCCAGGGTCTTGCCACTACATCAATGCGTAACCTTGGACCCACCAATTAGTTCATTTCTCTGAGGGCTCAGTTTCTTCATCTCAATAGTGCACAACTACTAAAGTTCCAATCCTTCTCTGTCTTAATTCTTCCTGTCTTAGGAAATTTTAAAAGAGCAGAAGCAGGCAAGACAGGATGCCTGGAGTCCTAGGCAAGGAGCCCCAGGTCAAAGCCCCCTCCACCCAAAAGCAGGCAATAGAACATGCCCAGGGACCTAGGCAAGGAGCCGAGGGCCATAGCCCCTCTGCCCAGAAGCAGGCAAGAGAGCACACTTGGGGTCTTATGCAAGAAGCCAAGGGCAGTACTCCTCCCCACCAAAAAGGAGTCAAGAAAGCACACTGAAAAATACCTCTTCTGTGTGAGTGACCCACCACAGCCACCACCACAGCCACAGCTGCTGAAATGGTGGTTGATGCCACAGCAGTAGCCACTGCCACCATGCAGGTGGCCCACCGGACACTCAACTGCATTGACACAAGGAGAATTACCAGCAGAGTCCAGAAAAAGAAGAGGGTATCTCTCTCCTCAAAGCCCACCCAGAGTAATAGAAGAAGCAACAGGTCTACCAGATGACCTGACATCAATGTAGAAATACTAGAAGTATGAAAGTATGACACCAGCAAAGAATACAGTAATTCTCAACTACCAGACCTTATAGAGTAGGAAACTCATGAAATTACTGAAAAGAAATTGTGAGCAACAATCAAGGAAAGTCACTGAGATACAAGAAGACTCAGTTAGACAACACAGTGAAAAGAGAAAAAAAAATCCAGGATATGAAGGAGGAAATTTACAAAGAGATAAATACCTTAAAGAAAGAATGTAGCAGAACTCATGGAACTGAAAGATTCATTCAATGAAATAAAAAACACAACTGATAGTTTAAGCAGCAAGCTAGAACAAGAAGAAGAAATAATTTCTGATCTTGAAGATAGGCTTTTCAAAATAGCCCAGGTGGACAAAAAAAGGAAAAACGAGTTTTAAAAAATGAAGAAAATCTGAGAGCTAACAGACAACCTTAAGCACATAAGCATTCAAATCATGGGTGTTCCAGAATGGGAGGAAAAATGAAAAGGCATGGAAAACCTATTTGATGAAATAATAATGGACAACTTCCTAGGTGTAAAGACACAGACCTTCAGATCCAGGAAGCTAAAGATCCCCAAATAGATTCAACCCCAAATGAACCTCTCCAAGACACATTATAGTCAAATCGGCAAAGCTCAGAGACAAAGAGAGAATCTTAAAAGAAGCAAGAGAAAAGCATGAAGTCAACAATAATGGAGCCCTATCAGACTAACAGCAGACTTCTCAACAGAAACTCTAATGGCCAGAAGAAAATGTGATGACATATTCAAAATATTAGAAGAAAAAAGCTGCCAGCCAAGAATACTATGTCCAGCAAGGCTATCCTTCAGAAATGAGGGAAGAGTAGTGCATTTTCCGAACAAAAACTATGGGAGTTCACCACCACACAACCAGCCCAGCAAGAAATTCTGAAGAGAGTACCACATCTGGAATCTAAAAACTGATAAGCACTACCACAAATACACAAGAAAGAACCAAACCCACTAGTAGAACAACAGTGCAAATGAGAAAGAGAAAGAAATTAAACCTCATCACCTCAAAAAGCCACAGTGACAGTGTAATAATGCCCCTAACTTATTTCTGACTTTAGTAATTTCGGTCTGCTCTCTTTTTCCTTGGTCAGTCTAGATAAAGGTTTGCAAATTTTGTTGATCTTTTTAAAGAATCAACTTTTTGTTTTGTTGATTTTCCCTATTGTTTATTAATTCCCTATTTCATATATTTCTTTTGTAATATTTATTATTTTCTACTTATATTTGTTTTTTTTTTTTTTTTTTTTTTTTTTTTTTTTTTTAAATTTTATTTTGTCGATATACATTGTAGCTGATTATTGCTTCCCATCACCAAAACCTCCCTCCCTTCTCCCTCCCCCCCTCCCCCCCGACAATGTCCTTTCTGTTTGCTTGTTGTATCAACTTCAAATAATTGTGGTTGTTATATCTTCTTCCCCCCCCCCCCCCGGTTTGTGTGTGTGTGTGTATGTATGTGTGTGAATTTATATATTAATTTTTAGCTCCCTCCAATAAGTGAGAACATGTGGTATTTCTCTTTCTGTGCCTGACTTGTTTCACTTAATATAATTCTCTCAAGGTCCATCCATGTTGTTGCAAATGGCAGTATTTCATTCGTTTTTATAGCTGAGTAGTATTCCATTGTGTAGATGTACCACATTTTCCGTATCCACTCATCTGATGATGGGCATTTGGGCTGGTTCCAACTCTTGGCTATTGTAAAGAGTGCTGCGATGAACATTGGGGAACAGGTATACCTTCGACTTGATGATTTCCATTCCTCTGGGTATATTCCCAACAGTGGGATGGCTGGGTCATATGGTAGATCTATTTGCAATTGTTTAAGGAACCTCCATACCATTTTCCATAGAGGCTGCACCATTTTGCAGTCCCACCAACAATGTATGAGAGTTCCTTTTTCTCCGCAGCCTCGCCAGCATTTATCGTTCAGAGTCTTTTGGATTTTAGCCATCCTAACTGGGGTTAGATGGTATCTCAATGTGGTTTTGATTTGCATTTCCCGGATGCTGAGTGATGTTGAGCATTTTTTCATATGTCTGTTGGCCATTTGGATATCTTCCTTAGAGAAATGCCTACTTAGCTCTTTTGCCCATTTTTTAATTGGGTTGCTTGTTTTCTTCTTGTAAAGTTGTTTGAGTTCCTTATATATTCTGGATATTAATCCTTTGTCAGATGTATATTTTGCAAATATTTTCTCCCACTCTGTTGGTTGTCTTTTAACTCTTTTAATTGTTTCTTTTGCTGTGCAGAAGCTTTTTAGTTTGATATAATCCCATTTGTTTATTTTTCCTTTGGTTGCCCGTGCTTTTGGGGTCGTATTCATGAAGTCTGTGCCCAGTCCTATTTCCTGAAGTGTTTCTCCTATGTTTTCTTTAAGAAGTTTTATTGTCTCAGGGTGTATATTTAAATCCTTAATCCATTTTGAGTTGATTTTAGTATACGGTGAGAGGTATGGATCTAGTTTCATTCTCCTGCATATCGATATCCAGTTATCCCAGCACCACTTGCTGAAGAGGCAGTCCCTTCGCCACTGAATAGGCTTGGTGCCTTTGTCAAAGATCAGATGGCAGTAAGTGTGTGGGTTGATTTCTGGATTCTCTATTCTATTCCATTGGTCAGTGTGTCTGTTTTTATGCCAGTACCATACTGTTTTGGTTATTATAGCTTTGTAGTATAGCTTAAAGTCAGGTAGTGTTATGCCTCCAGCTTTATTTTTTTTTGCTGAGCATTGCTTTGGCTATTCGTGGTCTTTTATTGTTCCATATAAATGTCTGAATAGTTTTTTCCATTTCTGAGAAAAATGTCTTTGGAATTTTGATGGGGATTGCATTGAATTTGTATATCACTTTGGGTAGTATGGACATTTTCACTATGTTGATTCTTCCAATCCAAGAGCATGGGATATCTTTCCATCTTCTTGTATCCTCTCTAATTTCTCTCAGCAGTGGTTTGTAGTTCTCATTATAGAGATTTTTCACCTCCTTGGTTAACTCAATTCCTAAGTATTTTATTTTTTTGGTGGCTATTGTAAATGGGCAGGCTTTCTTGATTTCTCCTTCTGCATGTTCACTATTGGAGAAAAGAAATGCTACTGATTTTTGTGTGTTGATTTTGTATCCTGCTACTGTGCTGAAATCATTTATCAATTCCAACAGTTTTTTTGTAGAGGTTTTAGGCTGTCCGATATTTGCTTTTGGTTTACTTTGCTCTTCTTTTTCTATTTTCTTAAGATAGAAATTTACGTTACTGGTTTGAGGTTTTTCTTATTTATAATATAGTTGCTTACAAGTGTAAATTCTCCTCCAAGCACTGCACACGCCCTGCATCCTCATTTTGATTGTTGCACTTTGATCTTTATCTCAACATACTCTCTAATTTCCCTGTGATTTTCTTTTAACCCATTGTATATTTAGGAGAGTGTGGTTTAATTTCCACACATTTGTGAGTTTTCAATATTTCTGTCTGTTATTGTGGTCAAAGAACATATTTTCTACAATCTCAGTCTTTAAAAAAGAAAAAAAAGGAAAACTTAAAAAAACAAAAAAAGTTTATGGAAGGATTTCCATTATCTTTCAATTCTATTTTTCCACGAACTTTTTGATATGCCCTTGTGTTTATATTTTGTTTTATTGATTTTTTTATGCAGTTTATGTTGCTAAATTTAGGTATTTAATTTCTGTTCTTGATTTCTTTTTATTAAGAGGACTTGTTGATTTGCTTAGAAATTAATTTGCCTTTGAAAAGTTTACTCATCTTCCTCTGTTGTAATTAATTTGATATTTGCATGCTTTTGGAAGATTTTAGAGAGCTATTTCAAATAATTGTAGAGATTATAAAATAGAATATGTGAATTTTAATAAGTTTTGCATCTCCAACTTTTGTGAAAATTAGAAGTTGTACTTTTTACAGAGTATTTTGTTATTCATCTGTTATTCAGTTTATGTATTTATTACTTGAACAAATAAGTGTGCATATCCTTGTTAAAATAATATAAAATAAAATTTTAAAAGATGTTTAAAGTAAATTAGAAAGTAAATGGTGAATGGATATTTGTACGCTATCTCTGGTCAGTGGAAAAAAATGTATTGAATTATTTTAATTCTGTGAGGAAAATAGAATAGTTTAGTCAGGCCCCCTCACCTCAGATCTGATTGGGGCTGGTACAGCACATTCTTTGTAAACAAGTTGTGTGTGGGTGGAGTTAGTGCACATGCACACCCATTTATCTTTTTAGTTTGTTGCTATTGTGTGTTCTTGAGTTTGTGAAGCAGGGGCTCAATGGCAGAGCTTGCATCTAAAAATAGAGTATGTTTACTTTACTGGCAGCTGCTCACTTTTTCTTTGGACTTTGCTGGTAGTAGTTGAGTTTCTGAGTTTCTCTTTGAACTGCCTAGCTCTTAGATGTGTGTGCTGAATAAAGCTTACTATTCCTTCAACAAAGTCTCCAAAGACATTTTTCCTGTTACGTAGTTCGTAGACCTGCATGTGAATGGTTTGTGACCCAGTCTGGACAATGGGCTTGAGGGGTCTGTGAGCTCCAGACCCAGCCCTAGCTCTACAAAATCTCATGTGCATCTCTTAATTTTTGACACTATTAATCTAACCCAAACCCTCTAATTTCAGATGTATGTTACCAAAACATAACTGGTTTTACTGCCAGACCATTTATGTGGTGTAGATGGTGCCAGTCATCACAACACTAGTCTGCTCAAGTTCTTTTAAATATTTTTCCACATTCTAAATCTTCTTTTAAACTTGGTGTTCAAGTTCCCCTATGATCTGGTCCCAACCTATTTATCTAATCCTGCTTCTCAACTTGCACTGTCTTCTCTTATTAGAACAGTGTCCTTGCCAACCAAAGAACCCAGAGTTCTTTTGGTGACATTGTCCCCTCACCTGGAATTATTTCCCTGATATTTCATATATTTCAATGCTGTTTCCTTTCCAAAACTATTAAAACCTCTCTGGCCAGCTTCTCCTCTAAAAACCTCAAAATGCCCAGAGAACTCATGGTTTTCTCCTACAAGTTATGATTATATTAACTATAGAATAGATATTTGTCTATTTATGTGACCACAGAGAATTGTCCATGCCCACCTGTGTTCAGAGGTAAAAAAAAAAAAAAAAAAAAAATTGGTTCTTTTGTGTTCAATATGCTATTATATTATCACCAATCTTTGAAGCTTCAATAAGACAATCATTTGACATATACAAACTATGTCCTCCAGTTATTTTACAGAAATCCTATTATGATATATTGCTGCAGGTGAACTACCTTGGCTTTCATTGAGAAATATTTCCTCAAGCACAATCCTAAAAGGAAAACTAACTAAGTCTATTAACCAATTTCTCATGTACATACATAACTATTTTAATATAAATCATAATTTTAGTATAAAATTTTAATGTAAGAATAAAAAATAAGGTAATATAAAATTTATAAAAGCAGAGATTCTTAAGTTCTTTAACATTGCTACATTATGGGCAAGATGTGATATCCAAAATATTCTATTAGGTGAGGCATGAAACATACCTTATGATTCCTGGGAAAACTTAACTTTATGCTTTCCTTAGGCTTAAATCTGAGTAACTTACTTGGAAAAAACAGTCAGTTAAATATAATAAATATTCTTGCCTGAACAATTTTCTACTGACTGCTCATGGCCCAAAGGACCTTTCCCCTTTAATTTTTTTTAAGGAGGGAGAAGATGGCTACATGTGAAACAACCAACTAGGCTGTGTATGTATAAAAAATGTAGTGAATTGTTAAAATAATAAGCATAGTAACTACTGTGATGTTAAATATTTGGGAGAAAGAGGGACATGGTAAAAAAAAAAAAAAAGCACTGGATTTGTACTATAAGACCCAAGTTGTAGGACTGATTCTAACAACATAATAGCTGTGTGAACTTGTCTTTGAACTTCCTTGAAGAATCAGTTTTCACATCTGAAGTATGATCCCATAGACCTTCTATCATCTCAGATAGTAGGAAGCAAGATGTAGTACATATAATATACATGAAAACATTTTGTATCCTAAAAAGAACTATATAATTTTTCAAAAACATTTCTTGCTTATTCATGATTATAAAATATTTTGTCAAAGAAAATATGAAAAGCAAATCTTTATTTAAAAAAATTATATCACTAATAATTCTACCATACAGGAATAATAATTATTTCAGTGTATAACTTTCCAGCTTTTCTTCTATACATAGATATATATATGTACACATAAACGTCTTTTTAAATTTTAAGTTATGTTACTCTTATTGCTTTAAAAGTTGCTTTTTTTCCCATATAACAATATATTACACAAATTTAAGACGTCATTAGGTATAAGTGACAATGAGTTTGCATACTGTAAAGCTAGGGCTTAGGGACCCCTTGAGTCTGTTGCACAGACTGGGTGACAAACCCTCCACATGCAGGTCTGTGAGCTAGGTAATAGAAAAAAAAGGTTGTGGGAGCCGTAGGTATACAAAAATGAATGGGTTTTATTCAGATCTAGGAGCAACTATCCTAGTGGCTTCTCTGAGAGTTCTGAGAAGCACTGTGGATCAGAGCTGTTAGTCTTTTATACTTAAGTCCACAACCCTGGACACCTGGGAGCCCATACACAACTTACATTAAGTAGTAACAAGGAACACCTGAGGATATTTACAGCAAATGTTTGGCAAGATTCTGAACATCCCAGGGGAGCTGACATTTCCCTATTTTTCCCAACGCATACATAAAAAAGTTTTTTGCAAGCAAAATCAGCATTTGAGGACTCATATAAATAAAATAAAGAGAAAAAGTTTGTAGTGAGGAGGCAACTTGACATTGAAAATCTCTCTGGAAACCCCTAAGTGTATAGCACAGAGGACCTCCAAGATTAGTATCTCTCTGCTTTTTCAGTGGGGAATATCCTGAACCTCCTCCCTGCCTTTTCACAGGCAACAGCAGCTCCCACCTCAGACTCCATCTTGGAATCAGGTGGAGGAAGGGAAAGTGCAGTGGGCACTGTGGTGCTCTGCCCAACCCCATCTTCAGCTGCTGTGGCTATCTGCAACTTACCTTCACAGTTGCCTGCTCACTTGTGAACGCCCTCCGCGAGGAACTACCTGCAGTTGATTGCCAGCTGATAACTAGCTAATGCAGGGACAAAGGCTTGACCTATTTCCTCAGCTGGAAACAATTCTTTTTTTTTTTTTTTTTTTTAATTTTATTTTGTCGATATACATTGTAGCTGATTATTGCTCCCCATCACCAAAACCTCCCTCCCTTCTTCCTCCCCCCCCCCAACAATGTCCTTTCTGTTTGCTTGTTGTATCAACTTCAAATAATTGTGGTTGTTATATCTTCTTCCCCCCCCCAGTTTGTGTGTGTGTGTGTGTATGTGTGTGTGTGAATTTATATATTAATTTTTAGCTCCCTCCAATAAGTGAGAACATGTGGTATTTCTCTTTCTGTGCCTGACTTGTTTCACTTAATATAATTCTCTCAAGGTCCATCCATGTTGTTGCAAATGGCAGTATTTCATTCGTTTTTATAGCTGAGTAGTATTCCATTGTGTAGATGTACCACATTTTCTGTATCCACTCATCTGATGATGGGCATTTGGGCTGGTTCCAACTCTTGGCTATTGTAAAGAGTGTTGCGATGAACATTGGGGAACAGGTATACCTTCGACTTGATGATTTCCATTCCTCTGGGTATATTCCCAACAGTGGGATGGCTGGGTCGTATGGTAGATCTATTTGCAATTGTTTAAGGAACCTCCATACCATTTTCCATAGAGGCTGCACCATTTTGCAGTCCCACCAACAATGTATGAGAGTTCCTTTTTCTCCGCAGCCTCGCCAGCATTTATCGTTCATAGTCTTTTGGATTTTAGCCATCCTAAGTGGGGTTAGATGGTATCTCAATGTGGTTTTGATTTGCATTTCCCGGATGCTGAGTGATGTTGAGCATTTTTTCATATGTCTGTTGGCCATTTGGATATCTTCCTTAGAGAAATGCCTACTTAGCTCTTTTGCCCATTTTTTAATTGGGTTGCTTGTTTTCTTCTTGTAAAGCTGTTTGAGTTCCTTATATATTCTGGATATTAATCCTTTGTCAGATGTATATTTTGCAAATATTTTCTCCCACTCTGTTGGTTGTCTTTTAACTCTTTTAATTGTTTCTTTTGCTGTGCAGAAGCTTTTTAGTTTGATATAATCCCATTTGTTTATTTTTCCTTTGGTTGCCCGTGCTTTTGGGGTCGTATTCATGAAGTCTGTGCCCAGTCCTATTTCCTGAAGTGTTTCTCCTATGTTTTCTTTAAGAAGTTTTATTGTCTCAGGGTGTATATTTAAATCCTTAATCCATTTTGAGTTGATTTTAGTATACGGTGAGAGGTATGGATCTAGTTTCATTCTCCTGCATATCGATATCCAGTTATCCCAGCACCACTTGCTGAAGAGGCAGTCCCTTCCCCAGTGAATAGGCTTGGTGCCTTTGTCAAAGATCAGATGGCAGTAAGTGTGTGGGTTGATTTCTGGATTCTCTATTCTATTCCATTGGTAAACAACTATACGCCAACAGATTTGAAAATCTGGAGGAAATGGATAAATTTCTGGACACACACAAGCTCCCAAAACTGAACCGTGAAGACGTAGAAAATTTGAACAGACCAATAACAATAAAGGAGATTGAAGCTGTTATCAGAAGGCTCCCAACAAAGAAAAGCCCAGGACCAGATGGATTCACAGCAGAATTTTACCAAACATTCAAAGAGGAATTGACACCGATTCTTTACAAACTATTCCAAAAGATTGAAATGGACGCAAATCTCCCAAACTCATTCTATGAAGCAAACATCATCCTGATACCAAAACCAGGTAAAGATATAACCAAAAAAGAAAACTACAGGCCGATATCCTTGATGAATATAGATGCAAAAATCCTCACTAAAATACTAGCAAACAGAATACAGCAACACATACGAAAAATTATTCATCACGATCAAGTGGGATTCATCCCAGGGATGCAAGGTTGGTTCAACATACGCAAATCAATAAATGTGATACACCATATTAATAAACCCAAACACAAGGACCATATGATCATCTCTATAGATGCTGAAAAAGCATTTGATAAAGTTCAGCACTCATTCATGACAAAGACCCTCTATAAGTTAGGTATAGAGGGAAAATATCTCAACATAATTAAAGCCATATATGACAAACCCACTGCCAATATCATCCTGAATGGAGAAAAGCTGAAAGCTTTTCCTTTAAGAACAGGCACTAGACAAGGATGCCCACTCTCACCACTCCTATTCAACATAGTGTTGGAAGTACTAGCCAGAGCAATCAGAGAAGAGAAGGAAATAAAGGGCATCCAGATTGGAAAAGATGAAGTCAAACTGTCCCTGTTTGCAGATGACATGATCCTATATATCGAACAGCCTAAAACCTCTACAAAAAAACTGTTGGAATTGATAAATGATTTCAGCACAGTAGCAGGATACAAAATCAACACACAAAAATCAGTAGCATTTCTTTTCTCCAATAGTGAACATGCAGAAGGAGAAATCAAGAAAGCCTGCCCATTTACAATAGCCACCAAAAAAATAAAATACTTAGGAATTGAGTTAACCAAGGAGGTGAAAAATCTCTATAATGAGAACTACAAACCACTGCTGAGAGAAATTAGAGAGGATACAAGAAGATGGAAAGATATCCCATGCTCTTGGATTGGAAGAATCAACATAGTGAAAATGTCCATACTACCCAAAGTGATATACAAATTCAATGCAATCCCCATCAAAATTCCAAAGACATTTTTCTCAGAAATGGAAAAAACTATTCAGACATTTATATGGAACAATAAAAGACCACGAATAGCCAAAGCAATGCTCAGCAAAAAAAATAAAGCTGGAGGCATAACACTACCTGACTTTAAGCTATACTACAAAGCTATAATAACCAAAACAGTATGGTACTGGCATAAAGCTGGAAACAATTCTGAAAGGACTTCCTTGCTTCCTTATAGGAATCCAGGTCCACTTTAGATAGAATTCTATTGGTAGATAGCACTTTAAAGGTTTCTAAAGACTTTCATATATATTATCTTATTTGATCCTTACAACAGCCTTGTGAGATATGTTTTATAATTTAAGCACCTAAGAAAAGTAGACTGTATAGCATGATTTATGGAGACTTCTTCAAAGACACCTCTTGTAACTGTAGACCCTCCGAAACTCTTTAAGATTTATCAGATACCTATAGAAGAGTTAAGGACATTTCTGTCATTAATTTCTTTAGTGTAAATTATCTTGCTTTCCTCACAGCTTCTGAAATGTAGTTTTCATGGGAATTGCTGGAAGATGAAATGGTGGCCAGGAATAAAGGTAATCTTGGAGGATAATTCCTCTTCTCAACCCTCATACCCATAAAATGACCCACCATCTGCCTCCAGTCTCAATCTCTCACTGCTCCCCATCTCACTCAGGAGTTTGATTTTTCTCTACCTGGAATGCACTTCATACCCCTCCATGCTTGGAAAACTTCAAGATGAATCCATCAAGATCCATTTCAAGAATTCTTTGCAGTACTCCTTTCCAGACTGTGGATTTAGAGTTGATTTCTTATTTCACCACCCCACATCCTTTATTTCACCTCTGCATTCCTTGTTCATGCTTCTGTGATGGCTCTGGACACATGGTTTTATATTATCTGCTTGCATGTCTAACTCTATCATTAGACTATGCAGGCAGAACTGTGTCTAATTCTGTGTCTACAGATGGTGAATTCCCAGAGCTTCGTTCAGTTTCTGGTAGGTAGTGAGTTCTCAATAAATATTTACAGAACACATGAATGAATAGTGACTAGGCTGAGTAAAAGTCATTTCAGATGGAAGCAGTTTAAAGGATTGAAGTGGAGTTTGACAAGTAAGTAGGGTGACAATTTTTATCTTCCCACATTTAATTTTATTAATTTTAATAGTTTGAAAGTTGAATGTTAAGAATTATAATGCATCTGAAGTTCATAAAATAGGCAACAGAAGGATAAGAGGACATGGAAAGTCCAAGACAGAGAACAGCAGAAGGTGCTTCTGTTCATAGGGCTATTGAATCTCCATCTTATATACTATAGTCAAACGATAGCAGTGACTAGTTTACTAGAAATTACTTCATATTAAAGTGATTGTTTTAAAAAGTTTACTGTCAATTTGTCTATTTATGATTAAAATCAAAGCAAGAAGTTACAATAATGCAGTGTTCAAAATTGACTTCAGTGAAAATAATTGGTTGCACTCCAGAAAAAGAGAAAAAAGAATCTGTTTGGAGAGAGTTAGTGGTTTCCTCTTGGATTAAAGGCAAAAAAGAAATAAAATTATCATTAACTCCAAAGACATAAAATTATGTTTTTGGTACATTCAGAAAATATTTTAAAGCATTTTTATACTGCTAGATTCTATAGACAAAAAAAAAAATGAAAGTTTATATTTTAACATGTAACATCTATGTGCAATTACCTGGAATACATGAATGCTGTGTGTGATATTTTTCTATTCAGATAAATCAACCTGTTCAGAAAAATACTAAGGAAATTCAACAGTTGGTAGTAGCTATTTTCTCCTGAGACTTGCTTTAAGTGTTGCTTGAATAATACTTTATTTTATGAATATTTTAGTAATCAAATTACTACTTATTCATATTGAGAACATAAAGTTAAGAAAAATATTAATTTAGTGCTATAAATTAATGGTTTCTAAGTAACATTTAATTTGAAGTTCTAAAATTACATTACATAAAGAAGATATATATTCTATAATTAAAGAAACATTTTAAAAGTAATTGTATTACTCTAGTTCTCTTGAGCATAGCACTGACTCATTTCTGTAATTTAATATTTCCCCCTTTGTTTTATCATATTTTGCCGCAGGCAATTTAAGATGGCTGCTACCTATACATGAGCCAAGATAAAATAAATTATCTACACAACACTGCATAATGACAAAGATATGGCAAACCAAGCTATTGACCTTGGGAATGGTACAGGAGGGTTGTAAAAACACATACATATAACACCTCTTCTTTGCTAATGTTAGCATAACCCAGCTTAGCTAACCCCCACCCTACTAAATATGACGATCTTGGTGTCAGTCTACCCTCAGGATTCTATGTTTCTTAAGCTAAAATGTATAGCGACTCATGAGAATGGAGATCACTAACAAATTATGTACTATTCTGTTGGGTTTGTAAGATACAATTTAGTTGTCTTTAGAACGTTATTCTAAAATAGTCCTAATATTGTTAAAACTGTTAGCAAATTCACATTAATTTAAAAATATTAACTGTGTCAACTTCAACTTATTTACTTCATGGAAATATTGAAGAGCCATGTTATACTTGTACTATCTGAAAAATTATGGTCAAATGCTGAACATCGTGTGAATCTCTCCCATTTGCCCTTCAGCTGTGCTCTCCATCCATGCCTGCCCTGCTCTGTGTCCAGGAGGCTGACCTGTATGCCTTCTGGGTTCTGCTTGAGTTTGCCGGTGAGAGACACCAGTAACAGATCAGAGAATGGAAGGAAAGAGAAGTGTGAATTTATTCCCTTGGCTCCCTCCCTGCTGGGTGCAGGTTTGCAATAGCTAGCGTCCTCTACCTAAATTTACAGCTCCTGTCTGGTCCTCTTCTCCATTAGCTACTCCTCTCTCTGCTTTCGAACCACTCCTTCCCCTTTGTTTCTTGCTAGGACCTTTAGTAGTAGAATTAATAAAGCAGAATACTGTTTTAGAATTTTCTCCCCTACCATCTTTCATCTATACTTGACTTATCCCTTCATATGCTATTTTGGTTTATTAAGGAGGAGCAGTTCTTTTGAAAAGAGACTATATTTCTCAAACCTAGGGGACTATCAAGCATCTCAGTCCCCTGATTCCCAGAAATCAGTATAGTAATACACATTTTTAAGACAATCAGCAAATGGTGATTGGTTTCAGACATTAAAATCTACCCTAAGTAATTTCTGTAACTGATCATTTTATGATCTCAGTTACCTCAGTAATGTTACCTGGAGCAATAAAATAAATCATTTAGCCAAAAAATTTATATCATCAATCAAATATAAAAGAGTACATAATAATTTCAAAACTCAAAATTATTTGAAATTTCTAGGACCACCTTTGGGAATAGTCAGTGAAATTGAATAAGGTGGATATATAGAAAAGAGATTACAATTTTACAGTTTTTAATCAAATGCAAGTCTAGTGACTGCATATGTTTACTAATGGGCAGAATTTAGTATTTACTTGTTTAAGGTGTGAATTAACTTTGCATGTATTTTTAAGAAAATTTCATAAGAAACAGGTGGATGTAATTCAAACATATTTTACATCTCAAATTTGCTTGATCTTTATAAAATTGCATATGGTCATTTTATAATATTTTAGTAATTTTTATAGCTAAATTGGAAGGGAAAATAATACATAAATAAGACAAATAATGTTATTCCACAGCAGATTCAAATAAACATTGAATTGTTTTTCTTATTTATTATTCTTACCAGCTAAGGTATAAAAGCTTATTTACACAACTTAAAAATAGAAAATGTGTAGAAATTTAAACTTGCAGAAATTTATTTAACTTTTCATTACGTAAATCGAAAGCAGCAGAGCACCCACTGCTTTGACAAATGAAGATTAAGTACCTATTTGTGTTGGTTATTTCACTCTCTTTCACAAGCCACAGTCTTACAAGAAATGAGAGGCCCCACTCTGGATTGAAAGACAAACCTTTTAAAGCCAAAACAAGCTAATCTGCCTGAACACAACCTTGGTTTACTGAGGAAGGCTAAGAGATTAAGGGGTTAGTAAAACCTAAGTTATCAGAAAATGTGTTACCTCAGAGCCACTGAGGAAAATGACAAGGACCTACACCATCTGGGACTGTGGAGGAAGTTCATAACCTGTTCTGTGTATGATCAGAAGTTATATGTAAGTACCTTATGGGAAAATATTCAAGCCACGCTTAAAATGTGAGAAAAGGTAATAGACATTCTCTCTCCTTGGCACCTTGGAAAATATGATGCTACAGTTGTAAAGTGTAGTTGAGCTATTAAAGAAACAAATATGACAATAAAGATCTTCAGAATAATGAACATTGTTCATTTTGGAGTCACTAAAGAAGTAGTTTTTCCTACAAATTGGAATCTGATTTGTCATACAAAAAATAATTTCTTACATTGAAAAACTAGAAAAATTCTCAAAATCCTATACTATAAATTTTAAAGGTAGATAGTTATAATAAATACTGAAGTTTGTGAGTATTAATCTATAGAAATGTTTCAAATATCAAGTTGGGAAACCATTTCTTTTGAGAAAAATATTTTAGAAACTCTTAATTACAATGAATTGTTTATTATTTCTCAACTTATAATTCTGAAAAGCAAATTTTTGGATATTTGCCTCAGAATTTCAGGAGAGTCACTAAAATTGTTTTATGGTGACATATTTGTATTTTTATTTTTTTAACTTTTTTTGGTTTTTATTTTATGGTGACATATTTTTATTTTTTAAATTAATTTATTAACATATTGTTTTTACATTCTAGGATGTTGTTGCAGAGCTGTTGGGAGGGAGGGGGAGAGAGGAAAGGGGAAGGAAATGGGATGGAAGAAGGAGGAAGGAGGGTCAGGGTTGAGGCCTGTGGCACCCCCCTCATTCCCACAGGGGAGAACAGGGGCTTCCAGCCGTGGCTCAGTCATTGTTGGGCTGGGTACATATGTTGGGGTGTGTGGCTAAAGCCCTAGCCCCCCACCATCCCAGCTTGGGAGCCTAGGGCACTTTCTTGTGGTAGCTTGGTAGTCTTCACTGGGCTGGTTGCAGGTGTTGGGGGTGTGGCCAAGACCCTCTGACCCCCACAGCCCCAGCCAGGGGAGCTTCCTGCAGAGGCTTGGTGGTCATCATTGGGCTGGTTGCACTTGTTGGAGGGTGTGGCCAAGGCCCAGGGCCCCCATCCTTGGGACTGGTTGCAGGTGTCAGGGGGCATGGCTGAGGCCCCCAGCCCTCCCCTCTCTCTGGCTTGGTAGCCCAGGGGACTGCCTGTCCCTTTAGTGTTATAAGTGTTCTTTGGTGATATGAGACCTGTACTAGTTAATATTAACTTTATCTCTAGTTGTGGGTATTTTGTGTTTTCTTTCAGCTCTGTGTTGGGTTATTTGCTGTTCCCACCACTTAAACTCTGCACTGGAAGTTATTTGTAGTCCTTTGCTTACTTCTAAAATGCGGGAACTTCCTGTGGGGAGCAACACTTGCGCTCTGTAGATGAGCTAAATTGCTGCTTTGTTGCTGATTCCCTGGGGAAGGCTTTTTGTGCAGCTCAGCTTTTAATGGTTGACTTTATAGGTACTTCTGGCTCTCATGAGATCTGGTACATCTGGGTTGTATGGAAACTCTAGTCTGGACCTGAGTCTTTCAGCAACTGCACCCCCTGCAGTTCCATATTCCTAACCAGTCTTCACTCAGTGGTCCTACGCTGACTGGAGGGCAGATCATCTGTCCATGCTGTGCCCCAGTGTTCCCCCAGCGGGCCCGTCTCACCCACCACCCATACTCCAAACACTTCCCATGGGACGAGACATGTGCTGGTCCCTTGAGATGACTCGCTGGCCTCTGAGTGGCTCCTTTTTTTCAGTTGTTGTGGCTCCTCATTCCTAAGTGGGTCCACGGGCACCCTATTAGTGGTCTTGCTGGCCTGGGGTCACCAAGGCCCTCTTTTCCCCTGCTGCCTCCAAGCAATTTCATCTGAAGGGCACAGCTGCAGCTTTTGTGGGTTCCTGCTCCATGCGCTCAGCAGCTCCAGCCTGGGAGTGCCTGGGATTTGAAATGATTGGAATGGTTGGAGAGGTTTTTTTTCTCTCATCATGGGTTCTCCCACCTTCATACACTCCATAGGTCTCTCCTCCTCTTTCCCTGAGCTCTAGCAGCCCAAGATTGGCTATAATTGCTTTTTAATAGTTTTAAATTGATTGACTTACAGGAGAGAGTGACACTAGGGACCATCTATTCCTCCATCTTGCCTGGAAGCCCAGTAAGGCCATGCCATGGTAATTTTCCAGCATCGTGTTCTGGTATAGGCCTCTCTGACTGAGGGCCAGGCCTTTCCACTTCCTCTGGAAAGTCCAGACAGGTCTTCATATGCTGCCATCTCCTGGGGCCTGACCATCCACAGTACAGTTGCTGCCGTTTGGTCTCCTGAGCTCCCCACTTGGGGACAGGTAGGAGCTGGGGAAGCAGCTGAGCAGTTCACACTGCGGCAGCCCAAAGTCAGCCCAGCACTGCCACCGCCAGCCCAGCACCTATCTCTGGGCAGCTGGGTCACACACATGCATCGCTGACATATTTTTATATAACAGTTTTTGATGATACATGGTTTTTGAATTTTAAATTAGAGAAAAATATAAACAAGGAAATAAAAATCATCTATAATAAGTCAACCAAAAACAACTACTTCTTGCCTATTGGTACTGATTATAAAATTTAATTTATGTCTTATTATTTAACATTATGTCATCAATATTTTCCTGTGACTTAGCTGTATCATAATTTAGCTATTATAAATAACTTAATTTGAACACCTTTTTGATTAAAGCTTTGTCTGTATTTTAAAAATCTACTTAAGACTGAGTTGTAATGCTAAGAGAATAAAAGTCAGCATTTTTAAGATAATCAATACACATGTGGTTAATGTTTTCCAAAGAAAAGCTCCCTGTTGTTTAAAAACATTATTTATTCCAAGGCTTTAGACTTCAAAATTCTTAGGAAAAGTAAAAAATAAACTAAAAATAATAAAATATATTTAAAATACTGAACATTCCCCATAAAAACAGTGATTAAAAAGCATTTTATTTAAAAATTATTTCTTAATTTTATTTCATCTACTCTTTTTTTTTTTTTTTTTTTTTTAACCATCACATTATCTTTAGGACTACAGCTTGGATTTGTTTTGTTTTGTTTTTTAATTTTTATTATTTATTATTGACATATTCATTCTTACAAATTGTGGTATTTCTTTATGACTTTACCCAACCTATTTAGGGGCAGAGTTGGTCGAGTGATCAGGCCATTTGTGTTTGCTAAATTAAAAGTTGGGCTCCTAACCTCCTACAGAGAATGAGAAATATGGGCACTACCTTTCCTGATGATTTCATTTCAAAAGGAGGAAAGCCCTGAGTTGTAGAAGATTTATATCTCAAAGTGGCAGAGAAAGAATTTATAATTACAAGTTTTCTAAAGTAAACTCTCTAAGAAAAGGGAAGTCAGGGGCCAGGAGTGAGGAAGAAACCTGTGTAAAGTCAAGCTGAGGGGAATGCCAAAGCTACCTTGGTCACTCTCTATTTAAAGTGAGGGTACTGTCCATTGTACTGGATGGCTGGTTTTATGGGCATGAAAACCCAAGAAAAAATTATCTGTTTAAATAATAACTATAATTTCCCATTAGCTTTTTTTATGACTAAATAATAAGAAAAGACACTAAATAGTTATTGACCGGATCCTTCTAAAAAATGTGTAAATGAATCTAAATACCAAGCACCTAAGTCATTTTCCCTGCTAATATCACAAGTTTCAGCTACATGGAGTAAATCCCTGCAGATCCTCTACTGATTTGCAGTGTGAATGAGAAATAAACCTTCAGTGTAATAGCCCTAAAGATTTGGGAAGTTTTGGGGAGTTTTTGTTATTTGGGAGGTTTTTGTTACCAGTTAGCACCTCCGCCAGCCCCCAACCAATTTAGCCTGGAATTCAAAAGATGAACAAGAGGAGGAAGACAAAGGCAAATTTCCAGTAAAATTTTCAACTACAAGGGCCACATGTTATTTCTAAATTTAATTGTTCAGCCCAGTCAAATCTAGAACAAGATGTCTATTGTCAATAGCTGGTAACTAACCATACCTCAGAAAATAGATCTTTATCATGGGCAGATCATTCTAGTTAATGAAACACAAAAACTGTTGTAAATAGGAATAAATGTTGAAGGGGAAAAAGACACAGAATTCAGTTTTTACATTTGAAGTCAATATTACTTGAAATTTCTCTTAAGGACTCATATTTGTGTAAATAAAATTTATTTTTCTTAAAATGTACTGATTAGTGGCATTTTCAAGAATAAACTTTAATACTTTTTTAATCTATAGAATTTTCTATAGAATAAAATATGAGTAAAGCCTCTTGAAGTCCTTTGAAAATGTTATGAACTTTGCCCACATATCTATTCCAATAATAGGTCATTCTCTTAGAACATGTCTGTCAAAGCACATTGCCAAATGAATCACCCATTTTCCCATCTTTATGACTTCTGATCTACATAGAATTTGCATGATTTTTTTTTTTCAGGAATTCACCATTAGTAAAACAGAAACATTCTATAAGGAATTGTGTGGTAGCATATAGACGCAGCATTTAGAAATTCATGTCTTTTGTAAATCCCTTTAATAGTTTCTGGTAGTTTTCAAAGTATACTTTGATTCATTATTACAACAGGGCTAGTGAAAGGTATAACTTGCCCTTTAAAAAAAAAGAAAGAAAAAGAAAAACTGTGTTTTTAATGATCTGGGAATGGCAAACCTTTGAGAAATCCAAAACCATGGTAACCCCATGTAAGGTACTAATTATACTTCACATTAAAGTGCCTTTATTATCTTCTCCCCAAAAACCTTTTCTTTGGCTGTGTCCCATCTTTAAAAATGTCATTGTCATCACTCCAGTTACCCCGGCTCTCAAAGTCAATTATTATGCTATCACCCTCTCATATCTAGATTCTAGGTACTGTTAAGCCTATATTCATTTTGTCCTCTCCCCAGTCCAAAATATGTTACTACAAGAGCAATCTCTCTGAAAAAAAATACAAACTGAAAGCACAATAATGATATTGCTATACATCTGCCAGAAACATAAAATAAAAAAAAAAAAACCCACAATATATACCTAGTGTATCAATGATGTGGAGAGGGCAAAACTCTCATGCAATTCTGGTGGGAGTGTAAATTAATGCAACTTATTTGGAAGTCAATTTTACTGAAGCTGAAGGTGTGCATATCCTAAGACCCAGAAATCTCACTCCCAAGAACATTCTCAAAATGACAAGGAATGTTCTCACAAATGTAACTTGTTCTCTGACATAATAACAGAACAACAGAACCAGCCATTTTTACCTAGACTACTGAAAGGAATATACATTTTATTTCTCAAACATACCCATGACTGTAATGTAATTAATAAAATATTATGGTTAGATTCAACTGTAATAATCTGCATTAAATATACATCAAATTATATATATTCAATTTAATTTGGCAATAGGGGCATCAACCAATAATTGTCTATTTTAGTGCCCTCTTGCACTTCCTGCTGGCTTTCTGGCAACTGTTCAGTCCACTCTTATTGCATTCTTCGTGCTCGCCCACTCTTTATTTTCCTACTATTTTTCAGTGTTTTCTTCTGCCTCAATTTCTTCATCTATTTACCAGTTGTTTTGTACAGTCTCTTGGTTCATCAGCTCAAGATTTTTGTAGATTAAGGTAGCATATAAATAAAGTTAAAGCTATGTTCCTTGGAATTTTCTGAAATAATTTTAAAGGTAAGGCTAGATTCAGAGGAAAACTAATAAATAAAATTCTATACTGTAAGCAGAATTTTTTTTTCTATCCTGAATAGATAAGAAACATGGGGGGGGGGGTTGCAAATGGGAATCAGCATTTATCATCATTTTGATTGTTGTATCTTCAACTTTATTTGTATGAATATAAGAACTGTTCCTGTGCGATCTTTTATCATTTAGTCTTTCTTGGCTTTACTCCTCATAAAATAAGGTGCATCAATATATGGACGACTGGTGCCCAGGAGTCTGATGCCTATAAATAACGTCTCTGTCTTTTTTATTTTTAACTTGAAACTCTAAGTACGTCTCATAGCTAGAATATAACATTAAATGATATTAGCTATCATAACGTATTTTATTCATTAGTTTGAACTACTTGTGTCAAATGTAAGTTGAACAGTTTTGCAGACATCAATTCCCCTAATTGTGACAAGAAATCAAATAACATATGCTTTATTGCTGTGGGATAATCCAGTATATATATATTATTATTTTGTCAACACATACACTGCAAAGAATGGCTTTCAGTCATAGTACTTATTATGACTGCTTTTGTCTGTCATGAATCATTTTTAAAGTGTCATGACATTTTGCTCTGTCATATAATTAATCTGTACTTTTCCTAAATACTCATTGAAACTCTATGAATCATTTTTCATAGCTAATAAAAGGTATTGGTTAACAAAAAGTCTGGAATATGTGAAGATATGTGGTAACTGTCCATGTTGGACTTAAGGCAGTACATTCTGAAGGGTTCTTTCAGGTGTCCTGTGGGCACCAGGGACTGAGGCTAGTGCTGCAAAAAATAAAAAATAAAAATGAAAATGAAAGACAAGCAACAGCCTGTTCTTAGGAAGGCAGCGGCCTAGGTAAAGAATAGTGAATTTTAAAACCATGGGGAAATTTCTGTAAGAGTTACTTGCCATGGGAGCTCAGAGCAGAAAGAGTGACTCACTTGGGGGATTTGAGAAATCACTGGAAATAACCTTCTCACTGGGTCCTAAAGGTGAGTAGGTTTCTCTTGGCATGTAGGAAGGGAACAGAGATTCTAGGGAGAAGAAAGTCATGATGTACCTCCCCCCCCCAAAAAAAATGACATGTCCAGAAAAGAGGAATGTTATCTTGTTCTAACACCAAATATCCCCCAAAGGACGACACTCTTTTCAGTTTGTAAATCAAATTATGGCATCAGAGCACTTCAGTAATTTTGCATTTATTTGGATTGGAGAAACTTTCTGAAGGAATTTATTTCCTGCCAGAAAACTGAATTTATTATTGCAGCCATTAAGGCGAGGCGCTTAAGCAGAACCATTGCAAAGTGCGTATGTCAGTGATCTTTGAAAGCTGCTAAAGGGCCTTTTTCTCCAGGTTTAATAATCCACTTAAAGTCTACAGGGTTAGACACTATAGAAGGAAAAAACACTTTCTTCTTTTTGTTTCCAATGTTTTCTTTTGTCCCAAACTGATATTTCAAATCCATTTATGCTCAATGCAGTGTGGTCTTCTCTCTTCAACTGTGTGATTTAGTTTGCCCAAACAATGTAGGAGGATGGGAGGAAGGGAAGCTACCTTCAGTACCATTTCATTCACTCTTTTTTATTTCGGCTGGATTATATATTTAAAAAACAAAAAGTGGTAAATGTTACTAAGAGCAAGTTTTCAGTAATCTCCCATGGTTTTTGTTCAGGTTATCTGAATTATCTGCATACCATTCATGCCCAGTAACATCTCACTCACTGGGATTTAAGCAATGACTGCGAAATGTGCTTTATATGTGAGAATACATATTAGCAGTAAAATAAAGGGCTAGGGTATTGTCTTACTCCATTTTCTGCTGCTATAACAGAATACCACAGACTGGGTAATCTATAAAAAACCTAAATTCATTTTCTCACAGTTCTGAAGCCTGGGAGTCCAATATCAAGGCACCAGCAATTGGTGTGGGCCTTCTTTCTGTGAACTAAACACCTCCCAAAAGGTCTCACCTTCCAACACTGTTGCATTGGAAATTAAGTTTCCAACACATGAATTTTGGGTAACATATTTAGACCATAGCAGGTTTTTACCCAATAGAGCATGCTCACAATTTTTTTCATTGTTCTTAAACGTAAAGCTATTTTTAAATTACGAAAATCAGAATGTCCTTGATGATAAATGTTTAATGGTCAATTTTTACAGTATGTTCACAAAGAGAATATTTCTAAATCTAATATACTGTCTCCTCTTCCTAGAGATCCTTATATAGGAAATACTTATGTATAGAGGGGTGCTCAAACCGTCACATTAGATAGCATCTGCTGCAATACTATTTCATTGATTAAAACATGAAACACTCCTACCTACCTCTCCCGCCTAGCTTCAACATCATCTCTTACCACTGCATTTCTCGTTCAGCCTCACTTGCCTTTCTACTTGTATCTCTTGAACGCACTGAATAATTCCTACCTCAGGGAATGTACTTGGTGTTTTGCTGTTTTCTCTGCCTACAATAATCTTCCATTAGATCTCTCTCTTTCTGTCTCTCTCTCTCTCTCTCTCTCACCTCCTCTTAGAACCCAGGTTCCTTATGGAATAAACTGTTGCAGCCAACAGCACCAGCAAAAGTCTCAGCCAACAGCCAGCATCAATTGCCAGTAAATGAACAAGCCTTTAGATGATTGTAGTTCCCAACCTTTGAGCCACTCCAGCTGATGCCAACTTAAGTAGGAATAAGCTATCTCTGCCAACCACTGCCAAATTGTGAGCAAAATAAATGTTGTAATGATTTCAAGCCACTGAGTTTTGGGCTAATTTGTTAGGCAGCCATAGTAACCAGAAAATTTGGGGTACACAACTGTTATTGAACAATTGTTATCATGTATTGTGATTGTACACATACACACATGTATATAACATATATAATATATGTACGTGTCTGTATGTGTTGTGAAAAACACATATATTGTTTGTCCTGTCAATATTCACTTACTCATGTATTTCCCCTCTACGATGCTCTTCATTCCTTCCTACAGCTTTATGCTTTTATCTGTAATCAAATGTAATCATTTCTATTCCTTTAAGAATTCCCTTTAGTTTGAGTCTTCTAGTGACAACATCTTTTCACTTTTTGTTTTAAAATGTTTTAAATTTACCTTTATTTTTGAAGGATATTTTCACTGAGTATAAAATTATAAATTGGAAGGTATTTTCTTCTGGCGCTTTGAAGAGACCATTCATTATCAGTCTAATTGTTGCTCTGTTGAAGATAATATGCCTTTTTTCTCTTTTTATAACATTGTCTCTGTCTTTTCTTTCCAGTAGTTTGTGCTTTGCCTAAATACATTTTCTTTGTATTCATACCGCTTGGGGTTGGTAGAAGCTTTCTGAATGTGGTTTAAAATCTTTCTGAGCTGTTATGTCTTCACATGTAGTTTCTATCACATTTTGTCTTTCTCCACTGATTCTGTAACTCTAATTATACATGTGATAGCCCATATATCATATATACTCTTCTCTGCATTTCCATTCTTAAACCTCTCTGTTCTTCAGTCTGGATATTTTCTCTTGACTTATTTTCCAGTTTACTAATTCTCTCTTCAGCTATGATTAACCTGATAAACCATTAATTTAATTCTTAATTTCTTAATTATTATCCTTTCAGTTCTAGAAATTCTATTTATTCTTTTTTCTTATAATTTTCACTTCTCTACCAAAATCCTCACCTTTATATTTAACTTATAAAACATATTAATTATTTTGATTTAAATTTCAAGTTTGATATTTCATAATTCTGATATTTGAATCTTCTGTGGTTATGTTCTCCTGTCCAGGCTTTTTTTTCTGTAATTTAATTTTTATCTGTTTAAACATTTATTTATTTTAGACTGAGTGCCAAATACTTTGAAAACTTCAGATGATGTTCTTTTTCACCAGAGAGTATTTATGATTGCTCTTCGTAGGCAACTAGGCTAGGGAGAGAGTGCTATAATCTAATCAGGTATTGAGCTAATTCAAAAGTGGACCTCCATCATTTTGAGATGTGGCTTGTTACTAATATATCCTTTCTTCTAGAGATTAGCCTTTGGGGTCCAACTAAAACTTCAGAAATTTATCAGGGCCTCTCCTTCTTAGAGAGTCCCAAACTCTAATTTTTGTCCCCCGGTGCCCGGAGGTTACTAAAATCTCTGCTTAGCTTTTCGTCCTCAAAGCCAAGACTTTAAGTTCAGTTTCTCAGCTGTCCCATTTGAATCAGCAAAATTTCTCAAGGGAAAAACTGGTACCAAATGTTGAACTCATTTCTATGTGTTTCCTTATGCATTCTGACTCTCTTGATATTTCTCTGATGCCATCAAATGAATTTTTTAAATTTATTCCAACTTTATAGTTATTCGCAGAGGGAGGGTTGATCAGAAAGAAACTAGTCTGCCATTACCAAAACTGGATCTCAGAATGGCTTATTCTTAAGCATCAGATGACTATAAAAATGTTACTCTGTTCAGAGAGGCCTATTTCACCATGGATAAGCCAACTCATCCCCATTCCCATTTTTTTTACTCTTCTTCATATGATCCAGTTTGTTTCCCTTATAGTATCTATCACAATCTGATATTATTTTATTTAATTTTTGTGTATTTTTTAATTATTTTTTTAATTACCTGTTTCTTCCAAATAGAATATAATTTCCATGATAACAGGAACATGACTTCCTTGATTATTACTATAGCCCAGTGACCAGGACTATGACTAAAACACTCAATAAATTTTATTTAAGTGAATGACTGAAAAAAGAAATTGATTATAATCAGCCAGGAGATTCAAAAAGTAATTTTCAGAAAGAGATAAACAAATATAAAACTAAAAATTCATAGGTAATGTGCTATGTAAACATGCTATACTGCTATATAAATATATTTATATATACCTATATTGCTATAGGTAATGCCGAATAAAATGCAATGAACATTTTATTCTATGTATTTATTACTAATGCAAAGAGTAAGAATGTTTCTCCTATTGGATAAAGTTTAGAGATACCATATCTGAATTCTGTGACAGATTGTCAACCATGTCAATCATTTAACAAGTATTTTCTGAGTGGCTATTATACTCTGTACTAACAAGATCTTTTCTCTACAAATTATGAGAAGCCATTGGAGCATTTAAAACACAAGCACCAATTCATGTTCTTTCTTTCCTTAAATCAGTAAGCGTTATGGCTACCACTATTCTTTTCTACAGTTTACTCTGTAATTACTACTACTATAATTGCAAAGTAATTTCCTTCTTCCAGTATTTCTTTTCTTCACCTTTCTACTTTAGATCTCCAAAAGTGTTTCTTAGGGAGCACACTTATTTTTATTTATGTTTTATCCACAAACCTCCTATTGTCAGAGTTACTGTGTATGTGTGCACTTGCATGCATGCATACAGGGAATAAGGAGAGGGATAGAGTCAAATGCTGCAGAGAATCTGAAATGTATTATTAATGAATTCACTTTAAATAGCTGGGTATTCAATGTGCCTGAATCTCTGAACCATACGCTTAAGAGGACAAGACCATTTTAATGGAAGTTTGTTTTTACTTTTCCAAATATTCAGGGAGAAATATGCCTGAAGGTAATCTGGAACTTTGTGTGAAAATCATAAAGAGCCAATTCATTGAGCCTTTCTACAAGACTCCAGAGCAGGCTTTGGCAGCTGGTGATACAAAGCACTGCTAGTTTGTGCCAGGTCAGTGCCTCAATGAACCTCTTCTTCACACCAAAGGGAGGTGACCTTTAAGTACATCACAGCTACTGTAATTCTTTCTCCGTACTGTGCTGCAGTCAGGTCTTCCAGAATGGAGATGTTTTACTTACTTTTCCAGAAGGGTTAGCTCTGTCCTATTACATTTGGATGGGTAATAAAAAGGAGAGATGCTGGAGCCAATCTAGCATATGCTAAATACTGTTGGAAGGCAGATGAAGAAGATAAGGGACATAAAATAATCTCATTCTTCCTTTATTCTCTTCTAATCACAGAATTTATCTTCAACTTTATTAAAGATAAAACTTGAGCTAATACTTGAACGTAGGTCAGAAATCAAAATTTTACAATAGAGATTGTAAACTGACAACCTATGGACTGAATTGACCTTCATTTATGTTTTATTTGGCTGGCACAATGTTCTTAAAATTTTGAATTTAATGCCTCTGGGTTGGAAAGTGGCCTTCACTCTGCCAATTCCCCCTACTGTCTAGCATTTTACGCTAATTATGAGTGAATTTGTCATGTTGCATGCCTAGATTCTACAGGCATTTCAGTTTGCAATCTCAATTTTAGAATGTAAGTATTCAGGTTTTAAAATAAATAAAATTATCTTAAAAATAAAATGTATCAGTTAGCTTGCAACTTCTTCAAGGATGTTGAATAATGGTCATTATAATTTTTATTTCAAAGGAAATACTCAACATATTCGTTCACTAAGATGCCAGAGTATCTAGAAATACACAGTCTGGAGTTAGAAAGAGAACTCTTAGGCTTCACTTCGTGTTATTCCATTAGATGGCCCAAGGTCTCCAGAAATAATAAAAGATATACATTATTATAGTTTTCATTCTAATTTATTTTACAAAAAAATTACTTACTATCTATAAAATAAGAATAACAGGTAACTACAAAAATCTCAGTAGCATAGTAGCACAAAACAATAAGCATATGTATTCAGTAGTCTATAGGTTGACTGGGTGATTCTGCTGCTTTGAACTGGGATCACTGGGGCTCAACCACCTGTCTGTGGGCAGATCGAGTAGGAATAGGCTGGTCTAAGAAAATCTTAGTTGGGACAACTCCTCTCTCCCACTTTACTACAGTAGCTTGTGGTGGCAGAGTCCCAAAAGAGCACAAGCCTTCTTGAAGTCTAGGCTCAGAGATGGCACACCATCACAACATGAAATTGACCAAAGCAAGCCACAAGTCCAGTCCAGATTCAAGGGGTGAGAGCATAGACTCCATGCTTTGAGGAAAAGTCCCGTTGCAAAAGGTTTAACTACAGGGAAGGGCAGAACATTGAGGCAATTTTTTAGATCAGTCTTTTAAACCTCTTCTTAAAATATAACTCAAGATCCTTAGAAATAATTAATGCACTCAACCAATTAGAAATGTTCAGATTTAATAGCATAGGATTTTAGTGTTGCCTTAAGGTCTAAGGATTCATGTTCCAAGAATACGTTTGAGATTTTCATGACTTTGAATCTCACGCAATGTAAAGACTAAGGAGGCTAAGAAAACCAAAATAATTTAGTGGCAGAACCAGAAATAGATATTTATTTAAGCATCCACTCTGATTCTCCTTGAATCTTGTTGATTTCTTTTTTTATTATTGTTAATGTTATAGGAAACATGTCATAGGAAAAACTTCTGTAGGTGTGGTACTTTTGTCATCATACTGCTTGATTACTAAACCCAAAGTAATAACAGGAAGCTTATCCCAATTCTGAAGATTTTTATTCAGTTTATAATTTAGAGGTAATTTACCAAAAAAATCAATTAGACCTAAATAAGCTTTTCATTCAGTCATTCAGTCAAAGAAATGCATAATTTTTGAATAAGGGATTCTCTGTTGTAATTCTTTAAGAACTATATGTGCATTAAAAACAAATCCATTATGCACATATCACTCAAATTCCCAAACTATTAATGTTTGTACAAGTAAATGTGAAGGAAATTGGATAGTAAAATTCAGTTTCAATATATCATCTTAAGAATGAAGTTTAGCTTCTGCAACATGCAGGGACTTATTTCCTCAGTATCTATCAAGCACCACACAATTAGCTAAACATGGAGAACACGAGATGCAATCCTTGCTCTTGAGGAGCTCACAATAGAAAAAGAAACAGGCATATTTTCCACTAGCTGTAGTACAATAGAGAACCTGAAATAGAAACTGAGCGTCTCCTTCCATCAAATAGAAATTGTAATAAAAATTCTATATATAGATAATAAAATTTATATATATAAAATCTAACTTATGTGTAATTTTTTAACACACCTACTTTTTGATATAATCTCCATTGTCACCTTTCAAATAAGTAATTTTTCCAGCAGTCTACTCTTTTTTCTCTATCTGCCCCTCAAATTCTGTGCTCCTCAGAGTTCCAGTCTCAGTCTTATTTTCTTCTTAGAAGACTTACTCTCCTCCTGATCTCATCCAGAAGGTGACATTTACTGCTGCCTACATGTGGCCATATCCTAAATCCACATCTCCAGGCAGAGCTCTCTTCTGAGTTTCATACTTAAATGTCTTCCTATCTACTAAGCCTCTCAATTTAAGTGTTCCTTGAGCGCCCTTCAACTCTACCTGTCTAGAATTAAGCTTATTACCTTTCCCTTCAACCTTGATCTTTCCTTATATTTTCTTCAGTTTAATAGCATCACCACCTTCTCAGGCACTCAAATCTGAACTCTAGACGAAATCGTTTCAGACAAAATACCCAAGGGCAATGAGTCTACTCTATCTTGTCTCCGTAACAATTGTGACTTGTCCTCTATCCCCACAGTACTGACGTAGTTCTACTCCTCATTATCTCCTATCTGGAGTGTAATAATAGTTTCCTAAAAGCTCTTTCTGTCCCCAGTCTGGAAACATCCTGCACAAAACTGCCAAAATGACCCTTAAAAAGATATCTGATCATACCAATCCATTCTGTAAAACCCTCCAGTGATTTCCTGTTCCCTAAGGACAAGGCCCAAATCTTTGGTAGAGTGTCACGCATGCACACACCACATGCCACCCAGAACCACCTGGTTTCTTCACATAGCTAACCTCACCTTTTGTCACCTCCACATACTCCTTACGTCCTGCCTGCACCCCAGCATTCTAAGAATGTGCTGTGCTGCATCACACCTTCAAGCCCTTGCAGTGGTGTTCTCACTTGTTGCCTATGAAATTGACAAAAATGTAAAAGATGGATAAGGTGTAGAGAAAAAGATACTTTCATAAACTGTTGGTAAGAATCTAAATTTTTACCAATTTTTTAAAAACAATTTGGCAGTACCCTAATTTTATTGTAAAATACAAGATATTTCCATTTTATGCAGGAAAGCATAGTAAACCCTGATCTTCCCACTTCAATTTCTACTTCTAAAGCTAGATATAAGAACAAGAATGAGAATGGTAAAGTGAAATTTAACTGATGTTTGCTGGTAAATAAGTGAGATTCTAAGTAAATAATGAGGGTCATATAGTCTGAAAAACCAGAGGTATACATTCTTTTAACCAATGAATTTTTAAGTTTTCTTTAAGAGTCAGGAGACTTTTTTTTTATCATCTCCTTCAAGAATCAGAACATATAAGTATTTTAAAAGAAAACTAAAAGCTTGTAACCTAGATGAGAATGAAATGGCCCTAAGAAGCAAAGTTATTACTGGAAATGGCCTTCAAGCAATCCAGTACCTCCTTGGGCCCTCATTAAAGTTTCTCTATTTTCTATAAGATACACAATGAAGGTATCTTATAGAAATTTACTCAGTCTGCTATACTGAGTAAATTAAATGTGGATGCCTCTTCGCATTTGGTCATGAGGAGGACTTGAACCAATCCCCCAATCTCAAAAAATGAAACAAGCTCACTGTTTTTTGAGAGAAAAAGGAACATTGTTAGCATCTTAGTGAGGTCTGCAGTTTTGCTGCTGAGTCCCTTCTGATACGTCAGGTGCACAGCCCAAGCTGAGAAAGTGTGAGTGATGGACAGATGATGGACTAACATGAACAGTGTTCAGAGACACTGATAGGCATCTGCTGACCCCCTGGCTTGGTACATCCAAATCCATGTGTCATCAGCTAAATGGAGAGAAAAGGAGCTGACTCTGCCTGCTTTTTGAAACTGACCTTGCACGTCCTCATTCACCACTGCCCCCCCATGGGGTGACCTACTTACCAGTCCTTAAAACAGGTCTCTTCAATGAAGCTTTTGGATGTTGGACTATCATGAAAGTATTTTTAAGCAAGATTTACAGGAAGTACACACTCCAGCATTTACAGAGATCAAGCACAAAGAAATTGCAGACATACGATTGGCAATGATTTTTTTAAATACTTTCATGATTTTATTAAGCATTTTCATAAATATAAATAAATAATTCACTTCAGCTTAGAGGCAAATACAATTTGGTTATAAAGTGTGGGCATTTGAGATAGGCAATTACTGATAAATAACCCATTTTTTCCCTATTAGCCAATGCCTTCAATAGAGTTGAGAACTAGAAGTTAACAGACGAGGAATCAAATGTAAGTAGCAAATTATTAAAAGAATAATCTAGCTTCAGATACACCCATTAAGGAAACCACATATCAATTGTATGGCAAAGCATTAGCAATAGTTCCATAGAGAGAAATCAAAAGAGGGAAAAGAAACACCTTTCTACTTTCAGAGAAAAATACACCAGCACACAGTAGACTCTGGTCTGAAACAGGATTAATGTTCAAAAACTACTGAATGGTGTTGTGGGGATAGACTAAAATCTATTTCTTTCATGTGTATTCTTTTACCATTTTTATTTATTAGAATTAAATAGGTTGTTTCGTTACTACCTGACTTAGGAGTCATGTGACTTTTTTTTGAAACTATGTATTTCACTGGAATTAGAAACAGAGACATTCCCCCAAAACAGTCCTTCGGACAAGCAACACAATGCAGATGAAGTTCAGCTCACTGAATTTAGCTGCAGGGCTTTTTATTCTTGTCTTTTCTATTTTTTCTTTTCTTTCTTTTTTTTTTTTTGGCTTTTTTCCGAATATGGGGTTATGTCTTGATCTCATATAAAAACATATATACCATTTAAAAGTTATTCAAAGAGGGAAAAAACTTGTAAACTAAACTTGGAAAATACTTTCTCCTGGATATTATAATTTTACTATTTTCAATGTTTTAACAGATATGGGAATCTTCTGTTTCCCAGTGTGGTAAGCAGAATTCTAAAATGATCTCAAAATTCCTACGCCTTTCTGTACACACCATGTATAACCTCCCCGCTTTAAGGGTGAGCAGGATCTGCAAATTTGATATCACTCCTGTAATTAAATTATGTTATATGACAAAGGTGAATGGATTTTGTGGATGCAATTAAGGTTCCTAATAAGTTAATTTTAAATTCATTAAAAGGGAAATTATTCCAGGTGGGCAGGATCTAATCAGGTGAGCCCTTTAAAAACAAGAGGATCTACATATAAGAGACAGAAATCAGAGAGATGTGAGCAAAAAATCACTCTCCAGGAGGCAGCAGTGGCCGAGAACAGGGAAGGCGACAAAGCAGAGGCAGAGAGTGAGCACCCGACCTGGCACAGCACTGTGAGTGACCCCTGGCCCAGCTCTGTTCGGGGGGCTGACGCCCACCCAGCTCCCGCCTGCATCACCAGGCCACTCACCACCCTGGGGCTGCCTCCATTTTCCCAGGTGCTGGCAGCTCCACCCGGCCTGGCCGTCACTGAGCCTTCCCACTTGCTTGGCCCGGCGCGGGGCTTTCTGGAGTCTGCGGGCCGGCCTCCCCTCCCACTCCCTCCACAGTTCTCTGGTGGGGCTGGTGGCGGGGGGCATCCCCAGCCAGTGTTGGGAGGGCAAGGAAGTATGGGCGGGCTGACTGTCACTCCACCACACCCTGGACTACGGCCCCCAGTAAACTCCCTGTTACTGGGAGGCAGATACCATCTCTGCGGCCACCAGTTTGGAAAAAAGTCTCACCAATTTCTGGTTGGGAATAGTGTGGTAGGAGAGTTCCCAGGTCCGCTTGAACCTGCCAGAGAGCAGGCTGCAGGTGGGCACTAGATTCGGTCTATGCCAAGGGATACAAAGGTGAACAAGAACCGAGACAGATCTACACAGTGCTACAAAGGCACCCAGAGTGACCGGTCGCCTGTGCCTAGTAGAAACCTGGTAGACTTCCTGGGCAAGGTGGTGCCGAGCAGGGTCTTGAAGGCCCAGCTGATAGACGAGGGGTACAGAAGACACGTCCCAGCCCAGCACAGTGCGCACAGAGTGGGGAGACGTGCGGCCAGAGAGGCGGAGACTCGACAGAAACCACACACCCGGTGGGGTCACCACTGCACGATCCAACAGCCTGGGCCAGAGCACACGGAACAGGGAGAAGTCCTACACAGGAAGTGAAAGCTCAACAGAGATCACACACCCTGTGGTACGTGATCCACCAGCCCAGCAGAGTCCAAGCTGATCAGAAAGGTGGCTCCCCGGAGAAGCCCAAGACCTGAGGCAACCACACACACAAGGCACTAGAGGCCAACTGAGCAGTCACGGAGGGAGCCATACGAAATTGGCAACCACAGCAGCATCCTAGTTAGTCATTAGTTTCAAACCGGTGGACTGTGAAACCCCCTGCCACAATGAATTAACACCAAAAAATAGATACCAGAAATACAAAAAATCAAGAAAGTACACCACCAAAAGTTAATAAATCCCAAACTCTAGATCCTATAGAACAAGAAGCCCTTGAAATAATTGACAAGGAATTTCGAGTGATAATTCTAAGGAAACTGAATGAGATACAAGAAAACTCAGCTAGACATCATGATGAAATGAGGAAAAGTATACAGGATCTGAAAGAGGAAATGTACAAGGAAATCAATGTCCTGAAAAAAAATGTAGCAGAACTTGCTGAACTGAAGAAGTTATTCAGCAAAATAAAAAACACAACGGAGAGTTTAATCAGCAGGCTTGTCGAAGTTGAAGAGAGAACCTCTGAACTTGAAGATGGGCTATTTGAAATAACACAAGCAGACAAAAAGAAAGAAAAAAGAATCAAGGACATTGAAGAAAATCTGAGAGAGATATCAGACAACCTTAAGCACTCAAATATCTGAGTCATGGGTATTCCAGAAGGGGAGGAAAATGGAGATTCCATTGAAAACATATTCAACAAAACAGTGGCAGAAAACTTCTCAGGTATAGGAAAAATCACAGATCTTCAGATCCAGGAAGCTCAATGATCTCCAAACGTACTCAACCCAAAAAGACCTTCTCCAAGACATGTCATAGTCAAATTGGCAAAACTCAGAGACAAAGAGAGAATCTTAAAAGCTGCAAGAGAGAAGCGTCAAATCAACTATAAGGGAGCCCCAATCAGGCTAACATCAGACTTTTCATCACAAACCCTAAAAGCTAGAAAGGAATGGGATGATATTTTCAAAATACTAAAAGACAAAGATTGCCAGCCAAGAATACTCTACCCTGCAAGGCTATCCTTCCGAAATGAAGGGCAAATAGCATATTTCTCAGACAAACAAATACTGCAGGAGTTCACTAACACATGACCACCCTTACAAGAAATCCTCAAGGGAGTACTCGGTTTGCTTCCTGAAAGATAACTACCACTGCCATAAAAACCCAAAAAAAATCAAAACCCACTAGTAAAATAAAAATGGCATTCATGAAGAGAAAACAAGCAAACAAAAACACTATCTACAACCTAAGGAACCAACAAACACAGAAACCAAACAGTAAATCAGAAAGCAAGGAACAAAAGACACCTAAGACAACCAAACAACCAATAAAATGCTAGGAATAAATCAACACCTTTCAATAACAACTCTTAATGTAAAAGGCTTAAATTCCCCAATCAAAAGACACAGACTGGCTGACTGGATCAAAAAGGAGGACCCAACTATATGCTGCCTACAAGAGACCCACCTCACCCATAAAGATTCACACAGACTAAGAGTGAAAGGATGGAAAAAGATTTACCATGCAAACAGAAAAGAAAAACGAGCTGGAGTAGCTATTCTTATATCTGACAAAATAGACTTTAAACTAAAAACCATAAAAAGAGACAATGAGGGACACTACTTAATGATAAAAGGACTGATCCATCAAGAAGACATAACAATCATAAATATGTATGCACCCAATGTTGGAGCAGCCAGATTTATAAAACAAACTCTATTAGACCTAAAGAAGGAAATAGACACTAAAACCATACCAGCAGGGGACCTGAACACCCCACTGTCAATATTAGACAGATCATCTAGGCAAAGAATCAGTAGAGAAACACAAGATCTAAACAAGACTCTAGACCAATTGGAATTGGCAGATATCTACAACCTCAGAATATTCATTCTTCTCATCAGCACATGGATCATTATCCAGGATAGATCAAACATTAGGTCACAAATCAAGTCTCAATAAATTCAAAAAAATTGGAATTATCCCATGTATCTTCTCAGACCATAATGGATTAAAACTAGAAATTAATAACAAATGAAACTCTGGAAACTATGCAAACACATGGAAATTAAACAGCATTCTACTTAATGACATATGGGTCCAAGAAGAAATCAAGCAGGAAATCAAAAAATTTATTGAAACTAATGAAACCAATGACACATCATACCAAAACCTGTGGAATACTGCAAAAGCAGTATTAAGGGGGAAATTTATTGCATTAAACGCTCACTTCAGAAGAATGGAAAGATGGCAAGTGAACAACCTAACACTTCACCTTAAAGAAGTAGAAAAACAAGAACAATCCAAACCTAAGGTTAGGAGGCGGAAAGAAATCATTAAGATCAGAGCAGAACTGAATGAAATTGAAAACCAAAAAATAATTCAAAAGATCAATGAATCAAAAGTTGGTTTTTTGAAAAGATAAATAAAATTGACAAACCATTAGCATGGCTAACAAAAAAAAGAAGAGAGAAGACTCAAATGGGCTGACCCCGTGGCACAAACAGGAGAGTGCGGCGCTGGGAGCGCAGCGACGCTCCTGCCACGGGTTCGGATCCTATATAGGAATGGACGGTGCACTCACTGGCTGAGTGCCGGTCACGAAAAAGGCAAAAAAAAAAAGAAGACTCAAATAACAAAAATTAGAAATGAAAAAGGCAATATCACAACTGATTCATCTGAAATACAAGGAATCATTCGAGACTACTATAAACAACTATACGCCAACAAATTTGAAAATCTGGAGGAAATGGATAAATTTCTGGACACACACAAGCTCTCAAAACTGAACCATGAAGACGTAGAAAATTTGAACAGACCAATAACAATAAAGGAGATTGAAGCTGTTATCAGAAGGCTCCCAACAAAGAAAAGCCCAGGACCAGATGGATTCACAGCAGAATTTTACCAAACATTCAAAGAGGAATTGACACCGATTCTTTACAAACTATTCCAAAAGATTGAAATGGACGCAAATCTCCCAAACTCATTCTATGAAGCAAACATCATCCTGATACCAAAACCAGGTAAAGATATAACCAAAAAAGAAAACTACAGGCCGATATCCTTGATGAATATAGATGCAAAAATCCTCACTAAAATACTAGCAAACAGAATACAGCAACACATACGAAAAATTATTCATCACGATCAAGTGGGATTCATCCCAGGGATGCAAGGTTGGTTCAACATACGCAAATCAATAAATGTGATACACCATATTAATAAACCCAAACACAAGGACCATATGATCATCTCTATAGATGCTGAAAAAGCATTTGATAAAGTTCAGCACTCATTCATGACAAAGACCCTCTATAAGTTAGGTATAGAGGGAAAGTATCTCAACATAATTAAAGCCATATATGACAAACCCACTGCCAATATCATCCTGAATGGAGAAAAGCTGAAAGCTTTTCCTTTAAGAACAGGCACTAGACAAGGATGCCCACTCTCACCACTCCTATTCAACATAGTGTTGGAAGTACTAGCCAGAGCAATCAGAGAAGAGAAGGAAATAAAGGGCATCCAGATTGGAAAAGATGAAGTCAAACTGTCCCTGTTTGCAGATGACATGATCCTATATATCAAACAGCCTAAAACCTCTACAAAAAAACTGTTGGAATTGATAAATGATTTCAGCACAGTAGCAGGATACAAAATCAACACACAAAAATCAGTAGCATTTCTTTTCTCCAATAGTGAACATGCAGAAAGAGAAATCAAGAAAGCCTGCCCATTTACAATAGCCACCAAAAAAATAAAATGCTTAGGAATTGTGTTAACCAAGGATGTGAAAAATCTCTATAATGAGAACTACAAACCACTGCTGAGAGAAATTAGAGAGGATACAAGAAGATGGAAAGATATCCCATGCTCTTGGTTTGGAAGAATCAACATAGTGAAAATGTCCATACTACCCAAAGTGATATACAAATTCAATGCAATGCCCATCAAAATTCCAAAGACATTTTTCTCAGAAATGGAAAAAACTATCCAGTCATTTATATGGAATAATAAAAGACCACACATAGCCAAAGCAATGCTGAGCAAAAAAAATAAAGCTGGAGGCATAACACTACCTGACTTTAAGCTATACTACAAAGCTATAATCACCAAAACAGTATGGTACTGGCATAAAAACAGACACACTGACCAATGGAATAGAATAGAGAATCCAGAAATCAACCCACACACTTACTGCCAGCTGATCTTTGACAAAGGCACCAAGCCTATTCACTGGCGAAGGGACTGCCTCTTCAGCAAATGGTGCTGGGATAACTGGATATCCATATGCAGGAGAATGAAACTAGATCCATACCTCTCACCGTATATGAAAATCAACTCAAAATGGATTAAGGATTTAAATATACACCCTGAGACAATAAAACTTCTTAAAGAAAACATAGGAGAAACACTTCAGGAAATAGGACTGGGCACAGACTTCATGAATACGACCCCAAAAGCACGGGCAACCAAAGGAAAAATAAACAAATGGGATTATATCAAACTAAAAAGCTTCTACACAGCAAAAGAAACAATTAACAGAGTTAAAAGACAACCAACAGAGTGGGAGAAAATTTTTGCAAAATATACATCTGACAAAGGATTAATATCCAGAATATATAAGGAACTCAAACAACTTTACAAGAAGAAAACAAGCAACCCCATTAAAAAATGGGCAAAAGAGCTAAGTAGGCATTTCTCTAAGGAAGATATACAAATGGCCAACAGACATATGAAAAAATGCTCAACATCACTCAGCATCCGGGAAATGCAAATCAAAACCACATTGAGATACCATCTAACCCCTTTTAGGATGGCTAAAATCCAAAAGACCCTGAACGATAAATGCTGGCAAGGTTGCAGAGAAAAAGGAACTCTCATACATTGTTGGTGGGACTGCAAAATGGTGCAGCCTCTATGGAAAATGGTATGGAGGTTCCTCAAACAATTGCAGATAGATCTACCATACGACCCAGCTATCCCACTGTTGGGAATATACCCAGAGGAATGGAAATCACCAAGTCGAAAGTATACCTGTTCCCCAATGTTCATCGCAGCACTCTTTACAATAGCCAAGAGTTGGAACCAGCCCAAATGTCCATCATCAGATGAGTGGATACGGAAAATGTAGTACATCTACACAATGGAATACTACTCAGCTATAAAAACGAATGAAATACTGCCATTTGCAACAACATGGATGGACCTTGAGAGAATTATATTAAGTGAAACAAGTCAGGCACAGAAAGAGAAATACCACATGTTCTCACTTATTGGTGGGAGCTAAAAATTAATATATAAATTCACACACACACACACACACATACACACACACACCCATACACAAAAACGGGGGGGGAGAAGATATAACAACCACAATTACTTGAAGTTGATATGGCAAGCAAACAGAAAGGACATTGTTGGAGCGGAGGGGGGGGAGGGAGAAGGCAGGGAGGTTTTGCTGATGGGGAGCAATAATCAGCCACAATGTATATCGACTAAATAAAATTTAAAAAAAAAAAAAATCACTCTCCAGCTGGCCTTGAAGAAACAGCCATTTTGTGAACTGAATTTGAGAGAGACAGACATTTGAGAGTCAGACAGAGGCTAAGGGCCTCAGTCCTACAACCTCAGTAGAATTTTACCAACAACCTGAATTCTAAGCCTCAGGTAAGTTTATAGCCCCAACTAACATCTCAATTTCAGCCTGGTATAAGCCTAACTCATACCTGGACTCCTAACCCACAGAAACTGTGAAATAATACTTTACGTTGTTTTAAGCCACTAAGCTTGTGGTAATTTTTTACACAGCAGTAAAAAGTAATACACCCAGTAAATTGTTGGTCATGTTTAATAGTATATTCTTGAGTGGAAAGGACATTAGAAGTCTTCTAGTCTAACTTTTAATTCAATTAGTTATGTAAATACTTTCCTGATTAAAGAATTCCTGATTAATCTCTCCTTATTTTACTGACTGTCTGCTTCATGGCTCATCAAAGGGCTATGTGTAGCAGCTGTGGGTTAAATGTGTCTCCCAAAAGTTTCTGTATTAGATACTTGACCTCCATCATAAGAATGTTTGAAGGATGGGAAATCCAATTATAGTATTTGAAATATGGACCTTTAGGAGGTGATTAGATTGAGAAGAATGTGCCCTCATGAATGGATTGCTCATTCATGGAGAAACAGGCATAGTTCTTGTGGCTTTTTAAGAGAGCATGTGAGAAAATTCTCTCTTGCTCAGCCCATTCCCACCATGTAACACCCTGGTCACCATGGGACTCTGTAAATAGTCACCCCACCACAAAGAAGGCCCTCACCAGATGTGCCCCTGGATCATGGACTTCCTAACCCCCAAAACTGTAAGAAATAAACTTCATTTCTTTGTAAATTATCCAGTTTCAAGTATTCTGTTATAAGCAACACAAACACACTCATATAGTAGCTTTACAGAATTGATATAATAAAGCATTCATTTCCTTAGACATCCTTCTCATGCTTATCCATGTGGTTGGAACCAACATAGGCAGAGAGTTCTATGAAGGCAGAAAGTGGTCCTCTTTGCAATGCACAGGGCTACATGGTACTTATTTCCCGTTAGCTAGTCCAAAAGTAGATGTGGGACTTAGCTATCACATTTAGCTCATTAGCATGTGACCACTGATCAGGATCTAAAAGTTGGATGTAGGCCCATTCTAGAGAGTCGATTATGAATAGAAAGGAATTTATAAATTCACATAACTATGGACAGGGAGTTAATCAGATGCTTTGAGTGTGGAATCTATCTCTTCTACTAACATTTTGTGTCATCTGAGTCAAGGCCTGAACCTCTGTATATAATTTGTAAAATTATGTAAACTATTAGAGGAAACTCTCTAATGGACTGTCCAGTACAAATGTTCTTAAGATTATTTTAGTTCATGTCTATTACTTAAAGTAGGGCTGTGCCTATACCAGCTCAGTTGTAATGATGAAAACATCTCATAGAAGTGAATTAATAGACCCTTTGGCATCTATTTAGGTAATAATCCAGATCATAGTAGAAAGAAAAACTGAGACACTAAAAAGGAGAGGAAATAAAAGAAGAGAGGAACTAGGAATAAGGAGAACATAAACTGTAGAAGTGGGGCTTACAAATGCAAAGCACAAAGACTACCAGCTTACTTAACCCCATCTCCTTCCAGAGGAGAAATTCCAGGGATGAAATTACTCATGAGTGCCACGTAGAAAGGCCTTTATGTTGATTACCAGAATCTAGAGAAATTATGAACAGGCTTCTAGCCTATCTACAATGTGAATTCAGAATGTCCCTAGAGACAATTATAGGATATAGAGTCTCAAAAGCATCCTAGATTTTATCTACAAAACTCTAACCCTATTGAAGATTTAGTCTCTGAAAGGTGACGTGAAACGATGTCACTAGGATTCTGTAAGGTAGAGTCAATTTTTTCATAATTTTCTGCATTATCTAGAACACTGCTACATAAAATATTAGCTCCTAATAATCACTCTTTCAAAATCATACTGGGGAGCTGGCCAGTTAGCTCATTTGGTTACAGTACTGCGTTATAACACTAAAGTTAAGGGTTTGGATCCCCATACAGGCCAGCCGCAAAAAAATAAAAAATAAATAAATAAATAGTGCCGGGAAGAGTATGGACCAATAAGAGATCTGTAAATACAACTCAGAAAAGAATAATTCAACCATCTGTCCATTTAAAACATCAATGAACACATCTTGAAGCATCCCTTCAGACCGGCCATAAATGCCCAGGGGGCCATATAGTAACTATGATGTCCTATAGTGATATCTAACTCCCATAGGCCTCATGGATCTCAGGATGTGTGAACCAAAAGCAAGCTACCTGGATCCTTCACAAGCATCAATTTCAAATGATTTGGTAAATAAAAGGGAAATAAATATATTTGTCTGATTCATAAATATTTCAATACAAAGTCCATGGAAGACATAATTCATACAATCTATATCTGATGAGTTCTTGTTGAAGTAAAGAATAAGGCAAAAGGGGATTCTAAGGCACATATAGTAAAAATATTATGAAGGACTAAGACAAAAATTTGGAACCTTACAGTGCCAATCAAAAACATAATTCAACAGAGGGAAAACTGTTATTTCCCTCAGATTTGAGCGTAGCTCTCCATACAGATAAAAGTAAATGCTATATTGAGAAAATCTTTTGTGGAAGAAGGTGCCAAATCTCCAATTACATCTCAGAAAAAAAAAAAAAAAACCTCAAGTTACTCATCACACAAAATGACACATATTTTGGGATCAAGAGTCAGCCACCTGCCTGGTACATAGAGCAAAAGAAAGATTTTTAAAAATCTATCCTATACTTTGTGATAATATAAGTTTGATAAGAAAAATTATATAGAGAAGGTTAATACATAGCGTAGCTGCATGCCCATAGTTAAAATTAATGGCCCTCAGAGTTCTTTTCTTTCTCTCTCCTGAGCATCTGAAAAAGTCCTTTTGAAATCTACAAAGTTCCATGTTACATTTTAGGGTCACAAGGCAAAAGAAATTATAAAATAACTTTGCAAACCATTTTTTATTTTTACACAGTAAAAATCACATGTATATGAGTGTACATGTGTGTATATTTATAGATATATAATTTTCTAAAAAATTCTTATTTTTCATACCTCTTCTTTTAATCCCTACGATTAAAACTTTAATCCTTAAGAAATGAAATAAAAACATCCAAATTGATGGGAGAGTGTGTGTGTGTATGTGTGTGTGTATGCACAAATATATGTATTTTCTAGTTGCAGCAAGTTTGTCCAAACACTAAGTTATGCAGAAAATAACAATTTTTCAGGTGTTTCACTGGATAGCTTACAGTTATTAGTTTCGGTTCAATGCTTTTAGCCTTAAGAACTAAGGCACTGCATTCTATGCACATTTAAAAAGCAATTTTATAAGCTTAAAATGCCAACAGTTTCCCATAAATGTTGCTGTAATTATTTTAAATCACCAAATAATATTCCAGGAAAAAGCAACTTCACTGTGTTCTGCCCAAGTCCATTTCACAGAAAATAACAGCATAGCCTACAGCTGGGTGATCTTTTTCCTGCTTATGTTTTGTTTTTTAATCAAGATGTCTGTCATAGCTCAATTATTATTTATGGTTTTAAACAAGCCATCTTTAGGCAGACATAAAAAAATTATGATTTAAAGAATACTGACATGTGTGGAAGATTAATAGACTAGGAAGATATACAAGGCTTCTTTTGTGAGCTAAAAAATCTCAAACCTGAATCATATCCTAGCATGAGAAAATCACAAGAGATTATTTTGCATTCAAATCAGTTACCATTTTATTGTTAGCCTGTATACCGCTTCCTTCAGGAGTCCCATTTTCACGAGTGAAAATAATGAGAAAATATGAGCTATGCAACCATGAAGAAAACTCTAAAATAATGATCTGCTAAAGGCTTTCTTCATAAAAGCATCAGAACTTCTGAATAAGTGAACATATATTCACACTCAAAACAATCAAGTTTTTTTGTTGGTTTGTATTTTGTTGTTTATAAAGCATTTTTATTACCTGGGTTTATAGTGACAGTGGATGAAATGTATTTGGATAGCTTTTTCGTGCCATGCATCAGGATCTCACCTACAACCGCTCTCTGTACTTTCCATAACCAGTCATATTCATAGGTACCGGCCATGATGCTTGAATTTGTAGTGTTAAGGAAGCCAAAGAAAAAACTGCCTCAGCCCTCAGCCTAAGCTCACCTGGTCAAAGTGTACAAAATACAATTTCTGTTTTGTAGTTTAAAAAAACAATTGAATACTGTTCTCAAAAAAAAAAAAATCTTTTAATTCTGCTTTGTATTGGAAATTATTCATAATAGAATGTTGGAGAAAAAATGGTCAAACATAATCATATTTATATGGTTCAACCTAAGAGTATTCCCTAATTTTATTCCTTTTAAATTCTAAAAGTAGATTCCTAAACCATCTCCAACTTGCTCCCTAAGATCTAGCTACTTCTAGTTGATTCACCAATGTTCCTGATCCTAGAACAGGGATAACAAATATGTGACATGCATGCTGCCACTTGAAACCTGTGCAAAACACAGCAGTGAAGTTTAATGAATAGGGCCTTCTGGTGCCTCCAGGGAAACATCTTTCCAATTGACTTTCCATGTTTCTAAAAATAGGTAACCCAAAAGTTCCCTGTGGTCATGCTGCCCCATGTCACCAACATAGAGGCCATCCAGGATTTTGTTCAGGAACAGTACGGCAATTTCAGTCCACACATCCATGGGAGTTCCTTTCCGCAATCATCTAAATGAGTTTTATCCACCTTTTCCTCAGTGTGTGCCTCCTCTTTATCTCACCAACTACATTCTGTGTAGTCCCTATGGCATCATCCTCCAGTATTTTCACAATTTAGTCTTTCCTTTTGATAATCCTAAAAATTCTACATCAGTTTCAAGATCTTCTCAGGCATGTCTGTTAATCATGAGGACTTGATCAATGCATCTCTGCAAGTAGATACCAAAATAGCCAGTCATATAACCTGTTTTGAGTGGTTCAGTCCATCATTCCAAACTGGCTCGGAAAGGGTACTCCAAGGAAGATGAGACAACTGGACCATTTATTAAACATTTAACCAACAAGTATTGAGCCCCTAACATGAGTCAAGAATTTACCACAGGGGCCAGTCAACAAAAGAAGCTCCTTCTCACAAACTTATGCTGATTCCCAATGAATTCCAATATAAAGGTTTTTTTTTTTTTTAGTTAAGTTTCAAATTAAATAAACTTGAACATAACTAACTAGTTACATTTCAAATTGTTTCTTTAGTTAAGTTATAAGTTTCAATTTATAACTTTGAAATTGTTCCTATTTTTATTTTTATCCAAGTACTACGTTCACATAGCTTTAAAAGTCTAATAGTATTATGAGCCTTCTAGTAAAAATTAGCAGTACTCCAACACCACGCACTACCCACTTAAAATTTCCAACAGAAAGAAGCAACCTCTTTCAATTCTCATGACTAATTACTTTGTAATTCAAGAACATTTTATTTTACTGAACAAATTCTTTCATGATGGTTGTTGTGTGCCCAGATCTTTTTTAAGTGCTTTACAATATTCAGTAATGGAGTTCTCATAGTAATCTACAAGACAGCAATCCCTATTTTCTAGATAAAAAAACAGAGGCAGAAAAATATCAAGTAACTTGCTCAAGGTCACACGGCCAGTAAGACTAACCCAAGCAAGTCTGATTCAAACCTATGCTTGTAGCCACAACTATATACATATTTCTAACAAATAATCTTGAACTTATACTCATTAATTTTTCAATTTTGACATTAGCTATTAATTTTCTATGATGGAAAATTAGGATATGGCTGTCATATACCACACAAAACATAAATACACATACATAATTCTCCCCAATAAAATTATTTTTCCTAAATCACTATTCAGTTTGCATTTTTGTAACAGCTGATCCATGTGATGCACTCTTGTTATATTTCCTTTCTTGTACAGCTTTTTGTTTTTAAGATTTTATTTTCAAGAAAATTCCTGTATTTTGTACATTATACCTCACAATGTTTGATCTATTTGTTTTGTTAGTCATCTGAAATAGACCTTATCTCTGTAATCTTAATAGGTTTAGATCAGCTCTATTTCTCGACCTAAACAGTTTTTAGAAGATTCACTAACTGTGCATGAAGACGTTAACCATCCAGGGCCTCCTAGATCGTAAATGGTCCATATTATGCTGGTAAAGCATACAGATTTGACTGAAAGCCTATATAAATTGCCTTATTTATGTGCATATTTCCTCCCTCTTATCAGTACATATTTTATTGCTAAACTTACGGAATTTGAAATTATGCACATTCCCTAGTTTCCCAGGTATCTAAGAAACTCTAGAGTTTCCATAATTCTCCTTTGAAGAATGTTCCTATTCCCATCTGCAACTCAACTCCCCAAATAGTAGCCACCAAATGCTTGGAAAGAGCAACTGAACAACACTTATCTATTGCTTCTTTTACTATTACCAAAAAAAAAAGTCAAGACAAAATTGTTGTATAGCTCTTATCAAGCTTTGAAAATCACAGAAACACTAAGAGGAAAAAGTCATATATTAAATTCAAAATTTGTGGATGATAATACACAAGGAAATATAACTGTTAAAATTAGAGGTATATTAAATAACACTTAAAAATTAGAAAGAATTGCCAAATTTGTTGAAAATTTATTATTTTTAATGCACATAGTAATGTGAACTGACACATTATTTGACAAATAGTTCTTTAATGCAAATAGATAATTATCCACCAGAAAAAGAAATCTTTTAATTTCTTGAGAAAATTCTTCATAAATGAAGCTTTCCTTAGTTATGTTATTTCCTTAAACACATTTCAAATAATGCAAAAATTAACTTCCTTTTAATCTGCTTCCTCACAAACACAATTCTGAATCAGTAAAGTCTATATTCATAACACCAAATCAACATAAGTACACAGTTTTAAAATAAAATAATCTTACAAATTCACGTATCAACTATTCAGTCTTCTCCTTTCTCAAAATTACCTTTCATTTTTCAACTTGAGAAGCAAAAGATAGAGTAAACCTTAAATATGTATTGATAAAAAAGACATTTGAAATTACAATATACTTTCATTTATGTCCAAAGTTATCAGAATTACAAATTCCAACATTTTATTTACAGATAATTTTTTTTTAGAGATTATTATTGCAAATACCTCACCTACTGTGGAAAAGTTTAATAGAATTTAATCTTGTATTCAAAACCCAATCTTCCTGTGGTGCAAGCTTTGAAAACATTAACATTTCCTCCCGGATCAGCTCAACACAGTACAAGAAAATAAACCATGTGGCATAATTCATTCTGTCAGGAAGGAATCAATCAAGTCATCCTAGACAGTACAAACTCAGCCAGAGGACATGAGTAATGGATCAAGCCCAGGAACCTACAAAGAAGTTTTAAACCACTGTATACATAGCAAATTGGCATTAAGAAGAAGAAGAAAGCAGGTTTCTGACAAGCCATCTGCACATGTATTCTGCATCCTTTGTACAGACTTAACTTCAACCAGACGTGGGGTAAAAGTTTAAATTTAACAAGTTTGTCAAAAGAGGATTTGATTCAATAAATTTTCAGGTACTAAACAAAATAATTTTAAATGGTTAGTCATCAGCTCTGGTTTCCCACAACTATCTAAAACCAAACCATAAAACTAAATATATCAATAGGTTTTATAAGCTGCACCAGCAGACACAGGTATATGCTAGTCCTGTATCTAATGTGATAGGAGCAGGTAACATATCTCATGAGACTGGTACATCAATGAAGATACAATTCTGAATTCAGATCCAGCAACAGTTGCAAGACTTCTGGTCTCCCTGTTGCGTCCAATCCCATTCCACCGCCAGGTTTAGTTTTTCTTTATACACCAGACATGGAACATGCTTTGAAGTAAGGTTTCTTTAAATGTGCATGCCAGGGGGTGGGATTCTGCCAAGCCCTGTGGTCCTATGTTGCAGAATTCCAGGTCTCCACATGTCTGGTACCTAAACACAAACATCAGCAATAAATGAAGAAGCAACAGTTCAAATGCTAATTCTGAGAATGTGATGCAATCACTCTAAAGACTCATTTTAAAAAACAAAAATACCCAAACAGAAATATAGGATTTGTATGTAACTTATAAACAACTAATTTAAAATAGAACCGTAGAGAAAGAACAAACAAAAAACATATGAGTGAGGTTTGTACTCTGACCATGATGGAATAACAGAGTCTAAATTCACCTTCCTACAGTAAACAATGAGAAAGTAGAAAAATACTGGAAACAAATTTTAATGGACATTGGACAATAGGCAGTACAAAATACAAGAAATCCACTTTAAATACATGGATAAATTAAAGTAAATGTAGAGAGAAAGATATACAATGCAAAAACTGGAGAAGCTGTTTTAATATCAGATGTAACAAACTTAAGAACAAGGATTATTACCAGGGTAAAGAGAAATGTTTGTAATGATAAAACGATCAATTCAGTAAGAATATAACAACCTTAAATGTGTTGAGTTAGCTAACTCTAATAGAGTCAGCAAGAACTGGCAAAACTGATAGATGCAAAAAAAAAAAATTGACAATTATAGTTAGAGATTACAACACACCTCTCTAAGAAATTGTTACAAGTAAAAAGGAAATTAGTAAAGATGCAAAAGACATGAAAAACAGTATCAACTGGCTTGACCTAATTGCTATTTTTGAAAATTTCCACTAAAAACTAAACCAGAAGTCACATTCTTTTCAAATTCACATAAACATTCACAAAGATGGACCATATACTGGAACATAAAACAAATTTCAATAATTTAAGAGACTTGAAATAATGCAAAATATGTTTTTGGACCACAATAGAATTGAACTCGAAGAATTAAAAATCTACAACTAATTTTATACTTAATAATTGAAGAATGAGTACTTTTCTAAATCAGAAACAAGACAAGGATAACACTTACATCTCTTTCTTCGACATTAATCTCAAGGGCCTACCCAGTGAAATAAGGCAAGAAAAATAAATGTCATACAGATTGTAATCAAAAGAATAAAATTTTTAGGGCCGAGCCCGTGGCGCACTTGGTAGAGTGCTGCGCTGGGAGCGCGGCGACGCTCCCGCCGCGGGTTCGGATCCTATATAGGACTGACCGGTGCACTCACTGGCTGAGTGCCGGTCACGAAAAAACGACAAAAAAAAAAAAAAAAAAAAAAAAAGAATAAAATTTTTGTTAATCATAATGTATGTAGAAAATCCTAGGAAATCTACCAAAAATTCCTAGCCCCAATAAGTAAATTTACCAAGTCACATGATATAAAGTCAATATACAAAATTCAATTACATCACATACTCACAATGAAAAATTGGAAATTTAAAAATTTCAAGTGCCAGTTAAAATAATATCAAATATGTGAAATCACTAAGGAAAATTCAATGAAATATATACAAGATCTATATGCAAAAAAAGTATAATATATTAATGAGAGAAATTAAAGAAGGCCTAAATAAATAAAAATGTGTATCGTGTTCTTCGATAGGAAGATTCACTATTGTTGATGTCAATCTTCTCTAAACTGAACTATAGATTCAATGTAATCAAACAAAATTCTAGACAGACTTTTTTATAGAAATTGACAAGAAATTGACAAAATGTATATAGATATTCAAAAGAACTAAAAAAGCAGAATTTCAAAAAAAGAGAGAAAGTTGAAAGATTTAAATAATCAAGACAGTGCAGGATTCGTGTAAGGATAGACCTATATATCAATGGAAAGATTAGAAACAGAAAAATACCAGTGCATATGTTAGCACTTTATTATCAATAGATGACAAGGTGTCCCTTGGAGAAAAGATATTCTCTCAAAAACTGGTGCTGGGACACTGGATATCTTTATAAGAAAGAATGAGTCTCTATTCTTACCAAGCATCATACAAAAAATTTACCTTGAAATAAATCATAGACGTAAGTGTAAAAGCTAAAATTATAAAACTTCTAGAAGAGGAACATAAAAGAAAATCTCTAAATCTTTGGGTAGTCATCAATTTGTGAGATAGGCACAAAAATCATCAACCAAAACAGGAAAAAAAATTGATAAATCAGACATCAAAATTTAAAACTTCTGCTTTTGGAAAGACATCACTAATAGAATGAAAAGTCAAGCCAATGACTAGAAGAAAATATGTGCAAACCATTTAATTGTTAAGAAACTTGTATCTCAATTATATAAAGAACTCTTACTAACTTTTTCAATAAAAAAAGCTTTAAAAAATGGACAAAATATTTGAATAGATCATCAAAGAAGATATATGAATGGCTATTAAAATGCATAATGGTGCTCAACATCATTCTTCATTCTTCATTCTTCAAAATGCAAACTGGAAACACAACAAGATATTACTACATAACCACAAGAATGGCTAAAATTCAAAAGAATAAAAATACCAAGTTTTGATGAGGTTTTGGACCAGCGGCAACTTTCATGCATTGCTGGTAAGAATGTTAAATTGTACAACTGCTTTGGTTCTCATAAAGTTATACATACATCTACCATTTAACCTAGTAACTTTACTCATAGAGAAATGAAAACATATACTTACACCAAGATTTGTTCAAGAATGTTGATAGAAGTTTTATTCATAATAACCAAAAGCTTTAGGCAAGTCAAAGGTCTATCAGTAGGGATATGGGTAAATAAATTGTGATATATCCAAATAATGGACTACTCCTCAGCAATAAAATGGAACAAATTACTGATACGTGTGGCAATATGCATAATCTCAAAAACATGCAATGCCAAAGGGGGAAAAAAAATTCCAGATTAAAAAAAGTACAAAGTAGTACTTACTGTATGATTCCACTTACATAAACTCTATAAAAGATAAAAACTTATAGTGACAGAATGCATATCAGTGTCCATCTAGTTCTGGGAATGACAGAAGATTGACATCAATATTTTGGGATGACAGAAATGTTCTATATCTTGATGTAGTGATAGTTACACAGGGGTATACATTTTTCAAAGACCATTAAACTGTGGGTACATTTATTATATGTAAAATATACACTAATAATACTGACAATATAAATAATTTAAATGATAAGAAAAGATAAATTATGAAAATTCTTAAAAAAGAGATGTGCTGTATCTATATTAGACAAAATGAACTTCAAGGTTAAAAGCATTACTAGAGTTAAATTGGATATCTTCATAATACATTTTATACCAGTAAAATGTAGTAATTTTCTATTTCATCTAATTGAAATTATAATGGCTTCAAAATATACAAAGCAAAAATTAATAGAACCATAAGAATACATAGACAAATCCATGTTCAAGGTAGAAAACTTTAACACATCTCTCTAACTGAGAAAACAGACAAAAAATATCTTTATGACTATAGAAGATTTCATCAATGTGATTAACAAACGATGTAATGAACATATATAAAACATTTTAACCAACTTACACAAAATACATATTCTTTTCGAACACATAGGAAACATTTACAAAAATTGACCATAATCTGGGCATATATGGACATGTAGGATATAGTTAGCAGTGAAAATAAATGGGGAATCCAGCAACATATAAAAAGAATAATACCTCGCTACCAAGTGAAATGTATCCTGGAAATGCAAGGCTGCTCGACATTCAAAATTCAACCCATGTAATCCCTCATTTACAGACAAAGAAGAAAAACTATTTGATCATCTCAATGGATACAGAAAAAGTTGTGAAAAAATTCAACAAAGGGAATTTCCTTAGCCTGATGAAGAACAGCTGCAAAAAACTCATACTTAATGGTGAAATACAAACTCTGACTGCTTTACCCTAAGACTGAAAACAAGTCCTGATGATTTTTTTCAGAATGAGAGCATAGATAGTACACCTCCTAAGCTCTCACCTGTATTTGTGTCATTTTGCTTTTATACTTCACTGTTTGACTTGCTGAATTGTATTTCGACAATTTTAAGGGGAACATTCATCTTCATATATTAACTTATAGAACTCTATTCTCCATTCAGCATCCCATCTTTGAAGTCTTTTCTCATTTTCCCATCCAGAAAAGATCTCTTCATCCAGTGATTTCCCCCACTCTTCTTAATTCTTTGATACCCAGTATATACTATGGTATGTACAATTACTTTTATAATTCCTTCTTCCCCTGGTCAGTTAAGAGTTCCTAGAAGAGAGAGGCTTTATCTTTATTACCTTTTCTCAGCAGCACCCAACTGAGCCCCTTGTGTGAATTTGATAATCAATGAATATTTCTTTCCAACAGACACATGAAAAAATGCTCAACATCACTAAGCATCGGGGAAACGCAAGTCAAAACCATGTTGAGATATCATCTCACCCTAGTTAGACTGGCCATTATCAAAAAAAACAGAATGACAAATGCCGGCAAGGATGCAGAGAAAGGGGAACGCTCCTACACAGTTAGTGGGACTGCAAATTAGTGCAGCCATTACAGAAAACAGTACGGAGGTTCCTCAGACAACTACAGATAGAACTGCCATACAATCCAGCAATCCTGTTGCTAGGTATATACCCAAAGGAATGGAAATCATCATGTCGAAGGGACACCTGCACTCCTATATTTATCACAGCTATATTTGCAATAGCCAAGAGTTGGAATCAACCTAAATGTTCATCAACGGAAGACTGAATAAGGAAAATGTGGTATATATACACAGTGGAATACTACTCTGCCATGAAAAAGAATGAAATACTGCCATTTACAGCAACATGGATGAACTCAGAGAAAATTATGTTAAGTGAAATAAGCCAGGCACAGAAAGAGATATACCACATGTCCTCTCTCATAAGTGGGAGCTAAAAAAGAACATAAATTTTAAAAGAAAGAAAGATACAACACATATATTATCACAATAATTCATTGAACTTTCAAAAGGAGAGAAGAAAACTGAGGCCACCAGAGGTGACAAAGGGGGGGGGGGAGTGAGAAATTGATAAACAGTGACAAAAAATGATTACATTGTATAATGTTGAATATACTAATTATCCTGATTTGATTCACATATTGCACACAGTTATTGATATTCAAATCTGTACCCCACAGATACGTACAATCAATTATGTTTCAATAAATTTTTTAAAAAGATATGAATATAAAGACTGTGACCAAACAGGCTGAGACAACATAGTATTACTTCCCTGTGAAGTTGCAATCTATTAATTTGGTAAACAACCTAATCTCATTTTCTCTCATCCTGAAGAAAAATTCTTTCCCAAGTATCCCTGGGAAGTCAATTATCAGACTGAAGCTCATGTATACATGTATGCATATGTTTACATATACAAGGGGTCTTCAAAAAGTTCATAGAAGGATTCGTATTATCTTTTAATTCCATTTTTTTAAAATTATACATACATGTGGGGTACAACATTGATTTTCAGTAATTTTGTACAACGTGTGGTGGTTAGATCAGTATAGTTAGCTCATTCATCATCATAACACACAACCATTCTTTGTATCTGTTGACCAATTCCTCATTAGCCCCCTCCCTCACCCCCTCCCCTCCCCTTTTCCACCTCTAGTTTTCTAAAAGTTTAACATATTACTGTGATTGTTGTTTCTTTCTTTCTCTCTGTCTCTCTTTATGGTTCATTTGTTTATTTATGGATTCAGCTTCCAGTTATAAGTGAGAACATGAAGTATTTCTCTTTCTGTGCCTGAGTTGTTTCATATAGGATAATTTTCTCCAGGCTCATCCATGTTGTTGCAAATGGTAGAATTTCATTCTTTTTTATGGCTGAGTAGTATGAATTTTTTGAAGTACCCATGTACAAGTTTTCAGTAAAAATGTGTGCTTAATTCAGTTACTGCCTTTTGCTTTAACATGTATTTTTAATACCCATTATTTCTGATACATGGATTATTTAGAAGTGTTAAAATTTACACACATGAGTTTTTTTTTAAGTTACTGTTTTGGTTTGATTTCTAATTTGTTAGCATTGCAATCATAGAATATGGTCTGAATAATAACACATCTTGAAAATTTGTGAAGACTTACTTAATTGCTTAGAATGAATTTTTATAAATATTCCATGAGAACTTGACACAAATGTATACAAATGTATATTCTCCTTTTGTTGGGTGAAGCGTTCTGTATGGCCATTAGAACAGGCTTGTGTTTTGTATTGTTCAAATCTCCTAGGTTCTTAATCATTTTTTTTTGTCTCCTTGATCTATCAATTACTGAAAGATATCTGTTAAAATCTCCCACTTTGATTGTAGCTTTGTCTATTTCTCCTCAGAGTTTTATCAATTAAAAACTATGTAATTAGGTGCATCCAAAATTAAAGTTGGCATATCTCCAAAAAAAATGAATATTTCTTAAAGAGAATAGAAATTTTCTGCTAAACAATAGACAAGTGTAGAAACATTTCACCTTACCTATTGTGTGAAAGCATTGGACCTTACTCATTTCATTCATTTAGGGCACCTCTTGCTGTTTAGTGCACCTTCTGCTGACATAAGTTGTTAAAATTCAAATGAGGCATTAATTAACTGCCACTCAACCCCTTTTACAAGCATCTAGTGCTTTGGTGGCTTCACGTAACCAAAGAACTATAGCAATTAAGTAAAGCAAATAAGACACTTTTCTAGATAGAAAAAAATATAATTAGCTGTATCTTTTCTTTCTAACTAAAATTCAAAAAAAACCCTCTCATTTCTCCTACCAAGGGAAATTATTAAACTGATGCTTCACAAAATTATGCATTGTCAGAATCAAAAATTACAGAAGTGTGGGGACAGATAATATAATTTTTTTTTCTCTATTCACCTCACAGATGGTGAGGTAACAGGTTTCAGAAGTTTATCAGAAATGGAACTCAAAAGAAAAAGATTAGATCATTTACTTATAATGGACTTCATCTAAAAACTCAGTCTCTTTTGCCAAACATATTCCCAAATATGCTTTTTAAATCACGATTCTGAGGCACAAAAGTTTTGGAAAAATGACAAAACGTGCAAAAGAAGATCAAGACTTTCACCAATTATATGACCCCACCCAAAGTGGTGATTTCCGTGCTCATTATCAGTGAAGATTTAGTTTCTTTACATCCGCTATTGGAATCCTACTGACATATGTAGGTAGCATGTGTGTTTAAAACTAGTCAAATATATAGATGAACTATGTGCTTCATGTGTTTGGCATTGTACTTTGCACATATCCTTTTGACAAGACTAGACAACAGTTGCTTTTTGTTGCAAAAAGACCAGAATATTTTTGTGAAGAGGATAAATGAGGAGTTCCAGTGCTCAGTGCAGTGCATGGCACATGGCAATCACTCAATAAATATTTGTTGAAGATCGGAAGGAAAGAAAGAAGGAAGGACAGGAGGGAGGGGAAAAGAAACAAAAAGGAAAGAATGAATCAAATAAATCAGTCTTTACAGCTCTATTCAAAATAGATGCTTTGCATTTATAGTTCTAAATAAAAATGAGTCATTAAAAATGAAAGAAACTATTTAGAATAAAAGCAAATTCTTCACAGAAGGCATAAATTAATTACCACAATTTTATTTCAGTTTCTTCTAAATGGTTTCTTTCTAATCTCAAACAAACCTCCATGGGTTTAATTAAGATTTTTTTTTTTCATTTTTTTATAGTTCCTCCCTTAATCATAGTGTTTTCCTTGATTTTCCTTACAGGTAGTTCTGGAACTGCAAACTTTTGGATTCACTGCCCGACTATCACTGCTGCACAAAATAAATGGCATTTGTGGAGAGGACCTCATCTCCTAATAACAAATTATTTTATTTGATTGAAATAAAAAAAATTGTCTAGCTTAACTGCTTTACTTCAAGCCTTTAAGGCAATCAGGAAAAATTCTATGTGAACTTTGACGTTCCCAGAAGTTAAAGGGAAATTGTAATACAGGCAAAAGGTGTAGAGAGAAATGTGGGCCTTCTGTCTACAGAATCAGGAAAGTGGTGCCTCTTAGATAGAAGGGCATGGTCCTGTCAGGGAAATTTATTTCGGCTGTCTTCTTCCTGCAGCTCTGAGACTACACCTTTTTTTTTTTTTTTTTTCAAGTTACCTCTAAAATAAATACATTGTAGGAAAAGAAATAAAACAACTGTGGAAGGGCAGATATACAAAGTTGGAGCTAACTTGTCTATCTCTTCACTTTCAGGCCCTAGCAATGCTGTCGATTCTAATCAATAATATTATTCTAATAATAAGCTGAACTTTCAAAAGGAGAGAATAGAACCGAGGTTACCAGAGGTGTGAAGCAGGGGGGACGGGAGGAGTTGGTATAGGGCCACAAAAAATGATTACAATGTATAATGTTGAATACACTAATTATCCTGATTTGAGCACCACATATTGCACACAGGTAATGATATTCAACTCTGCACCCCATAGAAATGTACAGTCAAGTGTGTTACAATAAAAATAAAGAAAAAAAGAAAAGAAATAAAAAATAATATTATTATTATTCTAACCCTGGAAAGAGGGCAGCTCTACTCCTCCCAAGGAAAAGCATCCCCTTCCCAAAACCTAGACTATTCCCCCCACTGTCTAATAGCAATCTCTGTTTAGGAGCTTGTTCTGGAGGCATTTTCTACCCAAAATTCAATGTTTTGAATGAGTTGAAGTACTGGTCTTGAAAGTAGCTCAGAACTATATGTTGAAGTTAAGCTGGCTAATGGGTGGCACAAGAGCAGTGGGCTGTTCATCACCATCTTAGGGTAAACTGAAATTCAAGTTAAATGTTAAGGTGATGCTACTCTGGGACCTTGAAACACAGAAGCTCTGAACTACATTCTAAACATCTCTTTCAGACCAGCTGACCTACTGTAGTACTTGGGAATACCCAGAATTACTGCTACTGTGGAACATAACCATTTTTTGAGTATTTCAAGTAGCTAATTGTATTGAATGGTTTAGAATATTTCCCAATGTATTTTTGTTCAATGATATGGGCAGGAGGAGTATGTCACTATATATTTATAAAGTAAATATAATAATTTACATTATAGATACACTTGTCCCACTGCTTTAAAACATTTTTGGTCTCTAGCCATTCCAGAGACTTTAAAAAATAAAAATTTCCAAATATTGCAATATTAGAATTAAGAGCATTAGAGTAGTGTTGGAGATGAGAAAAAAAAAGTAAGCAAGTAAGTAAAAATGAGAAATGAGAGGAGCTGATGAGTTCAAGGGATATTCAAAAGATAGAAGCAGTAGGGGCTGGCTAGTTAGCTCAGTTGGATAGAGCACAGCCTTATAACACCAAGATCAACAGCTCGAAGCCTTGTACCAGCGAGCCATGAAAAAGAAAAAAAGAAGAAGAAATAGTATCTGTTGACAACTTGTATAGAGAGGTGAAAAGTTACACGTAGTCTAGGGAAAAAATAATAAAAAATATTTTTAGCTTGAACAATTTTCTGTGTGCTTGCACTGTGGCTAATATAGATTCAGAAGCATAATTTGGGGAGATTCCTAAAGGAAATACACAATTTAGTTTTGTATAATTTTGAAATGCTTATGAGCTATCTAGACAGTAATATCTAATAAGTAGTTAGATATACATCTATAACTCAGAGAAAAATTGAGTCTAGATTTTTTTTTTTTTAGTTTTATTGAGGTAGAATTTACAAACCATAAATCCGTTCATTGTAAAAGTGTAGTTCAATAATTTTTAAATTTTTGCACTGCTATAATTCAGTTTTAGAAAACTCCGACTTCTATTCCATGCAGCCACAGATATGCATTCTGTTTCTATAGTTTTAGAAATTTCATATAAATGGAATGATATAAGATGTACACGTTTGTGTCTGGCTTCTTTCACTTACCATAATGATTTCAAGGTTGCCCCCTTTTGTTGCATATACCAGCAGTACTGAGCAGTACTCCATTCTGTGGACTTACTCATTTGTTTACCCATTTGCTTGATGATGGACATTTGACCATTTGTTTGGCTATTATGGACATTTGCGAAAGGTCCTTGAGTGAACATGTTTTCAATTCTCTCAAGTAAGTAAGTAGAAGTAGAATGGCTAGGTTGTATCATAGATTGCAGGTTTGGCTTTTTAAGATTTTTTTCACCATGACTTATCATTTTAGATCCCACCAACAATATATGAGGGTAGAGATATATGTTTTATTGTCATCAGTATATAAGTGGTAGTAGAAACTGTATATAAGTGGTAGTGATCACCCAGCATATTAGTCAAAATAGGCTAAGTATGCTGTAGTAACAAACAACTCCAAGATTTCAGTGGCTTATAATAACAAAGGTTTTCTTTTTGCTAGTGTAACATGTCCATCAACTGTTAGTTAACTCTGCCGTATTTCATTTTCATTCTGCAACTCAGGCTGATGAAGGAGGCCCTATGTGGAATACTTGATTTTTGTAATGGTGAGGAAAAAGAGAATGTAGCAAAGCACAATCTGGTTCTTAAAGCTTTTGCCTAAAAGTGACACACATGGGTTTCACTCACATTTCTTTGATAAATCTAGTCACACAGCTAAACCTGACTTCAATAAATGGGAAGGTATAATCCTCCCCCATGGAGGGGAGGAGAAGCAGATATTGGTAATGCTGAAGCATATAATATACCACACTCAGAGAGAAGATAAATGGCCTGAAATGAGCAAGAATCGTGAGGAATGCCAGCATTCATTTATCTATAAACACATTTTTAATGAGCACCTACTACATGCTAATGATATGTCTCCTGTCATCCAGCAAGCTAGCCTGGGCTAGTCCACGTGGCAGGGCAGGGAACCAAGTGGACAAGTTGAAGCATTTAAGACCACTTGAGGTCAATTCTTGAAACTGGCACAATTTTACCACATTATATTGGCCAAAGCAAGATACAAGATCTGCCCAGTTTAAAGAGGTGAGGAAAGATAGACTCCAGATCTTGATGTGAGGAACTGCAAAGTCACACTGCAAAGGGCATGGATTCAGAAAGCATGAATAATTGTGGTCACTTTTACAACCAATCTACCACCCATCAAAATGCCAATTATTGCAAAAAGCTAGTGCAGCACTGCTTCTATATTCATATTAAAAACTTCCATTGGAAATGGAGTGTTGGGGTAAACCCAGGATGAAGATGATTGTGTTGCAGTAGGAAAGATAAAGTCTTAAGAATCTATTGAATTGTTTTCCCTTTCTATAGTAATAGATTAATCTCCAGTACCTCATGAGGTCCTGTACAATCAGTATGATAACTATTTTCAGAATTCCATATTCTAGAAGTATGTTTTTCTAATGTGAAATAAGAGCAGTTTTGCTACAGTCTTATTAAAACTTGCAGACTTGTATGGAATTGCTCAAACTATAAAATATTCCAGGATATAGCCCTAGTGTATGGTGATACAGGTGTACATGATTCCTGGAACATATCATGTGTAAAATGTTAGAAGACTTGATTGGGAACTGAATAGACATGGACCAATTCCTGGTAGAAAAATTTGTTTTCCTTTTATTCTCCCATCAACATCAAGAACAAATTGTCTGCTTCTAAAACTCTGAGATAAATGGACAAAACAGAATATTACGCTAAAGATCTGGAATTAGAAAGACAAGGAGTGATGATTTAAATGCTAATAGTACAAAGAGCTCAATAATTACTACATATGTGAAACATCACCTCCTTTTAAAAAACTCATTGCTTGCTTGGTGAAGTATGTACCCTTGAGAGTAGTTTTAATTTCTTTTTATTTTTTTAATTTTATTTTGTCGATATACATTGTGGTTGATTATTGTTGCCCCTTACCAAAACCTCCCTCGCTCCTCCCTCTCCTCCCTCCCCCCCCAACAATGTCCTTCCTGTTTGCTTGTCGGATCAATTTCAAGTAATTGTAGTTGTTATATCTTCTCCCCCCCCCCCCGGTTGTGTGTGTGTGTGTGTGTGTGTGTATGTGTGTGTGTGTGTGTGTGTGTGTGTGTGTGAATTTATTTATTAATTTTTAGCTCCCACCAATAAGTGAGAACATGTGGTATTTCTCTTTCTGTGCCTGACTTGTTTCACTTAATATAATTCTCTCAAGGTCCATCCATGTTGTTGCAAATGGCAGTATTTCATTCGTTTTTATAGCTGAGTAGTATTCCATTGTGTAGATGTACCACATTTTCCGTATCCACTCATCCGATGATGGACATTTGGGCTGGTTCTAACTCTTGGCTATTGTAAAGAGTGCTGCAATGAACATTGGGGGAACAGGTATACCTTCGACTTGATGATTTCCATTCTTGTGGGTATATTCCCAGCAGTGGGATAGCTGGGTCGTATGGTAGATCGATCTGCAATTGTTTGAGGAACCTCCATACCATTTTCCATAGAGGCTGCACCGTTTTGCAGTCCCACCAACAATGTATGAGAGTTCCTTTTTCTCCGAAACCTCACCATCACTTATCGTTCAGAGTCTTTTGGATTTTAGCCATCCTAACTGGGGTTAGGTGGTATCTCAGTGTGGTTTTGATTTGCATTTCCCGGATGCTGAGTGATGTTGAGCATTTTTTCATATGTCTGTTTGCCATTTGTATATCTTCCTTAGAGAAATGCCTACGTAGCTCTTTTGCCCATTTTTTAATTGGGTTGCTTGTTTTTTTCTTGTAAAGTTGTTTGAGTTCCTTATATATTCTGGATATTAATCCTTTGTCAGATGTATATTTTGCAAATACTTTCTCCCACTCTGTTGGTTGCCTTTTAACTCTGTTAATTGTTTGTTTTGCTGTGCAGAAGCTTTTTAGTTGGGTATAATCCCATTTGTTTATTTTTCCTTTGGTTACCCGTGCTTTTGGGGTCATGTTCATGAAGTCTGTGTCCAGTCCTATTTCCTGAAGTGTTTTTCCTATGTTTTCTTTAAGAAGTTTTATTGTTTCAGGGTGTATATTTAAATCCATAATCCATTTTGGGTTGATTTTACTATATGGTGAGAGGAATGGGTCTAGTTTCATTCTCCTGCATATGGATATCCAGTTATCCCAGCACCATTTGCTGAAGAGGCAGTCCCTTCCCCAGTGAATAGGCTTGGTGCCTTTGCCAAAGACGAGATGGCAGTAAGTGTGTCGGTTGACTTCTGTATTCTCTATTCTATTCCATTGATCCATGTGTCTGTTTTTATGCCGGTACCATACTGTTTTGGTTATTATAGCTTTGTAGTATAGCTTAAAGTCAGGTAGTGTTATGCCTCCAGCTTTATTTTTTTTTGCTCAGCATTGCTTTGGCTATGCGTGGTCTTTTATTATTCCATGTAAATGTCTGGATAGTTCTTTCCATTTCTGAGAAAAATGTCTTTGGAATTTTGATGAGGATTGCATTGAATTTGTATATCATTTTGGGTAGTATGGACATATTCACTATGTTGATTTTTCCAATCCAAGAGCATGGGATATCTTTCCATCTTCTTGTATCCTCTCTAATTTCTCTCAGCAGTGGTTTGTAGTTCTCATTATAGAGATTTTTCACATCCTTGGTTAACTCAATTCCTAAGTACTTTATTTTTTTAGTGACTATTGTAAATGGGCAGGCTTTCTTGCTTTCTCGTTCTGCATGTTCACTATTGGAGAAAAGAAATGCTACTGATTTTTGTGTGTTGATTTTGTATCCTGCTACTGTGCTGAAATCATTTATCAATTCCAACAGTTTTTTTGTAGAGGTTTTAGGCTGTTTGATATATAGGATCATGTCATCTGCAAACAGGGACAGTTTGAATTCATCTTTTCCTATCTGGAAGCCCTTTATTTCCTTCTCTTCTCTGATTGCTCTGGCTAGTACTTCCAACACTATGTTGAATAGGAGTGGTGAGAGTGGGCATCCTTGTCTAGTTCCTGTTCTTAAAGGAAAAGCTTTCAGCTTTTCCCCATTCAGGATGATATTGGCAGTGGGTTTGGCATATATGGCTTTAATTATGTTGAGATACTTTCCCTCTATATCTAACTTATAGAGGGTCTTTGTCATGAATGAGTGCTGAATTTTATCAAATGCTTTTTCAGCATCTATAGAGATGATCATATGGTCCTTGTGTTTGAGTTTATTAATATGGTGTATCACATTTATTGATTTGCATATGTTGAACCAACCTTGCATCCCTGGGATGAATCCCACTTGATCGTGGTGAATAATTTTACGTATGTGTTGCTGTATTCTATTTGCTAGTATTTTAGTGAGGATTTTTGTATCTATATTCATCAAGGATATCGGCCTGTAGTTTTCTTTTTTGGTTATATCTTTACCTGGTTTTGGTATCAGGATGATGTTTGCTTCAAAGAATGAGTTTGGGAGATTTGCATCTGTTTCAATCTTTTGGAATAGTAAGGAATCGGTGTCAATTCCTCTTTGAATGTTTGGTAAAATTCTGCTGTGAATCCATCTGGTCCTGGGCTTTTCTTTGTTGGGAGCCTTCTGATAACAGCTTCAATCTCCTTTATTGTTATTGCTCCGTTCAAATTTTCTGCGTCTTCATGGTTCCGTTTTGGGAGCTTGTGTGTGTCCAGAAATTTATCCATTTCCTCCAGATTTTCAAATTTGTTGGCGTGTAGTTGTTTATAGTAGTCTCGAATGATTCCTTGTATTTCAGATGAATCAGTTGTAATATCGCCTTTTTCATTTCTAATTTTTGTTATTTGAATCTTCTTTCTTCTTTTTTTTGTTAGCCATGCTAATGGTTTGTCAATTTTATTTATCTTTTCAAAAAACCAACTTTTTGATTCATTGATCTTTTGTATTGTTTTTTTGGTTTCAATTTCATTCAGTTCTGCTCTGATCTTAATGATTTCTTTCCGTCTGCTAACTTTAGGTTTGGATTGTTCTTGTTTTTCTAGTTCTTTAAGGTGAAGTGTTAGGTTGTTCCCTTGCCATCTTTCCATTCTTCTGAGGTGAGCATTTAATGCAATACATTTCCCCCTTAATACTGCTTTTGCAGTATCCCACAGGTTTTGGTATGATGGATCATTATTTTCATTAGTTTCAATAAATTTTTTGATTTCCTGCTTGATTTCTTCTTGGGCCCATATGTCATTAAGTAGAATGCTGTTTAATTTCCATGTGTTTGTATAGTTTCCAGAGTTTCGTTTGTTATTAATTTCTAGTTTTAATCCATTGTGGTCTGAGAAAATACATGGGATAATTCCAATTTTTTTGAATTTGTTGAGACTTGATTTGTGACCTAATATGTGATCTATCCTGGAGAATGATCCATGTGCTGATGAGAAGAATGAATATTCTGAGGTTGTCGGATGGAATGTTCTGTAGATATCTGCCAGTTCCAATTGGTCTAGAGTCTTGATTAGATCTTGTGTTTCTCTACTGATTCTTTGCCTAGATGATCTGTCTAATATTGACAGTGGGGTGTTCAGGTCCCCTGCTATTATGGTATTAGTGTCTATTTCCTTCTTTAGGTCTAATAGAGTTTGTTTTATAAATCTGGCTGCTCCAACATTGGGTGCGTACATATTTATGATTGTTATGTCTTCTTGATGGATCAGTCCTTTTATCATTAAGTAGTGTCCCTCATTGTCTCTTTTTATGGTTTTTAGTTTAAAGTCTATTTTGTCAGATATAAGAATAGCTACTCCAGCTCGTTTTTCTTTTCTGTTTGCATGGTAAATCTTTTTCCATCGTTTCACTCTTAGTCTGTGTGAATCTTTATGGGTGAGGTGGGTCTCTTGTAGGCAGCATATAGTTGGGGCCTCCTTTTTAATCCAGTCAGCCAGTCTGTGTCTTTTGATTGGGGAATTTAAGCCTTTTACATTAAGCGTTGTTATTGAAAGTTGTTGATTTATTCCTTACATTTTCTTGGTTGTTTGGTTGTCTTAGGTGTCTTTTGTTCCTTGCTTTCTGATTTACTGTTTGGTTTCTGTGTTTGTTGGTTCCTTAGGTTGTAGATAGCGTTTTTGTTTGCTTGTTTTCTCTTCATGAATGCCATTTTTATTTTACTAGTGGGTTTTGATTTTTCTTGGGTTTTTATGGCAATGGTAGTTATTTTTCAGGAACCAAACCCAGTACTCCCTTGAGGATTTCTTGTAAGGGTGGTCATGTGGTAGTGAACTCCCACAGTTTTTGTTTGTCTGAGAAATATACTATTTGCCCTTCATTTCGGAAGGATAGCCTTGCAGGGTAGAGTATTCTTGGCTGGCAATCTTTGTCTTTTAGTATTTTGAAAATATCATCCCATTCCTTTCTAGCTTTTAGGGTTTGTGATGAAAAGTCTGATGTTAGCCTGATTGGGGCTCCCTTATAGGTGATTTGATGCTTCTCTCTTGCAGCTTTTAAGATTCTCTCTTTGTCTCTGAGTTTTGCCAATTTGACTATAACATGTCTTGGAGAAGGCCTTTTTGGGTTGAATACGTTTGGAGATCGTTGAGCTTCCTGGACCTGAAGATCTGTGATTTTTCCTATACCTGGGAAGTTTTCTGCCACTATTTTGTTGAATATGTTTTCAATGGAATCTCCATTTTCCTCCCCTTCTGGAATACCCATGACTTGGATATTTGAGCGCATAAGGTTGTCTGATATCTCTCTCAGATTTTCTTCCATGTCCTTGATTCTTTTTTCTTTCTTTTTGTCTGCTTGTGTTATTTCAAACAGCCCATCTTCAAGTTCAGATGTTCTCTCTTCAACTTCGACAAGCCTGCTGGTGAAACTCTCCGTTGTGTTTTTTATTTCGCTGAATAACTTCTTCAGTTCAGCAAGTTCTGCTACATTTTTTTTTCAGGACATTGATTTCCTTATACATTTTCCTCTTTCAGATCCTGTATACTTTTCCTCATTTCATCATGATGTCTAGCTGAGTTTTCTTGTATCTCATTCAGTTTCCTTATAATTATCACTCAAAATTCCTTGTCATTCATTTCAAGGGCTTCTTGTTCTATAGGATCTAGAGTTTGAGATTTATTAACTTTTGGTGGTGTACTTTCTTGATTTTTTGTATTTCTGGTATCTTTTTTTTTATGTTTATTCATTGTGGCATGGGGTTTCACAGTCCACCAGTTTGGACTATTGACTAACTCAGATGTTGCTGTGGTTGCCAATTTGGTATGGCTACCTCCGTGACTGCTCAGTTGGCCTCTAGTGCCTTACTTTTGTGGTCGCCTTGGGTCTTGGGCCTCTCTGGGGAGCCGCCTCTCTGGTCAGCTTGGACTCTGCTGGGCTGCTGAATCACAGGGCAGTATCGCAGGGTGTGTGATCTCTGCTGAGCTTCCACTTCCTGTGCAGGACTTCTCCCTGTTCCGTGCACTCTGGCCCGGGCTGCTGGATCTTGCAGTGTCAGCCCCAAAGGGTGTGTGGTTTCTGCCGAGTCTCTGCCTTCCTAGCCGGATGTCTCTCCACTCTGTGCACACTGGGCTAGGCTGGGACGTGTCTTCTGTAACCCTCATCTATCAGCCGGGCCTTCAAGACCCTGCTCAGCACCGCCTCACCCAGGAAGTCTATCAGGTTTCTGCTAGGTGCAGACAACCGGTCACTCTGGGTGCCTTTGTAGCACTGTGTAGATCTTTCTCGGGACTTATCACTTTCCTCCTGGTATCGCGGCTATTTGTGTACTTGTCTTATCTCCCACACCAGAGCATGAGCTCCTCAGGGAAGGAGCCTGCAGCACACAGTTCACCTTTGAATCCCCCTGGCGTGGACTGACTCTGGTGCCCACCCGCAGTCAGCTCTCTGGCAGGTTCAAGTGAACTCGGGAACGCTCCGACCACACTATTCCTAACCAGAAATTGGTTAGGCATTTTTCCAAACTGGTGGCCGCAGAGATGGTATCTGCCTCCTGGTAACAGGAAGTTTACTGGTAGCTGGAGCCCAGGGTGCGGTGGAGTGACAGTCGGCCCAGCCAGTACTTCCTTGCCCTCCTGACACTGGCCAGGGATGCCCCACGCCACCAGCCCCACCAGAGAACTGTGGAGGGTGTGGGAGGGGAGGCTGGCCCACAGGCCCTGGGAAGCCCTGTGCCAGGCAAGCAAGTGGGAAGGTTCAGTGAGGAGCCGAGCAGGGCGAGGAGGACAAGCCTGTCTGAGCCAGGACAGAGCTGCCACCACCTGAGAAAACGGAGGCAGCCCGGGGGCCAGTGAGTGGCCCAGGGGGCAGGTGGAAGCTGGGCAGGCATCCGCCCCCCGAGCAGGGCCGGGCCTGGGGTCACTCATGGAGCTCGGCTGGGCCAGGCAGCTCCCTCTCTGCCTCCCCGTCATCGCTGTCCCCGTCCTCAGCCGCTGCCGCCTCAGGCTGATCACTCGGTCCCGTGGCAAGGCTCGGGCGCTCCCAGGAATCTTCTTTTATGCTGGCCTGAAACCTCAAATCCTGAATAGGGCAGCTGGCCGCTGCAGCTAAGAAACAGTTCTTTTCCTGCTCCATACTTCAAAGCTGTTGCCTGTAAATGAGGCAACCTCTCCTGCCAAGGGCAAAGTGGCAGTCAGCCCCCACAACCAGCCACCAGCAGCGGTCCTCCCTTAAGAGACAGCAAGAGGAAGGTCCACAAGTTTTCCGGCTGCCTAAGGCCCAGTGGCCACCTTTTCCACCTCAGCTACTCAGCGCCAACCGCCGCAGCCACCGCCATCTTAGGATCCCCCCTTTACTCATTATTATTATGAAAGCTGTAAAAGTCAGGTCATATATAGTTGCTTTTTTGTTTGTTTGTTTGTTTTTTAGTTTTTAATCACTTTGAGACACTGCTAAATATTCCTCCAGAGAAGATTCAACAAAGAGGATAAAACTGGTACCAAAGTGCACAATTTTAATAGAAGTAGCATAGTTAGACTAAATAAGCAGGTCAAGTTGTAGCAAAAATAAAGAAATAAATGCCCTAAACTCCCAAAACCTAACACTGTAAATTTCTCAACCGTTTTTTTAAACAGAACACCAGCAGCTCAGCTACTCTCCACAAGTTTCTTTAATCACTCCAAGAGTAGTTTTCTACACTCTTCATAGCTGAAACTGCTTGCACAATACATGCACCATCTTTACATTGCTTCTGACCTGGAGAGGCAGAGTTAGCCACTGATGCTAGCCTAAAGAAGACATTCTGTTTTGAAACTGTAAGGTGCCATTTTGAATATCAATCACATTTAGAAACAGAACAAATGGAAATGAAATTAAATACCTGAATTTGAAAAACAAATTACTCACCTTCCATCTTTGATAAAAGAATTTGAAATCATTTGCAAGCCAATCACCATGCTAGGCAATTTCAAAATGGGTCAGTTAATATGTATTTTGTATAAAACTATATAAATATATACTCAAATATAACTTTATATAAAGGAGAGTCATGTCAGTTGTTAGACAGAGAGTGGGGAGAGAACTGTCGATTTTAGTCAGTCTTTTCTTCAGATATTGTGTGTAACAGGATGGGAAAATATACAGTTCAATTCCACTTTTCTGCTGATGTCGCTGCCAGTCACAAGGCTGACAGAACATCTTACCCATGGCATTAATGTTAATCATCCCACAGCTGCTCTCAGTTTACCTCTTGAGCTTCCCAAATGTTAATAGCATTTACTAGTCCAGAATAGCAAAAAGAAAAGTTTTGAGTAAAGATTTAAATATTTGTTAGAGAGATACAGATATGGACATAGATACAGATGGCACTACAAGTTACAAATCAAGGAGAATAGATGGCCTAGATTATATATGAAATAGGACTTATAAAAATTTTCTGTTTTTAAATTTCTCCTAAACCACATGCAGAACTAATTCATTTAAAAAGTATTCTTGTGTGTTTCAGATGCTGCTTATATGAATTTTTGTAAAGATTTCCACAATATTTAGGAAATTCTTTGACAATTATGTGTCACAAAAACAGTTTTTCCAAACGAGTGAAAACTTATTATTGCCCAGGTTTAAAAAAACAGCTTTGTTTGTAGGCTTAGTATTTACCTACATACAACCAACCAAAAAGAAAAATGAGAAATTATTGGGCTTATTTTTTCTAGAAAATATGATAGTTTCCTACTATCTCTATTTGTTTTCTTAGCTAAATTTCTTTTTTTTTTTAAATGGTGGGTGAGAGAGTTAAAGAATAATTTTAACCTTAATTCCTTTGAATAAAAACTAGGAAAGAAAATTCAACACTGAGTACTTTTTCTCTATTCTACTGAGAGTTTACAGGACTTCAAAATTAATTTTAGATACAAAAATTGATCTCTTCCCAAGTGGTTTTAGAAAGCCTTGGGGGGAAATTAAACCTTGGGTGGTAGGTAACTCACTTTACCTCTGAGCTTTAGTTTCCTCATCTATAAAATAAAAAATTACCTTCCTTGTAAGAGTTGCTGTAAGGGATAAATATGAATGTAGATTTTTTTTTAAACCTGGATAAATAATAGTTAACTTGTCTGGAATAAAATGTATGGAGCTGGAAATAGCAACTTCAAACAAGACTGTGTACAATGATGGTCTACAATCTTTGTTTGCTGGCTAGCTGAAGGATTAAGTACTCCAATCTCCTTTTTCTCACTCCTTCTTATATCCTGCTGGGCTCCCACTGACCAACAAGAAGCCAATGAGCAAAGTGGTCCACAGATCTGGTCCAATGAGGTCAGCCTTGTGGAGAACAGAGCAGGGGAGAGAAGAGTAAACAGTGAATTGGGAAAGACAAATAGAAAATACCTGGCATATTTCATTTTTCACTGATGTCTCTTGCACACCATCAAGGTGGTATTTAGCCCATGACGACATTTATAAAACTCTTTTGTTTTCTCTCCCATTGACTTCACTCTCACACCACAACCCCTTGCCATATCACCCTCTCCCAAACTATCAGAAAAAAAGTACTCTGGAAATACTCTCCCAACCCCATTCAACTCTAGCATTTCCCTCTTCTTCCTATTATGTCTAACAATAGCCCAGAAGGAGTCTGGCAATGGCAGAAATCATCTTAGAGGTGATGGGTAGAAGAGAAAATAAGTAAACAAGGTCAATATCCTTTTTCTTTGTTAAGGGGTAGATAAAAGGCTCAGAAGAGTCATTTGATAATTTTCCCACCACGGTTGCAAAAGCCTTCTAACAGCTCTTCTTGCTTTTTATTCACTCTACCTCCTTTCCATTTCTTCCACTGCTGTTATAGTGATTACTCTAAACATAAATTTGATCCTACCATTCATTATAAAACATTTAAATAGCTTTCTGCAGTAGATTGCAAAAATGGCTACAATTCTCCACTTTTCCCTATACCAGGGTCCCTTTGCAATGTGATGTTGCTGGTCTGCTTATCAAGATGTAGAGTCTTATTCCTCTCATTCTTGGGAACACTGACACCATCTGTGAACATGCCTAAACAGACCTGATGGATGATAGGAGACACTAGACCCAGTAACTTCTGTCACCACAGAGGACAGCCAGCCAACCACCAGACATGTTAGTAAAGCCATCCTATCCAGCTAAACGCAGACAAATGAGAAAGTCTAGCCAAGTTCAACTGAGCCTGACCCAGATAAGCATTACCAACCTTCTCACATTTTGGCTTGTAAGTATTGATAAATGGTTATTATTTTAGTCCTCAATGTTTTGGGATTGTTTATTATGCAACAATGAACAACTGATACACTCATCATTGCACACAAAATTGAAAATCTGAACTTCTCATATGATAAGACCCTTCATAAAACTTAATCTAAATGTTTAGTCTTATGAACCTGCCTATATTACAATTTAGTGCTTAGAGTCCGACCAATGTTCTGCAAATAAGTATACACTTTCATATCTCTGTGCTTTGCTCATGAGTTGGAAGACAGAAAAGGAGATTTAAAGTAACATGGATAGAATATCTACAAAGTCCCAAGCGTTTTACATATTGTTCATTATACCTTCCCAATAACCCTGTAAAGCTGTAGTTATCCACATTTTATAGACTGGAACCCTGGCACAAAAAGTTTAGATTTCTCAAAGCTATACAACTAGCAATTGTAGATCTGCATTTTGAAAAGAAAAAAAGAAAAAGATCTATATGATTCTAAAGTCCGTGATCTTCCTATTACACAACCGGTTTTCAGTTTGGCAGCCAGATGGGGAGTGAACTGGGGTGGGATTCATTTCAGGATTATCTTGACAGTGCTTTCAAAAGTTATTTGCTTACATCCTGTTGGATACAAAATAATTTTAGCAGAGATGGAAATGGGGTCCTCTGATACAGCTCTCCCTCCTCTACACTTTCCTCTTTGAAAACTACTACAATTTATCTATGCTATTTTTTCTGCTTGAAAAATACATCCTTTTTTCCATCTGGCTAACTTATACTCATCCTTCACGACCCAGCTAAAAATCTAATCTCCTCAATGAAGATTATGTTGAAATATTAGAGATAGAAATAAATGCCCACTCTCATGAGCTCATAAACCACATTGTCAATGTCTTTATTTTAGTGTATTGTATTTAGTTCTGTAGCTTTGCCTTTTCTCCCTTTTGAGCTAATTAGTGGAAAGGACCTTGTTTTCTTCATTTGCATCCCTGCAACTTAGCACTATACCTGGTGCATAGTAAATGCTCACCACATATTTGAGGAGTTAGAGTGAATAGCTTTCCAGATGCTTAACAAGGTAATGGAGGAAACATGTTTCTTTTTCAAAGCTTGGGGTAAGAAAGCTGGTTTGGGCTAGGAAAGAGATGTTCACTGAAATCCCAAATTATTTTGCTATTTCTAAGTTTAAAAAATGTTTTTCAGATTTTTTTTATTAAGTAACTCACAATATAATTAATGCCAAGAATTAAATCATTAAGCCCTGTAGAGAAGAAAAATGCCGACAGCAGTGTCTGGAGTAACTGGGAAATGTAATCGTGAATTAGCACAATAGACAAATAGAACTACTGAAGAGATCCATTCAACTACATCTAGTTTTTAGTAAGCACATATTAATCTTCTCATGCCAGATAAAACTTCTTACTTAAACTTTTACCTAAGTGATTACTTAGCTGACAAAGCCGTAATTACAGCTGCAAATTTAAAAGAAATGTCAAGATATTGAAGTAGCCTGTTCTAGAAGTGTGAAAGTTCTTTATTTGCTTGTGTTTAAGTATTTTGGTAGATAATACCCTTTGCAGAGAAAAAGAATGGCAATGAAAAGAGTACATGTTATAATTAAATTTCTGGACTTTTTCTAAATATTCCCCCAACCCAAATCTAATCCTCCAAGGGAAAGGGCCTCTAATTCCTACATCTTGTAAAAAGGCTACTCTACTTAATTCTTTATTCTCTAAGGAATTAAGGTTCCCTAATGATGTAGCCCAATTTTAACATGGTGATACATATTTCAAGGTTTGATAATGCTATTTATAATTCTTAGATTGTTTGACCCTTGCCCTCCGTTCATTTTAGTGACTATCATACTACCACCATTCTCAGAAGTACAGACACAACTTTTGTAATTATTCCCTATAGAGAGACATGAAGATTATTTCCTACATCTTCAATGGATTTTATAAAAATATCTATTGTTCAAAGCAATAAAATAGGCTTATTTTATAAAAACACTGACTGATGGCCATAATGAGGTATGTTGAATCATCAGTCTGAATCTGGCTCTATGAAATATTTGTGTGAGCATAAAGACACATATAATATCACATGAACAAGTGGAGAAATCCCAAGGTAAAATGATTTAGGCAGCCAAATCAATCACAGATGATGAAAAAAGTAATTATTTGCTAATGAACAACAGACCTGGAGTATGGACATAATACACTAATTATTGAGATGCAGGATTTAAGTGATAAGAGTTCAGACCCTGACAAGGGCTCTTCCAGGTGTATGAACAATTAGTTTTAAGGCAGGGTAACTAACTGCTGGCTGCCTAGGAACACAGTAGTCCTAGTTTTTGCTGTAGACAACACTAGCTTATTATAAATTCATGAGTGGGAAAGGGAATCACCATTAACTACAAAGATTTCCAAAATTTAACCACTGACAGTCTAAGGCTGTTGAGCTATTTTCCCTGCCCGGAATCCTGCTGACTGGGCCAACTGTACAGCTAGGGCTGGGTCTGGAGCTCACAGACCCTTCAAGCCCATTCACAGACTGGGTCATAAACCATTCATATGCCAGGCTGGGTCCCCAGACCCCTCACGCACCAGGCTGGGTCCCCAGACCCCTCACGCACCAGGCTGGGTCATCAGACCCCTCACACACCAGGCTGGGTCACCAACCTTTCACACACAGGTCCATGAGCTAGGTAACCAGCCAAAAGATCCTTGGAGCCGTAGGTTCAAGAGCATGGCTGTGTGGGGTGGCCACCCGAGGCAGTCAATGCCAGCCAAGGTGGCAGTGCAGCCCAAGTGTACTAACTCCACCCACACACAACTTATTTACAAAGAATGTGCCACACTACCCCCAACCAGACCCAAGGTGAGGGGCTTGACCAAATTATTCTACTTTCCCAACAATCCACCCCTTCAGGGTCGCTCACAGTACAATCTACATGCGTTCAGAATCTCCTGCGATGTTCCCTTAGTGAGGATAAATGACCCTTACATTTACATAACATATTGTCCATTCAATATGCCTTAAGGCTTGTAGTTCTGTCCTTTTAACTATTAGCCGCATATGTCCAGTTAGTAGTCACCATTGTTGTGATCCTCCATAGGAATCCTGCAGTCATACTGATGGGAAATTCAATGCACATTCAGTAAGCTGACATGCCAATCACACGACTCTGGTGCAGTGCCTGCAGCCAGAACACTATGGGTGAAAAGACAGAAGGGTTATTGGTACCAATAGGGGAAGTTCTCGCCCCTCTGCTAAGATACCTGCTAAGTTTGCCATACTTAGAAAGGATGATTGCACAAATTAGGTATCTTACCTGGCTTATGATACCATACTTTATCTGCTAACACTGTTGGATCTGTAGGTTCTACATGTAACAGTATAGAGGAACTCATAATTGGCCATAACGATAATACAAATGTGCCCTTTGGGATGGAGCGCTTATCTGTTCCAGGCCATATTACCTTTACTCAAGAAAGCCAGGTACTTGTCACCCAAGGTGAAACTTGCAAGTCTTCCTCTAATCCTTTTCCCCAAGGCCCTATTAAACCTACCCAGCATATATGGGGCGGGGGGAGCTTTTATTCTCCAAGGCCATTCCCATTGTACTGTCTGTCCCTGCTGCAAACAGGTTGGGGCTGGTAAGAGAATATTTCCATTCTTGCCATATCCTGGCTTCAAAAACTCATCTTTAGCAGTGACTTGCAGTTGTATAGGTGCTGTAGCCCTGTGCAACAGGACTTCCACTGGAGAGGGTCCACCTTTGTGGGGTCTCTCATTTAGAATTCTGTTGGCCATAACCTCCGTGTCTACCCCTTTAGGGATGGGGGTTGGGTAGATAACCTTAGTCCTTTTTTTAAAAGACCATTGTACCGTTCAATCATTCCCGCTGCCTGGGGATGATATGGCACATGTAACTTCCAGTACATGTCCAGTAAAGAGGGTTCCATTATCACTCTCTGTAACTACAGGCTGACCATACATAGCCATAAGGCTATTCAATGCCTTCACAGTGTTTACCTGGTCTGGGGCCTTACAAGGCCATACAAACAGAAGACCAGTAGCCATATCAACAGGAGTGAAGATGTATCTGAAGTTCTCTGATCTTGGCAGTGGTCCAACAGAGTCCACTTGCCATTGAGTCAGGGGTACCCTTCCTTGAGTTATTTGCCCATCTGTATGGGGCACCCGCTGGAGGTGTGGCCTCTCTTGAGCACACACTGGACAAGCACAACAGACATTCACTACATCTTCCCATTTTATAGGAAAGGCCCATCTTTGAGCCACCATCCACATGATTTTACTGCCAGCATGCTGCATTCGTCGATGTAATCACTGGGATACATCAGTAGCTGGGGCTCTCTCCAGCCATCTTACCTTAGCCAAGGCATCAGCTTCATCATTTCCTGGACTGGCTAAGGGGAAGTGTCCTGTGACATGGAAAAGAGTTAATTCTTTCTCATGTCCCAATTCCTGTAACTCTTGCCACATGGTTTGCCCTCACAGGGGTTGGTGGCTTACCATCCACCACTGATACTTCCCAATAGAAATCCAAAGGATTACCTTTGTACACATCCTAGCTCTCAATACAGACAGCTTGGGCTCATTTTTATCACCATCTATACTGCTCTCAATTCAGCTCATTGACTGCTTTGTCCTGTGCCATTTTCATACAACATGGTATCTGTTAAGGGTGGACAGCAACAGCTGTCCACAATGCTGAAGGTCCCATACTAGAGCCATCTGTATACCAAGCTTGCTCTGTGATAAGTCCCTGTCCACCATGGAAAGGTGTAGCCTCCACCTCCATGGGTAAGAGTTTTGTCAAAGTTTCCTCCATAACCTCTAGGGGTTTAGCACAGTTTGCAACTTTGGACAGAGGACTCATTGACACAGTGCTCCTTTGTTCTATATATGCTCCCCATTTAGACAAAGTGGGAGTCTGAGTTATGCCCATTTTAGGGTTCATTGCCCACATGCTCAGCCAACCTATTATGGAGGATGTTGTCCTTACTAGGACTTTGGCAGTTCCTGTGATAGCTTCAGTGGCTATCAAGGCAGAATACACAGCTGCTAACTGCTTTTCTATTAGGGTATAACACACTTCAGCACCCTTCCAGAGCTGAGAACAGAATCCTATAGGTGTGCAGAATCAGTCTTGTCTCTACCACAAACCCCATCCTAACCCCTCCTGGGTTATATGTACATCTAACTCAAAAGGCTTAGTGGGATCTGCCACTTATAAAGCCTGTACTTGTATTGCCCTTTTTGTAACCCAGTAAGCTTGTTCTACTTCCTCAGTCCAATCCCAGAGGGCTCCTTTCTTTGTTAATGCATACAGTGGGCATGCCATTTGGGCCATATGGGGTACAAAAGCTCTCCAATACCCCCAAACTCCTAAATATGTCTGTAGCTGAGCTACAATTGTGGGTTGAGGGTATGCCTGTATCTTATCTATAATAGTTTCTGGGATGACTCATCTTACCCAACCAGACCACTCCCAGGAATTTGACTGACAGCCCAGGTCCTTGCACTTTGGCTGTGTTCACGGCCCACCCACATTGTTCCAAATGACTTAACAGCATTGGAGCTTCCTGAGTTAAATCTGCAGGAGAATAAGACATTAATAACATGTCATCAATGTAGTGAAACATTGTAACCATGCTGGGCCTAGTCCATTTGGCTAGGTCCCCAGCCACCAAACCATGACAGATGGTTGGGCTATGCAGATAACCTTCGGGCAATACTTGAAAGGTTCACTGTCTTCCTCCCCAGCTGAAGGAAAACAGATCTTGGCTATCAGCTGAGATTGGAATAGAGAAAAAAGCATTTGCAAGGTCCAATACATAATGATAAGTCCCCAGCTGAGTCATCAGCTGAGTCATCAGCTGATCCATCAAGTCATGAACTGAAGCAACAGCTGCATGCAAAGGAGGCACTACTTTGTTCAGTTCTTGATAATCTACAGTCATTCTCCAGGTTCAATCAGGCTTTCTCACTGGCCATACCAGAGCATTAAATGGGCTATGAGCTGGAAAAACAATGCCAACTTTCTCTAATTCCAACATAGTGGTACTTATCTCTGCATGTCCTCCTGTTAGGTGATACTGCTTTACATTAATACATGTCTTGGTTTGGGTAACATTTGTGGGTCATGTTTAGCATGTCCTTGTAACACAGGCTTCACTGCCCGTATTCACAGCCAAAACTCACCGTTGTTTGCAGGTGCAAACCATTAAGTACATCCATATCCAAGATGTATTCAGCTACGGGAGATATGTATTCAGTATATACATGAGGAGATAATCTTCCTATGCCCAATGGCAATGACACAGCTTTGACCTCAGTAGTATGTCCTCCATAGCCATCTATACGAACTGTGGCCTCTGGAAGCTTATCTGTATTGCCATATATCAGGCTATATTCTGCACCTGTATCCACCAATGCCAAAACACGCTGCACATTTGTCCTCGACCAATATATTGCCAATTCAACATGAGGCCTCTGGTCCTCACCTGCCCCCAAAAGATGAGCACCTTGGCCTACTCCCTAATCAGAATGGAACAGTTTATCCACCTGCTTGGGAGCAACCAGAAAGTCCTTTAAATCCTCTGAGCACACCTTGCTACCTATTTCTGAACGTTTGGTGAAACACAGTTCAGGGCACAATTGCTGCCACAAGGCAAACAGGACCGCATTTGGCTGACAGTCAATTTTCTTCTTATCAACCCCTGCTGCAAGCAAGTCAAGCCACTTCTGCTTATGGCTAGTCTTGCTTGGTCCCTTCGGGATAAAATCCCAAGCATTTCTTGGGGGTTTGGTCTTAGCCACCTTTCGGACCCCTTTTGCTTGTCTACTATCATCTACTTCACCGAAGCCAGCTATTATAGTCATTACCTCATGTATAGTACAACCAATGCATAGGTCCAGTTGGCCATCAGTGACCCAAAGTACATTGACGAGGCATTTTGCAGCACTATGGCTCTCATGCTGCCTGTAAAGTTTTCATCATCTAGACCACGAGTGTTCAGATTAAACATGGACTGCTGCATCCCCAGCTCCTGAATGGTTTGGACCAGCTCAGCATACATTTGCCATTTACTAGCAATCTTGGGCAGTTCCCCTGCATTTGCCCACACAGTTTGGGCAGTTGCACTCACTCAGTCCATCAAGGAGTGATTACCTCACCCTTGTGCCTATCTGTGACTATTCTGCAGCCGTTGCCTCAGGGATGGATGTGTGGTAATGGAGGCCAATTTCTTCACCTCCTCACCAGAACACATCACACTATCTACCTCTAGGTCCCATACCATAACAGTCAAGCAGCCAGGGTCTCCCCATGTTTCTGCCTGAACTGTCTTCCCAAGTCAACCAGTTCAACCTGGGTATACAGGACATAGGTGGTGAACTGGGTCACCTGTGGATCGCCCACCAGTTCTCCATCCAGTCCCATAGGCTGCTCGTGCTTCATTTTCTGATACACAACAGGTCATGCCTGGAAACGCATGGTTTCCCCCAACTCATCACAGGGTTGGTCATCTTCCCTCGTGTGAGAGGCAGGAGTGGCCAGTCACTGCATGTCATCCTCCAGGATATTTATCCGTGCTTACAACAACTCTGCTTTATACCACAAATCTCGGTCAGTTTCCAGCATTGTGAGCAGCAGTCAGGCTCTGGTCAGCAGAAAAGTGGCCTCCAGGCACCACGTGCTCAAGGACAGCCACATTTCATCCCCCTCCCAAGGAGTTTTCCATTGTAGTACCTGGTCTGTGCTGCCTTGCAGTACAGTGTGCAGCAACTAGATCCTGGTCAGCAGGAAAGTGGCCATAAGGCAGAGCATATTTGAAAGTAGCCACATCTCCTCCTTCTTTCAAGGGCTTTCAGCTCCTGTACCTTCTCAGAATCCTGTCACAGACTACACCAATTGTCAAGCTCTTTTACCTGCCCATAATCCCGCTGACTGGGCCAATTGTAGAGCTAGGGCTGGGTCTGGAGCTCACAAATCCCTCAAGCCCATTCACAGACTGGGTCACAAACCCTTCACATGCCAGGCTGGGTCCCCAGACTCCTCACACGCCAGGCTGGGTCACCAACCCTTCACACACAGGTCTATGAGCTAGGTAACCAGCCATAAGGTCCTTGGAGCTGTAGGTTCGAGAGCATGGCTGCATGGGGTGGCCACCTGAGGCAGTCAATGCCAGCCAAGGTGGCAGTGCCACCTATGTGCACTAACTCCACCCACACACAACTTATTTACAAAGAATGTGCCACACCACCCCCAGCTGGACCCAAGGCAAGGGGCCTGACCAAATTATTCTACTTTCCCAACAAAGGCAATGATGGATATACTTGTAACATAGGTGTGGGATGATTCATTTTTCAAAAAGCAAGATATAAAACAATATCATCTTCAAAATTAATTACTTTTCTAATACTAGTGAAAGTTAAATTATGAGAAAATAGTTGAGAAAAAAATCATAATCTCTAAAATAAAAATGTAGTAAAGGTGACAAAGTTCATCCTAAACCACATATTTTTATATGTCTCTAAAGAATGATGATGGTTTATAGGGAAATTCTGAAACATAATTGAAAAGTTGGGACCCATTCTACATATTTTCTTATATTTTTCTCCAATAAAGATTTTGATTTGAGTTCTATTTCCTTTGCTACTTTCACCTGCCTGAAGTCATAATCTTCCAATTGCAACATAAAATAACTTTTCTATAACACCAACTGTGACACTTCAAACAGAGGACTACTCTTTGAGATTTCAAAAAGCAGCAGGAAATGACTGTCAAAAGTAAAAAAAAAAAAAAAAAAAAAAAAAAAAAAAAAAAAAAACCTCTTAGCAAAGAACTAAGCAGCAGAAATTCGGAGAACATAATATAAAAACAGAAGTGACCTCCCAGAGAAGGTCTAATTCTCCAAAATATTTCATGGATTCTGTTAGGCCACTTTCACAAAATATAATCAGCCAGGATTCATCTTGGAAATAATGGCAAATCTTCAGAATGCAGAGAGTTTAGGGCCCAGGAATTGTTTGAAACACAATTCTAAAGAATCTCACTATTCCAACTAAAAATCTTATGAAAAAACTATTAGTTTTTTAGACTTGATTGAGTTAATATTTGTAAGTCAAGACATGAGATAAATATTAAGGAAACATACTATAAACAATAGAAATGTTACAATTCTCCACTAACTTAAAAGCTTCCTCTATTTATTCAAAGAATTTTTAACAATCATAGAATTAAAAATTTACCCATATCAAATTATGAAATAATTTTGAAATGAAGAAGTGTTTAAAAGATGTTATTTGGAAGACATTATTAAATCCTAAGAAAATCTCAAGTTTAACAACTGCATAATATCCATTCCCAAAAACAGTTTTTAATACCACTCAAGCTAAAAAAAGGAAAAGAAAAAAAAATCTAGATTGTTTTGGGGATGAAAATAGATAATGTGCATGAAAGTACTTTATAAATATAGCATCCTTCACATGAAAGGAATTGTAACAATCGTAGTTATGGGAGTTGACACAAGTGATCACACATTCAGATTCCAGGATTTTCCAGAATATATTTCTCACAATCACTTGGTTTTGATTCTTTCAATCCAAAACTACTATTTTTTCATTGTGATTTGCTGAGGAGACACTTTCTTTTTACCTTGAGTACTGCATCTCTTGGGAATATTTCAAGGAAGTATACTAGTGGAAGAAAGGTCTATTTGTTTCTTATGTAGCTCATCTAAAAGGCTTTTACATCTCTTAGTATGGATTTTCCTGAAAACAGAGTCTGAGATGAGAACATGTGTGCAAAGCTTATTGCAGGGAGAAAGTGAAGAGAGAAGAAGCACAAGTTAATAAAACAGGAAGTTGTCAAGGTCACTGCTATAAATAACAGAGGCTCAATTCTACCAGGACTTCCATGAAATATATGGAATTCTGTGCTTGAAGAGCACCAGGCTGGAACTTTTATCTACCGACTTTGGCCTCCCCTGGGTTGGTGGTTCCCCACAGGATTAAGTCCCTCATACTTCCAAGCTGTGATTGTACAGGGCTGAAGAAGCTTCCATTGTGTTGGAGAAGACCCTGTAGAAAAAAGAGGACGGACACACAGTGAACCCTTGAGGTAAGATGCTGCTAGTGTGAGGTCAGTCTGAGTGCACACAGAACTGACTGCAGCAGTGGAGTATTAGTGGGTGAGTTTTCTATCACTGCATAATGAATTACCACAAACAGCAGCTGAAAAAAACACCCATTTATTAGCTCACAGTTTCTAGGGGGTCAGTGGTCCAGGCATGGCATAACTAGACTCTCTGTTCAGAGTCTCCCTGGACTGAAAACAAGGTATTGGCCAGGGCTCTGATTCTCATCTGGACTCAGGGTCCCCGTCCAACCTCATTGGTTGTTAGCAGAATCCATTTCCTTGTGGTTACAGGGTTGAAGTTCTGTTTTCCTGCTACCTAACAGCTGAAAACTGCTCTCAGTTCCTAGAGGTTTTCCACATTTTCTTGCCTTGTCCCCCTACTCCTGTCCACCAATCCTACTCCCCCACATGAAGCATTCACAAGATGAATATCTGCTTTCTCCTAGGCTAGTAGGAGCGAATCTCCCTGACTTCCTCTTCTGCCACCATTAAAAAAACTCTGCTTTCAATGGATTCGTGTAATTAGGTCAGATAATCTTCCTATCTTAAGGTCAACTTATTAGGACTCTAATTGTATCTGCAAAGTCCCTTCAGAGGAGCACCTAGATTAGTGTTTGATTAAATAAGTAGGAAAAGGAGTGTGTGCACTGAGGGCCAGGAGCTTGGGGAGCATTTTAGAATCCCGCCCACCCCAGACTGAACTCAAAGATTGGCTGAGGGGATGTGACGTGTGACACCAAAGATGCTGCTGTAGCAATTTTTAAAGGTGAGTTTGGTTTTTGCTTAACAATTTCAGTAAGAGAAGCCAAAGTCTACCAAGACGGGTCTGAACTAAGTACCCCTTTAAATTTGGTTTGAGAAATAATTTGATCATATTTTTCTGGTACTCAAATAAAGAACCAAATAGAATGGATCTCAACATCCATCACAGCCTACGTTTTCAGTTATTTTCTATGATACCTTTTACATAGGGTGCTTAACTAACTATTTCTGTTAAATGAAGATGATGCCATAAAACTGCACTGAAGAACTGTGCAACTACTAAAAAAGGTAAAGTGGGAGATGTTAAAAGATTTACTTCCCATTTATCCTGTAGTTTGAGCACTATTTGAATGAATTACAACAGACTCAATTAATTTTTCATACATAATTGTTACATTTTATCTAGCCTATTAAATCCAACATTTAAATTTAAAAAAACCCAGTTACTGTAAATTAAATATCTGCCAATTTTATGGATATAAGCACATGCTAATCTTCATACTAGAAGATGAGCCATGAAGATTGCAAGAAACCAAGCTATATTTAGAAGCATATTACTAGAACTGGGTATTTAAATTTTAGCTCTGCTAGACCTTATATGAAGTGCTTTTCCATTTTGTAAAAATCATGTTCAACAGTTCTTCTAATTGTATCATTTAACTACTAGACAGCCTGGTGACATTACCTATTTTTATGCAGACAATAGCAGTGTTGCATGTGTGGCTACTGACACACAAAAGCAGCAGTCTAGCTTTTCTGAATACATTTCCAGCTCTTTATGGCACCTCTGGTAATCTCCAATGTGGCTTCCTGAGCAGCTCCCTGAGCTATTGATGAGCAGGAGGGAAAAAAAATAGAAATACAAATCATAGGGGGCACCTTCTTTACTCTCTCTGCGCCCTGATCATTTTCCTGCTCTCTGGCTTGAGAGAGGGAGTATCATACATATGTGTGAACACTTACTATATGCCAAGCACTATGCTGAGAAGCACAGCCAGCATTCTGAAACTTATGCTATACCATCATGAAGGGGGCAAATAGATTAATTTTTTAAAATTGCTACTCAAGTTCTAGAGACATCAGTAAACTTTATCTCAGGTCCTTCAAACCAAGATGACAGGAAATACAGCTTCATAAAGTACTAAAAAATGCTGCACAAAAATCTGCCACCAAGTACACTTCAATATGAAGCATTTAAAGAAGCCAAGACTTCTTTTCCTCTTCTACAATATGCCATTTATTGAGCCATCAACAGAACTTTTATTATCAAACACTGATTTACCAAATGTAACAATGACTATAGAATTATTATCTACTTTAAAATAAAAAAATGTGACTACCAGAGCACTTCCTTCAGATTGGAATTTATTTTCTCTTCATTTTTTTCTTAAATGCCATTCACCTTTGAAAAATAAGACAAAAATGTTCTCATATGCCATGGACGCATACCTGAAAAGTGCTATGTAGTAATGCTACAGCAGCACCAGTCAGACCTCTGAGTCCTGTCCTCCCAAACTCACTAGCCAGTCCTCACTGCCCTCACTCAGGCAGGAATCATGATGGGTTTTAAGAGCAATCATTTACGGAAGCAAAATGATAGAAAACTACTGCCGCATGCACTTACTGTTACTTGTCACAGAAGGTTGATTCTTGTTTGGAGGGAACAAAGTGTCTTCATCAATTAAAAGACTACTAAATTGTGATTCATAGCTCAAATGCCTTGGCTCAAATACTCTAAAAGCAGAACGTTAAGCAAAGTCTTTAAATTGTCCCTGTGGATTTTGTAGGACATAGCAGGCTAGACGAGGATGAGAACTTTCACCAAGCAGACTGCTTCCAAATACAGCATTATAAACTTCCAACCCACATCTTGTAGAATCTCATGTAATATTGAGGAACCAACAGTAAAGTTCATGTATCTCTTTTTCCTTTTAAAGGCTCCTGATAGGTCCTGGAATTGGAAGTGATATTCCATAGCTGGAAATGAACACCCATATTGCATTATACCATTTAGTTCAACTCTCACTGAGTTCAGAACAAACAAAGTACAAAATCATTTGTTTCCTGTGCAATGGATAAGTTAAACATATTTAGTGTAAACAGATTTGGGGGGGTAGTATTAATATGCAATCACAATGTAAAAATAAAACTACGGGGATTTTTTCCAATTTGCTGAGTCATACATTTACATTTTCAAAATAAAAAGTATATAGGATCAATGAAAGAAATACATTATTTCTGAAGATAGCTGCAAATTAAATGTTTAGCATAAGTGATCTGCACTATCATCAGAAAACCTTATTTTGTACATAATTTGTACAAGTCCCTGTCCTAGGCTATTCAAAGGGAAACAATAAGTATATGATGATCTCTTAAAGAGATTATAATCTACAAATAAATCATTAACATTATAGTTCCATGAATGTTACATATAAGAAAAGTATCTCTTTAAATAAAGCAGAAAGGTTGTTTATTTTTTACAGTATTTTTCTTTAGAATAGCAATGAATTCAAAGTATAAGCTTCAAAATATTATACCAAAATATAATTTTTATTTGCAAAATGACAAATAAACGTAAATCAAATTTTAAATTATAGAAGGAAGCCTGATATACCATAACTTGTATTTTCAGAGATGAAAGTCTTTTCTGCAAAAGATAATTCATGGGTTATTTTCCCATTTGGATTAGTATTTACACATTAGATATAATTTTGATCATTTTATTATTAAATGCCATATTAATTCTTGTTTAGTCATTTTGCTGGAGATGCTTGAATCATGGAGGAGTCATACTTCTGGCTCAAGTTCCCATTGAGAAACCAAGGGAACAGTCCAGCAAGCAAGCTCGAGTCAGAAGCAAATCCAACAGACACATGTTCTTCACTAAGCAGATAACCCAGGGAAGTGGGAGGCACAGTGTTTGTGACATTGGCTTTAGATAGGAGGCTTATGCTTTAAAAAAGCTCTTATTAAGTGAATGACCCATAAGTTTAACCTCTTTTCCATGTTGTAAAATAATGCATCTCAGACAGTAAATGATAGTAGTTTTTAAATAGTAATTAAAATATTTTTAAACAGTAATTGAAATAGTAGAGGTATTGTGTAATCATATAACAACCAAACAAATTAAATAATATTTCACCATTTTTTAGATAAAGATATTGAGGCTCAGAGAAGTTAGATAACTTGCTCAAGAACACCCACCCAGACCATGTTGAAGCTAAGATTTGAATCCAGATCTGTCTGGTTTTTCACTTATACTAGACTATCAACTATATTCTACAATTCTCACAATCCTCAAAGGAGATATTTTTATTTTTATTTTATTTTTAATTTCCTCATGTTATTTATAGTCTCTGTAATTAGTTCTCTAGGACTGCCATAATGAAGTAACAAAAACTGATGCCTTAGAACAACAGACATGTATTGTCTCTCAGTTCTGGAGGCTAGAAGTCTGAGATCAAGGTATCATCAGGGTTGTTTTTTCCTGAGGGCTGTGAGGGAGAACCTGTACCAAGCCTCTCTTTTAGCTTCTGGTGGTTTGCTGGCAATCTTCAGTTTTTGGGGTTTCTGTTGTATCACCCCAATCTTTGCCTTCATCTTCACATAGTGTTCTTTCTGCATAAGTGTTCATGTCCAAATTTTTCCATTTTATAAGGACACCAGTCATATTGGATTAGGAACTCACCCTACACCAGTATGACCTCATCTTAACTAATTACATTTGCAACAAGCCTATTTCCAAAAAATGTCACATTCTGAGTTATCAGGAATTAGGACTTTAATATAGGCATACTTCATTTCATTGCACTTCATGGATATTGTGTTTTTTACAAATTGAAGATTGGTGGCAACCCTGCCCTGAGAAAGTCTATCAGCACCATTTTTTCCAACAGCATATGCTCATTACATGTAACTGTGCCACATTTTGGTAATTCTTTCAATATTTCAAACTTTGTTATTATTATTATATCTCTGATGTTGATCTGTGATCAGTGATCTTTGATAGTACTATTGTAGTTGTTTTGGGGTGCCAAGAACCACATCTATATGAGATGGAAACCTAATCAACAAATGGGCGTGTTTTCTGACTGCTGCACCCACTTGCTATTGCCCATCTCTCTCCCTCTCCTCAGGCTTCCCTGTTGCCTGAGACACAACAATATTAAAATCAGAACAGAAAATAACCTTACAATGGCCTCTATTTGTTCAAGTGAAAGGAAGAGTCTCACATCTCTCACTTTAAATCAAAAGCTAGAAATGATTAAGCTCAGCAAGGAAGGCATGTCAAAAGCCAAGACTAGCCAAAAGCTAGGACTCTTGTGCCAAACAGTTAGCCAAGCTGTAAATGCAAAAGAAAAATTATTGAAGGAAACTAAAATATTCCAGTGAACACATGAATGATGAGAAAGCAAAACAGCCTCATTTCTTATAAGGAGAAAGTTTCAGTGGTCTGAATAGAAGATCAAATCAGCCACAACATTCTCTTAAGCCAAAACAGAATCCAGACAATGGCTCTAACACTTTAATTCCACAAAGGCTGAAAGAAATGAGAAAGCTGAAGAAGTTTGAAGCTAGCAAAGGTTGGTTCATGAGGTTTAAGGAAAGAAGCAGCCTTAAAAAGTGGAAGGTGAAGTAGCAAGTGCTGGTGTAGAAGCTGCCGCAAGTTATCCAGAAGATCTAGCTAAGATTATTGATGAATGTGGGCTACACTAAAAGACATATTTTCAGTGTATTGGATGAAGATGTCTTCTAAGATGAAGATGTCTTTAATGGCTAGAGAGGAGAAGTCAATTCCTAGCTTCAAACAGCAGGCTGACTCTCAGGTTAGGGGCTAATACAGTTAGTGACTTGAAGTTGAGGCCAATGGTCATCTACCATGGGGGACAGGGTCACCCCTGAGACCCAATATAAATGCATAGGGGGTCTGAGAAGTACAGGCAGCGGAAATTGAACCCAGACACAACCAGGGAAAGAGAACACCAACAACACCATTTTCACATGGGCAGCCCTCCATAGCCACTGCAATTGCCATGGCTGCTGCAAAAGCAGCTAGTCTCTATAGCAGCAGTCACAGCCACCGTGCAGTCACACCAGACTCTCAACTTCACTGATATAAGGAGAGACACCAGCAGGGACCAAAAAAAAAAAAAAGAAGAGGCCCTCTCTCTCCACAAAGCTCACTCCAGAATGATAGAAGAAGCATGTGATTTATGATAATAGGGGAGGGCTTGATCATACCTGTCTCAGTACTGGACAGATCATCTAGGCAACAAACCAACAGCAAAACAGTTAATCTATCAGATGGAGAGAACAAACCTATGGTTATCAGTGGAAGGAGGGAGAAGGAAGAGGGGATGAGGAAAGGAGGGGAGGGGAAGGGGAGATATTAGATAAATGGCATAAAGAATAAGTATGATTTGTAACAATGAATATGCTAATAAAAATTAAAATAAAAACCAAAATCTGTAGGATATTGCAAAAGCATTACTAAGAGGGAGGTTTATCACAATAAACATCAAAAGAATAGAAACATTTCAAATGAACAACCTAACGCTACACCCAAACACTAGACAAACAAGAACAATCTAATCCCAAAATTAGTAGATGGAAAGAAATAATTAAGATTAGAGCAGAACTAAATAAAATAGAGACCCAAAATATGATACAAAAGATCAATGAAACAAAGAGTTTGTTTTTTGAGAAGATAAACAAAATAGACAAGCCATTAGCTAGAATAACTAAAAAAAGAGAGAAGACCTAATAACAAAAATCAGAAATGGAAAAGGAGACATTACAATAGCAGGGAAATACAAAAAAAAATTGTATAGAGACTACTATAAACTATTATATACTAACAAATTTGAAAACCTGGAGGAAATGGATACATTTCTGGGCACATACAAACTACCAAGACTAAACCAAGAAGACATAGAAAACCTGAACAGACCAGTAACAAACAATAAGATTGAAGCAGTAATCAGTAGTCTCCAACAAAGAAAAGCCCAGGACCAAACAACTTTATGGCTGAATTCTACCAAACCCTTAAAGAGGAAGCAATACCAATTCTCTCCAAACTATTCCAAAAAATTGAAACAGAGACCATTCTCCAAAACTCATTCTATGAGGCTAGCATCATCCTGATACCAAAACTAGACAGAGATACAACGAAAAAAAGAAAACTATAGGCCAATATCTCTGATGAACATAGATGCAAAAATTCTCAACAAAATATTAACAAATAGAATACAGCAACACATCAAAAAATTTATACACAATGATCAAGTGGGATACATCCCAGGGATGCAAGGACAGTTCAACAAAAACAAGTCAATAAATGTGATATACCACATCAACAAAACCAAGGACAAAAAAAACGTGATTATCTCAATAGATGCAGAAAAAGCATTTTACCAAATTCAACATCAAATTAGGTATAGAAGGAAAGTATCACAACGCAGTAGAAGCCATATATAACTAAGCCACCACCAATATCATCCTGAATGGGGATAGGCTGAATGTATTTCCCTTCAGAACAGGAACAAGACAAGGATGCCCACTCTCACCACTCCTATTTACCACAGTAGTGGAAGTACTAGCCAGAGCAACCAGGCAAGAAATAAAGAGCATCCAGAGTGGAAGAGACAAAATCAAACTGTCCCTGTTTGCAGATGACATGATCCTATATAGAGAAAAACCTAAAGACTCTACCAAAAATCTCTTAGAGCTGATAAAAAATTTCAGCAAAGTTGCAGGGTACAAAAACAACACACAAAAATTAGTAGTGCTTTTATACTCCAATAACAAACTAGCAGAAAAAGAAATCAAGAAAGCAAGCACATTTACAATAGTCACCAAAAAAAAAAAAAAAAAACCTAAGAAAAAATTAAACCAAGGAAGTCAAAGATCTGTACAATGAGAATTATAAATCACTGCCAAAAGAAGTTAAAGAGGACACAAAAAGGTGGAAAGACATTCCATGCTCTTGAATTGGAAGAACTAACATTATGAAAATGTCCATACTACCCAAAGCGATGTACAGATTCAATGCAATCCCTATCAAAACACCAATGATATTATTCACAGAAATAGAAAAACAATCCTAACATTCATAAGGAACAACAAAGGCCCTGAATAGCCAAAGCAATCTTAAGCAAGAAAGAAAAAGCTGGAGGCATAACACTACCTGACTTCAAACTATACTACAAAGTTATAGTAAACCAAGCAGCATGGTACTGGCATAAAATAGACACTCAAACCAACAAAATATAATAGAGAACCCAGAAATCAATTCGCATACTTACAGCTAATGATGTTCAACAAAGGTACTAAGAACATACATTGAGGAAATGACTGCCTCTTCAATAAATGGTGCTGGGAAAACTGGATATCCATATTTTGAAGAAAGAATCTAGACCCATACTTCTCACCATATACCTAAATCAACTCAAAATGGATAGTGCTGCCATATGATCCAGCAATCCTGCTTCTGGGTGTATACCCAAAGGAATAGAAATCATCATGCTGAAGGGATACCTGCACTCCCATGTTTATTGCAGCTCTATTTCCAATAGGCAAGAGTTGTAAACAACCTAAATGTCCATTGACAGATGACTGGATAAGGAAAATGTGGTGTGTATATACAATGGAATACTACTCCGCCATTAAAAAAATGAAATTCTGTCATTCACAGCAACATGGATGAACTTAGAGAAAATTATGTTAAGTGAAATAAGCCAGGTACAAAAAGAGAAATACTACATGTCCTCACACATAAGTGGGAATTGAAAAAAAAAAGAAAAGAAAGAAAGATCAACAATCACAATAATTCCTTGAACTTTCAAAAGGGGGGAACAGAACTGAGGACACCAAAGGTGGGAAAGGGGGAGGAGGAGGGGAAGCTAGTGTGAAATTGGTAAAGGGCCACAAAAGATGTTTACATTTTATAACGGTAAGATTAAAAAAAAGAAAAGTTGCCAAAATATACCTGAAATTGATAAATGATTCAGAACATAAACACAGTGATTTTAGTAGAAAAAAATCCATACAGCTATAATGTAAAATAAAATAGATAAAAGATTAAAAATAAGATAAAAGAAAATTGTGTACTTTATAGTGTAAAAGGACAACAGGAGTAATATGATTAGAGTGATGCTATAAGATACTCACTCAAAGCAAAGGCCACCATAACTGTAGTAATAAAGTTTTATGTCAAAATAAAGACCTAGCTCCATGAAGAAAAAAAAAAATTAGAAAGAAACCATGCCATATTGTTTACACTTTGGTTACGTATTTCTCCCACCAAATATTCTATTTGATCACTCATAAGTTCCTCCTCCCACAAAACACTAGCACATGAACACAATTCAGCCAAGTTTTTTGACACTTTATAACAAGGATTGACTCTTCCCATTTCCAATATCATGTTCTTCATTTCCATCTGAGACCTTATCAGAATGGCCTTTACCATCCATATTGCTACCAACATTCTGATCAAGACCACTTGATAAGAAGATTGAAGCCTTCTCTAGAGCTCTTGTCTTCTTCTGAGACCTCACCAGAATTGCTCTTAATGCATTATTCACAGAAATGCAGCCTTTTTCTAGACTGCTTCTCCAAATTCTTCCAGCCTCTACCCATTATTTAGTTCCAAAGATGCTTCCACATTTTTAGATATTTGCTACAGCAGTACCCCCACTTCTTGTCACCAATTTATGTCTTCATATGTTCTGGCTGCTGTAACAAAATACCTTAGACTAGATAAATTCATAAACAACAGAAACCTATTTCTCACAGTTCTGGAAGCTGGGAAATCCACAATCAAGGCACCAGCAGATTCCACATCTATGAGAGTCCTGTTCGTCAGAGATGTCACCCTCTATGTGCCCTCATGTGGCAGCTCCCTCAAGCTTCTTTTATAAGGGCTCTTCCCACATGTGTAATCATCTCCAGAAGTCTCCACCTATTAATATCATCACCTTAGAGGGTAGTTTACAACATATGAATTTGAAGGCAGGGAGGAGAACACAGATATTTAGATCATAACGCTTTCCACACCTTTGAGTTTTTCATCACTAAAGATTTTTCATTTGCATTTGGCTCCCAGGGATTACTTGTCATATATCACAAGTTGATATATTCCTGCCTCAGGTTGTTTATCTGTGTTTATCTTGCCTTCACAGTAGCAGCACTGATTCTTGAGTCAGTCTGTTGACCTGTACCTCACCCAGTTTTTCCTGGAAGATGCCGGGACATTTTTCCTACAAGTGTCCACATCTATCTTTTCAGACATCATCAATCTAACTCAATTTATTCTCAGTTTCTGAAATTGGTTACATAACAGCAGCTTTGAGCATTTGTTACATCTCTGTTAGACTTCTCTTGACCTTAAGGGGATGATATGTCAGGACCTGAAATGTCATGCTTTTATTTATTCAAGTATACTCTGCTATTCATAAATGAGAAATTCAAAAATCCAATATTACATCATTTATTAAATATAAAATAATATATGTTATATAAATTTGAAACATCTGGATGTCCATGAGTTCTCTCAATAATGAGTTCCAATTAATATGGATTCTTATGGAGTTTCAATCAAGATGGCAGAATAGACAGTTCCCAGCATCACTCTCTCCACAAATCAACCAATCTGCAATGATAAAAATGTAACATCAGTCAAGCTGGGGCCACTGGAGCTCAGGGTAAGAGAAGGAGAGACCCACGGAGTTCATGAAGGCAGGAGAAACCACAATGAAAGAAAGAAAAAACTGCTCGGAGCATTTTGGGCCATGGCTGCTTTAAGGCTGGAGATGATGAGCACAAGGAGCAGGAGCCGGCAGAAGCCACAGCTGTGCCCTTTAGATGGAGTTACTTGGAGGTGGCAAGAGAGAAGAGGGCCTTTGCGGCACCCAGGACAGCAAAGGTTCCCATGGACCCACGCAGGAGCAAGGAGCCACAACAACTGAAAAAAGGGAGCCATTCAGAGGCCAGTGAGTCATCGCAAGGGACTGGCACAGAGCCTGTCCCATGGGAAGTGTTTGGAGCATGGGTGGTGGGGTAGACGGGCCCACCAGGAGAACACTGGGACACAGCAAGGACAGCCAACCCACCCCCCAGTCAGCACAGGACCACTCGGGGGAGACTGGTCGGGAATGCAGAATTGCATCGGGTGCAGTTTGATGAAAAAACTCAGGCCCAGATCAGATATTCCACAGAAAACAGATCCACTGGGTCTCTGGAGAGCCAGAAGTACCAACAAGGCCAACCATTAAACCCTGAACTAAACAAAAAGCCTTCCCTAGGGAAACAGCAGCAAAGCAACAATTTAACTCAACTACCCAGCTCAAGTGCTGGTTCCCGCAGGAAGTTCCCCTGTTCTAGAAGTAAGCAAAGGACAAAAAATTGGTTCTGGCCCAGGCACACCACTAGGGCCTTGGGGCCTTCTTGGGAACTGAGGCTTGGAGCCGGGGACCAGACCCCACTCCCACAACCGGGCACACCACGCCAGCACCTTGGGGCCCACCCAGGGACCTGAGTCATGCAGAAGGGGACCAGACACCCCTCCTACAACCAGGCACACCAAGCCAGTGCCTTGGGGCCCAACCAGGGACCCAAGGCATAGAGAAAGGGACCGGGACCCACCTCCCACAACCAGACACACCATGCCAGCGCCTCGGGGCCTGCCCTGGGACCAGAGGCATGGAGAAGGGAACGAGACATACCCCAGAACCAGGCACACCGCCAGCTCCAAGGAGCATGCCATAAACATCACCTCCATGTGGGTGGCCCACCACAGCCACCACAAGAACCATGTCTGCGACGAAAGCGGCTAGACACCTCAACCACCATGCAGATGATCTGTCAATCACTGGAGTGCATTGACACAAGGAGAGTCACCAGCAGAGATAAAGAAAAGAAGAGGATGTCTTGCTCCACAAAGCCCATTTCAGAGTGACAGAAGAAGCATGTGCTCTATGATAATATTGGGGGAACTGATCACACCTCTCAGCATTAGACAGATCATCTAGGCAACAAATTAACAGAGTAACCACTATTCTTTCAAAAGGAGAGAAGAAATCTAGGATAATTAGAGAGAGGAGGGGGGAGGGAGTGGGGGATTGGGAGAGACTGTAGAAGGGGCATAAAGAATAATTATGATTTGTAACTATATATATACTAGTAATATTGATTTGGTCAACATATCTCTATGTTGAACCCCCAAAATATATATAATCATTTTTGATTCAATAAATAAAATAAATTTAAAAAATAAAAAATATAAAATAAAAATATGGATCCTTATGGAGAGGCAAGATAAAAAAGTTTAAGTGCTTAGTCTATTGTGTCTGGCAGGACCAAGTTCAGATCCTATTTCTACCCCCAAGTTCTGTGAACTTGAGCAAGTTAATTAACCTCAATAACTTCATGTGTAAAATGGGAAATAAAAATAGCACTTGCACATAATGTTGTATTTGTGTAAAGCAGTGTTTCTAAAAATTGCCCAGTAATAAAAATCACCTGGAACACATTAAAAACACAGATTCTAAGATCTTTTTCTGGAAAATATGATTCAGAAGATCTAGGAATTGAGCTTATTAATCAGTATTTTTAATAAGTTCCCCAAATGATTAGTATCATCAGGCAAGTTTAGGAAATATTGCTATGCTGCCCAGTTTATATCCCATTCAGCAAATGTTAGTGTTATTCCCTTTTTTATATTTATCAAAATTTATTTTCCTAGAGACCCATGGGAACAAAGCTAACTAGATGCTCACCAAGGGAGTTTCCTCTTCCTGGGCACACCTCTAAACTGCAGTTCTCAGGTCTTGCTTCTAAGTCATCCTGTGAGATTAGCCATGTCAGCAGAAGTAGTGTACTTTTTTCTCTTTATTCACCTTCGTCCAGTCTGATGGTTTTATATATTCAAGGTGACCTTGAAACCATAAATTAAAGATGGCAAACCCACAGTATGCCAATTACATGGGTCCCTAAATGACTTTGCAGCACCAGATCTTCCACTAACCCATACTGGACTGCAACATGAGCAAGGAGTAAAGCTTTATTGTGTTAAACCACTAACTTTTGGAGTTGTTGCAGCAACTAGCATTACATATCTTAACACATTCACATTACCTCATCTAGGATTACTGAAACTGGTCTCATTTTCTTCATTCAGGCTTCCCATCTCCAACCCAGCTTGCATACCACTGCCTGACACTAATCTTCTTAAGACCACATTTTCATCACCTCACTTGCCTAGACCAGTATATACAAGTATTAGTGACTTATTTTACTTATTTCATTAGGTCAGAATCCCTCATCTTGTTTTTGAAAACCCTAACTATCCTATCCTAACTATCTGAAATTTATTTTTATAGTACGTAAAAAAGAAAATGCCTAAGAAAAGCATAAAGAGTATTTAAAAATGCATAAAGAGTATAAAAGCATATAGGGAGATATAAAGAAGATCATTCTTTCTACCTGGAAATCTTATTCCACTTACAGTCAGAACCGCACAACATCACATACAATTTTTCTGATTTTTTAAAAATAAGGTAGCTCTGTCTTCTCCACTAAATGGCAAGATGCCATTGAAAGTGAGGGCCATGTTTCACGCTTCTTTTTTTATCCAATATCAGCCTCCATGCTAAATGCAGAACAGGAGTTCAATAAAACTTGGCTGCTTTATTTAGTGAGCCCATTTTCACAAGGTTTTGCATCCCCTTTTGTATGTTGAGAGTGTTTATTTCTGAAATGTAGTCCCTTACACAAAGCGCTGGGATAATGTTATGTGGGCGCAACAAGACAAAGTATTCCATTAATCAATAGGCAATGGAGTGACTAAAAGCTTGTGATGCTTCCTCAACATGTTGTATAAACACGTTGAGAGCTAGTATGCACAAGACACATCTCAATTTCATGTGTTCTGATAGTAGTTATTTGTTCCCAGTTACTTAAAAGTTTGGGCAAAAATACAGAAATTACCCAAATCATTAGGTTTTTTAAATGGATGATGTCAAAGGAAGAAAGAACCATATAATTATTTAGTTCATTCTCTTCATTTTATAGATGGGGAAAATGGCATTGTGGAAAAAAGACTTGACAAGGAGCCAAGTGGACCATGTTCTGGTTTCAATTCTACATGTATAGTTTGAGCAAGTCACTCAGTTTCCCTGGGTCTCAATTCTTCATCTATAAATTAAGGGAACAGGATGATATTTAAGTCCCCTTCTAGCTCTGGGATTCTAATAGTTCTCTAATACATTCACATCATACAATCCATTACGCTTTTTTTCCAAAATAAAAAATAACATTAATTTATAAATTTACATCAATAATTATTATTTCTCTATTTATACAGGACTTTGAAAAATTTATAGAATATACTGAGAATGCAAACACTGTGATATTCTACTTAGCAAAAATATGGAAAAATTAAGTTAATGAGCCTTTAGTTTAAATCAATATCAATGAATTACAGCAAAACTAAAATTATGAACTGTTTTGTGGAGTCTGTTGTAAAAGATTTTGCCTGTATTGCTTTTCTTTTTTTTTTTTTTCTTTTTTTTACCTATTTTGAGCATGTAATGAGTGAGCCTTGCCTAGTATGTAGACTATGATATAGACATAAATTAGACACAAAAAGAAAATGAACTTTTACAAGTCACCACATTCTACTTGGTGCACAGGGGAAATAAATTAGTAAATGATACCCATAAGATTTGAAAACAAAGTACACAGTGATTTATTCTAGTAATATTGCCTACAAATTAGATCTATTTTTATTCATTATAAACTGTATATCACTCATATGTCAACATAAGATCTCTTCCCCTTGAGCTGTAAGTAAAATTGTCCCCAAGATCTCACTGATCCTACAGCCTCTGACCGATTCTATAGCCTGTGCAAGCCCAAGCACTCCTCAGGTTTTATGTGAATGAACTCATACCTCCTCTGCATTCACATAGGTGGAGTCTGTTTTACTCCTCAGCAAAACAAATGTGAAATTCAACAGCCACTTCTTGCATTTCCACAAATCTACATGAAAGCATTAATGAGAGTAGAACACCTTACAGAAGATGGGGAATCATGAGGAGGAGTCACACAGCAAATTTAAGATCCTTACTAGACATGCCTTTCCCCAAAGACCCTGCTCTTCATCAGGCATCCCTCCTGTGGCACTTCCTTTATGTAACACACTCCTCTTGTCTTTCTTTGAACTCCACAACAACAAAAAAAAATATCTTTTTCATTTCATAGAGAGCAACTCAATCTTCTTTGCTAAAACTTTGTTTTTTTTTTTTTTTTTTTGTGACCGGTAAGGGGATCGCAACCCTTTGGCTTGGTGTTGCCCAAGCCGCACCCAGCCAGTGAGCGCACTGGTCATCCCTATGTAGGATCCGAACCTGCGCGGCGGGAGCGCTACTATGCTCCCAGTACCACACTCTCCTAGTGCGCCACGCTGTCGGACGCTAAAACTTTTTAAATACACAGGGCTTTGGGTTCTCCCCTTTAATTTCTAGAGCCTCTTAAAATATTTTTTCCAAGCAAAGTTCAGCCCTATAAGTGAAGATTTTTTCTTCTTGTTGGTTACTAGAACCAACAAACTCTCTTAAGCCACAAAGAGGATTATTTGGCTCCTGTAACTGGGAATTTTGGGGTGGCTCCTAGGTCTTGCACATGTCATCAGGACACTTTCACCTACTCTCCCACTTCTCCCTGAGTGTTGGCTCTATTCCTCTAGACCTGACCTTGTTGTGGGAGATATGGTGCCTGGCAGCCCAGGGTGATATCATTAGAGCTCACAATTAAAGTGGAACAAAAGACCCATGTAGTATCTGTTATTGCCATCCTTCAGAAGCAAGGTGGTTCCTTACCCAAAGTTCAGATCAGACTTCAGGACTGATAATGCCACACACACATCATGAGGGTAGGAAAAAACCTTACTACTCATGTAATGAGTTTTTCTGGGGAGAGCAGGGTAGACTTTCCAAGTTGGCTTGAGACAGCAAGGGAAGCACACTGTCATAGGCTTTTATTGTGGTTAGAAGGTGGGGTCAGGGTGAGGGTTCCTGTGCTGGGCCAGAGGCTTGTGTGGCTTGAATCTCCCAACAGCACCAAATGAGAGAGCACTGGCTTTTTTAAAAAAATTCAGTTTTCCCAGAATCAGAAGGGAACTGGGGGCCGGCCCGGCCCCGTGGTGCACTCGGGAGAGTGCAGCGCTTGGGAGCGCAGCGGCACTCCTACCGCGGGTTCGGATCCTATATAGGAATGGCGGGTGCGCTCACTGGCTGAGCGCAGTTCGGGCGACAACAAGCCAAGGGTTGCGATCCCCTTACTGGTCACAAAAAAAAGACAAAAAAAAAAGAAGAAGAAGGGAAGTGGGAGGGATGAAGTTTAAAATCTGTCACAAACACCAAAAAATTGGGTCAAATTCTTTCTTGTAATACTTCAACTTGAGTGACATGTTCAACTGTTGGAATGACCACTGCATCTAGGATGATACAGCCCTATGACAGATCTTATGCTCACATGCTCACAAGTGTGGCCATGGCCAAAATGCTGAAATTGGCAGCACCATCAGATCAAATGTAATGGGTGGTGAGAAAAGAGCAGATCCTCAAAGAAAAAAATATATGCTTTTGCTAGAAGTTGAAATAGCATGCTGAGCAGGGTAAAAAAAAAAAAAAAAAAAAAAAAAATTAATACCATACCCCAATAAAAAGATTATGGATCCACCTGGTAAGATATAACAAGTCTCCACTTTGTCTTGTGTGATTACTCCACACAAGTAATCTGCAGAAGTACATAACACACAAAAAATTAGAGTTTGGATTCAGAATGAACTAAGTAAGAATGTAAGCCTTCTCACCAACTTTGCAGACTTAGGCAAAAGTAAAAGAAAAGGAAAAAAGCAGAAAATGAAGACTTTTAGAGTGTGCTTACTAAGTGCCAAATACTGTGCTAAGAGTTTCATATGGATTATCTCATTTAATCTCCCACCAGAACGCTATGGTTTTGATGGTATTATATCTTCTCCTTTATACATATGGAAATTGAAAGTTAGGCAAGTTAAATAACTCCCAAATCCTATCACTAGAAAGGTGCAGGTCCTGAATTCAACTCAGCTACAAAGACTGCATGTTCAGCTATCATAATTTAACACTTCTAAGCCTCAGTTCATTTCACTGCAATACACCAACTATCCTAATTTGATCATCACATATTGTACACAAATACTGATAGTCAACTCATTGCCCTGCAAATATGTATAATAAATTATGTTTCAATGAAAAATGAAACAATAAATTGTACGGAGAGCATTCCATATAGCATCTAACACATAGTAAATACTCAACAGCCATTAATATATTTCCCTCCTCCATATCCAAATATACATATACACATGTGTATGTATTTACATATTATCAAGATAAATTTTAAATTAGATTACTGAAAAAAATATTTCAGAGTATAGATAGTAATTGTGGTTGTGAGACACGGTATTTCCTAATGTAGGCAAGCTGAATACACATTTTGGCTGGATGTCAAAGGATAAATCATTAAAATTAATATTTGGCAAAAACCAAATTAAATTTCTGTGATATATTCTAGATATATCTAAAATAGTATTAAAATTTTAAAATAATTATGACAAATTAATTATTAAAAAATATGTCAGACAAAATTTAAAACTTGGACACTGGATATCAAAACAATCATTAATCAACCCTATCAGCTTCAAGGTTGCTCCAGGGGTTCTTATGCTATATTTTTTGTGATGATAACAGGTAGATAGAGGATAAATTAATTTTAATTGTGATTTTTTTCTAAATTTTTTTGCTTTCTTCATGCTCTTTATACTTTATGTCAGAATCAAAAATAATTAGGCAATACAGCTAGGTTATGCTGCAGTAACAAATTAGCTGTGAAACCTCTGTTACTCAACCAGTTGTCTAAACACAAGTCTAAATTCTTTTCATTATGTTATATAAATTAAATTTCATCTCCTCTTTATCCTTCTTTAAAATTGAAACATAATTGATTACACATATCTGTGGGATACAGTGTTGAATATCATTATCTGTGTGCAATATATGATGCCCAAATCAGGATAGTTAGTATATTCAACATTACATAATGTAATCATATTTTGTGGCCCTTTACCAATTTCTCACTAACCCCCCTCTTCTCTTTTCCTCTTTCCACCTCTGGTGGCCTCAGTTCTATTCTCTCCTTTTAAAGATCAACAAATTATAGTGATTGCTATATCTTTCTTTCTTCCTTTCTTTCTTTTTTATCTTTTTAGTTTCCACTTGAGATTGAGGATATGTGGTATTTCTTCTTCTGTGCCTGGCTTATTTCACTTATAATTTTTCTCTAAGTTCATACATGTTGCTGCGAATGGCAGAATTACATTCTCTTTTACGACAGAGCAGTATTCCATTTTGTATATATAACACATTTTCCTTATCCAGTCGTCTGTATATGGGCATTTAGGTTGATTCCAACTCTTGACTGCTGTAAATAGAGCTGTGATAAACATGGATGGGCAGGTAGCCCTTCAACATGATGATTTCTGTTCCTTTGGGTACATACCCAGCAGTGGGATTGCTGGATCATTGTATGGCATTTCTATCTGTAGTTGTCGCAAGAATCTCCATACTGTACCATGAAGGCTGCACTAATTTACAGTGTAGGACGGTCCCCCATTCTCCACATCCTCACCAGCATGTCATTCTCTGTCTTTTTGATAATGGCTAATCTAAATGGTGTGAGATGATATCTCAGCGTGGTTTTGATTTGCATTTCTCTGATGCTTAGTAATGTTGAGAATTTTTTCATGTGTCTGTTGGCCATTTGTATGTCTTCCTTCAACAAATTCCCATTTAGCTCCTTTGCCCATTTTTAGCCAGGTTACTTGTGTTTTACTAAGTTGTGTGAATTCCTTGTATATCCTGGATATTAATCTTTTGTCAGATTCATAGTTTTCAAATATTTTCTTCCATTCTGCAGGCTGACTTTTAGCCCTGTTAATTGTTTCTTTTGCTGTGCAGAGCTTCTTAGTTTGGTATGATCCCATTTGTTTATTTTTTTCTTTTGTTGTCTGTTTCAGGGTCTTTTTCACAGTCTTTGCTCAGTCCTACTTCCTGAAGTGTTTCTCCTGTTTTCTTTTAAGAACTTCATAGTTTAAGGTCTTATATTTGTCTTTAATCCATTTTGAGTTGATTTAGGTATACGGTGAGAGGTATGAGTCTAGATTCATTCTTCTACATATGGATGCCCAGTTTTCCCAGCACCACTTATAGAAGAGGCAGTCTTTTCCCCAATGTATGTTCTTATTGCCTTTGTCAAGCATCAGTTAGCTGTAAGCATGGGGATTGATTTCTGGGTTCTCTATTATGTTCCACTGGTCTGAGTGTCTATTTTACACCAGTAACATGCTGTTTGGGTTACCATGCCTCTGTACTATAGTTTTAAGTCACGCAGTGTTATGCCTTCAGCTTTATTTTATTTTTATTTATTTATTTATTTGTTTGTTTATTTTTTGGCTCAGGATTGCTTCAGCTATTCAGGGTCTTTTGTTGTTCCATATGAATGTTAGGATTGTTTTTTTCTGTTTCTGTGAAGAATGTCATTGGTATTTTGATGGGCATTGCATTGAATCTGTAGATGGCTTTGGGTAGTATGGACATTTTCACAATGTTAATTCTTCCAATCCAAGAGCATGGAATATCTTTCCATCTTATTCTGTCCTCTTTAATTTCTTTTAGCTATGATTTGTAGTTCTTGTTGTAGAGATCTTTCATCTCTTTGGTTAAATTGTTAACCTGCTATTTTATTTTTTTGTTGACTATTGTAAATGGGCTTGCTTTCTTGAGTTCTTTTGCTGCTAGTTCTTTATTGGAGTATAAAAATGCTACCAATATTTCCATATTGATTTTGCAACCTGCAACTTTACTGAAATCATTTATTAGCTCTAAGAGTATTTTAGTTGAGTCTTTAGGAATTTCTATATATAGGATCATGTCAGCTGCAAAAAGAGACAGATTGACTTCATCTTTTCCAACCTGGATGCCCTTTATTTATTTCTCTTGCCTGACTGCTGTGGCTAGTACTTCCAATACTATGTTGAATAGGTGTGGTGAGAGTGGGCATCCTTGTCTTATTCCTATTCTTAAAGGAAAAGGATGAAGTTGGCAGAGGGTTTGACATGTATGGCTTTTACTGTGTTTGTTGATATGCTTTCCTTCTATATCTAATTTGCTGAGAGTCTTTATCATGCAGTGATGCTGAATTTTGTCAAATTCTTCTTCCATGTTTATTGAGATAATCACGTTTTGTCCTTGATTTTGATGATGTGGTGTATCACATTTATTGACTTTTACATATTGAACCATCCTGTATCCATGGGATGAATTGCACTTGATTATGGTGTGTTTATTGTTTTTTGTTTTTTTTTTAATGTGTTGCTGTATTCTTATTGCTAATATTTTGTTTACGATTTCTGCAATTATGCTCATCAGAGATATTGGCTCGTAGTATTGTTTTTTTCTGGTATCTCTGTATAGTTTTGATACAACGAGTTTGGGAGAATGGCCTCTGTTTCAATTTTTTGGAATAGTTTGAAGAGAATTGGTATTAATTTCTCTTTAAAAGTCTGGTAGAATTCCACAGTAAAGCTGTTTGACCTGGGCATTGTTTGTTGGGAGACTGCTGATTACTGCCTCAATCTTGTTGCTTGTTAGTGATCTGTTCAGGTTTTCTGTGTTTCCTTGATTCAGTCTTGTTGGTCTTTATGTGTCCAGAAATTTATACATTTCTTCCAGGTTTTCAAATTTGTTGGCATGTAGTAGTTTACAATAGTCTCTAATGATTCTTTGTATTTCTGTGGTACCAGTTGTAATGTCTCCTTTTTCATTTCTGATTTTTCTTCTCTTTTTAAAATTTTTATTGAATCAGAATTGATTATACTTATTTTGGGGGTTCAATGCTGACATATGTTGATCAAATCAATATTACTAGCATATATATTATTACAAATTGTACTTATTCTTTATGTTCAATCTCTCCCTATCCCCCTCGCCATCCCCCCTCCCACCTCTGATAACCCTAGATTTCTTCTCTCCTTCTGAAAGAGTAATGCTTACTCTATTGATTTATTGCCTAGATGATCTGTCCAATGCTGAGATGCATGCTCAGGTCCCCCAATATTATAAGGCAGATGCTTCTTCTGTCACTCTGGAATAGGCTTTGTAGAGAGAGACATCCTCTTCTTTTCTTTGGTCTCTGCTGGTGACTCTCTGTGTCAGTGCACTCCAGTGGCTGGCGGACCATCTGTGTGGTGGTTATGGCATCTAGCCACTTTCATGGCAGCCATGGTTATTGTGGTGGCTGTGGTGGGCCAACCACATGGAGGTGATGTTTTTGACATGCTACTTGGTGCTGGTGCTTTGCCTGGTTGTGGGGAGGGGTCCATTCCCTGGCTCTATACCTCAGGTCCCCAGGTGGAACCCAAGGTGCTGGCAGTGTGCCTGGTTGTGGGAGGGGTTCCAGTCCCCAAATCCAAGCCCCAGGTTGGTGGCAGTGTGCCTGGTTGTGGGAAGGGGGGTCTGGTCCCCAGATCCATACCTCAGGTCCCCCAGGTGGGCCCTGAGGTGCTGGAGGCATGCCTGGTTATAGGGGAGCAGGGTCTGGGCCCTGGCCCATGCCTCAGGTCCCCGGGTGGGCGCAAGGTGCTGGCAGTGTGCCTGGGCTGGATCTAATTTTTTGTCCTTTGCTTACTTCTAAAATGGGGGAACTTCCTGTGGGGACCAGTACTTGAGCTGTGTGGTTTAGTAAATTGCTGCTTTGCTGCTGATTCCCTAGGGAAGTCTTTTTGTGCAGCTCAGGTTTTAATGGTTGACTTTATAGGTACTTCCAGCTCTCCAGAGACCCAGTGCACCTAGGTTGTGTAGAAACTGAGTCTTTTCATCAAACTGACCCCATGCAATTCTATATTCCTGACCAGTCTCCTCTGAGTGGTCCTTTGCTGACTGGGGTGCCATTCAGCTTTCCTTGCTGTGCCCCAGTGTTCCCCCAGTGGGCCCATCTCCCTCACCACCCATGCTGCAAACATTTCCCATGGGATGGGCCATGTGCCAGTCCATTGCAATGACTCACCAGCCTCTGAGTGGCTCCTTTTTTTCAGTTGTTGTGGGTCCATGGGAACCCTATTAGTGGTCTTGCTGGCCTGGGGGCCACCAAGGCCCTCTTCTCCCCTGCCACCTCTAAGCCATTTCATTCAAAGGACGCAGCTATGGTTTTTGCTGGCTCCTGCTCCATGTGCTCAGTAGCTCCAGCCTTAAAGTGACTGCTGCACAAAATGGTCAGAGTGGTTTTTTCTTTCTCTCATTGTGGTTTCTCTTGCCTTCATGCACTCCATAGGTCTCTCCTCCTCTTCCCCTGATCTCTAGCAGCCCCAGCTTGGCTGTTGTTGCTTTTTTATAGTTGTGAATTGGTTGATTCATGGGAGAGAGTGACACTGGGGACTGTCTACTCTGCCATCTTGACTGGAAGCCTCTCTTCTTTTTTTAGTTGGCCTAGCAAATGGCTTGTCTATTTTGATTTTCTTTTCAAAAAACCAACTTTTTGTTTCATTGTCTTTTGCATCATTTTTTGGGTCTCTTTTCATTTACTTCTGCTCTGATCTTAATTATTTCTTTCTGTATACTAAGTTGGTGATTGGATTGTTCTTGTTTTTCTTGAGATGTAGCATTAAGTTGTTTAGTTGAAATATTTCCATTCTTTGATGTAAGCGTTTATTGCAATAAACTTCCTTCTTGCTCTGGCTCTTACAGCACCCCAGAGATTTGGTATGGTGTGTCTTTATTTTCATTAGTCTCAAGAAATTTTGATTTCCTGTTTAATTTCTTCTTGAACCCATAGTTTGTGCAGGAGCATGTTTAATTTCCATGTATTTGTATAGTTTATTGAGTTCCACCTGTTATGGATTTCTAGTTTTAATCCATGTGGCCTGAAAAGATACTTGAAATGACTTCAATTTTCTTTATTTTAAATTTGCTGAAATTTGATTTGTGACCTAACATTTGGTCTGTCCTGGAGAATCTTCCATGTGCTCATGAGAAGAATATATGTTCTGTGGTTGATGGATGAAATGTCCTGTAGATATCTTCCAGGTTCAATTGGTCAAAAGCGTATTTTAAATACCAGGTTTCTCTGTTGATTTGTTGCCTAGATGATCTGTTCAGTTCAGAGAGAGGGATGTTCAGGTCCCTACTATTACCTTATTAGGGTCTATCTCTTCCTTTAGGTCTAGCAATGTTTGCTTTGTATATCTGGGTGCTCTGGTGCATATATGTTAATGACCGTTATATCTTCTTGCCAATCAGATCCCTTTATCATTATATAGTAGCCTTCTTTGTCTCTTTTTATGGTTTTTGTTTAAAGTCTATTTTATCTGATACAATAGCTACACCTGCTGATTTTTGGTTTCCATTTGCATGGTGTATCTTTTTCCATCCCCTCACTGTTAGTGTGTATAAGTGTCTTTACAGGTGAGGTTAAGTCTCTTGAAGACAGCATATAGTTGTATCTAGCTTTTTAATCCATTCAGTTAGTCTATGTCTTTTGAGTGGGGATTTTAATCAATTCACATTTAGGATTGTTATTAAAAGGTATTGTCTTACTCCTAGCGTTTTGTCAATTTTTGTTTGGATATTTTAAAAATCTGTTTTTACTTTCTTCCCTTTTATTGTTTGTCTTCAATGTTTGTTGGTTTTTGAGGTGGTAAGATTTAGTTTCTTTCTCTTTCTCATTTGCATTTTTGTTCTACCAGTGGGTTTTATTCTTTCTTGTGTATTCGTGCTAGTAATTATCATTTTCTGGATTCCAGATGCAGGACTCTCTTGAGCATTTCTGGCAGGGTTAGTTGTGTGGTGCCAAACTCCTGCCTGGAAAATACACTATTTATTCCTCATTTCTACAGGTTACCCTTGCTGGGTATAGTGTTCTTGGCTGGCAGGTTTTTTTATTTTTGTACTTTGAATGTATCATCTCATTTTCTTCTGGTCTGTAGTTTTTGTTGAGAAGTCTGCTGTTAGTCTGATAGGGACTCTCTTCTAGGTGACTTGACACTTTTCTCTTGCTTCTTTTAAGATTCTCTGTCTTTGAGCTTTACCATTTTGACTATAATGTGTCTTAGAGAAGATCTTTTTGGATTGAATCTGTTTAGAGATATTTGAGCCTGCAGATTCTGAAGGTAAGTTTCTCTCCCTATAACTTGGATGTTTTCCATTATTATCTCATTGAATAGGTTTTCAATGCATTTTCCTTTCTCCTCCTCTCTGGAACACCTATGATTTGTATGTTTGTGCATTTAAGGTTGTCTGCTAGCTCTCTTAGATTTTATTCTTTTTTTAAAATTCTTTTTTTTGTTGTTGTTCCAAGTGGGTTATTTCAAAAAGACCATCTTCTTCAAGATCAGAAATTCTTTCTTCTGCTTGCTTTAACCTGCTGCTTAAGCTCTCAGTTGTGCTTTTTATTTTGTTGAAGGAATCCTTCAGTTGAAGGAGTTGTGCTGTATTCTTTTTTAAGGTTAATCTCTTTGTAAATTTTTCCTTCATATTTTGGATACTTTTTCTCATTTCATTCTGTTGTGTTACTGAGTCTTCTCCTATCTCATTGAATTTTTGTAAGATCATTGCTTGGAATTTCTTTTCAGTCACATCAAGGGTTTCTTGCTCTATGGGATCTGGTACTTGAGAATTACTGTATTCCTTTGGTGGCATCATATTTCATTTTTTTTCATATTTCTACTATCTCTATATTGATGTCTGGTTATCTGGTAGAGCAGTTGCTTTTTCTATTACTCTGGAGTGGGATTTGAGTTGAGAGACTTCCTTCTCTTTTTCCAGATTCTGCTAGTGATTCACCTTGTGTAAATGCAGTTAAGTGGTCAGTGTGATACCTGCATGGTGGTCATGACTGTTGCTGTGGTGGCAAGCTGCTCTTGCAGTGGCAGTGGCTCTGGCAGTGGCTATGGTGGATCACCTGCATGGAAGTGGTGTTTATGGCAGTGGCAGGGCCTGCAGTCCTCAGGTGTGCTCTTGCCTTCTGTAGGTTAAGGGGCTACCTGCAGCTCCTTGTGAGGTCCCCTTGTGTACTCCTGCCTTCTTTCAGGTGATGGGCTGTCCACAGCCCCTGGTGAGGTCTCTTGGTGTACTCCTGCCTTCTGTCAGCTGGGGGGCTGCCCACAGCTCCTCAGTTTGTGGTGCTTTGTTATGGCAGTTCTGGATCTTAAATTAGAGAAGAATGCAAGTAAGGTGGGCCATCTCTGTGGAAGGCTCAATCAAACAAAGCTAAGTCAATGTGCTACTGAATTCAGAAGATCTGACAATGGAGTCAAGATAAGTCCACCAAGGAGAGCTAAATCAAAAACTTCAGCTCAACAAAGGACTTTCTTTGGGGAATTTAAAGGCAAGTCACAAATGTCCACAGTACAGGGGGCACATCTGATGAGGGCCTTCGTCTGGGTGGGAACTCTCTACAGGGTCCATTGGTGACCAAAATGTCACATGGTGATATTGCTGGCTTTAGTCAGGTTCTCAAAGCACTCACCTTCAGGACCAAACCCTTATCAAAAGATTGTCCAAATTAAGTTAATCTCCCCAAGAAGAATTTTTGTGCTGTTAAGTCAATATAATTTTTCTCTTTCTTAAAGAATCATCAAAATAAAAATGCTATACAACAATAGCATCCTTACTTTTTCAAATCCATACAGTGGAACAGCATTTTACTATGAGATTAAACAAAAATCAAGTCAGAACTGCCCTTAAAAATCCGTCTAGATCCCCCTTGAGACAAACATTTAATTAATAATTTTAAAAGTCAAGCACAACCGGATCTTCCTCCAGCACTGGAGAATATCTGGGGGTTTTTTAAATATTTTATTTTATTTTCTTTTGTCAATATACAATGTGGTTGATTATTGTGGCCAATAACCGAAACCTCCCTCCCACCTCCCTCCCCCCTCCCTCCCAACAATGTCCTTTCTGTGTGCTTGCCGTATCAATTTCAAGTAATTGTAATTGTCATGTCTTCTTCCCCCCGCCCAGTTTTTTTGTTTATTTATTTATTTATTTTTAGCTCCCACAAATAAGTGAGAACATGTGATATTTCTCTTTCTGTGCCTGACTTGTTTCACTTAATATAATTCTCTCTAGGTCCATCCATGTTGTTGCAAATGGCAGTATTTCTTTCTTTTTTGTATCTGAGTAGTATTCCATTGTGTAGATATACCACATTTTCCGTATCCACACATCTGATGATGAACATTAAACAATAAAACTTCTTAAAGAAAACATAGGAGAAACACTTCAGGAAGTAGGACTGGACACAGACTTCATGAATATGACCCCAAAAGCACGGGCAACCAAAGGAAAAAGAAACAAATGGGATTATATCAAACTAAAAAGCTTCTGCACAGCAAAAGAAACAATTAACAGAGTTAAAAGACAACCAACAGAGTGGGAGAAAATATTTGCAAAATATACATCTGACAAAGGATTAATATCCAGAATATACAAGGAACTCAAACAACTTTACAAGAAAAAAACAAGCAACTCAATTAAAAAATGGGCAAAAGAGCTAAATAGGCATTTCTCTAAGGAGAATACCTGTTTTTGATCAAGCCTCATGGAAAATTAGGCTTGTGTTTAAGAAGTTATGTCTGAAAAAATATATACCTTTAAGCACCAAAGTTACATTTGACCCAGTAAGATACTCACACCATGAGAGGTGCAAATAAATTAGAATCAGCTGTGATAAGAGTTTATTCAATGTGTATAAGAATAAACATGAAAGAGACAAGATTATATTGGCATTTTAGAAAGATTATTCTTATTTCCATGTGGAAAACAATGGAAAGGAAAGAGACCCACATAAAGACTATTGTAAAACTCCAGATTGAAAAATTATGGCAGCACAGAATTCAAGATGTAGCGGTGGGGGTGGAGAGAAGGAATTATTTCAAGTGTTATTGTAGTGGTAGACTCAATAGAACTTGGTATTTGATTAGATGTAGAGATTAAAGGGAAGGAGGGTCAAGGATAATGACTGGATATTAAATTGATTTGCATCTGATATTACCAACACATAAAACACTGAAACAATTACTTTTGATCATGTGGGCTAGTGCCTTTCCATCAAAGCAGCATAAAATGACTCTTTCAATATCATACTAATCTTTTTACTAACTAAATCTCCAGGTCTTTTCTTTGTATAAACTTCTGCCAAGCTACTGTTTCCCAGTCTCATATTTTGTAGTCAAATTTTTTACCCATTATTCCAATTTGTGGCATTTCTTAATTTTGATGCTTTTGTTTGAAAATTTCTGAAATATGATTAAATATAATAAACATGATGAAATGTATAAATAAATTAAAATTTCTTATAGTTGCTTCTTTTTTTCTTTTACTGTCTATGAGATAAGTACCTCTATCATATGAAATAGGAAATAAAAATTTCTGTATGACTTCAGGAATCAAAAACATGATGATTGCTGTGAGAGACAAGAAGATAAATTTTAGCTCTACATAAGGAAAGATTTTCTAACACTTTTAGCTATACAAAAGTAGAATGAGATAGTAAATGCACTATCTCTGATAGTGTTTAGGAAGATTTAAGCATTATTGGAAAAATTAGAGCAAATGATCTTTAACATTTTTCCAACAGAAATAATAATAATTAAGAGTATTATACTAAAGCTAAAATGTATGCTATTATTAGGATTTACAAAATAGAAAAAGTCTTCAGTCACAGAAAGATAAATACCACATGTTCTCTCATATGTGGAGGCTAAAAAAGTTGATCTCATAGAAGTAGAGAGTAAAATAGTGGTTACTAGAGGCTGGGAAGTGTGGAGAGGAGGGGGGAGTAGGAAAAGGATTGTTAAAGGATACAAAATTACAACTAGATAGGAGGAATACATTCTACTGTTCCATAGCACTGTAGCGTAAATAAAGTAAACAACAATTCATTTTTTTTTTCACATAGTTAGAAGAGAGGATTTTGAATGTCACCAACACAGAGAAATGATAAAAATTTGAGGTGATGGATATGCTAATTACCCTGATTTGATCATTACACGTTGCATGCATGTGTCAAAACATCACAGTGTACCGCATAGATATGTGCAATTATTATGTGTTGGTTAAAAATAAATCTTTAGAAAGTAAAAATGTCTTTACTTACTATAATTTGATCCGATCTTGTTCTAGAGCTAAAATTCCTGCTGAATGCAGCAGAGAACACAGTTTCTTCCATTTTAGGAATGCCTTTTGGCTTAAATTCTGTCAGATTCTTATTCTTTTCCAAAAGTGTTCAGAATCTCCATAACTATCCCAACGTGATATCTGGGAATGTAGTTGAGCATAAGAACACATAGGGCAAGAGTCAGGAAGCTTCTCCTCGTGATGCCCTTCCAATTCTCACTGGGCTGTCCTAAGACGTCCCCAATCCTGTATGGTTACCAGATGTCCACACTCTACTAATTTGTGGGTTGGTGGGGAGAATGGGTGTTGTACTGAATGAAACCTGTGGCTGATATCCATTTTCCCTGTCATATTCTCCTCTCACTCTGACACCTCTTTGTCCTTGCCTCAATCCTATTCATATTCACTAGTTCTCTCAAAACTTCTTATCTACCCTGGAACATATGGAAATTCTGGATTTCTTCATGTCACATGCAAGCTGAGGGCAACTTAAAGAGCAATCAGGCCCATTCATCAAGCACCTCCTTCCACCAATGCTACCTCACTGCTGCCACACCATGTTGGATGCTACACTGCAACAGACAGATGACTTCTCTGAAAGGCTTGCAATCTTCCCAGGATACATATGAGAAAGCGAAGAATTGGGCTGAAAAACTTTGGATTCACGTAAGTATACCTGGTATTTCTACCTTCCCTTCCCCTTCTCAGGGTTTCTCTCCCAAAGAAAGGGATGGCCAAGACTTTTTGCTGCTCTCCTTGCTCTTCTCTTTCTTCTTGTCTCTTTTTAGCACTGATCTATTGTCACAGTTAATCTGTGAAACAAGTCATTCCAAAAGCTAAGTGGCTTAAAACAACCATCATATATTCTCACTTATACATCTGCAGGCTAAGGGTTGGGGACCAGTGAACATAGGCAGGCTTGGCTGGCTTAGCTCCAAGCTGAAGTCTGGATCCAAGTCAGCCTCTCCTGTTTCTCATCCTCCTTGATCCAGTGGACTAGCAAGGCCACATTCTTCTCACGGCCATGCTGGAGGTGCAGATGGTCAAACACAAACACGCAAACAAATTTCGATCTTGTGTTTATGTCACATCTATCAGCCTCGCATTAGCCAAAGTACTCTCCACCTACAATGAGACCAAGTTACACGACCAAACCCAACATGAATGAGGCAGTGATGCATACTCCACCCTTGGAGATGAGGAGGAGGTAGGTGAATAGGTGTGCACAATAATCTAACAGACCACACTCCTCCATCCAGCTCCAGAAAAGTTCTCTATTTCCTCTTTCTGTCTGACAAGAAGAGACAGAAACAGATTGGGTGACCCTGGCACTTCCATTTACCCTTCCATGGAAGGACTCCATTGGATTACTGAAAAGAAAAACAACATTGAGTAATATTTTAAACATATTATCCCCAAACAATTGCTAATATAATTTAGTACTAGCCTGAGGTAAGCCCTCTACTGGTTTTAGTCATTTCATTCTTACCACAACCCAGTGTTACAATTTATTAATTCCTGTTTTACAACTGTGGACAATGAAAAAAATCACAAACTTTACCAAGGTCTCCCACATAAATGAAGGAAAAAGAACTCAAACCAAATTCTACTTGACTCAAGAATTTATTACCAGCAAGAATTCAAGTTCAGCGAGGAAACCTAATGAAATATTTTGTAAACTCTGAAAATATACCAGAAAGAAAACTCTAAGTTCATTAGACTTTAAAGGCCAAATCTAAACATTTCCTATAGACTTATTGTTTCAATCAGCATTCATCATACTGTCTCAGTGGTCATTGGCATGCTACTAATTTGTTTTGCTTAGTGACCTTATATTTTACTCCATAATTCATGGTCCACGAGTCAGAAACCAGAACATTTTTTTATTTTGCATCATCTAGTCTCCAGATATAAGGCATTGCTATCTGTCATGGTAACTTTATATCTTAATTTGGGAAAATCAATAAGAGCAATAGGAGCAGTAGTCCTAGCAGTCACAGAGATCAGGAATGAAAATATACTTGTGTGAAACAAACAACAAAAGAGCCATCTGAAAAACACATAAACCATAAAATACTAGGAGAAGTCCCAAAATCTGCCACCATAAGTTATTACTATCACAAGGTGTGAAACCAGTAATGACAACAGCAATGATTCAAGTTAATTGAATTCTGGGCTCCCTTATTGTGATCTTCACACTCAAATAGGTGCCCAGGCCTCACTTCCTCTGACTAAAATAATCCATATAAAACCTTTCACTTTCTCCTTACAATGTGCATAATATGTAAGAAATAAAACCAAATGTATCTTTCTGTAAGAGATTTGCAAAATGGTTGAGAGCATCCTATGCCCTTTGCTCCCTTTCTCCATAAAACTGTCCTCAGTTCAAAATAGTCCTTTGTACATTATGTGCCAGGCATTGTTGTAGGCTCTGGAATGCAAGAGAGACAGGTCAATGCTTTGCAGAGTTCATACTCTAGAAAAGAAATATAGACAACAAACAATAAATAAATGAAAGATCATTATATTTTATAGTGAAAATTGCTATGAATTATGTAATGATGTCTGGGGGTTGGCAACTTTAGACTGTTGCCAAAGTATAAGAAAAGATCTTTCTGTGAATGAATATCAGTCAAGATAGTCAATATTCTACTATGGTAACAAGTGACCCCAAAATCTCAACAGGACTGTCTGCTCCAGGTCAGAACAACCCTCTAGGGTAACTGACATTTGTACAGTGACTCAGCAACACAGGCTGGTGAGGCCTCCACATCCCTGCAACTGTGCCTTCCGAAACAGCCCTCTTCCTCACCCGACTTGGCAGGGGAAGAAAGACTGGAAAGTAGCACAGTCGAGGGCTTTTCACTGTCATCCTCCCTCACAGCCATCAGCCAGAGCCAATCACACAGCCCTGCCCAACCCCAACCATTCATTGGCACTCTGCCCTCAAGATGTGTACCCTTCAGCTTGGCACACAAAAACAATCTTGACCTGTGCTCTCCTCTGTTCGTCTCCCCAATCTCTTGCCCTCTCAGAAAAGAGTAAGGTGTGTTCAGATCTTCATACATTTACTCCCACTTCCTCAAAAGCTCTTCCTGCCACCATTGACCTCCCTCACTTTCTCTGGGATAATTCTTCCCTGTGTCTCATAACTCAAGATAACCAGTCATCTCATCTAGGCAATCTTTTGTGACTCTCCAAAGCTGGGTTAGTGTTCACTTCTGTGCCTCCATAGTCCCCTATGCATACCTTTGTACCTGTTACTCTATTACTTGTTTCTCTGCCAGGCTTTCCACTAGACTGCAGACTTACGGAGAGCATAGCTGTGTCCTCCTAATTATTGTACTCCAGCATAGGTTCTTTTTATTTAATTCAAATTAACATTAACATTTTTGTACACCAAAAAAATGGAGAGAAAAAGATAAATTGTACACTAGATTTATTGTTGAGTTGACTGAGAAGGTGGCATTATTCACCAAAAGAAATGGAGAGAATCATGAGAACAAGCAGGTTTGATGCAAGAAGAAAGAAAACTGTAATTTTTTGAGTGCCTGTCATATGCCAAGTACTGAGTTAGAAGTATCATGGATATTCAATTCAGGTTTGGACATAATAAATTTAAGTTACTACCAGAATAATCATGTGAACATGTCCAAAAGACAGTCTGGTTGTCATGGATAAAGACAAAGATTTGAGATTCATCCACCCAGCTGATAAATGGTGCCATAGTGTGGCTCACTGCATCTCAAACTCTACATGAAAATACTTGATAGAAATGTAATATGGGAGCAAACCCCAGTCAACAGCCGGGAGCAAGCAGGCGATAAGAAAGAAGAAAAAGCACATCTGACATCCTGAAGCAAGATATTGTTGGGAACTCTAAAGAGTGTATTCTATAGCAAACAGGAGCTAATGGGACAAATGTGGGACAAATTAATTCTATCATACTTTTTACTTGTGTTCAGCTTGATTTTGCTGTCTTGACTATGCCCCACATCATTTTTACATCCTCCACAATTCCATGATGCATTAAAGCTACTACCATTTCTGAAAAGTAAGAGTCATAGAGATCTTCCTGATAAGGAGGAAAAGAACAACATGAACTGAAATGGACAAGGGAAGAATGAAATAGCAGAGAAAAGTAGAGAGCAGGAGAAGGAATTAGCATAGAATCTTAAGGAGCAAATACATTTCAAAGCAGGAGAAAAATATTTGAAGGGCTAGAGAAGAAACAGTTATACAGATGTTGATATTATCATGGTGTATTTCTAGTGAAATTCATTTTTAAAAGGAAGGAGCCAGAGGGAGAGCAAGAGAAGAGTGAAAGCCAATAGGAAAAAATGTAAATTAGTTACTACTTGCTTAATGGTGAAACAAACAATTTTTAATTTGCAATTAGCTACTGGGAATTCTCTGAAAAGAAAATTGTTTTATTTACCAGTTGAAATACCACTTCCATCTGGTTTTACTTCTCATGTCATTTTTCTTTGAAGCAAGGACTAGTTAATTGTCAACACAAATCTGACAAATGGAACATATTTGCTGGGTCTGCCTGACTGCAGAAGAATCATGTGGCTGAAACAGTTCAATATACAGTACTTCAGCTCATGAAGACAGTCCCCTGAGATCAGTGCTTAAAACCTTCCTGTTTTGTGCTGTTTGCAGAGCTATACAGATTGTAGAAAACTGGAGACAGGAAATCTTTTGTTCATGACAGCTGAACTCACATCTTGCAAATAATGAAGTATTCCTTCATTATTGTCCTTCAAGCCTCTTTGATTTTGATTTCACTCATCCAGAATTTGCCATATATTGACTCATTCTGCGATGAAGTTTATTTTTCCTAAAACCTAAAAACTGAGTTTCTATTTCTAGAAAGTACCTAACCAAATTATTTTTAATGTGTATTCTGCATAATTAATATTTATTTTTTAAATATTATACTCAGGAATAAACAAAGTTAAACAGCTTTATTATAAAATGTCTAAGTGTTTTTTTTAATATGTTAATGTTCATTGTGATTTTCCCAAAGGCATTTATACTATGAAGTCTTTCTAAAAGTTATTTGACTTTGGAACCCCTTTTTCATGGAACACATTTTAGGAACTATTAATCTAGCTTAAGGAATGCCAGGGCAGATTACATTTATTTTTGCAGCATCTACTGCGTGACTAGCATTGTGCTAACACAATCTGGGGAAGCAGAATGAATTCCTGTCTGAGTAAGACAGATAGTAAATTATAATTAATTTCATAATTTTAAGTGTGCAAATTACTGTAAAAGAAAAATGCAGTGGAATCTAAAAGGCTGGGAGGTGAAGGAAGGCTTCTCTGTGAAACGATGTTTAAGCTAAGACCTGCAAGATGGGAATGAATTTGTTAGATGAGGAGAGGCAGCAAGAGCATTGCAGGTGAAAGAAATAGCAAATGCAATGGATGTGAGGCAGGAGAACGTGTGGCCAATCTGAACAACTGATAACAATCAGAAGAGAAGCCCCTGTAGAGCTTTCTAGTTGAAGAAGACAGGTTTTATACTTTACCCTTCCGATTCCAAACCAAGAGGAATCTCCTTTTCCAGCCGATAATTAACTAGCTGTTGCAGACTGATACAGCCACTAAAAATGACCTGACAAGCAGGAATGAACATAAATCATCTCTTTGAAGGCACTGAAGAGCTACCAAAGCAACAGCAACCTAAGGAAACACAATTCTAAGGGGAAAAAAAAGTAAGCCCAGAATGGTGAGGCAGATGTTGGGAGCCTCTTTTAGGCTCGAGGAATTAGCCAGCTTGAAAGCTTCAGCCAACAGGCTGAGAAGCTTAGCAGAACACTCAGCAGTTTCACAGGATTGAGGGGACAAATATTATGTCCAGAGCCCACCAAGGAAAAGAGACATAGGTTAAAATACTGAAGGGCCTCAGTTGGCAAAACCAAAGACCAAAGGAAAACCATCAGTTGGGAATATCAAAGGACAACCTCTGACTAATGTGAGTGTTCACAAAGGCTAAATCTCAAGTTCAAACAACTTAATGTCTGTTTAATCAACTTAACTGCCTATAAGAAGCAAAAGTAAATTCTCTCAGGAGGGACAGATCATCACTCCAAGCCACAAATTATCTCTAAAAATTGTAAATCATAATTGAAGTCTATATAAGCCAGAAAAAGAAAAGCCTAGTGTATGGTTAGTGCTACGGCTCAGAGATCCTTCAACCCATTGTACAGACTGGGTCACAGACCCCTCATATGCCAGGCTGAATCACCAGACCCCTCACATACAGGTCCATGAGCTAGGTAATTGGGAAAGATCCCGGGAACCATTGACAGATGACATGAGATCAGTACTTGGCTTCCTCAGCAGCAGCAGCTTACAGCAGCCTCCAGCAGCAGCAGTGGCGGCGGCAGTGGCAGTGGCCTCCTGGAGGGTCCCAGAGGCCCTGGGAGCAACACCCTCCAGCAGCAGTAGTGGACTCCCCATGGCCCCCTGGGGCATCCCAGGGGTGGGGGACCCTATGGATCAGAGCCACTTGTTCTTTATACTTAAGTCCAATAACCCAGGACACCTGGGTGCACATGTGCAGTTACATTAGACAATAACTAAGAAACACCTGGGCACGCATGCATATTTACATCAAATGCTCAGCAAGACTCTAAACCCCTGAGGGACCCTGACCATTTATCTTCACTTTCCCTACACCTAGAATGAACAAAAATACAAGGAAAAAAGATAAAATATATAGAAGACTGCTTAAGAAATATTGGATGCTTGGTAAAAATGTCTAACATACCTTGAAGTTTCAGCACAAGAGGAGTGAGGCATAGAGCTAAGCAAGATTTCAAGAGCTACTGACCAAGAGTTTTCTGAAACTAATGAAAAATATAAAGCCACAGATGTAAGATCCACTGTGACTCCCAAGTAGAATAAATACAAAGAAAACCACACCTAGACAATACCATGGCAAAACTGTAGAAAATAAAGGATAAATAGACAACCTTAAAAACAGCAAGAGAGAACAGGAAGCATTACCTCCAAATAATCAACAATAAGATTGAAAGCGGACTTCCCAACAACAGCACCAAAAAAAAAGTAGAAGCCAAACAATATGTTCAAAATGTTTTTTTTTTTTTCAGCTAGACAAAATGTTGAAAGAAAATAGCTGCCAAACTAGAATTCTATATCCAGCAAAAAAAATTACTTTAAAAAATGAAGGCGAAATAAAAACATGTTCAAATAAATAAAAATTGAGAGTATTACACTCCTGCAGACCTATACTAAACATACAAACATGGGGTCTTCAGACAGAAAAATAATAATCATAGATGAAAGCATGGAAATAACATAAGGAATGAAGACTAATGGAGAGGATAAATATTGAGGCTAAATAAAAATCGGCTGTATTAAACAAAAGTTATGTCTGGAGGTCAAATTTGAGAGGTCCTCAAAAGATTTTTATAATCTTTTAATTCCATTTTTCTACTTTTTGAAGTACTTTCATGTGTGTGTATGTATATAGATATACATACGTATACATATATATACATATATGTATACATATATACATATATATATATACTCATACACAAAACATAGGACAAAAATAGCACAAAAGTCTAGGGGAAGCTAAATACAATTTACTAAGGTTTTCACATTGTCCAGAAAGTAATAAAAAAACAATTTATACTGCACTTTATAAGCAAAGGATGCATGTTGTGAAATGTATGGCAACTACTAAAGAAAAATAAAATAGTGGGTAACTAACAATTGACAAGGAAGCATTGAATTAAAATTCTTAACTGAACTGCTGCTTCTATCATGATGGATTAGAGGCTGAACTTGCTCTAACACCATAAGCAACTAGAAAACTGGACAAATTATGTAAAACAACTGTTTTAAGGACATTGGAATGAAGACAGCACAGGACTGTAATCCCTGAGAAAAGGAAAACAAATGCGGTAGGACCTACTAATGCCTCAGCTATTCATGTGGAGTCATTTTTAAAGCTACAACACAGAATGGTTTAACCAGAGTGTGTACGTCTCACTGAAATGAGGAACTAGGAAACAGGGTTCGAGGACCCTTAATGTAGCTGGAATTTGCAGGACAAACTTACCATAGAAAAGGAAGAGATGCAGAAAAAGAGATCTAGAAATCTGCATAGGGATCCTTTTAATCTGCTACTAAACAGCAAGCTGTGCATAAATAGGCTAAAACTCTACACGGACAGGCAAAAACTATCAAGGTCCAGCTGAACAATTTCCAAAGCTCAGACAGGGTTGGGAGACATTCTAGTTCCAACCAGTCAGTGTGGCAAAGCTTTTTTCCATATCTGGTACATTAAATAAGGTTCCAGAAGGGTCATGTCTTAGTAATAGAGCTAAACTAGTCCTAGACTAAAGGCTACTCTAAATCTGCTCTTTAAAAATAGATGAAGAAAAAATAAACAAATGGGACTATATCAAACTAAAAACCGTCTGCACAGCAAAGGAAACAATAAACAGAGTGAAACAACAACCTACAAAGTAGGAGAAAAATTTTGCTAACTATTCATCCAACAAGGGATTAATATCCATAATATACAAGGAACTTAAGCAATTACACAGTAAAATAAATAAATAAATAACCCAATTAAAAAATGGGCAAAGGAACTGAATAGACACTTTTCAAAGGAAGACATACAAATGGCCAACAGGTGCACGAAAAAAATGCTCAACATCACTAATCTTCAGGAAAATGCAAATTAAAAACACATTGAGCTATCACCTCACCTCAGTTAGACTGGCTGTAATCAAAATGACGGTGAATAACAAATGCTGGCGAGGGCATGAAGACAAGGGAACACTCCTACACTGTTGATGGGACTGTAAATTAGTACAAACACTATGGAAAACAGTATGGAGGTTTCTCAAACAAGTACAGATAGATCTTCGATATGATCCAGCAATCCCACTTCTGGGTGTATACCCAAAGGAATGGAAATCATCATGTTGAAGGGATACTTGCACTCCCATGTTCATCACAGTTCTGTTCACAATAGCCAAGATATGGAACCAACCTGAATGTCCATCAATCAATGATTGGATAAGAAACTGTGGTATACATATATACACCATGGAACACCACTCAGCCATAAAAAAGAATGAAATTCTACCATTTGCAGCAACATGGATGAGCCCAGAGAAAATTATTCTAAGTGAAACAACCCAGGTACAGAAAGAGAAATACCACATGTTCTCTCTCATAACTGGGAGCTGAATACATAAATAAGCAAGTGAACAATAGAGACAGAGAGAAAGAAACAATCACAGTAATACATTGAACTTTTAGAAAACTAGAAGTGGAAAAGGGGAGGGGAGTGGGAAAAGGAGGGGGGCTAATGAGGAATTGGTCAATAGACACAAAGAATGATTGCGTAGTGTAACGATGAATAAGCTAACTATTCTGATCTAACCACCACACATTGTACACAATTATTGAAAATTAACATTGTACCCCACATGTATGTATAATAATTTTTTTTTAATTATAAAAAGAAAGCCTTACCAATACCATGGCTCTCTGTTGAATGTGTAGTCTGGGTCTGTGTTCAGGCCAATGACCTTCTATTGCTCTCTCTTCTTCAAAGACAAAGTGAGAACAATATTATCAATGGAAAATAAACAGACTATTTACAGCACCACTATCCAACAGAAATTTAACACAAGCCACATACATGATTTTAAATTTTCTATTAGCCACATTAAAAAAACAAGAGGGCTGGCCAGTTAAATCAGTTGGTCAGAGCATGGTGTTTTAACACCAAGGTCAAGCATTCAGATCCATGTACTGGCCAGCTGCCACAAAAAAAAACAAAAAACATAAAATTAATTTTAATAATCTATTTTATTTAACTCAATATATCTGACATATTATCATTTCAGTATGTGCCCAATTAAATAATCATTAAAATATTTTATATTTTTTATGCAGTCTGAAATACAATGTGTATTTTACACTTTCAACAATCTCAATTCAGACTAGCTTCATTTCTAGTGCTCTACAGCCATTATGTGGCTAATGGTTATCATACTGAACAGCACAGGCCTAAAGTAGAGGAATCAAGATTTGGGGCCCAGCTGCATATGGAGTTGTCTAGAAAAGCCAGCACCTAGGGAGGGACCTTGAGCTCATACAAAGTAGTAGCCCCTCCGGTGGGAATAGGAAGTCATCATTCCCTTGGGAAACTAACCATAAGAAGCGATTTGGTTCAGCCCCTTGTGATCTCCTGGGGTTATTTTTGGACAATCCTGCTCGTCACACCATAGAATGATATTGTTAATATCAAAAGTAATTCATGTGTTCATCTCCTTCAGTAGCTCTTCCAAGAGCTTAATTAGATCATGGGATAAATAGGAGCAACCCGCTGTAAGAATGTCCAATCTTTTAGTCATTGACTCCAGATGTCACCAATGAAAATTACATGCAAATTGATAAAGATCATTTCCCTAATGAATCAATCATGTTTAACAAAGGCGTGTTATTTGTTGGAAAATAATCCATCTACTTTACTATTATAGACAGTAGTAAAATAGAAGTTTATCTAAGAACTATAAATACACAATGAAAGAGAGTAGCTCCTGCTTGTTGTGAAAATCTATTAGTCCAAAGAGCATTTATATCTAGACCTTATACGTGTAGGATACCGTGTCACGTGTTTATGGTTCTAGATTTTTTTATGTTACTCGGTGACATAAAATATTTAGTTTTTCCAGATATTCTGCATAGTGTCAAAAGATTGCAATTCATAGATCTTAGTCTCAGAAGGGAGATATAGTTCCTTTGGTCTCTTAAACAGTAATTGGACATGTTTCAGCTAAAAGCTACAAAACAAGAAATACCCAGAAAGCTTGTTTGGAGTAACTGAGTTCAAGGTGAATTTTGCCTGGCTCAGTGATTATAGATGTCCTGAGGTGACATACAGTTGTCTCAGGAAATGTGCTTGTTGATTCTCTTCATTTCTCCTTTCAATTTTGCATTCAGGCCCCTTTTAGTGATTTTCAGCTTCCCTAGAATGCTTCTTCATCTCTCTATTTTAGGAGTATGCAACAAAAACAAGACAGCATCTCTTTTAAATTGTCATGTAACACCTCTCTAGTGATATTCACAGGATTCTTACCTGTAGACAGAATTCTCAACTAAATTCTGTGGCAAATTCTCCTTTCTAAATGCCTTTTCTGCTGGAAAATTCATGAAACTGAAAATCTAAACATAAATGGAGGCACACATCTAAATAGTACTGTGTAACTCTGAGCTTGAGGACTTGATACCACACAACAATTTTGACTTGGGTGCAATAGCAGCAGACATTTACTACATCTTTTTAGAATAAACTTTTGAGGGAATTTCACAAGGTTATTAACATGACAACAACAATGACGATAATAATAACACTGGTATCCAATATGTATTGAGTGCTTATTACATGTGGGCATTGAACTAAGCATGTCACATGGTTCTGTAATTCCTTTTGTACAGCAACTTCTGAGAGAGGTACTCTAATTTTCCCCTGAGGGAATGGTAGGGGAAAAAGTAACTTGTCCAAACTTGCCAGCCAGTAATGATGGAGATAGGGTTTGAACAGGCAATCTGATTTCAGTTCTCATCCTGCTTCTTTCTACACATGCTATCACTTGTGAAAGAGCTAAATACCACTTATCAATTCAGACTCCTCTTTTCCCATAACTCTCTCTGTGCTCTCTTCTGCATTGAAAACTCAGCTAAGCATCTTTTCTTTGCTCCCAAAGCATGTTTGCATACCCTATCTCACACTTTTGCATTATTTAATTATCTGTTTACTCCTCAGTGTCTTCCACTTTTTTTAAGTTTCTTGAAAGCAGTGGTTTTTAACTGAGGGTAATTTTGCTTCCCAGGGCACATTTGGCAATTTCAAGTGACACTTTAGATTGTCACAGCTGGCAGGGAGGTGCTATTAGCATTTACTGAGTAGAGGTCTGTGATGCTGCTAAACATCTTACAATGCAAAGAACAGCCTCCCACTACAAAGAAATATATGGCCCAAAATAATAATGATGAGGTTGATAAACCCTTGTTCAAGGCAAGCCCAACCATGTATTACTAGTCTTTGTACTCAGCATCCAGTACAATATCTAGTACATAATAAGTGCTCAATAGATGCTTGTTGAACAGAACTCAGCTGATTTTGTGAGTTAGATAATCATGCTCCATTTTCTATTCATTTGAAAGGGCCTTCCCTGAACTTCCTGGGTTGAGTTGGCTTCTCCATCCTCAAGGAGCTATTATTATCTTAAGTCTCCCACCATATTGAAGAAAATCTCTGTATTTACATGTTTGTAGATGGTGACCTCTTATCAATCTTTGTTACCTTTCTTGCACTCAGTCCCTGCTTCAACAAAGCAGTTTTTAAAGGTTAAGTGAAGAAATACTAATAACTGACTTCTTGGTATTGCCCTTCTGGGAAGGCACAGCTACTCTTAGTCCCAAACATAGGGCATGCAGCCTCAGGGAACTACAGCCAGAGAGAGTAAAATTGTCTGGGTGGAATGAACGCTGACCTTGATTTCATTACTTTTTTCTATTTTCTGTTTTTTTAATTAGTTAAGCCTATAATATTCCATTACATGTAAGCTATAACAGCTGATCCTGTTCAAGTTTCTCTCAAACTTAAATTGCTCCCCATTGAGGTTGTGATTTTATTTTATCTGTCCTTCACAGGTCTGAATAAGCATGTCACCAAAACTAGTCACTACTGCAGTAGGGACTTGATTTTCATGCAGAGTTATAAGCAAGCATTCCATTGAGAACTTGCTACAGCAGTTGTGATTTTGTTCATTGAAAACAGGTGAAATACAATCAAGGGCCACAATTGGTAGCTCTCATTCAAGGGCAAGAAAGTGGAAATCTTTCTCACAAAAGACATTGGGAAAAAAGGTCCATTAAATTTGATTGGATTATTAACAACCCATTCAAGTTTTTTTTTTTCATTTATGTTTACATTTGATAGCAGTCTATTATTCTAATATTGGAAGAATAATGATAATCTTCATTTCCCCCATATTTTTGATAAATTATGACCTGTAGTACCCTTTCCTTAGCTTAATATCCCAGTCTTTCTTAGGCTATTCAATCCTTCTTTCTGGTTTAAGATTTAATTATGATGTTTCTCTGGCATTGTTTTAAGCACTGTATTAATGACCACTTGTCATTAGATCATTCTTTCTATAGAAGAATCTGCTTCTACAACTTCCATTTTTATCTATGACAAAACAGCTATTAGCAAATAAATACACCAAAAACAACTAGAAAATCTGGGAAAAAATACAGAATAAAAATCATTGTAGGGGACTGGAGAACTTCAAAACACCCAGGACTTGAGGGGCCAAGAACCCAACCAGACAAGAAGCTCAGCAGAGCAAGCTTTAATAGTCAAATTGATGAATAAATTATAGTATATTTCTGCAGGGGGAAATTAAATAATAATAAGAATGAAATTCTGTTATACATGATAACATTGATAATTTCAATGAGAGAAATAAAGAAAACACAAGGGAATATAGACTATAAAACTTCATTTATTTAAAGTTCAAAAACATACAGAATTAATTGGTGGCATTAAGTCAGGATCGTAGTTGCTTTGGGGAGGGGATATTAGTGACTGGAAAGGACATGAGAGAGGATTCTGGGCTTCTGGTAATTATTTTATTTCTTGATCTGAGTAGTGGTTACACTAGTGTATTCACTGGTGAAAAAATTACTGAGATGTCCGCTTATGATTTGTGCATTTTTCCTATGTATGTTCCATTGTAGAATAAAGTTTATCCTCTAAAAATTCCATTACACATCACATGACAAAACAACATTCAAGTCTAGGAATAGATCCTAGAAGTTTTTGGTGGTCAGGTTGCAAAAGGAAATTTCAACCTCAATATATCATTTATTTGATTAAGATATCCTTTCCTTCCTCCTACCACATATATTTGCCACTTACCATTACATTACATACTAACTTGTTTATTGCTTGTCCCCCTAACTAGCATGAAAACTACATGAAGGCAAAGAGTTTGTCTATTTTATTCACTGTTGTATACTCAGTATCTGAAATGCTACATAAAATAATCTTGATAAATATTTACTGAATGAATGAATGAATCAAACTAATTATGGCCATTACTGGTCATTGATGTTTTCATTTAAATTTTGTTTGAATTTGTTTGAATTTTACACACACTGAAATTTACTGTAATCCCTCAATAATTCCAGGTCATAAGCAACTTGCATGAAGTAGGCAATAGTAATTAAAAATGTAAAAGTCCTAGAAGATAACCCCTTAATCCTGTTTTAGGTATAATGAAGACACTACAGGGAGAAGACCAGAAAGCATTATGAAATGATCTTTTTGTTGGAGGAAGTTGCTTGCCAGCCAGATTCTTCTCCAAAAAATTTTTATTTTCCTGAAGGGAGAAAATAATTTTTCCTGTCATTCAGAGAAGAGGGAGGAAAATATGGCTCCATGATATAGAATAATATGATTACTGACCTACTGTCCAGAACGACATGACCATCTGCTCTCTGGTAGGCACCTCTACCTAAAACCCCAAGGGAAGGTGAAGTGTTACATGGTACATAACCTAAATAAGAATACTCCCTTCATGAAACAGGTGACACAAGCCCTGTCCCTACAGGGCAGGTAGCCCCAGAGTATGTGAACTCTGGTCCCAGATGAGCAGCACAAAAGCCCAGTGAGCTCAGGGCAAGTCTCTGCAGATATGGGGGTGAGTCTGTGAAAGTGGCTTTCAAGGGGTGAGCACAAAAAGAAGGAGCAGCAGTGGCCACAGCATGACAGGGGGGCATTGAGACATTTAATATAAAGAATAAAGAGAGAAAAAAGGGAGTAGAAAAGAGAAAGCTAACAATAGAGTGGTTGCAGGAAAAAGAGAAAATGAACAGGCGTCCATTGGTATCCAGGGAAGCAAATCCAGTTCAAAACTGAGCATTGAGTAAAGACGGAGCCACTTCATATAAAAAGATGTGGGAAGAGAGAAGAGGAGAAGAAATGCTGAGGCAGCTGTCCTCATCCATGGGGCAAAGCGAAACACATGTTGCTGTAAGGTCATTGATGTTTAATTTAGCTGTTTACCAAATTCAGTTAATATTTCATTTTTAAAGCTAATTTTAAAGAAAATTAGTATCTTCAAAAACAATTCTAAAAGACTTTTAGTTTATGTATTTTTACTTAATTCCTTATTTGTTTATTTTTAATTGACACATAATTGTACATATTTATTGGGTACAGAGTGATGTTTCAATACATGTGTACAATGTATAATAGTCAAATCAGTGTAACTGGCATATCTATCACCTCAGATGTTTTCTTTTCTTCATGGTGAGAACACTCAAAATCCTCTCTTCTGGCTACTGTTTTTTTGTTTGTTTTCTTAAAGGTGATTTATTATACATATATGTGGGGTATAAAGTTTACTTTCAATAGTTGTGTACAATGTGTGATGGTCAGATCAAAATAGTTAGCTTATTCATCATTACAATATGCAATCATTTTTTGTGTCCATTTAACCAATTTCTCATTCAGCCCCCTCCTTCTCCTCCTACCCTCCCTTTTCTACCTCTGGTAACCACAGTTCTTTTCTCTCCTTCTAAATGTTCAACATATTGCTGTGATTATTGGTTCTCTCTCTCTCTCTCTCTCTCTCTCTCTCTCTCTCTCTCTCTCTCTCATTTATTTATGGATTCAGCCCCACTTATGAGTGCGGATTTGCAGTATTTCTTTCTGCACCTGAGTTGTTTCACTCAGAATAATTTTCTCCAGGCTCATCCATGTTGCTGTGAATGGCAGAATTTCATTCTTTTTTATGGCTGAGTAGTATTCCATTCTGTATATATACCACATTTTCTTTATTTAGTCCTCCATCGATGGACATTTAGGTTGGTTCCATATCCTAGCTACTGTAAATAGAGCTGTGATAAACATGGGAGTGCAGGTATCACTTAGACATGATGATTTCCAGTCCTCTGGATATATACCCAGTGGTGGGATTGCTGGATCATATGGTAGTTCTATCTGCAGTTTTTTGAGGAACCTCCACACTGTTCCCCATAATGGCTGTACTAATTTACAGTCCCACCAACAGTGCAGGAAGGTTCCCCTTTCTCCACATCCTCACCTCTTCTGGGCTATTTTGAAATATACAATATATTATTGTTAACCATAGTTTATATATTTTTAAAATACCAAATTCTTTTTAAATTACTGAATTCAGGACTGATGCTCAGAAAGCTTGTGCATGACAGAGGCACATACTTTCCTAACACAGCAGAGAGGAAACAGAAGTATTACATGGCAAATTCCCTAAATAAGGATGATTTGAGGCATGCCCAAAATCAAGATTGTATTTGAATGATATTTCTTCACTAAATAAGCATAGCAAAACCTGGCCAATGAATCTGCTTTTTTTTTTTTTTTTTTTTTTTTTGTACCCTGAATCCATGAAATTAAGGTTTGATCTTTTTTCATAACATAAATATGGCTCAGGCTTGGTATTGAAAACTTCAGTGACACTTCAATACAGAAGTATTGAAAACTTCTATAGACACTGTTAAGAATTCAAAATTAAAACCAATGTTAAAACCTGTTAGAACCTATTTCATTTTTTTTTAATGCAGGCTCGTGGAAAACATACCCTAGGTAGATTATTAAAGCTCTAAGCCAAAATTTTTTTTTTTTCCACTGAAGTTAAAATGTTAATGAAATGTCTTTACCAGGGGCAAGAGAAAAGAGAGGATTAAACAAACTACTGTTCTGTAACTCTGCCTTAAGGGACAATATCCATGATGAACCTATTATCTCTTTTTCCAGGCAAGATATTTACTGAATCCTTTTTTAAACCAGCCAAAATTGCAAAATGCAATTCATTCTTTAAATAATTGGAAATCAGTATCGTGAATGGATTTTGATTGCTAGAAAAAGTGTTAGCTTTTTCTTATTAGCAAAGTGCAGCCAAAAATGAAGAAGAAAGACAAATAAAATATGGATTTGTTAATGGACGCTGAAAAATAAGTGAGGTTTTCTGAATTTCTTAGTGACTGTGGAGCGAGTGTTTATGTCACAATGAAAAAACATTTCTATCACAGCTTTGAAAAGTAAGTAGGGAACATATAGAAATTGGTTTTAAATTAGGTTAGATATTTTTCTCCCTGGCCACTTTTTAAGAAGACTTTTAAAAATAAAAAAATAAATATTAAATTACTTATTCAGATTTATTTTTTCTTACATTTGTTGAAGACTTAAACGTTAAGGAAATAAATAGGCTTATTTATTCCAGAAGCAAATGGACTTTCATGATTTGGTAGAAAGAGTTGTCTTAAATCTGGAGATAGATCGAAAGAAAGGGCTCAGCTCCAGGATGAACCTTTAACTGGATGTATAGATTAGATCCAATCCCTTAACTTTTGAGCATTAATTTACTCATCTGTAAAGTGGAGAGAATAATACCATCCAGCAAATCTCAATACACACTGCGAAAATCAAGTTAGATAACAGAACTTTCCTATTTCTCTGAATTTTGGCTTAAAGCCCCAAACCAAGAATATATAAAACAGACACCAAGGATTCCAAACACTCCTTCAGGATAGCAGAAAGTCCTGATACTCTGTCTTCCACCACCCCAATCAACTTGCATTTTGGAAATTACATAGAAATGCAAGGAAGACTTTCTCTTCCCTGTAGGGAAGTCAAGGGAGATGCTTCTACCCACCCAACCCAAGTTGGGGGGCACCAAGAGAACCATTCAAGGAGACTCTGAAAGAAGGGGACACCAGCATCTCATTCCCTAGCTGCAGATGTTCATATGACACTACTGGGCTGCCACTGGAGTAAAAAGTGATGAGGCTGATATTGAAAGAAATCAGCAAGTGATCCCCCAAGAGCCTGGGACATACTCGAACATAGGAACTGATGATTGCTTCCTGCCTGGAGAAATGTGAATGCCAAAGTCTTGCTAGAGCACCCATGATGTCAAGGCAAGGAGAGAAGCACAATGGGTAGCTCCCTGTAAACCAAATGGACACCACAAAGGCTACCAGACTCGAGCTGTCTTCAAGCCACACCCTCCCAAGAGGGTGATCAGCAATAAAATGCTATAGAGTACTTCAAAAGGTGGGAGCTTAGGGGTCAAGGAAATGCTTCACAAGAGGTCAGCATGGGAATTCATAATCAGCATCAAGGAATGATGCAAGAAGGCAAAATGTTCCTTCAGGCTACACACAAATGGCCAAGGTGGAAATGCCCACATTTAAAGACTTGCCACACAAAGAACATCCACAACCTGATTGCAGCAGTCCCGGTGATGTGAGACATTTGATATTTTTCCACTAATATCCTCTTCTCTTGCTGAAAGAGCAAGAGGAGGAAGAGAAAAAAGTGAAACAACAGCCATCCCCAACCTATCCACCACTGCTGGTCCACCACCAAAGGATTAAGCATAAGCTAGAAAAAGGAGAAAACTTTTGGATAGTATGTGACAAATAAAGCTTTTATTTGGATAATTTAAACCAGAAAGCTTTAGGATTTGCTGATGATAGCATTAAATGTTAGGGAAAGGCAATCTAGTATAAAGGTAGTTGTATTAGTCTGTTTTATGTTGCTATAACAGAAATACCTGAGACTGGGTAATTTATAAAGAACAGAGGTTTATTTAGATTACAATTCTAGGACAGCTCCATCTGGCGTGGGCCTCAGGCTGCTTTGACTCATGGCAGAAAGAGGCAGGCAACCTGTGGGTACAAGCAGATCACAAGAGAGAGAAAAAGCGGAGGTTCCTGGGTCTTTTAAACAACCAGCTGTTGTGGAAACTAATAAAGCAAGAACTCACTCACTACCCCCACCCTGCAGGGTGAGCATTAATAGGTTCCTGAGGGTTCTGCCCCCGTGACTCAAACAGCTTCCAACACTGCCACATTGGGAATCAGATTTCCACATGAGTTTGGGGGGGAACAACATGTCCAAACTATCAGTAGTGATTGGGGGGAAATATTTGAATCATTTCCTATCTATACACCATTGAATTTACACTGTACAATAAACTGGTTACTTAGACTATAAGCATACTTTAAAATGGTTAAAGCAGTATAGCATTATTATGGCTTATGTCTGTTGTGATGTACTTATTTCAAATCATAAAGACATATAATGTGCTTACTTTTTTAATTTTATAGAAAAATACTATCAGTGGAATAATATTTCTTCATTTGATTATATTATTCATTCTCAAAATTCTCAAGTGGATTTTCATCTATGACAAATTTGAATAAGTCCCATATGTTTTAAAGATAAAGCACTAGCCCACTTCTTACATCTTCTCACTTATTAACTTCTTTGTTAACCATTGACATTAAGTATACTTGTTGCATTTCATGTACTTCAGACTTGTATAAGAGACAGCTTTGTTAATATTTTTTCCATATTTTGCATTTATTAAATGCAAAAGTAAAACCTCCTTTGTTTAACCATCAACCTTCTTTGGCCTTTCATGGTTAAAGTTGGAGGTTTATTAAATACCCCCCTTATCTTCATTCAATTACTAAATCTCACTGACACCTGGAATAATAACCTACAGATATATACCTTTCCTTCCATCATGCATGTCTTTAGCTTAGGCAAGAGGGGTCACTGACCTGGGCCCTCCACTTTTGAGAGCCAGCTGCTAGGACCTGCAAAAGCCTCCTTCCTCCCAGGTCCACCCTCCTGAGGGTAGATTGTACTATAAGTGGGCACACCAAAGATCTGAAAGATGGCCAAGAGGTGGCTGGCTGTAGGAGGTATGAAGAGTTTAGACAGATGGGCCAAGTTGACCATATATGTGAGTATAAGTCCCTCACAGAGCCAAAGGTGGGCAGATAAACTGGTAGACTGCCTTGTTTGAGCACAGAACTTAATGGAGTCTGAGATTTCTAACCCCAAATCTGGCCTTCCAAATAATTATAGAGTTTTGTCCATCAAAGGAAGAGGATAAAACATATTTTATTCAATAGTCTGTTGGCTTGATTTGTATGTGGCTTTAAATATCTAGGCATTTGGTGTATGGGCCCCATTTTTACTCTTGCCCTGGCCCTGTAATGTTAGGAGCAGGCGGGATAGCCACCATCCTCCATGTCATGTACCAGAGGTAGAGCTAAAGGGACACATGGAAAATGTATGTCATTCACTTTAAAAATAAATTGATTAGGAGATTGCTTAATATATTTTCTGTGCTTTGTTTTTACATTAAATTTTCAAACTCTTCTTCAAAACAGATTTAACAGGTACTTACTACTCAATTTCCCTGTCAGTCCATGCCTGTTCTGGTAAATGTGAGCCCCACCACCCCTGCTAAGTGGACAGGGGACTGTCTAGCCCTTCCAGTTGGTTTAGCTGACTGCATAAGGGTGGATACCTGACCTGAGCTGGACAAAATATAATTTCTCCCAAAAACAAGTTTCAAAGATTTAAGAACTCTAAATAATCTGTTGGGCACTAGACATGATTGAATATACAATGACAAGGTGGGGTAGCTATGCGAGGCTTATGAGCAAATGGAGCAGAAGAACTCTGTCTGAAAAAGGAGAGAATCATAAAACAGACACACTCAGAGACACTTAGCAAAGAGCCCTTATACTCTGTGAGACAGAGAGAGAAAGAGGGATGTTGCTTGATTTCTGCTGCTTTCCAGATCTAGTGACTGACAGCTGCATTTGCTCCTTTGAATTTTAGAAAGGTGCCTTTGCATACTTATATTAAGATAGGCATTTTATTTATGCTAACTTAAGTAGAATCTAAGAGCAGTCATCTTTCAATAAAGAACGAATAGGTTCTACCATCTCTAATTCTGTAATTCTGTGACGACATGTCACATACAACCCATATGCAAAAATGAAATTAAACAAATTTCTACCTTTATAATAATCCCATAGAGTAAGCACTATTATTATCACCATTTTGCAAACGAGAAAACTGAGGCACAGAGAAGTTAAGTAACTTGCCCAATGTCATTCAAGTAATATTTAATCCCATTCAGTTAGGTTTAAACACAGGCTGTGTGGCTCCAAGATTCATACCCTTAAGAATCATATTTACAGCATATCAATCATTTTTCTAAGATTCAGATTTTAGAGAAGACTTATTATACTTATAATTTATTTAGAAGTTACATTAAGCAGAGTAAGCAAAACAATGCAGCCATTAGAAGGAAACTGAGAAAATCATAAGCATTCGGAATTGAGTTAGATATGCAGATTTAAAGTCATAAAACCTTTAACCTTCTTTTATAGAGTGTCTCACGGACCATCCTTTTTCAGACTAGTTACAAAGAAGATTGATATATGATAAAATTATTATGAAAATGAGGGGATTTATTTTAATTTTCCAATGAATAAGCAAACACAAACTAGAGAGTAATAAGGCCAAAAATTTATTAAGCACTCAAGAGAGCTTGAGTAACAGCTCTTGTGTGGCTGAGAATCTCATTGCAATGTAAAATAGTTTTGTATACAGCTTTCATTCCTCTATACATATATTTACTTAAGACATAAACTAAGACTAAGGTATTGTACAATTAAAATGTTTAGGGGTTTATTTTCCTACTAAAATTGATACCATTTTAATATAAGGCCAAATATCTAAAAATAAGTTTTAGAATGTTAATGACCAAGAATGTAACAATAATAAGAAATGCCATGTTTTGGATCATTAAGAATTAGATAATAATAATCTGCTATTTAAACTCTGAGACCAACTCTGTGGGGCACAGTGGAAAAATAAAAGGCAAAACCTCTGCCTCAAAGAGTGTACAATCTTACTAGGAAGACAAAAGGGACCCATACAAAACAAGTACAGAGGGATAATAAGGACTTTTTTTGTGACAGCAGCAGCCACATTCACCTTGTAGGCAACCTGCTGATGATGCAACAGCATTGACAGAAGGAGAGTCACCAGTGGAGCCCAGAGAAAGAGGTGAGCAAGTGAGGACATGCAACCCTGTGGCCCAACCCACAGGAGGCATTACACGAACACACACAGTAGCATGCCTGTGGGTGGGAGGTGTATGCACACCCCATAAGACTGCCTTGATCTTGGGAAAGACACACACAGAACTCCCTAAGAGGGCAGAAACTCAGGAAACCCAAATAGAGTAAGGAAGGAATTCCCAATAACCACCATTCCATCCCCCAACCAGGGGAAGCAAGGTCCTGGGAGGATCCTCTGCCTGTAGGAAAGAGGAAAGAGAAAACCCACCCAGGGTCACCCATTCAAACTGAGGAGCTCCCATATATACCAGCACTAGCTGGGTGCCAAAAATCTCACCAAAAGTCACCTAGCCCAACCAAAGAGCAACAGGGAACCCAGGTGGTTCTCCCAAGAACTTGAGAGCCCACCTCCATCCTCAATGGACCAACACAGTTTCACTAACATCAGGAAGGCATGACTAAGTGCTCCAGTGACTAAGCCACAGAGGAATTCACATAAAATTCCAACAATGGATACTGGTGAAGTATCCAAATAAAGACTACACTATTTCATCTACCCAGAAACAATATTAAAAACCCTACTCCATGGTCAATAAAAACACCTCCACAGGAGGAAGTCTCTCTCCTCAAAGTCTACTTAGAGTAGTACAAAAAACAATTGCTCTACCAGATGACAAGACATCAATGTAGAGATACTAGAAATATGAAGAAAAAAGAAAATATGACAGCATCAAAAGAATGCAATAATTCTCAAAAACCAGACCCTATAGAGAATGAAGTCCTCAAAATGATTGAAAAGGAATTCCAAGCAACAATCTTAAGGAAACTCAATGGGATACAAGAAGACTCAGTTAGATGACACAATGAAATGAGAAAAAGTATCCAGGATCTAAAGAAGGAAATTTACAGAGATATTAATACCTTAAAAAAAAGAATGTAGTAGAACTCTTAGAGTTGAAGGATTCATTCAATGAAATAAAAAATACATCCAAGAGCTTAAGCAGCAGGTTAGAGCAAGCAGAAAAAATAATTTCCGATCTTGAACACAGTCTTTTCTGAATGACCCCAGCAGAGAAAAAAAATAAAAATGAAAAAGAATCAAAAAACAAGAAGAAAATCTAAGACAGCTAGCAGAAAACCTTAAGCTCACAAACATACAAATCTTGGGTGTTCCAGAAAGGGTTGAGAAAGGAAAATGTGCTGAATATCTATCCAATGAAATAACAGTGGAAAATTTCCCATGTAATGTGAGAGACATGAACTTTCAGATTCAGGAGGTTCAAAGATTTCCAAACAGATTCAATCCAAAAAGGACCTCTCTGAGACACATTATAGTCAAACTGGCAAAGGTGAAAGACAGAGAGAATCTTAAAAACATCAAGAGAAAAGCATCAAGTCACCTATAAGGGAATGCCCATCAGACTAACAGCAGACTTCTCAACAGAAACCCTACAGGCTAGAAGAAAATGGGATGATATATTCAAAATAATAAAAGGAAAATACTGCAAGCCAACAATACTACCAAGCAAGGCTATTTTAGAAAAATGAAGGAGAAATAGTATATTTTCCAGACAAACAAAAACTACAGGAGTTCACCACCAGTCACCAACCCTACAAGAAATCTTTAAGGAAGTCCTGCATCTGAAATCTGAAAAATGATAATCACTATGACAAATACACAGGAAAGAGCAGAACCACTGATAGAATCAAAATGCAAATAAGAAAAAGAAAGGAACTAAATCATACCACCTCAAAAAACCAACAAACACTGATGACAAACAGTAAAATGGGAAGAAAGGAGCAAAATAGATATATTTTTTATTTATTGTAACATATTTGAGTGGACATTCTGTGAGGTGCAAAATTAATATCATTACCTGTGTGCAATGCATGATGCTCAAATCAGGATAATTAGTATATTCAACTTTATACAATGCAGCCCAAATAAAAATGGATAAAATGCCAGGGTTAAGAAAATACCTTTCAATAATAACACTAAATGTAAATGGATTAAATTCTCCACTAAAAAGACACAGACTGACTGAATGGATTAAAAAGCTAGACCCAACTACCTGCTTTCTTCAAGAGACTCATCTCACCTGTAAAGACACACACAGACTAATAGCAAAAGGATCGAAAAAGATATACCACACAAATGGAAACCAAAAATGAGCAGGAGTAACTATTCTTCTATCAGATAAAGTAGACTTTAAACAAAAAAAAGCATGGAAAGACACAAAGAAGGCCATTATATAATGATAAAGGGATCTATTCAGCACAAAGATATAGCAACCATACATATACATACACCAAACACTGGTGCACCAAAATATATAAAGCAAACACTATTAAAACAAACAAACAAAAAAAGAAATAGACCCCAATATGATAATAGTTGGGGACATGGACACCCCTGTCTCAGCATTGGACAGATCATCTAGGCAGCAAATCAACCAATAAACACAGGATTTAGACTACACTTTAGACCAAGTGAACCTGGCAGATGTCTACAGAACATTTCATCCAACCACTACAGAATATACATTCTTCTCATCAGCACATGGAATATTCTCCAGGATTGATCACACATTAGGTCACAAATCAAACTAAGCAAATTTTAAGAACTTGAAATCATTTCAAGTATCTTTTCAGACCACAATGGATTAAAACTAGAAATAAAAAAACAACTGAAACTTCAGAAACTATACAAATACATGAATACTTAACAATATGCTCCTGAATGACCTATATGGGTCCAAGAAGAAATTAAATAGGAAATCAAAAAATTTCTTCAAACTAATGAAAATAAAGACACATCACATCAAAAACGATAGGATACTGCAAAAGCAATACTAAGGGGGATGTTTACTGAAGTAAATGCTTACATCGAAATAATAGAAAGATTTCAAATAAACAACCTAATGCTACACTTCAAAGTACTAGAAAAACAAGAACAATTCAAACCCAAAATAAGTTGATGGAAAGTCATAATTAAGATCAGAGCAGAACTAAATGAAATAGAGACCCAAACAGCAACACAAAAGATCAATGAAACAAAAATTGGTTTCTTGAGAAGATACACAAAATAGAGAAACTTTCACTAGGCTAACTAAAAAAAGAAGAGAGAAAACCCAAATAACAAAAGTCAGAAATGAAAAAGGAGAAATTACAACCAATACCATAGAAATACAAAAAATCATTAGAGACTATTATAAGCTACTATATGCCAACAAATTTGAAAACCTGGAGGAATGGAAAAATTTTTGGACACATAGAACTACCAAGACTGAACTAAGAAGAAATAAGAAACTGAATAGACCAATAAGATTAAAGCAGTAATCAGTAGTCTTCCAATAAAGAAAAGCCCACAACTGATGGTTTTATTACTGAATTCTACCAAATCTTTTAAGAGGAAATAATACTAATTATATTGAAACTATTACAAAAATAAAATTGAAGCAGAGGCCATTCTCCCAAACTCATTCTATGAGACCAGCATCACCCTGATACCAAAACCAGACAGAGAAACAACAACAGCAACAAAAAGAAAGCTACAGGCCAATATCTCTAATGAACATAAACACAAAATTCTCAACAAAATATTAGCAATCAGAATACAGCTACATATCAAAAAAAATACAACATGATCAAGTGGAATTTATCCCAGTGATGCAAGGATGTTTCAACATATACAATTCAATAAATGTGATACACCACATCAACAAAATCAAGAACAAAAACTATAAGATTATCTCAATAGTTGCAGAAAAAGCATTTGACAATATTCAATATCCCTTCATGATAAAGACTCTCAGCAAATTAGATATAGAAGGAAAGTTTAACAACACTGTGAAAGCTATATACAACAAACCCATGACCAATATTATCCTGAATGGATGATACTGAAGAACAGGAATAGAACAAGGATGCCCATTCTTAACTGCCCCTATTTAACATAGTATTGGAAGTACTAGCCAGAGCAATCAGGCAAGAGAAAGAAATAGAGGGCATCCAGATTGGAAAAGACAAAGTCAAATTGTCCCTTTTTGCAGATCACATGATCCTATATATACAAAAACCTATAGATAGCCAAAAACTCTTAGAGCTGACAAATGCAAAAACTCTTAGAGCTGATAAACAATTTCAGTAAAGTTGCAGGATACAAAATCTACATGCAAAAATCAGTAGTATTTTTATACTTCAATAATGTAACAGCAGAAAAAGAAATCAAGAAAGCAAAGCCATTAACAATAGTCACCAAAAATTAAATACCTAGGAATAAATTTAACCAAGAGGTGAAAGATTTCTACAATGAGAACTACAATGAGAACTATTCATCCATGCTGAAAGGATTTAAAGAGGGCACAAAAGGATGGAAAGACATTTTATGCTCTTTTGGAAGAATTAACATTGTGAAAATGTCCATACTACCCAAAATGATCTACAGAATCAAGGCAATCCCCATCAAAATAACAAGGACAGAAACAGAAAAAAACATCCTAACATTCATATGGGACAAAAAAAGACCCTGAATAGCCAAAGCAATCCTAAGCAAAAAAAATATATAGTCAGAGGCATAACTCTACCAGGCTTCAAATTATACTACAAAACTATAGTAACCCAAAAAGCATGGTATGGTATAAAATAGACACTTGGACCAATACAACACAATAGAGAACCCAGAAATAAATCCACATACTTACAGCTAACTGATGTTTGACAAAGGCAACAAGAACATACACTGGGAAAAAGACTGCCTGGTGCTGGAAAACTGGATATCCATATGTAGAAGAATAAAACTAGACCCATACTTCTTGCTTTATTCCAAAATCAACTCATAATGGATTAAAGATTTAAATATAAGACCTGAAACTATAAAACTCCTAAAAGAAAACATAAGGGAAACAATTCAGGAAGTAGGACTGAGCAAAGACTTTATTAATAAGATCCCAAAAACACAGACAACAAAAGAAAAAACAAACTAATGGGATTATATCAAACTAAAAGTCTTCTGCACAGCAAAAGAAATAATTAACAGAAAAGACAACTTACAGACTGGGAGAAAATATTTGCAAACTATGAATCTGATAAGGGATTAATATCCAGAATATACAAGGAACACAACTTAACAGTAAAAGAACAAGTAACCCAATTTAAAAATGGGCAAAGGAACTGAATAGGCATTTGTTGAAGAAAGATATACAAATGGCCAACAGATACATGAAAAAAATACTCAACATCACTTAACATCAGGGAAATGTAAATCAAAATTTCATTGGGATATCATCTTACAGCAGTTAGACTGGCCAGCATCAAAAAGACAGAGAATAACAAATATTGATGAGGATGTGGAGAAAGTAGAAACCTCCTATACTGTTGGTGGGACAGTAAATTAAGGTGGCTATTATGGAAAAGAATATGCAGGTTACTCAAACAACTGCACATAGAATTGCCATACTATTCAGCTATCCCACTGCTGGATATATACCCAAACAAATGGAAATCATCATGTCAAAGATATACCTGCCAACCCATGGTTATTGCAGCTATTTACAATAGCCAAAATTTGGAACCAACATAAATGTTCATCAACAGATGACTGGATAAGGAAAATGTGGTATATCTACACAGTGGTATACTACTCTGCCATAAAAAAGAATGAAATTCTCTCATTCATAGCAACATGGATAAACTTAGAGAAAATTATATTAAGTGAAATAAACCATGCACAAAAAGAGAAACACCGTATATCCTCACTCAAGTGGGAGCTTAAAAACTAAACATACAAATAAAAAATAAAAACACAACAATCACAATAATTTATTTAACTTGAAAAGGAACAAACATCACTGAGGCCACTAGAGGTAGGAATGGGGGAGCAGGGGAAGGGGGATTAGCAAGAAATTAGCAGAGCCACAAAATATGATTACATTGTATAATGTTGAACATACCAATTATCCTGACTTGAGCATCATGTAATACACACAAGTATCGACATTCAATGCTGTACCCCACAGATATGTACAACCAATTATGTTTCAATAAAAAGAGAATTTTTTTGTTATTTATTCATGCCCCCAATCCATTAAAAAGATATCTGAGTCAACTTTAAATAGCACCATATAATACAGCTACATACTATGCAGTATAAAATATAAGTCTAATAGACAAGGGAAAGAATGGGGATGTAATAATCAAGGAAGGTATCTTATAGCAAAAATTATCCTTTTCCTTACCCTTACAAGATGAAAAGTATTTCAATAAGCAGAAAGAGGAGAGAGGTCAACATTTAATTCCAGAGAAGCATCATAAACATAGATTTGAAGACAGGCAATATTGTACAGTGATTGTTTTCCCAACATCTAGATTCCTACCACCATGTGGGTTAGGAGATAATGGTCCCAGTTGAGTCCTGGAAGAGCCAAAGCAATCAGGGTAATTCCATCCTTCTTTCCATGGTCACTAGACCAGAAAGATTATCCAGGCCTAAGCCAATCAGCACATGATGTCCACTGGTCTAAGTAGTTCTGTGAAGGACTTTTGATTTTGATGTGGGAAGGGATGCTTTCTGTCACATTGGTCATAAATGAAGAAGCATGTGGCCCTACTAGGAACTGGCAATCATTCTATGACATGACAGAGTGGAAGGAAGAACAACATAAAGAAAAAAAAATGCTTAGGTCTCTTGTTATCATGAGTATTCTTAAGTATTGAAATGTGAAATGTGTAGTTCTTCATAAACATAGGAAATAGAGGTGCTTTCTATCAAAGAAGTATTGTAGATATATAATATCACTGATTTGTGATTCTGTTCACAGTCCTTAAAATGAGGTGTCTATAAAGAGGAATTTTGTTTTGTAGTTGCATAATACTTTCGTTGATAACATATATCAACAATGAAGAAAATACATAGAGGTATTTGCAAAATATTTCCACCGGGTATAATACAGTCCAACCTACTTCACTTCAATGATTATCACTTCATTAAAAGTGAAGCATACTTTTTATCCCTGTATCTCAGGGATATTTTGAGAGTCAGGGATTATAAAAGGAGTATGTTATGATAATGCACGGTAAGCTTTTAGGAAGAATATAAGCATAATTGCACTAAAATGAAAATCACTGTTATGCCAGTTAATGATAGAATTTATATTCCTTCTCAAGAAATAAGTTCTATTAATGTGTTCTAGTTTCTAACAAACCCAGAATACTAGTCATAAAACTGCTATAATCAATCAAAGTTCCTCTGAGTCATTTTCTTTTTCAACATTATTGAAACATTTGGAATGGCACAGCACAGACAAAGCCAAAATAAAAGAGGACCTTTATATAACTTCTATTTCAAATAAGGATAAGTACAATGCAACTAATCCATATTCTTTTGAATTAAAGTCAGTCACAATATCACTTAACATGGCTAAATTTCTGATTTTTCCTCTTAAAATCTAAACAGTCCTTTCATTACTTGCAGTCAGTAGTGTTTAACTGAAATTTAGGTCACCCAAATGTCCTCTTTTTTCCCCTATCCTAGTTTCCAAATCTGTAAGTTTCATCATTTCACTCTCAGTCAGCATAAGATATAAATACACAAAATCAATACTCAATTTGATAGAGGACTAATTTTAACAAAGTTTATCTCAATCAAACCTTATTTCAAATGCTATCTTTATTTTAAATGCCCTATATTACTCAATGTTTTAAAGTTCTTTTTATTTTGCTCTAAACATCTCTCTTCATATTGTTAACAATAACTTGTCCAGTTTTTTATTTGTGATTTGGAAATGTTAGCCATTGAATAAGCAGCAGCAACCAACTTTCATTTCACCTCAATTACTTCTTTTTTAAAAAATTTAATGTATGGAAATAACTTCTTACTTACTGCAAATAATGCTAATAAACCCTCATAGGCTAACAGTTCTGATTTATTAGTCTTCTATAATACTTGTATACTTAGTTTTTGAACAAATTTTAAAAGAGAAATGAAAAGAATTGAATAATAATTATTTAATCTCTAAAAGCAATAGTTTTCTAAACTCCTGGAGTAATCGCCTTCACAAAAACATGAAATTTAAAACTTTACAAGAAACAGAAATCCTACTTTTTTTAAAAGGTATTTGTAGAGCTTCTAGTTTAACTTCCCAAAATATTACCCAACAGCTTGTTAATATAGTAAAGCCAAGTTTATTTGGATTCACTGCACCACCTTGACTGTCTTATCAGTATCTCAGAAGAAGGATGTCAGCAGTGAGATACTGATAAAACTTCAGAGTCTGAGTCCAAGTGGCTTAAAGTTAGTCTTTCAAGACAGAGGATTGATTAGGATTGGATAAAAGCTTGTGATATAATAGTTTAGGATGGGCAGACATAGCAAAACAAGAGTCTTGAAGTGAGTCTTAAAAAGTAAGCCCTGTTTGATAAGTGAGCAGTTAGCCCAGGTGAGCAAATTATTGTGTCCAATAAATTAATCTGTAGAAAATTTCTGAAGCAAACAGTGAAGTTATTTATTGGTTTATAGTTTTAACTCTCCAAGGCAAAATTTTCTTGGAGCAAAGTCAAGTTGACATAGTCTAAAATTTTTTCAAAGTCCTGTTGACACAGATGGTCTTATGTCCCAGTCTGGCCCCTGGTCAATCCTTACTCTAATCTGGAGGATAGATGATTATCTTGTGGGGAAATGATTACATAGATGTTTGTAGAGTCATCATTACATATCGGGGTTCTGTTGGTGGTCATTTTAACCATTATATGCACCAAATTTTCTTGATTTTTTTTTCTTGGTTGGATTATTAGTTGATGGAACAACGGCTACAAAAAGCACTTAAAATTCTAGAGATTACATATTTGAACACTGTAGCACAGCCAAATACTAAAAATGCAATGATCAGATTTTGTAGTCCACATACAAGCCAACAATGTAGGACAGTCTAACTAAATCAAAAAAATAGACTGCATCCACCAAAAAACCTACAGACTAAATATGGGTATATCAGCCCAATTACTTATTTTTATAATTTCCTTATTTGTTTCCTGGATCTTCTTTGTAATATTAAAATTCTCAGAAATATCTGTGTCATAGTATTACAGTATACCATGTACATAGTATTACAGAGGTATAGCTCTGCAGTCCAGTTATGTCTAGGACTTCTCATTTTTGAATGGAGAAGGAATTCTATGTGTTTCTATATTATCTAATTCCTTTTCAATCTCTGAACCATAGCATATTAAGATTTTCTTACCATTTATGTTTCTAATAAAACATGATATGGAGAGGTTTAAGGACAGAAGAAAAACATCCATGCTTCCCCTTGAGTAGTTAAAGTTTCATATACTAATAGAAACACAGTTTTTCTCCTTCTTTAAACAAGCTGTATAGTCATCTCTTTTTCTGAGAAGGTGAAATAGGGGATAGAAACATATAGCCTGAGTGATATCAAAGACTACCTGACTACCTTGAAACAGGTGTCAATTTACTAAAATAATGAGTTCCTATCTAATTTGTTGGTAGTGGTCAATAGGCTTCTGTGCCACAATTTCAATACTTGCTGTAAAGGGGTGGCCAAGTTCTTAGCCAAAATATCCCTATATGGATGCCAAACTTTATTGTATGGTTTTGGTACTATTCAGAAGTACTTAGTTGCTAGGTGGAAGAATATATAGTAAAGACATCATGAAATAGATGAAATGTTATATTTTATAGATAATCCAAAGATTTACTTACATGTTAAACCATGTTTGTAAACATGAGACAAGTATTACATAAATTCCACATTTCCTTTTCTGAATCTAACTCAGTGAAAGTTTAGTTAGATAGAGGTGTTCACCTACTGGGTGGTACAGATATCTTTCTTCCTACATATGACACAATAGAGTGTTTTAGTTTTGTTACCTGCCTGATACCCTGTCCTACACACACACACAATTAGTATTTGAGTCAAATAATTTATGAAACAAAAGCTTTTAAATGTTTTGTTATAAAGGACTGGAAGTAAAGGAAACCAGTTGACACTTAAAGAAAAATGGTGGCAAGCCCAGCAGTTGGTTCAATTATATGTTTTACTCAAATCCAAATCATAACAAATTGTATTCAGGTATTGGACTTACACTTAGGAGTGAATGAGAATATGGAAAGCAATATTGATCATAGAGACCTCATAAGTAACATAATTAAGAAATAACAAGTGTGTTTGTTAAAAAGTCAGAACTTTAACCAGAAAAAATAAATCAAATATTTAGAAAAATAAAGAACAAAAGCATGCAGATTAAAGAATGACAATCTGTGGATGCAGTCCTCCAGAACTTGTTCCATAGGTCTTGAATGGAAGCTTGAGTAGAGGTTGTTCATATCATGAAGTTGTCTTCTTCATCCAAAGCTCTTGAGTAGAAACTGTCTCCTTTCAAAGACCATCTGCTGCTGAAGGATTCTTAAGAAACTTAGTTTTAGAATAGATAGTAGAATGTCAGTTCAGGTGCCAGCTGGCTTCCAAGATGATCTCCACTTCCTGATACCTGATATTCACACCCTTGTGTAGTCCCACATTGTGCCAGGGTTGGTCTCTATGACCAATAAATATGGCAGAAGCAATGGTACATCACTTCTGAGATTAATAATAAAATACTCTCTCTCTCTCTCTCTCTCTCTCTCTATCTATCTATCTCTATCTATCTATCTCTATCTCTATCTCTCTCCTGCCCCCTCTCCCTTTCTATCTCCATATCTCTATCTCATCATCTCTGTCTTGGATTATTTTTGCTCTCGGGGAAACCAGTTGCCATGTCATAAACAACCCTATGGAGAGGTCCATGTGATGAGAAACTGAGACTGCCTAGATAACAGTCACTTGAATAATCTTGGAAATATATCCTCTAGCCCAGACAAGCTTCCAGATGATTGCAGCTCCAGCCAACAGTTTGCCTACAACCTCATGAGAAACCTTGACCCCAAATCATTATCATTCTCAACTCCTTACCCTCAGAAATTATGTGAAATAATAAACACTTCTTGTTTTAAGTAACTAAATTTGTGGGTAATTTGTTGAACAATTTGTTACTCAGCAGTAGATAACAAATGCAAACAGTAAAATCTTATGTCTTTTTAACTGGGAAACACAAATTCATGGATACCTGGAGTGTAACTGCTGCTATAAAATGCCTAAAAGTATTTAAAAGAGTTCTTTCCACCATAGCTCCAAGCAAGGTTTTTCCTCTTCTGGTAGTCTTTTCCTGAAGAGAAAGTCTCCAGGTTTTAGGATATATAGAATTTCCTGGAAGGTTGTAAATGAAGGGCAACTTGGATCTGTTAGCAGTAAGACTGCCTATATAGCATGAATGGCTTGCAGTAATTTGTCATGTATGTCTAAGGTAAAGTAGACTCCCAAATCAAAAAAGAAACAACCAATCTCAAAGGGAAACCTGTTACAAGTTCAGATGGTAAGAGTCAGTGAGTGCCAGGAGATGTTAACTTCATGATCTGTGGGGCTAGAGTGAACACTCTTGGACAAGAAAGCCCAAAAATGACAGATAGTTTTACTAGTTTTAAAACATCATTATCTCTCCCTAATTTACCTGAGGATTGAGGATGATAGGGACAATGAAGTTTAAGGGTAAGTGCAAAGCTTTGCAAAATTTTCTAATAGTCCCAGTAAAATGAGAGCTTCTATCACCAGACAGACAGATTGGAGCTTGCAGTTGAAAATACAAAATCAAATAATGTTTTTGCTACTGTTAGAACCATAGCTCTTGAGCAAAGAAATTCTTCAATGCAGTCTAAAAATAAGCAAACAATGATCAAGACAAATTCAAAACACATGTAAGAGAGGAGATTCGTGGACTCCTTTAAAGATATTTACAGTGACCTTGTGGCTTGGATTCATGTCCTTGCCCACCTTTATAGACATGTACTAGAGATATTCTCAGAGATCCTAGTAAAAATTTCCCCACTGATTAAAATTTCCTTACCTAGTAAAAATTTCCCCACCAATTACAATTGATTGACTGTAGTGGTCTATTTGTCCTTGTTGTGTTAGATAATTTCTTGTGAAATTTTTGGCAAGCTTCTAGTGAGGTCCTCTAGTATTACCAAGTATCCACTCTCAAGTGTCAGAAAGTATCCTCGGGCAATTTAAAATCAGAATTTTTCCAGTAACTCTTTTCAGTTTCTGGAGCCAATAACTGGCGTTCTATAATAGCCTCTTTCAACCTCACAAAGGAATTGGCTTCTAGGACTATCATGAGGGCCAGGACCTTAGTGAAGCCCACCTGCCTATTATACTGATTATCTATACATTTCCTTTGGCCTCATTGCTCTCTGTTTTTGCAGGGCTTAAATCTTTATGATAGCCGAACTCCTTAGGAGGTTCTAGAGCATTTAAAAGTTATTTAATCTGTTACGAATTTTTAATTGGGTTTATTAGTCAGCTCAGCTGCCATAACAAACTAATGTGGAACCTGGCTTAAACAACAGAATTTTATTTTCTCACAATTCTGGAAGCTAGAAGTCCAAGATCAGGCTGCCAGCATAGCTGGATTTTGATGAGAACTTTCTTCCTAGCTTGTAGACAGCACCTTCTTGCTGTGTTCTGTCACAGCCTTCATCAGGAGGGGAAGAGAGAGAGCAAGCTCTCTGGTTTCTGTTATTGAAAGAGCACTAATCCCATCATGAGGTCTCCACCTTCATAACCTCATCTAAACCTCAGTACCTCCCAAAGACCCCATCTCCAAATACCACCACATTGGGGTTAGGGCTTTGGTTAAAATTTTGAAGGGACACAGTTTAATCCATAGCACTGGGTTCATTGCTAAGGTCAAAAACCTTCATTGTTATCTTTTCAAACCCATTAAAATAGCTATTGTCAAAAGAATGAAAAATAAATGTTGGTAGACTTTAGAAAAATTAGAACCCTTGTGCATTGCTGGTAGGAAAGTAAAATAGTGCAGCCACTGTGGAAAATAGTTTAGCTATTCCTCCAAAAAAAGTTAAACAGAGAATTACCATATGACTCAGCAATTTCACTTCTAGGTATATATTCCAAAGAATTGAAAGCAGGGACTCAAACACATAATTGTACACCAATATTTATAGCAGCATTATTTGCAATAGCAAAAGGTGAAAACAACCCAAGTGTTCATCAGCAGGTGAATGGATAAACAAAATGTGGTGTGTATATATATATATATATATATATATATATATATAAAATGGAATATTATTCAGTCATATAAAGTAATGAAATTCTGAGACACGCTACAACATTAATAAACCTTGAAAACATTTTACTAAGTGAGATAAGCCAGACATAAAAGGACAAATATTATATGATTCCACTTATACGAGATACCTATAACAGGGAAATTTATAGAGATAGAGATCACCAGGCTGAGGGGAGGGAACAATGGTTAATGGGTAAAGAGTTTCTGTTTGGGATGATGAAAGAGTTCTGGAAATAGATAGTGGTGATGGGTACACAACATTGTGAGTGTACTCAGTCCCACTGAATTGTACACTTAGAAATGGTTAAAGTGGTAAATTTCATCACATACATTTACATCATCTATACATATATGTAGATGATATATATATCATCTATATACATATACATTTCGCACAATTTAAAAAAAAAAACAAAAAAACTTTTGCTTTCAAAGCATTCCAAAATAGTAGACTTCTCCAATGGCCTACATGCTATGAGTATATATATCAACTCTTATCTCTTACCAATTGACAAGCTCTGGCAAGTACAAAAAATTTCTAGGCTAAATTTATTTCTAATAAAGTGTCATATTCTAGTAGTGAATTGAGATCTGTCATGACATATGCGGTCTGATATTTTCCAATTTCAGAAGTAAGGGATGGCTCATAAGAAACAATATAATAGTAAATCAGGATTTTCTAGGGAGATTATAATAAATATGTTTAAGGTGTGGTCTGTTCTTGAACAGAAGCTTGACAATCATGGGGTTCCCTTTCTTTGAGTAATGAAAGAAGCTAAGTAGGATTTAAAATATTACAGTGATGGATAGAAGTTTTGAAGGGGAAAGTAGTAAAATTTCTTAGGAAGTAAGCCTGCTTGCTAAGAAATGGCATGTATTATCAGTAAGTAACAAAGATTACACAGCATGAAACAACATCAAGCTTAAGGACGATCCTAAAACAAAGTCTGTAGAAGCCTCCACTTCTCTGGCTACTGCTTCTTAGACAAGATTGTGGGTTTGAGAAAGGCTGAAATAAGCAATTGTTCTGTAATGAATCCCATGGCTAGCATCAGAACACTACGGGATTGCCTAGAGCATTCATATACAAATAGATAGAAAGGCTTATAATTAGGAATGCTCAGAGTAAGAGATTTTGAAAAGGTAATTTTATGTCACAAATGCTTATTAATATTTAGGTTCCAAGGAAAGAGATTAAGCTACTAAATAAATCATATAAAGATGTGATGATTTTTTTAAAATTGGGAACACATTGCTTACAGAAGCCAGTTTACAACCAGAAAACCTCTTAATTGTCTTTTGGTAATCTGTCTAGAAAAAATTTGAGTGATTCATAATCTATCAAAAGTAATGAATTTACTCCTCTTAGAATAAATGATGACCCAGGTAACACAGTCTGTTCTGATGAAATTATAATTTTTCTTCAAAAATAATACAACCTTTCTGAGCTAAAACAGTAAATATACAGGAATCAGTCTTCAAGTTCAACACATCTTTAGAACATAGTAACAGGTATCCACATATCGGGCTAGAAAAATTCACTGTACCGAATGTCCTGGTTAAGCACCTTTAAAAAATATGAGGATGCTCCCAAGGCATGACTGCCTAGATAAATTGTTGAACTTCCCACGGGAAGAAAAAAGATATTGACAGTTTTGATCTAAAGGGATAGAGGGCCACTAAAGAAAGCAGATAGAAGTTTGTAATAACAGCATAGAAGATTGAGCAATACTGGGATTTGATATCATAGGGAAGCAGAGGACGACTCATTCATTTGGGCTTAAGGTCCTAAATAATCCATATCGTCACCTAGTGTTTTTTTTAACTAGGAGAATTTGAAGTGTAACAAAGACCAATAAAAGATATGACTAATCTTCTTTGTCTATTTGGCTTTCAACAATCAACTTGAGAACTTTCTTAGCTTCTGATTTTAGACGATATTGTAAGTGCCTAGGATCAATCTAAACCTTGAGTTCACCAACGATAATTCCAACAATATTCATAGTGGTAGAATTTTTGCCCCCAAAGAACCTAGAACCATGTGGCGATCTTCAGTCTGAGCTTCATTTAGATACAAAAATACTGAAGAGTTAAAGTTTACTTTAGCTATAAATCTATGATCTGATTATCAGTAGGGTAATTCTAAAAGATCTAAACAAAAAGGACATTGGGACAGCAATTCCACAGCTTTTCTAAATCCTTCTGGTTTCCTGTGCAATTGAGGGTCTTCTTAAGTAATCCTTATAGTCTTCCCAATCTTCTGTTTTCATCTAATTTTTATGTATAAAATTACTTTCAACATATGAATCAATTGATATTGATCCCGATGCCTGGGTTTTATGTTCTTATAACTCTGTTAAATGCCATTATAAATTTAAGTTTATCTCATCTAAGCATTTGAAAGTCTTTGACAATGGCTTTCATCTCACACTAGTCTTATTATGAGTCTTAGAGCTTAAAATCAACCAGAAAGGACTTGCCTTTTTCTATAGGGGCTTTAACTTTTAGATATAGGTGAGCTTTGGGGATTTCTGGACACCCAGAAGAAAAGAAAACCAGATCAGAAAGAGGAGTAGGGGCAGAGGGTAAGGAAAAAGCAAAGATGGAGAGGAACAGTAAAACAAGAACCATGAAGTTCAAGTTTGATTGGAAATATCTAAAAGAAAAGTACCTCTAAGTTTTCACATCTTTTATCTTAGTCAAAAAGCAATTTTGGAGTAGGAATTTCCTTTTAAGCTTCCTCATAACAATAAAATCAGACCACTAGATATTTGGGATTTTGCTCCCTTTTTGTTCCAAAGTGCTTCTCAAGTGAACAATTTTGTTTTTATCAAAAATTCCTTACAATGGTCATTTTAATATAAATTATCTTTGGTGAAATCATGTTATATAGAAAGACAGTCACATAAGTTAGGGTGTAAATATATGTTAGAATCATGGGATTTGCCCAGGATGAGGCACAAACTTAGTTTTAGAATGAGATAAACTCATGAGAGTCTAACATCAATCCATCAAAAGCATTGTTGACGCACCTTATGTCCTGAACCCTTCACTCTGCCACATCACACAACCTCTCCCTCAGAGTCAGTCAACTACACAGACCTAAAATCTGTGACAGTAGATAGAACTTTGAAAAGGAGATATTTTCTAAAATCACATTCTCATAAAAACATACAAACCAAAAAAGACAGATTAAGGAAAACTCTAATAAGATACTCATTGATAAGTAAAGTAAGGAAAATTTCTTCAAAGGAAACTGATCTAAGTGAAAATTTTCTGCACTCCTCAGTACCTTGAGCCACTTTGAGAAACAGACTTATTAGGACTTATGCCAATTTGCTTTTCTCTTATGGAATCACACAGACACTTTACACAGCACATTGCACACACATAACAAGGGCAGATAAAGACAAATAGTAGAGTTATTAACAACAAAGGAGAATTTCAACAATGATTAAAAAGCTTTCAAATAATGATCAGATAATGAAGGCATCCATAAAAAGGATTCTATTTCCTAGAGGAAAATATAAACTTAGCCTTTCAGACCACAGGAAAAACAATTGTTACAAGATCCCCACCTCCCTCGTCACAAAGAGATCACTAAGTGGGTAGATTAAAGGATCTCAGTGGAGAGTGCTATTTCTGAATAGAGGACCTCAGCAACAGCAATGAGGTGGAGACTTAATTGAATCTCAGTGAATTCTCCAGTTCTGCTCTATCCGATACTGGAGACCCTAGCCATGTGTGGATATTTAAATTTAAATTTAAAGTAATTAAATTAAAAATTAGTTTCTTAGCTACACTAGCTACATTTTAAATGTACATGTGGCGTTTAAAGTTCTATTGGATATCACTATTTCAGATTGTTGAGCTTACCAATGTATCACCCAAGAACTTAATAACAAATTAAGTTTACATGAACTCACTATAGTAGGGAGAATACCTCCTTGACAGAATCTTAACAGTGTCTCAAAAAAGAGAAGTCATAAGCAGGTCTGTGGTCAAATGATTTAAGGCAAGATTTTTGAGGCAGTGAACTAGTTAAAATTGAGTAAAATTTGTGATATAATGTTCCAATGTGAAGGTCTTGAAATGAACCTTGATAAGTAAATTCTTTTTGAATAAACAAACTGATTCCCCGAGGCAGACTATTATCTCTGACAAAATTAATATATAGGAATATCTTGTAATAGACATTAAAATTATTTCTGGTTTACAGTCTTATTTTTACCAGCCAAAGTAAAATGGAGCAAGGTCAATTATGTTCACAGAGTTCTCATGCTGTTTAAACACTTAGCAAAAATAACATTTTTAAAATTATAACAAAATAGGAATTTTTTTTCCTTTCTGCAAAAATAAAAACATTAAAACTGTACCCCCAAATATTATTCACATTTTAATTTGTAAAATTTAGTTTATAAAATAGTACCACAAAAACATCATGAAAAAACCTGTAATAAAATCTAAAATAATAACAATAAGAACATTTAAGCCTCTTACAGGATGGAGATTCAAAACTTTCTTCAAACTCTAATTCTGATGGGTCAAAATTAAGAAAGATCTACATAAACAGAAATTGTTCATTTAAGGGAATTCCAACAAGCTCAATCAACTTTCTACAATTTAGGCAAACTAAATGAAGTCTTCCCTAAAATAGCAGTTTTTTAACAACATCATTATAAGGTCTATCTCTAACTCAGAGTGCAACCTGCCAGCAAAAATCAACTAGAAAAGAATTCCAAAATCCTTTAAGACCAAGTCTCCATAGACCAACAAATTAACCCAATAAGATATAGAGAAAATATTTTTAAATAATAATGAAACGACACTATTGAGAAAATTCTCCATTAAAAATAAATAAATAAAAAGAAAAGAAGAAAGCAGAAAAAACAGGGAAGTCAATCTGCCCTTGAGAATAGATCTCCTAGAAGAAGTACATAAAGATTCTTATCTCCTTTCAAGGATTTTTTTGTCATTTTACTTATTGAGGTGTTGCAGAATGAAGAAGCAAAAAATGAGAAAATTTTAAGTGTGGCTCATGGAAGATAAGATATGATGAAGTACTACACAAAATTTTGAAGACAATGGAATAGAGAATAAAAGGAGTAATATCAGACATAATATATTGTATTAGGCAAGGTTCCCCAGAGAAATAAAACAAATAAAATATATATAGATATATAAGAGAAGATTTATTATAAGAATTGGCATACATAATTATGGAGGCTGAGAAGTCACACTACCTAATGTCTGCAAACTGGCAACTCAGAAAAGCCAGTGGTATAATTTGGTCTGAGTCCAAAGGCCCAAAAGCAAGGAAAGCCAATGTCCAAGGGCATTGAAAGGAAAGACGAATGTTCCAGTTCAATACGAGAGAATAAATTCACTCTTCCTCCACCTTTTTGTCCCATTCAGGCCTTCAACAGATTGGAGAGCCAGCCCACATTTGTGAGGGCAGATCTTCATTCAGTCTGCATAATCAAATGCTAATCTCATCTGGAAACACTCTCACAGACACACCCAGAAATAATGTCTTATCAGTTATCTGGGCATCCCTTAATCCAGACAAGTTGACACATAAAATTAACTATGGCATATACTGTTAAAAAGAAATATTTTGTTTTACAGTCATATAATGTTCTTGAGAAAAGTTTTGTATTTGGTAAGGGGGAATAGGGAGGAGAGAATTTTTTCTTGTTGTTTAGAGATATTACTGTATTTAGAGAAAAGATTTTTTTTAAGTATTCTTAAATGGAAATAAAAACAGATATGAATTTGAGCTTTGTCCTAGCTACAGAGGAGGTGGCCATGCAGTTACATGAGGATGAAGTGCTAGGAATCAACATACGCAACCTAATATTTGTAAAGAAATATCCTAACTTGGCTATGTCTGGCCCTTCTCTACAACACCCAGAGACCCAGACCAATAGTTTTCAAGTTGATCTCAGTAATATCAGCAACTACTAAATAAGAGAGAATAGACTGAATTCTACAGAGCTATTCAAATCATTATTTGAATGATAGGCATCATTTAGTCCTATATAAATGGACAGAAGTAATGCCTTATTCAAATGATGTTACAGAAAATCAGATCAGTAAAACAAGTGATAAACTTAAGGAATATACATAGAAGAAAACAACAAAGAAAATGAGCACAAATATGACTTAAGAAAGAGATAACATGGTACAACCTTAGAATTATAAGAATCAAAGATAAAAATTGAACAAAGTTATCCAGAAATATTGTTTAAAGTACCTGAAACCTGAAACATCTTATGATGTCTCCAAGTAAAAATAAAAAACAGGCAGTCATTTCAAGACATAACCTACTCAAAGACTTAGGTATCAAAGAAGAATTCTCCAAGCTTTCAAAGCTTTACCAAAAGAAAAACAGTACATTACCCTGAGTTAAAATTAGGATACTGTCAGATTCCTCAAGTATAATAAACGAAATTAGAAGCTATGGAGTTATATTTTCAGAATTATCAAACCAATGTTCTTTTCCTGATCATGTTTGTGAATGTCCTTAATCTGCATGCAAAATGTATCATGCATTGATTGCATTTGTGCTTTTCCTAGTGAAAGAGCCCACAGCTTTCATCAGATGAAACTACACAACAATCATTATCCTTTTCTTGTTCCTTTTAATGAACACCCATCAGGTGCTCTGTCTTTTTCTAGCCAAGAGATGAACACATAACCCCTCCTAAACCAATGAGTTTTCCCCTCTCCCATCTCTTCTCCTCTACTGTCCTCTCCTCTCCTCTCCTCTCTCTCTCTCTCTCCCTCTCCTTTTAATTTTAACTAAAGTGATACAAAGGCAGCAAATACTAGTATAATAATAAGGCCCTTCAAAAGATACTATTACGAGAATAAAAATAAAAGCCACAAACTGGAAAAACACTTTCAAATCACATATTTGACAAAGCACTTGCATTCAGAATTATAAAGAGCTCTCAAAACTTAATAGCATGGTAGGGGCCAAGGGCCTTGGCCACACCCCACCCACATACCCACAACCAGCCCAGTGATGACCACTGAGCCACCGCAGGAAGTGCCCTGGGCTCCCAAGCTGGGGCAGTGGGGGGGTCAAGGGCTTCAGCCACACCCCTCCGACATCTGCACCCCGCCCAGCAATGACCAAGCCACTGCTGGAAGCTCCCTGGTCTACCACCCTATTTTCTTCCCCTTTCCCCTTTCTCTCTTTTTCCCTACCCCCAACTGTTCCACAACAACATCAAAGAATGTAAAACAAAAAATAGTAATAGTAATAAATAAATTTAAATAAATTAATTAATTAACCTAACAGCAAAGAAAAACAGCCCAATTTTTTTTCAATGGACAAAACACATAAATCTATAACCAAAAAATACAAAATATAATTACAATAAATAATATTTTTACCTATCAAAATGATAAATTCCTTGTTCCATACTTCCAAGATATGTGAGGACAAGCACTCATACTTATGTAGAAATGTAAACTGGTAAACCTTTTCTGGAAGGAAATTTTGACACTATTCATTCTAGAGCTTTAAACATGCTCATATTATCTCACCTATTAGTTCCCTTTTGTGTAGATAAACTAAGAAAAGAATTATACATGTAGTCAAAGATATGTCCTTGAATATATTCTTTACAGCTTTTTTATGATAGCAGAGAATAGAAATAAAGTTATAATAACAGGGAAATGATTGTATGAGATATGGTACAGAGATACAATAGACAGCAACTATTAAGAATGTTGCCTAACATGAGAAAATGCTTAAGTTTTAATATTAAGTAAAATATATATATTTGTTTAAGGAAGTAAATACAATCTATCTGCTTCAGCATAGCAAACCATCAGGACTGAAATGTAGAAAATGTTACCACTTATTATTTATAAGACACAGGGTTCTGGATAATTTTTTAGATTGTATATTGTTTTTGTCTTCCTTATATTTTATTTTGCGAGGTTTTCTACAGTAAACATGTATTTATTTTATGTGGAAAAAATAGATTTGTTTTGTTTCATTTATTTTAAGTAATAAAGCAGTTATTCATGTTGGTGGCTTTAGGCACTAATTCATCACAGGGGACAATGAGACTGAGATGTAGACCCTCCTTTGTATTAATCTTTTTAACACAGAGATTAAGAATAGTAAGTCAAGCAGCATGTGCTTCCAGAAGATTAAATAAGTGACACAATTTTCAAACTTTCATATGAATACATTTTTAAGGTTGCATTTGGTAATGGAGGGCAGGTAGACAGAATGAATCAAAGATCTTTTCTCTGGAAAATGTGGTATATCTACAAAATGGAATACTACTCTGCTATAAAAAAAAATGAAATACTACCATTTGCAGTAACATGGATGGACTTAGAGAATATTATATTAAGTGAAATAAGCCAGGCATGGAAAGAGAAATACCGCATGTTCTCACTTATTTGTAGAAGCTAATAAAAATAAATAAGTAAATGCACAAATGAACGAGGGTGGGGGAGAAGACACAACAATTCTTTGATTTTGTTAATACAAGTGAACAAATATGATGTTGATGGGGTAGGGGGGAGAGGGAGGGGGGAAAGAGGAATTGGTAAAAGGACATGAAAAGCAACTATATTGTATATAGGTAAATTAAAATAAAAAATAAAAAATAGAAAAGATCTTTCCTTTGACATTAGAGGATGGATGGAAAACATGTATGCCTGAGTAATGAGTAGACTAATAGATTTTTATAAGAAAGAAAATTCAAGGTTGTTTTATCTAATCTTTTCATTGTATAGATGGAGCTTCTAAGACCTTGCTACTATCCGTATGTTTAAAAATCTATTAATTCCAGATAGTTAATATTTTCTATCTCAAAATGCAAAATATTAACCACTATTCAGAATTTCAATGAAACTTGGGACAGCTGATAGCTTTCCCATTTGTTGTGGTAAAAAGACAAATAGGGATGCAAAGGCAACCTGTAGAGCAATAAATGATGATCACAAACATGGCCCTAAATATGCTGAAATGTCCCTCTGCTGGTTTTTTTGCTAGAAACCAGCTCTTTTAGTCCGTTTTGTGTTGCTATAACAGAAATACGAGAGAGAGAGGGAGAGAGAGAGAGAGAGCAAGAGAGAGGGAGAGGGAGAGAGAGAGAGAGAGGAGGTGCCAGGGTCCTTTAAACAATCAGCTCTTGCGGGAACTAATAGAGCGAGACCTCACTCACTACCCACCCCCCACCCCCAGGGAGAGCACTGATCAATTCATGAGGGATCCTCCCCCATGACTCAATCAGTTTCCAACACTGCCACATTGGAGATCAAATTTCCACATGAATTTTGTAGGGAACAACACATCCATACTCCATCACCAGCTCCCTTTCAAACTGTGTCTGAGTGACTTCTGATAGTGTTCCCAGGTGCTACCTCCCATGTGCTCTCATGTTCTATCACCAGTTTCTTCCTTAGACCAGCACCTCTGCCTTTGATACTGATAACCCTCCTAAGATTACCTTACCACTGCTCTAACTGTCCTAATCTAGCGGCTTCTTCCACTGCCACAGTCTGGCCTTGGAAGAACAAGTCCTGCCTATTCATTTTCTACTTTATCATAAACATTGGCTAGGTACTTCCCTTTAATTCCCCATAGCACACTATCAGCCCCATAGTTATACAGGAAATTGTATTTGTTGTTACAAATACAATTTATTGAAGAATCAGGGATAACAGGGAGCAAACATAAGGGAACCTACAACCACCCATAACCATCATTTGAGCATATTATACAAAAGTATAGCCAGTAAATTTTCACCACAAAAATGAGCTGCTAATCACACTACTCTATTTCCCCTGTACCACCATGTACTCTAACCAGCAAATAAGAAGCCATGCTCTTTCCAAATGTCCAGACACTTGCTTTCTCCTGGTTGTACATCTCCTTCTCAATAATTAATCTGAACATTATAATACCTTTAAGTCTAAGATAAAAAAGCTTTGCCCATCACTAACTTTTACTGCCTTGGCTCACCTTCATATTTACCATTTCTGAATTGTTAGGAAATTTACATTTTCAACATTGGGGTATAGGTATCATGTTGCAATTTCTTATATTGTTTCATTTATCAAAATTTTATCTCTGCAGCTAGATGACTAACATTCCAAGGACAGGAACTATTTCTTTTTCATTCTCCATAAAGTTTTGCATAATAATGGACACAGAGTAGGCTTTTATACTCAAATATTTGAGTGCATTTGACTTATAGCACTATGCTAATTTGGGATATGAGATATGAAGGTAATGGTCTTCTTCAAATGTTTATTCTTTCTTTGGTGATTTAATTTAAATGCCTTATCCCTAAATACAGGAGTGAACATAAATCATTGTAAGCACTGCCAGGAAACAATAAGGAATGGAATCCAGGATTAGAGAGGAAATAACTACTTATACATATGACATGTTACTTGAATTTTACAGTCCTGTATTATTTTCTTTCTTTATGTAACTTGCTTAAGCTTTTAATGACAAAAATAATCTTTGAAAAATTCATTCCATTTTAATATTAGACCAAGAAAATGCACGGATCAGTACTATCCTAAGCACATTAACCTGCTGACTAAGGACTATCTTACAAAACAACAATCTAACATTCATTCACTGGAACAAGGACAAACAGGCTAGAAAAACTGTTCACCTCCAGACTCAGGCAATTAGTTTTAAATATGTCTAGATGAGTGCTGCTACATGAAATAAATGCACTGAATAGTAACTATTAAAAAAAAATACATTGCAAAAAAAAGCCAAGGTAAAAGTAAATATCCTAACAGAAGTCACTTGAAAATAAATCCCCACTACTATTATCAGAGGGCTGAAAATATAAAGATCTGTTACATTTTACTTTACATTTTATTTTTGAACTTCCTTAACTGTCCCCATGGTAACAGTCCAGGGCAATTCGATAGAAAATTTAAATTAAGACCCATAGGTTGGACAGAAGAAACAAATGTCCAAAAAACCCCTAACCTAATTGAGTAGATGAATCTATTATTCATTTTTAAAAATAGTAACAAACCTTTTGTCATGATCTGAAAATGGAATAATCTGAAAATAATCAGATAATTTTTTGTTTAAGGATGTGAATATTGAACTACAATAGAACAAATATTTTGAAGATAATGTTTATCTTTCTCCAGAATTGCAGATATTTCTTTCTAAATAAAAAGTCCTTTTATTTTATCCTTATAAGAGTAACACATGCACACACAAACAAAAATTCAAAAAAATACAGAAGAGTTTTAAATAAAAAACAGGTCTTTTGTTCCTGCCTCCTACTCTCAATTTTACTCCCCTAGACAACCATTTTTTACTACTGCTTTTGGATTTAGTTCTTCTACAGGTTATGTTTTTAGCTGTAAACAGTATGCTTACACTTTCACACATCTATTTCTCTTATCAACTGTTTTTTCTACCAGAAAAGATGGGAAATTAATCCATTTCCTCCCTATTCAATCATTATTACTTAATATTTTAGCTAGCTTACTTTAAAACTTTAAGTATCTGCATGAACTACTCTCTTTAACTTTCTTTAAATAGCACTTTTTAACTCCTTACTATAAATACAGAAGAATTAGTACTTCCCATTCTACCTCTCATTCCTCCTTCCATCTCCCAATCTCAGTCAGATATACCATTATTTTACTGTCAAGGTTTATAAAATTTGTATTTTATTTTCTAACAATGGTTAGTTTATTTATACTTTGTCTACAGTTTATTCTGAAAGCTAATAGAAAGCATTTACATTATTATTCATTACAGAATTATGTTGTATGACTGGATTTAGAGAAAAAAATTAATCTATAAAATTGAACCATGTGAATAAAGTATTCCAAGAATGTGAGTAAAATAGTTTCTCACTGTTTACTTGACTGCTTCTCAAAACCTTTGAATAGGAGGAAATAGTTGAAGAATTAATGAAGTGATATTCCCCCTCAAAAAATTTTAAAAGGTGAAATACTTCAGATTGAGAAGGCCCATAAAGTGCCAAAGAGGAAAAATAACGAAACACACTCCTACCAGGACACTTTAGAGTAACATTTATGAATATCAAAGATAAAAAGAACATTTTTTAAAGTTTACAAAAAGAAAGAACAGATCACATACAAAGGCATAAAAATTACACTGACTTGAGATTTTTCATTAACTACACCAGATACAAGAAGAGAATGGAACAAAGTCTCCAAATAATTAAAGAACAAGAACTTAAAATTAAAATTTTCTATATACAAGAGTATTTCAAAAAGTTCATGGAAAGATTCATGTTATCTTTTAATTCTATATTTCACAAACTTTGTAAAGTACCCTCATGCTATTAAAATGTGAAAGTATGATAAAATATTCTCAAATATGTAAGACCTCAGAAGCTTTACTGCCATAGAAATTCTCTTGAATTCTCAGTCCTTACCACAATGGCTGATACAGGTAAGCACTCAATAAATACACAGCAAAGAAGGGAAGGAAGAAAGAAAGTGAGAAAGGAAGAAAGAAAATCTAAACGTAAACCCAGTAATGAGTTTCTTGAAAATGCAGAAACAGAAACTCTACATGGTTGATAGTATTTGCTACATCAAGGCTTACATTGAAAACAACTTTGGATCCTTAAGAAGAGAAACAAATTCAAAGGATGTTGCACACACAAAAAAAATAAAGCAAGGGTTATTAAATATTTTGGTAAAGTTTAATGTTGCCTTTTACAAGATATCCAGAAGTAATTATTTGGCCTTTAAAAAAAAAACCTACAACATGGATAAACTTTGGGGACATTGTTCTAAGTGAAATAAGCTAGTCTAGTCACGAAAAGACAAATATTACATGATTTGACTTATATGAGGTATCTAAAGTAGTCAAACTCTTAGAATCAAAAAGTAGAATGGTGGATGCCAGATTCCAGGCAGAGGAAGATAAAAGAAGTTGTTTTCCAATGGGTAGAGTTTCAGTTTTGCAGGATAAAAAATGTTCTAGAGGCCTGTTGTACAACAATGTTCATATAGTTAACAGTACTGTACCACACGCTTAAAAATGGTTAAGACAGTTATGTGTGTTATGTGTTTTATAACCACAATAAAAAAATAGCCAAAACCAGAGCTTATGTCTCTGCAATTAACTAGCAAAACCAGAGCTTTTGTCTGCAGTTAACTAGCAATACAGAATAGCTGCCTTTCAAGTCCTCCTTAGGGAACACACCAGCTTTTCTCCTGCCTTCTTTTGGATTCCTCTTTCCTCATTATTTTGACTTCTGTGGCCAGAAACCTAAACAGACTGGCTTTCTCAGGGTTATGGACTGAATTGTGTCCCCTGCAAAATTCATATGTTGAAGCCTTAACTCCCAGTATCTAACAATGTGACTATATTAAAGATAGGGCCTTTCTGAGATAATCGAGTTAAAATACGGCCGTTAGGGTGTGCCCTAATTCAATATGACTAGTGTCCTTATAAGAGAGAAACCAGGTATGTACATGCACAGTGAAAAGGCCATGTGAGGACACAGTGAGAAGACAGCCATCTGCCAGAGAAGAAGAAAGACCTCAGGAGAAAACAACCTGTCAATACCTTGATTTTGGACTTCTAGCCTCTAGAATTTTGGGAAAATTAATTTCTGTTGTTTAAGTCTCCCATCTTCTGTTATTTTGTAATGACAAGCCTAGCAAACTAATACACTGAGAAATCTTACACTGAACAAAGACATAAAAAGAAAAAACCCAAGATAGTTGGTGTGGTGGTGCTCTGTGGAGCAGTTCCACGAGCTGCTCATATTCTGGAGGTGAAATGAGATAATACATATATATAAAACTCAATATCAAGAAGCAGTCAGTCCTATGAAGAAAACAAAATAATGGTAAAGAAATGGAATGATGGAGGATAAAGGTCTGATTTAGGGCAGTTAGGGACATAAATATTAAGAATTTTGTTCATCACATGTTTTTCTGAGAAAAAAATTTCGTCAAGTATTAGCTAGAGTTCTGTGAACTTTTGTGAACAACTTTTTTACTTTCAGTATGTTAAAGCCATGACACTTGTAACTGTTCATATTACCCAAGTAATGTTTGTCATCTATCCTTAGTAACCAGAGAGAAAAGACAGATTGCCAACCAAAGAAAGATAATTGGACAGATAGCTGACATCCTAACAGCAAAAAAGAGGAAGACAGAAAACAGAGAGAAAATATTTTCAAAGTGATGAGAGAAAAGAGCTGTTAACTACAATCATAAGATTGTTTGAAATCACATTTTGAACTTAATCCACCTGGTTTTAATAGCAGGCATGTCCCTGTTATGTGATGGCTGTATCATGTCACTGATGCTGAACATTTGGATCAAGATAAATGCTGGCGAGGCTGCGGAGAAAAAGGAACTCTCATACATTGTTGGTGGGACTGCAAAATGGTGCAGCCTCTATGGAAAATGGTATGGAGGTTCCTTAAACAATTGCACATAGATCTACCATACGACCCAGCCATCCCACTGTTGGGAATATACCCAGAGGAATGGAAATCATCAAGTCGAAGGTATACCTGTTCCCCAATGTTCATCGCAGCACTCTTTACAATAGCCAAGAGTTGGAACCAGCCCAAATGCCCATCATCAGATGAGTGGATACGGAAAATATGGTACATCTACACAATGGAATACTACTCAGCTATAAAAACGAATGAAATACTGCCATTTGCAACAATATGGATGGACCTTGAGAGAATTATATTAAGTGAAACAAGTCAGGCACAGAAAGAGAAATACCACATGTTCTCACTTATTGGAGGGAGCTAAAAATTAATATATAAATTCACACACACACACACACACAAACCGGGGGGGGGGGAAGAAGATATAACAACCACAATTATTTGAAGTTGATACGACAAGCAAACAGAAAGGACATTGTTGGGGGGGAGGGGGGGAGGGAGAAGGGAGGGAGGTTTTGGTGATGGGGAGCAATAATCAGCTACAATGTATATCGACAAAATAAAATTAAAAAAAAAAAAAAGATAATAGCTAATAAAAATACCATTTGTAATACATCAACATACACATATAATCTCTAATCCTCAAAACAATCCTAAGGATAGTTGTTATTATCTCTATTTTATAGAACAGAACCAGAGACAAGAGAAGTAAAATTACATAAAACCACACAACTAATAAAAAGCAGAGCTAAGACTCAGATCCACTGTCAGATTCCAAAGTTCATATTCTATATATTACACCACAGGCCTCTTTTAATTTTTCTTGCTCCGAATTTATTCTCATCAAGCTCCCACTGCATATGCCTGCAATTCAAGCTGCAAGGTAAACACATGGCCCTTGTGGGCAGTGAGCCCAGTGTGAGGAGCATCTAAGAGCCCACATAACTGCAATTTTCCAGAGGTGAAGTCTACACTGAGTCCCCTCATCCCCCTCATTCCCAGGCTGTCACTGGATATCACCATTTTGGAATAGGATGCAGGATACAAAGACCTGCCCAAATCTTGTGAGCCTGCTAGAGCCTCCACCCCAACAGAATGGGTGCAGCAAATGCCCCAGCCCCACCCTATCTGGCATTGTTCTAGTAAACTTGCCTAGATCCATGCACACCTCCCCCTGAGAACTCAGAGACCAGCCCAACTTATTGAGCCAGCTGGAGTATCCCACCCCAACAGAGAGAGTTCAGGGAATACATCAGCCCCTCCCAGGTACACCCAATACCACACATCTCTGGTAAACTTGTCCAGATCTGTGCCTACCTTCTCCTGGAAAGTCAGAGACCTGCCAAATTCAATGAGCCCACTAGAGTATCTCACCCCAGCAGAGAGGGTGTGGGGAATGATCTGGCCCTTCCTGGATGCGTGCAGTCCCACATCTCTGGTAAACTTGCCTAGATCCAAATGTTCCAGCAGGGAAGCTTCAGAGAGCCTACCCACCTCACCCAGTGACATAAAGAAGTGCCCCAGAGCTTCTCCCAGGGGTGCACAACCCACTTAATATCCCTGCAGCCCCATGGCCATGAATTGAATTGTGTCCCCCAATGTCCATGTATTGAAGCTTAATCCCCACGGAAACTATTCACTGTGGGAAATCTTATTTGGTAATTGAAAGATGGGGCCTTAAAAAAAAAGAAAGAAAGATGGGGTCTTGAAGAGGTGTCTAGATTGTGAGGACCATGCCCTAGTAAGTGGATTAATAATGGTGATCACAGGCGTGGTTCTGAGGGCTACAAAAGGAGAAGGAGTGAGGAATTGGCTCTTTCTTTGCCTCTGCCATCTGCCATGTGACATCCTGCTATGCTGTGAAGAGTTGTTGCCCACTAACAAGGCTCTCACCAGATATGTTCCCTGGACTTTGGGCTTCCCAGCCTCTGAAAATATAAGCAATAAATTTCATTTTGCAAATTACCCAGTTCCAAGTATTTTGTTATAAGATCAAAAACAGACTAATACATCTATTCATGTTAGCAAAGGAACAGCCTGTGGCTACAACACCTGCCTCAGTAATTGTAGCCTCAATAGTGACCTGAGAGACCCCATACAGCATCACTTGCCTCAGCTTAGGAAGCACTGAGCACAATAGAAAATGCCCAAGGTACTTGAGGCCCTGCTCACAGCCACAACAACCCTGCCCAGTGTCAACCACCCCAACAAGAAGCTGCTGAGGGCCCCACGGTCTAGGTCATGAAGATACTCACAGACAACTCTAAGATTGAATATAGTCAAAGAAGTCACGTGAAGACTACCCTACCACACTCACCAAGGACCAAACCTAAAATGCCCAACCCAACTGTCAATATAGAGAATTTCTTCAAGTAAGAGTTGCTCCCTTCAAAAATGACTCCAAAAATTAGAAGAAACTATTGCCCGCCAGATGCCAGACATCAATGCAGATATATGAGAAGCATGAAAAAGCAGGGAAACATGACATCCCCAGAGGAAGACAATAATTCTCCAGTACCACACCCCAAACAACAGGAAACCTGTGAAATGCCTAAAGAGAAATTCCAAATGGTAATCTTAAGCAAACTCAACATTATGCAAGAAAATATAGATAGAAATCACATTGAAGTCAGAAAAAGAATCCAGGACCTCAAGGAGAAATTCAACAAGGAGATAGATATAATAAAAAAAGAACCAAGCAGAAATCCTGAAACTGAAGAATTCATTCAATGAAATAAAAAATACATCTGAAAACTTTAACAACAGGCTAGAACAAGCAGAGGAAAGAATTTCTGAATTCAATAACAGGCTTTTTGAATTAACCTAGTGAGACCAAAAAAAGAAAAAAGAATTTTTTTTAAAAATGAAGAAGGCCTACAAGATCTATTGGAGAACCTTAATCATACAAACATCTGTATTATGGATGTCAGAAGGAGAAGAGAAAAGAAAAGGCATTAAAAGCTGATTTAATGAAATAATAGCTGAAAGCTTCCCAAGTACTGGGAGACATATAGAAATACAGATCAGGGGGAAGCTCAAAGATCCCCAAACAGATTCAACCCAAAAAGGTCCTCCCATGACATATTATAGTCAAATTGTCAAATGTCAAAGACAAAGAAAGAATTCTAAAAACAGCAAGAGAAAAGTATAAAGCCACCTGTAAGGGAATCCCCATCAGACTAACAGAAGACTTCTCAACAGAAATCTTATAGGCAAGGAGTGAGCAGGACAATATATCCAAAGTGCTAAAAAAAAAAAAAAAAAAAAAAAGCCAAGAATAAAGAATACTATACCCAACAAAGCTATCCTTCAGAAATGAAGGAGAAATAGTGTTTTTCCCAGACTAGCGAAAACTGTGTGAATTTATCACCCCATAAGAAATCTTCAAGGGAGTCCTACATCTTGAATCAAAAGAATGATAACTACCATCATGAAAACATGAGAAAGAACAAACCCACTAATAGAGCAGATATGCAAATGGGAAAAAGAAAGAAACTGTATTTTTATCACTACAAAAAATAATAAAAGGGAAAGAAATTAACAAAAAAATATAAAACAACCATAAAAAAAATTAATAAAATGGCAGGAGTAAAGCAATACCCTTCAATAATAACCCTGAATGTAATGGATTAAATTCTCCACTTAAAAGATATAGACTGGTTGAATGGATTTAAAAACTAGACCCAACTATGTGCTACTGACAAGAAACTCACTCTGCCAGTAAAGACACACATAGAATGATGGTGAAGGGTTGGAAAAGATATTTCACAGAAATAGAAACCAAAAATTAGCAGGAGTGGTTATACTTATATTGGATAAAATAGACTTTAAACCAAAAGCTATAGAAAGAGACAAATAATTACATTATATAATGATAAAGGGATCAATGCAACAAGAAGGTACAACAATCATAAATATATATTCACCCAATATTGAGCACCTAGATATATAAAGCAAATGTTGTTGCATCTAAAGGGAGAGATAGATGCCAATACAATAATAGTCAGGGACTTCAATACCACTCCCTCAGCATTGTACAGAACATGTAGACAAAATGTTAGCAGAGAAATATTGGATTTAAGCTGTACTTTAGACCAAATGTACTTGACAGACCTTACAGAACATTTCATCCAACAATTATAAGATATACATTCTTTTCATCAGCACACAGATTATTCTCTAGGATAAATCACATGTTAGGCCACAAATCAAGTCTCAACAAATTTAAAAAGATTGATATCATAACAAGTATTTTTTCAGACCATAATAGAATAAAACTAGAAGTTAATAACAAGAGAAACTTTGGAAATTATACAAATACATGGAAATTAAACAATATGCTCCTGAACGACCTATGAGTCAAAGAAGAGATAAAGCAGGAAATCAAAAAATTCCTTGAAGCAAATGAAAATACAAGAACAATAGACCAAAACCTTTGAGATACTGCAAAAGCAGTACTAAGAGGGAAGTTTATTGCAAGAAGTGCTTACATCAAAAAAACTGAAAGATCTCAAATAAATAACCTAGCGTTACACCTCAAGGAACTAGAAAAGCAAGAACAATCCAACCCCAAAATTAGTAGATGAAAAGAAATAAAAAAGATAAGAGCATAACTAAATGAAAAATAGACCAACAAAAAAGATGCATAAGATTGATGAAACAAAAATTTGGTTTCCTGGGAAGATAAAAAAAATAGACAAACCATTGGCTAGACTAACCAAAAGAAGAGAGAAGCTCCAAATAACAAAATGAAAAAGGAGACATTGAAATTCCACAGAGATACAAAAAATCATTAGAGACTATTATGAATCACTATACAACAACAAATTTGAAAATCTGTAGGAAATGGATAAATTTCTGGACACATACAACCTACCAAGACTGAACCAGCAAGAAACTGAAAACAGAACAGACCATTAACAAGCAACAAGATCTAATAACTAATTGGGAGTCTACCAACAAATAAAAGCCCAGAACTAAGTGGCTTCACTGCTGAACTCTACCAAAGTTTAAAGAATATTTAATACCAATTCTCTCAAATTATTTCAAAACATTGAAGCACAGAATATTCTCCCAAACTTATTCTATGAGGCCAGCATCACCTTGATATCAAAACCAGAAAAAGGCAGAACAAAAAAATAAAATTATAGGCCAATATCCTTAATACACTTAGATGCAAAAATTCTCAACAAAATACTAGAAAAGAGAACCCAATGTCACATCAAAAAGATTATACACCACAATCAAGTGGGGTTTATCCCAGAGCTGCAAGGATGATTCAACATACATGAGTCAATAAATGTAATACACCACATCAGCAAAATCAACGACAAAAATCATGTGATTATCTCAATAAACATGGAAAAGAATTTTATAAAATTCAACATCCCTTCATGATAAAAACTTTTACCAAATTAGGCATAGAAGGAAAGTATCTCAGCACAATAAAAGCTATATATCTCAGACCTAAAACTGACATCATCCTAAACAGGGAAAAGCAACGCTTTTCCTCTAAGAATAAACAAAACACTCCTATTTAACATAGTACTGGAGGTTCTAGCCAGAGGAATTAGACAAGAGAAAGGAGTAAAGGGTATACAAATTGAAAAGAGGAAGTCAAATTGTCACTGTTTGCAGATGACCTGAATCTTATGTATAGAAAAAACTAAAGACTCCACCAAGAAGCTTTTTTTCCCCATTGACCTGACCCAAATACTATCCAAGCAGAGTTGTTGACAGTCATATAATAATTTAAATATAAATATATTCTTCTCTCTTATTCTGGTTGTCCAGTTTTCCAAAGAATAAATAACATGCACTATCCAAAATAAACTTCCACTCCCCAATCAAAATAAATAAAGAAAACTAAAAAATAAATAAAAGTAAAGACTCCATCAAAAAACTCTTAAAGCTCATTTAAAAATTCAGTAAACTTGCAGGATATAAAATCAATATACAAAAATCCACAGAGTTTCTCTATGCCAACAACAAACTAGAAGAAATAAAAATTAAGAAAGCAATCCCACTTACAATTATACCAAAAAAATAAGACATCTAGGAATAAATATAACCAAGGAAGTGGAAGATATCTATAACGAACACTACAAAACACTGATGAAAGACGTTAGAAAGGGCACACAAAAATGGAAAGACATTTTATGCTCATGTATTGGTAGAATTAATGTGAAAATGACTATACTACCCAAAGTGATCTACAGATTTAATGCAATCCTTATCAAAATACCAATGACATTCTTCTCAGAAATAGAAAAAGAAATCCTAACATTCATGTGAAATAACAAAAGACCTCAAATAGCCAAAGCAATACTGAAAAAAAAAAGAGTAAAATGGGAGGCATTACACTACCTGACTTTGAAATATATTTCTAAGTTATAGTGACAAAAACAGCATGGTACTGGTATAAAAATAGACACTTGGACCAATGGAACAGAATTTTAAAAACCAGAAATAAATTTACATATTTACAGCCAACTGATGTTTGACATAGGTGCTAAAAACATACATTGGGGAAAGGACAGCCTCTTCAAAAAATGGTGGTGGGAAAACTGGATATCCACATGTGGAAGAATGAAACTAGACTCTTCTTTCATCATATACAACAATCAACTCAAAATGGACTAAAGACTTAAATGTAAGAGCTGAAACTATAAAACTTCAAGAAGAAAACACAGGGGAAATGCTGTAGGACATTGGACTAGGTGAAGATTTTATGAATAAGACCTCAAAAGCACAGGCAACAGAAGCAAAAATAAATAAGTGGGATTTTATCAAAATAAAAAGCTTCTGCAGAGCAAAGGAAATAATGAACAGAGCAAAGAAACCACCTACAGAATGAGAGAAAATATTTGCAAACTGTGCATCTGACAAGAGGCTGATATCTAGCATGTACAATGAACTCAAACAACTCCATAGGAAAATAAATAAATAAAATAATAAATAAATAAATAGATAGATGATAGATAGATAGATAGATAGATAGATAGATAGATAGATAGATAGATAAAGGGCAAGGGATCTGAATAGACATTTCTCAAAAGAAGACATACAAATGTCCAAGAGGGTATATGAAAAAAATGTTCAACCTCACTTATCATCAGGGAGACATAAATCAAAACCACACTGAGGGCTGGCCAGTTAGCTCAGGTGGTTAAAGCACGCTGTTATAACACCAGCATCAAGGATTTGGGTCCCCATACCAGCCAACCACCAAAAAATAAATAAACAACACACACACATTGACATATCATCTCACTCCAGTCAGACTGGCTATTATCAAAATGACAGAAAATAAAAAATGCTGGTGAGAAGGTGGAGAAAGGGGAATCCTTATGATTGTTGTTGAGACTATAAATTAGTACAGCTACTTTGGAAAACAGTATGGAATTTTCTCGAACAACTACAGATAGAACTACCATATGAACTAGCAATCCCAGTGCTTTCTATATACTCAAAGTAATGGAGAGCATCATGTCAAAGGGATATCTATTTTCCTAAGTTTATCACAGTAGCCAAAACGTGGAACCAACATAAATGTCCATGGACAGATGATTGGATAAAGAAATTGTGGTACATATACACAATGAAATACTACTCTCCCATACAAAGGAATAAAATACTGCCATTCGAAGCAACATGGATGAGCTTGGAGAAAATTACGTTAAGTGAAATAAGCCAGGCACAGAAAGAGAAATACCACCTGTTCTCACTCAATGTGTTTTATTCATTGTAAAAAAGAAAAGGAAACAAACAAACAAAAAACAAAATAAATAATAAGAATAATAAGTTGAACTGCTAATGGGATAGAGAACGGTGGTTACTAGAGGCAGGAAAGGGAAGAGCGAAGGGAGAATAGTAAGATGCTGGTTAATGGATACAAAGTTACAATGAAATAGGAAAAATAAGTGCTATTGGTATACAGTCGACCCAAGAATCTATAATTAACAATGATTTACTGCATGTTATCAAATGACTAGGAGAAGAAATCAAAAGTTCACATTACAAAGAAATGATTAAGTTTTGCAATGATGAATGTGCTGAATACCCTGAATAGATCATCACACATTTTATACATGTATTGTAATATAACTCTGTACCCCCATAAATATGTACATTCAGTGTTTTAATAAAAAATTCAAAAAGTAAAAATAAATTTATGCTCATCAAGAAAACTTTGTATTACAATACTTATTCCTACATAATTTTTTCCTTCAAGAAAATTGCATACTGATTTTTCATAGTTTATGTAAAAATATATTTGAAATATTAAGAAATTTACATAAATTTTACTTACACAAATATTTAGAAGCATGTCTATGACAAAAAATTAAAAAATATTTATAGTCACAAATGTATGAATCTTATAAAACCTATTTTGTCTAATTATATGAGTAAAGTACCAAATTTAAAATATACTGTACTAACATCATCAGAAGGACATGAATGATGAAATTTTTTCATACAGATGAAATGTTAGTACGATTCTACCTTGCTTTTTTACTTGATTTTCTTTATGCCTCTCCCACCCTCCAGTTGCAAAATGATTGGTTGTGATTAAGTGTTTAACTTAATGAAGAATTTTGACCAAAAAGAAATCAATTCATGTCCTTGGCCTCATTAGAACAGTTTCACTAATCATCATTATCCAAACTTACTCTTAAAAAATTCCAGTAGCAATTATTGTGTAGAATTCTTTTGGCAATTAATCACATACAGCATTGTGACAAACCTATTGTTCCCTTGAGCTGTTATTTAGCTATTATTTTATTTATTTTACGCTACAGCCCATCTATCATATTATCACAAAATTAGTTTTCTACAGCACAGATATTATGATCATGTCATTGTGCTGCTCAAAAACCATGGAAGGCACAGTCTCCTAAACCCTTCTGGCTTCAAGCCCCTTGCTTCCACTGAATTGGTGCGTTTTCAAGGTCATCACTCTGTTCCACCGTACTCTTCATTCTTCTTCACAGGAACCCTGTGCTAGGCAGGGTAGTAGAGCCCCAGAGATGTCTACATACTAATTCCCCAAAACTTTCCCTGTTATGTTATATGCATGGCAAAAGGGACTTCTGAGATGTGGCTAAGAAACTTGAGATTGGAGCAGTTATCCTGGATTATGTGGGTGGGCCCACATAATAAGGACAAGGGTCCTTATAAGGGAAAGAGGACAGCAGGAGAGTCAGAGTCAGAGAAAATGTGACCACAGACGCACAGGCCAGACTGAGAGACATGTGAAGAAATTATGATGCTAGCTTTGAAGATGAAAGAAGGAGCCACAAGCCAAAGAATACAGAAACCTCAAGAACCTGGAAAAGAAAGAACACATTCTTCCCTAGAGCATCCAGAAGGAGCTAGCCCTGCTGACACCTTGACTTTAGCCATGTAGGACCCATTTTCAGACTTCTGACCTCCAGAACTGTAAGATAATAAATCTGTATTCTGTAAAACCAATAGGCTTGTGGTAATTTGTCATAACAGCAATAGGAAACTAAACACACACCTATTTATGGAAACCAGTTTCTTGCATAAACTTATACAACAGGACTCCCAAAACATTACTGAGGATTTGGGGAGATTGAGCAGGGAGTTTATATTTCAGAATAATAAACATTATAGACATCTCTGCTTTGAAAAATACTCACATACTCTTTTCTCTCTCTCTCTCTCCCCTCCCCTCTCCCCTTCCCCATCCTCCTTCGCTCAAATTCTTGTTTATTTCTGATAAGTAGAAATTAGGCTGTTTGTTTCTACATGAAAACAGATATGTCATTATATATCCTTTTTACCTCTGTAGCTCCTTTCCCATGGTAGATGCTCAGTATATTTTTCTTTAAATTTTCTTGATCAGAAATACTATAATCTAAATTCAACATGTAAGTTTAAGCCACATACATGGTTTATAACTTTTACTTTCTCCTTCTGCTCAAGGTTTCTGGAATTGCTTTTAAGTTTCCTCTCAGGAAGAGGTCAACGGATGTAAATTTAGTAGAACATTATTCTTAATTGCTCTCCTATAGTGATGATAGTCTACATAAAATTACATGTAAATGTTCCAAATACTCTCTGTGACCTATGGTATATATTTTCAAAATGTTAGTTCATAATTTTTCCTCTGCTTTCATTGTTTTCCTCACAACCTGAACTGAACAGAGGTCTCTGAATTAGAATTAAGGCCACAGTCTAGGTTTTCAAAGGAAGAGATATACTAGAGACCAAAGGATTACACTAGATTATACCAACCAAGAGGTATAGGAATACAGACAGCGAGAAAGCCAGCAACAAAGCCGATGATCAAAAATTAAGCAGAAATCCTGACAAAGGAGTACCAGGAATACTACAGGTTACCATTAGTAAGTCAATTTCTTGTCCTTGTTTCCTACCTCCTAAAAAAGTTAATAGCAAAATCATTAAATATGATCAGCATGAGACAGGTCTAGGCCGCCTGGAGTTTTTCTTATCTTTTGTATTTAGAAGAAAAGTAGATAATTGGCTTGACAGGAAGAAAATAAAAGTGATATCAAATGCCCAATAAAGGAATCTATTTTGTAAATGCTCCAACCCAAGATACGGAAACTATGGCACATATACCAAAGTCTGCATTTGATTTCATGTTACTTGAGTGGGAACATCCTATACCCAGAAAGGAATATTTTTTTGTACTTGATGTTAGCATACTCCATTCAGAACAGTGTTTTATTTTTGAGATTTAAAGATTGGCAGTTGAAGTATAATTAATAGTGTAAAATCAAAATTTTAAAGGGCAGAGATAATATTTGACCATTTACTTAAAATCCCATAGCTCAAGTAAATAGTAGATTGTGACAAAAAGTTTATTTGTCTCAAACTCACTTCCACCGTAGAGGGCTCAAATTACTTATAAAGGGCCATCGCTCTTTTAAAGTCCTGGCCTAAAAAATAGACACAATGTAGAAACATGAGATTATAATTAAAACAAAAGAAAAGCCAATAACACCAGGTAATATTCAATAGACATATGACAGTAACCAAAATGCTCCCAAATGAACACACCCAATGTCACATATCGATTTTGAATGGAAATATATCTCATAGTAAGTCCCAGGATCAGTTGCACGGCCCTCCCCTGGCACTCTCCATGTAAGTAATCCCAGTCCTGCAGCTGCTTATGCCTTTTGTTGGTATAAGATGCTCTCAAAAGGTGTTTTGTTTTGATTTATTTGACTTCTACTAGGTCCTTTTCTACTGTCTCCTACATTTTCCTCTGCTGCAGAAGCAAACATCATCAAGTATAATTCTAAGTTTATTGCTGAGGAATATTCCACTGTGACATATTTCATAATTTGTTTATCCATTCATCTTCTGATAGACATTTGAGCTATTTGTAGGTTTTAGCTATTGCAAATAATACTGCTACAAACATTTGTGTATGTGTCTTTGTGTGACACTTGCTTTTATTTGTCTTGCATAAATACCTAGAAATGAAATGATTGGATCATATGGAAGACATATGTTTAACTTCTTAAGAAATTGTCAAATTGTTGTCAAAAGAGGTTGTACCATGTTATATTCCCAAGAATAGTATGAGAGATTCCATTTCCCAAACACCTTTGCCAAAAAGTCTATTTTTTTTTTTTTTTCCAGCAGTTGGCCAGTATTGGGATCAAACTCTTGACCTTGGTGTTATAACACTGCACTCTAACCAACCAAGCTAACTGGCCAGCCTTCAGTTTTCTCAATTTTAGTCATTGTAGTAGGCATGTACTGGGATCTCATTGTGGTTTTAATTTCTCTAATTGTAATAATGTTGAACATTTTTCATGTGCTTATTTGACATTTGTAGATCTTCTCTAATAAAGTGTCTGTTCAAATATTTTTGCTCATTTTTATAAGTTGTTTGTTTTCTTACTACTAAGTTTTGAAAATTCTTTATATATTCTAGCTGCAAGTCATTTATCAAATACATGATTTGAAAATAGTTTCTAGCCAATATATGGCTTGTTTCTCATTCTCCAAGCAGTATCTTCTGCAAAGCAAAAGTTGTTAATTTTGACAAAGTCCAATTACCAATTTGTTTGTTAATGGATGGTGATTTTGGTATCATATTCAAGAAAGTATCACCTAACACATGGTTATTTACTATGTTCTGTGTCTACTAAAATAATCATATGACTTTTCTTTTTGAGGTTGTTAATGTGGTGAATTACATCAATTGATTTTCAAATGTTAAATCAACCTCATATTCTTGGAATAAACCTCACTTTGTCATCATATATTATCTCTTTTGTTAGATTTGCAAAAATTTTTGTTTAAAAATTTGTTTCTGTGTTTATGAGGAATAATGTAGTTTCATGTCTTGTAATGTCTTTTGTTTGGATATAAGAGTACTTTTGGCCTCAGAATAAATTGGGGAATATTCCTTCCGTTTTGATTTTCTGGAGGAATTTGTGGAGAATTTGTATTATTTCTTCTTTCAATGTTTGGTGGAATTTACCTGTGAAGTCATCTAGGACTAAAGTTTTCACTGTAGGAAGGTTGTTAACTACAAATTCTATTTATTTAATAGACATATGTCTATTCAGTTTATTTCTTCTTTAATGAGCTTGGTAGTTTGTGACTTTGAAGGAATTAGTTCATTTCATCTAAGTTGTCTAATTTATTAGCATGATGTTGTTTATAATTGTTAAGTCAGAAACTATCTAAGGTCAGAGATATCACCCTACTTGTTAGCCTGCCATAATTTTATAGATAGATAAAAATGTAGATGTAGATATAGATATCTAGATATAGATATGTCTTCTATATAGATCTAGAAACAAGGTTTTCTGGATAGAAGGAACAATTTATTACTTACAGCAAAAACAGCCAGAACAGCTTTTTAGCACCAGTTCCCCACTCCAGTCTGCATGGGGCAACATGAGTGAGAGCCAGATATTACTTGTGTGTGTAGCAGGGCTGAATCAAAGGAGAAGACTTCCAAAATTATAAGACTTGGAGCTTATATAGGGGCTGCAGGCACATACGCACATTCTCCCTTTTAGAGAGAAAGACAATGTATTTTATTTTAAAATGTAAACAAATCCTCTCAGCAGAAGACAGGTGAAGATTTTTATTTTTATTATCTCGGAATGTAAGCAAATGTCTCTAGAGAAGACAAGTCTCTAAATCCCTAGTTTCCAAGGCCTTCGCTATTCAAATATGCCCCCTTGCTTTGAAGGACTGAATCATGCATAAACATGAAAATATTAATGGAGAATGGTCTGCCAACACCATATACCATACAACCTATTATAAACACAATCAACTCTGTTCTCAGGGGAGACAACTCAAGAACCCATTCAGCTACTACATCAAGAAGTAATGTCATGAGACCACTGTTACCTAGAGGATGTCCAGGTCTCCTCTCATCTGATTAGAGGAATCCTATTCAGAAATACAGATTCATTTCATCTCATGGCACTGCAATCCTTAGGGCCTTGTCATAATCTTTACAGTCTAGAATGAGGTTCCATATCCAGTTTCCAGTCAGAAGAAGGAGAAAAAACATATAGGAAAGGCCTAGCTTCTCTCTTAAAGGACTCTGACAGCCAAGCTCTAAGATGCCCCCCTCCCAATAAATCCCAAACTCCTGGTATTCACACTCCCTGTGAGTACTCTCCAATACTGAATAGAGCTGGACTGTGTCACCAATATGACACTGTGGGAAAGATGCCATATGACTTTAGAGACCAGATCACAAAAGATATTGCAGCTTGTGCCTTGCATGTGTGTGTCACATGCTGTGGGAAGAGCTAGCTGCTATTTTATGAGGACACTCATCTTTTTCAGAAGTGCACGTAGTAAAGAACTGAGGTACCCTGACAAAGGCCAAGTGAGTGAGTCATCTTGGAAGTGGAACCTCCAGCCCCAGACAAGCCTTCAGATGACTACAGCCCCACTGCCATATTGACTGCAACTTCATGAAAGACCCTGATCTAGAACCACATAGTAAAACCAGTTCTGAATTTGAAACTCCATAGAAACTGTATGAGATAATAAGTGTTTTCTGCTCTTTTAAGCAATAATTTGTTACACAGCAAGAGACAACTAATATAATAGTGTACGTTACTTCTACTCACATTTCATTGGTAGGAATTTAGCTGCTTTGACCACATATGACCAAGAGTCTAAGAAAGGTAGTCTAGTCATATACCCAGTAAGAAAGGAAGAACAGATTTTGTTGGACAGCTGGCATTCTCTGCAAAACACATTCTAATATCTCGACGTTATCTGACCTGCCCCTCAGTTTCTTTAACTATATTACAGAAGAGGAAGCCCAAATTTCAGCGACAGTTAGTTATTTCTACCATAGCTGACTTGTGTTGAATGCCCACACTAGAACCAAAGAATAGAGGCCAGGAGGCAGGATTAAATTCTACTAGTATGATGGTTGTCATGGTACACAAATGGATGGAGGGAGCAGTTCTCAGAAGGTATGTGTAGGAGGGTACCGAATAGACGGTTCCATACATGTATGCTACATTGCTCAATAAATATCTGTAATATAATTCTCTCGAGGTCCATGCATGTTGTTGCAAATGGCAGTATTTCATTCGTTTTTATAGCTGAGTAGTATTCCATTGTGTAGATGTACCACATTTTCCGTATCCACCCATCTGATGATGGACATTTGGGCTGGCTCCAACTCTTGGCTATTGTAAAGAGTGCTGCGATGAACATTGGGGAACAGGTATACCCTTGATTGATGATTTCCATTCCTCTGGGTATATTCCCAACAGTGGGATAGCTGGGTCGTATGGTAGATCTATCTGTAATTGTTTGAGGAACCTCCATACCATTTTCCATAGAGGCTGCACCATTTTGCAGTCCCACCAACAATGTATGAGAGTTCCTTTTTCTCCGCAACCTCGCCAGCATTTATCGTTCAGAGTCTTTTGGATTTTAGCCATCCTAACTGGGGTTAGATGGTATCTCAGTGTGGTTTTGATTTGCATTTCCCGGATGCTGAGTGATGTTGAGCATTTTTTCATCTGTCTGTTGGCCATTTGTATATCTTCCTTAGAGAAATGCCTGCTTAGCTCTTTTGCCCATTTTTTAATTGGGTTGCTTGTTTTCTTCTTGTAAAGTTGTTTGAGTTCCTTGTATATTCTGGATATTAAACCTTTGTCAGATGTATATTTTGCAAATATTTTCTCCTACTCTGTTGGTTGTCTTTTAACTCTGTTAATTGTTTCTTTTGCTGTGCAGAAGCTTTTTAGTTTGATATAATCCCATTTGTTTATTTTTCCTTTGGTTGCCCGTGCTTTTGGGGTCGTGTTCATGAAGTCTGTGTCCAGTCCTATTTCCTGAAGTGTTTCTCCTATGTTTTCTTTAAGAAGTTTTATTGTTTCAGGGTGTATATTTAAATCCTTAATCCATTTTGAGTTGATTTTAGTATACGGTGAGAGGTATGGATCTAGTTTCATTCTCCTGCATATAGATATCCAGTTATCCCAGCACCATTACACACACACGAAACAAGTCAAGCACAGAAAGAGAAATACCACATGTTCTCACTTATTGGTGGGAGCTAAAAATTAATATATAAATTCACACACACACACACACACACACACACACACACACAAAACCGGGGGGGGGAAGAAGATATAACAACCACGATTACTTGAAGTTGATACGACAAGCAAACAGAAAGGACATTGTTGGGGGGGAGGGGGGGAGGGAGAAGGGAGGGAGGTTTTGGTGATGGGGAGCAATAATCAGCCACAATGTATATCGACAAAATAAAATTTTAAAAAAATAAATAAATAAATAAAATAATAATAATAATAATATAAATATCTGTTAAATGAATGAAATAAAATTAAACTTCCCTGCAAAGGAAGGCCTATTATATAAAACTGTTAGTAGGCATAAGATAAATCTGTATGTCGTGATATGAAAAGAAGTCTGTGCTATACTGTTAAGTGATAAACTCAGATTACAGAATAGTCTGTATAAAATGACCCCACTTATAAAACAAAACAAATAAATATTAATAAATATATTTGCATAAAAAAATCTTGAAGAAAATGTACTTCAAACTGTGAACAACGGTTGCCTCTGAGGTCATTTACTTTCTCTTTATACATTTTTGTTATTGTTTAAATTTTTTTATTGCCTACTTTATACACACTACATTATTTAAATTGTTTATGATAAATATCTATTACTTTTATAGAGATATGTAGTAATAAAAAACAAAAAGAGCAATAAAAATAAATGTATTATTTGGGGGTAAAAAAACTCTGAAATACTTCACAAATCTGTCTCTTTTTCTCTGATGCATACTATGTCCTTAGTTCAGGCCCTTGTTATTTATTATCTAAACCAGAATTAAGCAAACTTTTCTGTAAAGGGGCATATCATAATAATATTTTATGCATCTCTTTTGCAATGACTCATTTCTGCTTTTGTAACTTAAAACAGCCATAAACAAAACCTAAACTAATGGGTATTCCTGTGTTCCAACAAAACTTTATTTTCTAAAACAGGCGGTGGGCCAGCTTCTGGGCCATTGTTTTCTGACCCCTACATTAGACTACGGAATCCCCCAAATTATCTCTCTCTTTCCAATCCCTTTCCTCTCTCTCTCCTCTATCTTACACTTTTCCTACATATGTCACATAATTTTTTTCTTGTTCTATATTTTTGCTTAACTCTCATTGGTCTGAAAAATTCTTAGATTTCTGGTGACCTCAAGATTATTTTTTGAGACCTTAATAGCCTTCATCATCCAAATAAATAAAGTTAACTGCTTTTTCTTCAGTGCTTCCATAGTCCTTGTACATATCTTGATTAGCACCTTGTATTGTACTGATTTCCATAAGTGCCTCCCAGTTAGACACAGCATAACATGATGGCTGAGACTACACTTTTGAGAATTTCTGGAACTTAACACAAGACTGAGGAGAAAGTAAGCATTCAGAAATGCTCACATTTGCAACAACATGGATGAACCTGGAGAAACTTATGTTGAGTGAAATAAGCAAAGGACAGAGGGGTAAATACCGGATGTGCTCACTCATATGTGGGAGCTAAGAGAGAAAGGAAGGAAGAAAAGAAAGACCACAGTAGTGCGTTGGTCTTACAGAGGGAGAGAACATTCCTAAGGGCTACAAAGTGGAGTGGCAGGGAGGGGAGGAGGGAGAGGGAGGTTGGGGGATAATTGGGTGGGGACACGGGGTACAAAAGTAATTTCTGGTAATGGGTATGCCACCAGTATGAATCTGGCCCTCACATCACGGGCACAAGGGGTGACAATTAGCTTTGTATCTCATGAATATTCTTAATAAATAAATAAATAAATGAATGAATGAATAAAAAGAACTCCTGAAGTATGTACTAGAGGAAAAAGATAGATAAATAAATAAATAAATAAATAAAAAGAACTCCTAAAGTATGTACTAGAGGAAGAAGATAAATAAATAAATAAATAAATAAATAAATAAATAAATGAATGAATAAATAAATAAATAAATAATGCTTGGTATCTCTTTGGCCTTTTGGCCTTGTAGGTTTTCAAATTAGGTGCAGAAAATTACTCCTCCCAAGAGTTCTCATTTTCTCTTCACAATCAGAGCAATCAATACTTGGGAACTTGGATCTTTTTTTCTTCTTCACATTTCTTCATGATTTAATGCCCATAGCAAATTAGATCATATACTTAATATCAACTTTTTGAATCTCTTTTGTCATCTGATCCAAAATAATACTCTAGGCATTTAAAGTAACATCATTCAGAAGATAGTTCATCCTTGCTCTCTGTCCTATTGATAGGAATTTCCCCCTAACCCAGGTTCAACAGATGGTGAGCCACTTGAATATGGAGAGTTTATTTTTGTAAGGCTTAGAAATATTTAGTTCACATGTGAATGAGTCCCTAGGGCACAACCTGAAAGCTCATAATGTGCCCCAGCTATGCTAAGGACTATTTTACAGGGCTTGTACATAGGAGTAATTTTACCTTATACTAAAAAAAAAAAAAAAAAAAAAAAAAAAAAAAAAAAACCTATCAAAAACCACTTATTATGGGCCAAGTATGTGTTAGATTCCTTCATTTACATTAAATTATTCAATTTTATCCTCCCTCAGCCCTTTAGATGGCTATTATCACTAATTTGCTAATAAGAAAACTGAGTCTCAGCAATGTTAAGTAACTTTTCCAGTGTCACAGTGAATAAGAGGATAAGCTGGGTCTCAAACTCAGTCTTTCAGATTTTTAGATCCTGTATTCTTTCCTCATACATTGCTTGCCCCTTCTTCCCTTGATCCTTAAGATTTGTGTATCATTTATAATTAGTTATTAAACTATCTTATGAAGTCCTAGAGCTTTTGCTTCTGACTTTCTACTAAACAGTATGATTTTTTTTTCTTTTTGGCTAGCAAGTACAGGGATCCAAATCCTTGTCCTTGGTGTTATAACTCCATGCTCTCACCAACTGAACTAACTGGACAGCATCAACAGTATGATTAATTTGACAAAACACTGTTAAAAGGGGTTTGAAAAATTTGCCTGTTGAACACTTTAAAAATATGTAGAATAGACAATTAAAAGTTTTAAGTACCACTATATACAGAGCTTTGTTGGTTTGTCCCTGGGTTTTAAATAAGATGATGTGCATCAGAAAACTGAATAAACATCCATCCATAGATAGGGTACATAAGTGAGATAGATCTGAGCAGGCAAGACATGGTCAGCAAAGGTTACCATCAATTACAATTTCAGGAAAATTCAATTATAGGTGGGATCCCTACTAGACATACAAAAGACAAAAGAACCTGAGATCCACTCGTCATTTATAAAATCCTGAAGCTGACAATCGAAATCTTCTCATAGGGTTAAGACTGAATGACAAATAAACAAACAAACAAAAAGAAGTTCAACTCCACAGGAGCTAGCATGTCCTGTCCTAAAAACAAGGCAGAGACTAAGGCACAGGGGAACTAGACAAGCTGCGAGAACTTTGGTACAAGGTCAAAGTGATACCAGCTAACTTGGTGACTTAGGGTCCCTCCCATTCCCTCTGCCAAGAGGTCAAAATGTTCCAAGCAGATATGCAGGTCAAAATCTATGGGTGATGGGTACATTCCTCCAGCAGTAAAGAGAGAGGAAAAAACAGAGGTTAAAATGGCCATCTCTATGAATGTCTCTCATCCAGTGTGCTTATTTCCTTACAATTGTCTATCTCCGCCCCTCTTTTTCTTTACTTCTCACTCTTCAAAGGCATTGTGTAACCAGAGTATACTTTGGGATATTTTTCTTAATTATTAAATAATATTTATTTTCTTATCTAAACTTTTTTTGGATAATTGAATATTTTATATTTCACTACGAAAAGAATATAATATTCAATTTATTTTTTTCCTTTGGGTCAATAGCCCTCTGTAAAATTCCTAACCCTGCTTTATTAACTAACTCTTTTTATTCACTGGACTGAAAATTGCAATTAATCCAAAATGCACCAATTGAACTTACGTATTTTTTAAAATTCCTACAGTACAAAAAACAAAATTAAGAGTATACATGCCTCTTAGATATTAACAAATGATGAAAAGGTTAATTATTGTGCATTTACTTGATGACATATTATGTACTGATTAAAATGATATTTAAAAACGCTAAGAAGCCAGGTAAACAAGAGCTTATATTAAAAAATAAAAATCTGTATCCATAACTACAATTAGGTAAATTTTTTGTAATCATCTGGGCAAAAATGTCAAGAGAATATGGAAAAACAAAAAGTATGGTTCAAAAGGAGGCAGAAAGAAAGATAAATGGTAAATTATTTATATATATATATATATGGTATTATAATGTTACTCGGGCGATTAACCATATTTCTTGAAATGAAATGGATATCCCACAAATATTTTCTCTTTTTATACTTAATTTTTAATTTACTGAAGTGGGTGCACAAGCTCATAGAACATATAGTCAATTTCACAGAGCCACTATTCTAAAATTACTCAGCTGTTTAGCTTTGATACTTTTAAGATAAAGCATTTCAAAGAACCTAGTGTCTTTGGGAGATGAAGCTGTAATTCCATGTATCTAAAAAAACAAAAACAAAAAAAAGTTTTTTAAAAGTCTATCCATGATAAACATGATAAAGAAAAGTATCATTCAAAACAGATTAAAATGGAGTTCCAGGTAAATATCTACAACCTTCTAAACACTCCTATTCCCCAACTCTATCATTCCCCATCCTCCTAAAATAGCAAAGAACCATTGCTTACATTAGAGGTTTGAAATTTGTCTCTAATTCTCAGTATTCCTGCAGAGAATACAAAAAGACTAACTTCTTTGCCCTTCCTCTGCTTTCTGATATGTCATTTTTGGTTTCTAACTTGAATGCACTTAAATCCTGCACAAAATTAAATTCTGATGTTCATTCACTTAACTTTTATTCCTTAAAAGTAGTTTTTCTTCCCTTGAGTTTACAGTAACAGTCTGATAAAGGCCTGCTTACATGTACAATTTTATTAAATTAATACACATTCAATGGAAACATTCAGATATGATTATTTTACTATTCATAATATATAATTTGTTTCCTTTGAGAAAACGTTTATTCTTCCAACAAATAACTTCAATAAAAGACAATAGCATAAGATTCTTTTCATTATGAGGGAATAAAAATGCTTATTTAAAATATGGACTTTTCTCATAAGAAGTTCTTAAACATAAGTTCTAAAAAGATGATGTAAAAGGCATTTTTATAATAGTATTAAAAAATGTAGTAGCTTAAACTGAAATAAGATTCTGATATGAAAATGGTTACTTTTTATTGTTTATATCTTCAGATTCGTTGCCACTATATTGTTTTGGCTGCCAGCTATGACCTAGTTTTTATTTGTTTTTATACTTTATTGTTTTTGTAATGCTATGGTAAAATAAAAAACACTGAAAATTTTTAAATAACATCAGAGATTTTTATTTAAACCATATGAGAAAAAAAATTGAGTTTTAATGAATATAAATTTAGGGTTGTGACTCTAAGGCAGGAATATGCTGTATAATAGCAAGGAGGCAGGATGGCTGGAGCAAAGTGAAGAAAGGAAGGGGTGCATGTAGGAGTTAACGTAAAAGCATAACAAAGAGCCAAGACATAAGTCTGTAGAGGTTTTTGGATTTTATTATACATGTGGTAATGTATTAGTCTGTTCTCTGTTGTTTATAACAGAATATCTGAAACTGGGTAATTTATAAAGAAATAAAATTTATTTCTTACAGTTTTGGAGGCTGGGAAGTCCAAGGTTGAGTGGACACATCTGGTGAGGGCCTTCTTTTTGGTGGAGATTCTCTACAGAGTCTCATGGCAACACTGGATATCACATGGCAAGAGGCTTAGCTAACATGCTTTCTTCCTCTCCTTACAAAGCCACCAGTGCTGCTCTTGTGATAACCCATTTATCCAAGAACCCATTAATCCATGAGTGGACTAATCCATTCATGAGGGCATAGCCCACATGATCCAATCACCTCCCAAATGCCCCACCTTTTAGCACTGCCACACTGGGAATCAAGCTTCTATGTGAGCTTTGGAGGGGCCCATAGGAGGTGGGAAGCCATAGCAGGGTTTTCAGCAGGGAGTGTCATGCTCTTATTTATGTTTTCAAAGGTTCGCTCTGACTGCTGTGTGGTAAGTAAACTGTAGAACGAGCAAGAGTGGAATTAGGATAGTGAGACGGAGGCTTGAGGAAGGTTGTTTTGCACTGGGTGGTAAAGTGTGGTCAGATTCTGGAGGTACAGATAGATACACATATACCCTTACCCAGTTTCTCTTGCTGTTAATATTGTACCCTGTCTGCTTTATCATTTCTCTATCTATCTCTTTCTCTCACTCTCTCTGTCTCTCTCTCTCTCTCTCACACACACATACACATATAAAATAGTACTTTTCTTTCCTCTGAACTGTTTGAAAGAAAGTTCTAGTTGCTATGTGACTATACTTCTACAACTCTTTAGTTCTAAATTCTTCATGTGTGTATTTCATATTTCCTGAGAATAAGGATCATCTCTTACATAACCAGAGTACAGTTATCAGCTTTAGTAAATTTAACATTGATAAAATACTTTTATCTAATTTACCCTTTGCATTCCAGTCTTTCAGTTAGCCCAGTAATGTCCTTTATAACACTGTGCCCCTCCAGCGCAGGACCCAGTATGCCGTTCAGTTGCCATGTCTCATTAGGCTCTTTTAATATGGAACATTTCAGCAAACTTCCTTTGTTTTTTTATGGATATACTTGTAAGGCAGAGCCAACTGACAGGACTCTATATTATACAGATAGATTTGATGTGGGCTTTGAGGGAGTTGAGAACAGCAACAAGACTTTTGGCTTGAGAAACTGAATGGATCTCATTTATTGTGATAACTAACACAGAAAAGATAGAGAAACAGGTATTAGTAAGAGAAATCAGTAAAGTGGCTCTTTGTGAAAGAGACATCTAATGTTCACCGATATCTAGTTCTCTTCTCTTGGACACCCTGGAGGGTTGGAACTTACAATTACCTGAGGCTAGGTGATCAGTTCTGGTTAGTGGGTTGTGAGCTGGAGTAACACAGTTACCCTGGAGAGTTACTCAGACCCACACAGCTGACTTTGTACAAGCAAATAAACATTTCTTCCACTAATCCACCAAGATTTTGGAGTTGATCGCTACCCTAGCCTATTCCAAATTACCACTAGTCATTTAAGTGAAAATGGTTAGTAGACATTTGGATGTAAGACCCCAGAGTTGGAGCCAGGTCAAATCTGGGATGTTTGGGAATTATCAACATATGATTGATATTTAGAACCATGAGATCCTTCATCTAGTGAGTATAATTGTAGATATTTGATTGATAGGTGAGGAAGGATAGACAGACAGACAGACTGATAGACAGACAGATAGATAAGATAGATAGATAGATGACCCTGCCATAGATGATTGATCTAGAAAAAGGCATCTGACCAATTCAGCCACTCAAAGTCTTTTGCAGGATTTTTCAAACTACAACTAAAGAAAGAGATTCAGTCTCTTACGTGGTTGGAATCATAGACCATAGTCTATGAGGATCAAGAACTATCAGAAGTCATATTCCAAGCTATGTGGAGTAATTTATTTAGGGAGTACTCTAAGAAAAGAACTGAGGACAGGGAGAGGAAGCTAAGTAAGAGGCCTTAGCTGGAGACAAGCATCAGTCTGGTCCCACAGGGAGTTCTGGAACTTGACTCACATCACAGAGTGTGTCTTACCTTAAGGCAAAGTGGCTATATTTTAGTACACAAACAGCCACTGGCCATCCAGTGGGAGGAGGGATAACCACCCTGGAGTGGCAACTTCGCTTAAGGGGGCAATTCCCCAAAGAGAAAAGAAGATGGGAGTCCTTAGCATTCAAAACTTATACAGCAGTTGGGGATAGATGTACCTGCCCAAGAAAGTGCTGAGCAGGACATAAATACATTCACTACACATCTTCTCTAGAGTTTTTAGTAGAAGTTGAGTACATCAACCTACTATCTTATCATAAACTGAGAAGAGAATCTGACATGAACTCAATTAGATATAGAGTCAATAGCACATCTCACACATTGTCTTGACTAGAACTCCTCTTGTTTGAAGATGACATTAAAAAAATTAAGGTAGTGTTTAATTTTCATTCATTTATGAAGGAGACTTTAGGACAAGAGGAAAAAATATCAAACTTAAGAAATAGTGTATCACTCAAAATTATTATATATAAAAAAACTAGGCATTTTAATAATTTTTAAGGTATAATTTATTTGAGGATACTTCAGAAAGTTCATGGAAAGACCCATATTATCTTTCAATTTTATTTTTCTACTAACTTTTTGAAGTACCCTCGTATATTATAAAATTCATTGATTGAAATAATTGAATGAATAAGTGTTTATATTTACAGAGTTGTACAACCATTACCACAACTTGATTTTAGAACATTTCCATCATCACTAGAAGAAACCACATACACATATACAGTCACTTCCCATCCCCATGCTCCAACCCCTAGGTCTAGGTAAGCAAGTACTTCCTTCCCTTGTACTACCTCTTATGGCTGAATAGTGTTCCCATAGTATAGCATGTTTACCTGTTCACCAGCTGAGTGCTTGAGTTGCTCCATTTTTGGCTATTGTGAATAATGCTATTATGAACATTTATGTACAGGCCTTAATGTACACATACGTTTTCATTTCTCTTGAGTACATATGTAGAAGTGGAATTTCTGGGTCATATGTTAACCTTATGTTTAACTTCTTGAGAAATTGCCAAACTATTTAACAAAGCTGTGCTCGTTCACATTCCCACCAGCAGTGTATGAGGTTCCAATTTTTCCACATCTTCCAACACTTGTTATTATCTGACTTTTTTCTTATGGCCATTCTAGTAGATGAGAAATGGTATGCCATCATCAATTTGACTTCCATTTCCCTGATAGCTGATGATGTTGAGCATTTCTTTGTGTGTGTGTGCTTACTGGCCATTTGTGTATCTTCTTTGGATAAACGTCTATTCAGATCTATATTAGCATAGGGTTCTCCAGAGACACAGAACCAGTAGAAGATTACATATAAGGAAATTGCCTCACACAATTATGGAGACTGAAAAGTCCAAACCCAGGAGAGCCAATGGTGTGGTTTCAGTCCAAGTCTCAAGGCTTGAGAAGCAGGAAGATCAACAGTGTAAGTTCGAGTCTGAGTCTGAGTTCAGAGGCAAAAGACCAATGTCCCAACTCAAAGATGGTCAAGCAGAGAGAAAGAATTATGTCTTACAATCTTTTATTTTATGCAGGCCTTCAGTGGATTGCATGAGGCTCACCCACGTTGGGGAGGATAGTCTGCTTTATTCAGTCTACCAGTTCAAGTGTTAGTCTCATCCAGAAACACCCTCACAGACACCGTCAGATAGTATGTTTAACCAAATATCCAGGTATAGCATGGCTCAGTCAAGTTGACAAAGTTATTCATCACAAGATCCTTTGGCCATTTTATTAATTATATATCTTATATTAAGTTGTAAGAGTTCTGTATTCTAAATATAAGTCCCTTATCAGATATATGATTTGCAAATATTTTCTCCCATTCTGTGAATTGTTTTGTACTTTCTTGATAGTATCTTTTGAAACGTAGAAGTCTTTAGTTTCGGTAAGTCCAATTTATGATTTTTTTCTTTTATCCTTTGTACTTTTGTCATATCTAAGAAATCACAAAGATTTTGTCCTGTTTTCTTCTAAGAGTTTTATGGTATTAGCTCTTATATTTGGGTCTGTGATCCATTTTGAGTTAATTTCTGTGTCGGGTGTAAGGTGAGAGTTCAAAATAATCTTTTTGCGTATGGATATTCAATTGTCCCTGCACCATTTGCTGAAAAGACTGCCTTTGAATTTTCTTGGCACCTTTATCAAGAAAACTGAATTAATTTAGAAAAGGATTTGACATTCTTAGTTTGACAAGCAATCTCTGTCTGACCTGTATCAAAGAAGAGTAAATAATCATTACGAGAAAAGAGGGTGAGATTAAAACAAGAAGAAGAAGAAAATAAGATTAAATGGGTAAAATAAAGTAATGAAAGAGAATAAATAATATAACAGAAATATTAACATGCACTATGAAGAGCAGAAAAGACATGATGAAATATCTAACCTCTTTCAGTTCATATATAGATGAAAAAACTGTAAGGTAGAAGTTGATAAAAATGGAAGAGAATAAAGATACAATATAAGTATTTTAGGTGTTTTTCAATAAGAAACCACAATAATTCAAAGAATAATTAAAGATATAACTGAAGAATACATAACTAAGAAAATATTTGACTATATAGATGAGAAATGCTCACAGTTTTACGAGAAAAAGTCCAAAAGATATTTACAGATGGACTAATCATAGGGAGACTTATGGAAAAATGTATTAATGCGAAATTCCTGTACAAACATCAGGTGGGGAGAAATGCTTTCCATCAAAGGGGCAGTTAGATGGATTGGCTGATGCTGACTCACATTGTAGAGGGCAATCTACTTGACTGAGTTCACTGATTCAAATGTGAAACACTTGCAGACACATCCAGAAGTAATGTTTAATTTAAGCACCCTATGGCCCAGTCAAATTGACATAAAATTTACCACCACAAGGGGGCTCCACACTGCCCGTTTATCGCTGATTTTTCTCCTATGGAGGTGGTAATTACTGAAAATTCTTGTTTCCTTATTAAGAGCATGTACTAGAGTTTTTCTGTAGACTTATCCCCTTGAAGGTAATTTGCTAATGGGAAAAGATAGTGAATGCGTTTTTGGATAAATCTTCATTTGGAGTTAGGGTCATTCAATAAGAAAAATAGCACAAGGGCCCAGGCTCTGAGGTTGACTGGAGATTCACTTAGATTTAATACCATGCAAGAACAACACATTCCTAGATTTCCAAGTAGTCTAATATCATGCACATTTTCTGTTTTGATTCCGTCTAAAGCTTATATCTAAAGCAAGTTAATTATCACTTAGATGCTCATTTCCACCTCAGATTCTGAAAAGTCTTCACTGAAGAGTCAACGAACTTATTTCTATTTTACTCTAATCTTGGCACTGTGCAAATCACTGATAAAAAGATAAATAACCACAAAGATAAATAAACTACAGGCTTTACTCTTGAAGTGGTTGTAGTCTAATGCAGTGATCCCTTTAATGCTTATGTGCATAATAATTAATAGGGATGTTGTTAAAAATGTAGGGTCTGGCCCCACTCCCAGAGATTCTGATTCATTAGTGCTTTTAGGTGATCCTGAATGAGAGACCTCTCTTTGGAAACATTCATCTAGGGACCAAGCACATTACAGACATTTCAATATATCAAAGTACTATGTTTGAATAATGGTCAAAATCATAGACTTTGGCACCAGAAAGTCTGGATTTGAATCTAGCACTACTACTTACTACCTGTGTGACATCAGATAAGTTATTTAATTTCTCTCTATCTCTATAAAATCCTACCTCCTAGTGTTGTGATGTTTAAAACAAATGAGGTAACTTAAGTCTAAAGAAATGAACTAAGGCTTATTGTTTTAGTAATCTTGTTTTACTGTTGCACTATAACAAAATGCCTTATTACAATTAAAGGATCCGAGAGTCAAAAAAGAGACTGTGTGTATGAAGAAAAAGGTTTTGAAAGAGATTTACAGAGACATCTGATGAAGAAGCTTACTTAAAGTTTGCTCTGTATGTGCAAGATATGTTTCCCTAACAAACCTTCATAACATTTATGTTACTATCCAGTGCTTTTGAAGTTGAACATGCTTATGCAGGGAATGCCAAAAGTGCTGAGTCTATTTCATAGTGAACTGGATGCAAGAGAAGAGATTCCTCAGAGCGTTTGGCTAAATTCTTTTTTTTTTTTTTTTTTTGGTGTCTGGTTACATTTTCATTAAATGAGTAAAATGCAAATAGAGACTGGCACATAATCAACCCCCAATAAATGGTAGCTATTATTCTCATGATGCCATGTACTCCAAAAAGAGGCATGTACTGGACTGAATAGTGGACTCCAGAAAAGCATGTCCACAGTCTAATCCCCAGACCTATGAATATTGCCTTATGTGGCAAAAGATGTGATTAAGATAAAAATCTTGAGAGGAGGTATTTATCTTGTGTTATCTGGGTAGGCCCTAAGTTCAATCACATGCTTTTTTTTAAAGTATGAGGCAGAGGGGTTTTGCAACATAGACAAGACAACGTGACCAAGAGGCAGAGATGGTAGTGATGTGTCTACAAGACAAGGAACTCCTGAAGCCACCAGAAGGAGGTTGAGGCAAGGAGCAGATTTTCCGTTAAAGCCATTGGAGGGAGCATTGCTCTGCTGACATCTTGATTTCAGATTTCTGGCCTCCAGAACTGTGACAGAATAAATTTCCATTGTTTTAAGTTGCCCGGTTTGTGGTAATTTGTTACAGCAGCCATAGGAAACAAAAATAAAACACTTAGCCCAGCTTGTGAATATAGGGATTGCTTTCTGAACTGAAGTAACCTTAAAGGGGAAAAAGATCCCAACCATTTCCTACTATACATAAAACATCAGTTTAAAAAAGAAAAAGAAAGAAGAAAGAAAGACGCAAGACATGTATCAGAATGACTTTTTTTTTTTCCCCTGGAAACTTCAAGCAACATAATGTTTACAGATCATGAATTGTGGCAAGGGAGAGAAGAATGAGATAAAATCAGAGATGTAGGCAAGTTCAATTAGGTCTTCATACAGCACAGCAAAGAAGCTAAAACGTCTCTATGTCCTAGGCATTAACATCACTTCAGAGCACAAAATTGGGGGCCACACTCCAAACCTAGTCCACTAGATTCTGCATTTTAACAAGATTCCTAGGTTGTTTTATTCACTTTAAAGAAGTGTGCATTTAGGGTAAGGCTATTGGTAAATTTCTAAAAACTTAAAGCAGAGAAGTGATAAGATAATATTTGCATTTCAGATCAACCAGTCTGGAGGTATTTTAAAGAATAAATTTAACTGGGGTAAAAGTCAGGCCGAGTAAATTTTAACTGGGGTAAAATTCAACTGCAACAGTAGTGGTGAGAGGTTATAGAATTTTGAACAAAGATGTTGTGATATAGATGGAGAAAATGACACAAATTTAAGAAATATTTAGACCCTGGTCTGACATGTACTAATATTGCTCACACCTTGGTTCTATAATGTGTTTGCTTATTTGTACATATATTTCCAACAGGATCTTAGAACAAGATTCTTTCTGTCTTCTATTCAGTTTCTATTCAGGCACCAATAGATGAAAGGATACCCACATGAGTATGAGATATTCTCCCTTCCATATGCAGGTTTATAAAAGAAATAGATTCAAGAATCTGTTACGTGATTCTTTGAGCCTTCAACTAGATCAAGGATTCTTTTTTAAAAAAAAAGTGTCATAAAAAGTGAAGGAAAACTTTTTGGAAAACTGACTATGTTGTGATTGTGAGTACGTACCCCCTCAGGGGAGTACTACCTTCTAATTTCCAGTCAGGTAAGGGATACTGCAAGGGGACCATGGAAGAGCCTTAAAATATGTTTTATGCAGTCGGAAAAAACCTAAAAACTAGTGTTGCACTGACACCAGAAAAAAGCTTAAATGGACTGTAGACTGAGGTCTGACTCCACCAGGAAATTGAGAGACTTAGAGGATGACTGACTGTTTGGAGGTAGAGCCAGGACAGTACTGTGGCTTTAGGAATGGCCTTCATTCATAAAGCTTATCAGGGTAAGGGATGTAATCCAGAGAGGAGAGAGCTAGAGTGGGTCATCCTGGGTGCTGTGTTAATCAAGGTTCTCCAGATCACCAGAGAAACAGAGCAAATGAGATATATATATAGATATAGATATATCAGAGGGAATTAGTTATGGAAATTGGCTCACATGATTATGGGGGCGGAGAAGTCCCATAATACGCTGCCTGCAAGTTGGAGAACCAGGAAAGCTGGTGGTACAATTCAGTCTGAATGCAAAGGCCGGAGAACCAGGAGAGACAATAGTGTAACTCCTAGTCTGTCTTAGTTCAGTTTTGTGTTGCTATAACAGAATATTTGAGACTGGATAATTTATTTAAAAAAGAGGTTTATCTGACTCACACAATTCTGTAGGCTGGAAAGCCCACAATTGGGCAACTGAATCTGGCAAGGGCCTCAGGCTATTTCTACTCATGGCAGAAAGTGGAAGGGGAGCCAGAATATGTAAAAGACTACATGGTGTGAGAGGAAGCAAGAGAGAGAAACCAAGGAAGCCAGACTCTTTTTAAAAACCTGTTCTTGTGGGAACTAATCCATTCCCATAAGAGCTCACTCACTCTCCAAAAAAGGCATTAATTTATTCGTGAAGGACCAAACTGTAGCACAGTCCAAGGACAAAAATCGGAGAAGGGTAGAGTATGGGAGTGGGATGCTGGTATAAGTCCTGGAGTCTGAAAGCCCAGGAACCAAGAACACTGATGTCCAAGGGCAAGAGAAGATGGATGTCCCAGCTTAAGAAGAGAAAGCAAATTTGCTCTTCCTATGCCTTTTTGTTTTATCCAGGCTGTCAACAGATTGGATATGCCTGCCCACATTGGTGATGGTGGATCTACTTGACTCAGTCTATTGATTCAAATGCTAATCTCTTTCAGAAAAGCACCCTTATGGACACACCCAGAAATAATGGTTTACCAGCTGTCTGGGCATCCCTTAGCCAAGTCAAGTTGACACATAGAATTAACCATCACAGGTTTTGTTCAATAATGCCATCTGAAGGAGTAAAGAGTTCTCCTCAAGAAGAAAGTGTAGGTGCACAGCAGTCTTCCTGGGGGCTGAGGGAGGAAAGATGCAGAGAGTCCTCAAAAGTGTCCCCAAGAGAAAGAGTCAGGACCTGCCAGGGGTCTCTGCCTTTAGAACCAGAGAGGGAAGCTACGGGGCTTTGCTGCTAAGTAAGAAATTTCCTATACCTCTTTACCTCGTCTCAATACCCCACTTACTAAGGGATGTGTGTGGCATTGGAAATGACGTAGATAAGTGGAGTGGGAGGATGTTGTGATATGCAGAAAGAAGAGAGAAGAAGGTCCACTCTACTTCCTTGGTTCAGCCTTTCGGCTCAAGTAGGCTTAAGATCGATGAAGGGGGAAAAATTAATACTAAATGCAATTCCGAATTTTCATTATTACACAGTACTGAACAGTCTAGTACTGAATGGTCTAACTGTAAGGGTGTCTGTGATCTAAAATGGCTATAAAATATTACATTACTTAAAAGTAAAAAACATCAACTAAGCCGTAGATCCCACCAGTTTCCATCCAGGAACAGGATATCCCACCAATCAACCCTACCCCTGCAGGGACGCACCTGGGGTCCTCCCACAGACCCAGAAGGAGAAGGAGCCGACAGGATTACCCCCAGTGTTGGGACCGAGGGATCTCGGGGAAAAGTGAGCCTGCTGCCCGACAACCCAGCCCCGTGAAAGAGACGCTCAGACGTGGCAGTGGTTCTGTCAGGGCAGTTCCACTTTATTGCCCTTACAGTGCAATTTATATAAGCAAGCAAGTAGGGGCTTACCATGAACTAACCAATCAATTAAAGGATCATGCGGGCATGCATTTTGTACTAAGATGTTGAGCATAGCGATCACGCAAGGTTCACAAGTGCGGAAATACTGGAGGACCAATAAAAACCTTTTGGAGCTATCTTGGGTTATGCCTCCCCTACTTCCCAAGGGCGTCATCTTCATTCTCCACCCATAGGCACCATGCGGCTCACAGATAATGTTTGCTCCTAAAAATGGGCCCAACACACCTCCACCCCCACCTCCCATCAAATAAAATTTAAAGGAACCGTGAGAGGAAAAAATAAAGTTTAATCTTGGATTTAAGTGTTATCCTTTGAGATTTTAACCCCTGGGAAGTTGAGTTGGTTTGCTAGATCAGAAGGTGGCTAAACAGAGAAAGACAGAATTCTAGGACTGATGTTAGTTGTGGGCATTAGTAACCACCATTCATATCAAGGGGAAGGTGGGCTCAACACAGAAGCATGCTATTGCTAGGATATAATAGTTGTCTACTTCCAGAGTCTCAAACTGTGAGAGGATATTATACTATTTCTGCTTTCATAAAAAGAAACACTGTAATTAGTGGTATACACATAATAAAAAGGTGCTACTTAATATTGTTTTGCTCATATATGTATTTATAAATACTTGCTGTGTCTTTGTGAAACCATAAAAGGAAGAATTCTCCTAAAGAGCATATATATCAGCATTTATTTGTAAAAATTCACTTCAGTGGTTGTTAAAAAGCCAATCTGTTCAGAATTTGTAAAATTGAGACTATGTTCAGGTGGGGACAATTTTTCTTTCTGTTCATTAATCGTACCCAGATTTTAAATTTTAAAGTGAGATATTGTTGAAATCAGCATCGTGTTATTAAAGAAGAACTTATTTTTAATGCAACCTTGAATATATATTTTAAGTATTAATGTACTAAAATTACTGATCTATCTCTATTTTTCTATCTTTTTTCTGCATAATAACAAAATAAACACCAAGTGACAGAGATACAAACTGAGCCTCTTACCCTGGTCTAGAAAATGCTAGAATCCTAGAAGAAAAAAGCACTTATTAAAGAAGAGTATAAGGTAACCCTTGATTAGTTTGTCATCAGTCCTGAGATGGTCCTTTATGAAATTCCACATCTTGCCAAAAGATGGGGATCTTGTATCCAGCACAGAAGCCAGAAGTGATAGAGAAGGTAAGCAAGCATATTTTTTCAGGCACTGAGAAACTGTGTCCACCACAACTGGCAAGGGCCTTTTAGAAGCAAGAAAGTTCTGCTTATGAGGGTGGGCCAAGTGGCCCTGAGACATGGTAAAACTCTCAGTGATTCAATTTCCTTATCAATGAAATCTAGACAATAACTAATAAACTTTCATAGAGTTCCAGGAAGAAGTGCTTAGCACAATTCCTGGCAAATAGCAGGCAGGTATGCAGTGAGTTAGCTGTCATCTGTAAAAGGTAGTGTTTGTTTTGTCTGCTACTTTGCTGACTCATAGTAGGTTCTTGATATATAACAACTGAATGAATGGATGAATAAACCTTCAAATCAACCAATAGAGCTGGCTAAACATAGTTTTTAGTCTGAGCCTCTTGGTCCTATGAAATCAGAATCTTATGCCTGTGTTGGGCAAATAGAATAATTTAATCAGACCCCTCACCTCAGGGCAGGTTGGGGTGGTGCAGCATTCTTTGTGGGCAGGTTGTGTGTGGGTGGAGTTAGTGCACCTGTGCAGCACCACCACCTTGGCTGGAGTTTACTGCCTCTGGCGGCTGCTGGGCCACACAGTCATGCTTTCCAACCTAAGGCTTTCAAGGACCTGTTTGCTGGTTACCTAGCTCATAGACCTGTGTGTGAAGGGTCTGGTGACCCAGCCTGGCATGTAAGGGATCTGGTGACCCAGCCTGGCGTGTGAGGGGTCTGGTGACCCAGCCTGGCATGTAAAGGGTTTGTGACCCAGTCTGTGAATGGGTTTAAGGGGTCTGTGAGCTCCAGACCCAGCCCTAGCTCGACAAGTGGTGTAGTCATGTAGATTTACAATTGGCGTCACAACAGGATTAAGAGCGCCGACAATAGGTGACGTCGAGGATTCCAACATTAGCCTTAGTGCCACAGCCTGGCTTACCCTTGCCCTTTCCTGACCGGTGTCTCTATAATAGCTGTCCGTCTGACCTGTGATTTGATTGAGTTTAACTGCCCTGGTCCTGTTTGAGCTGCTAAGGTGACAGTTAGTCTCTAGCCTGTTTCATCAACTTAATTTCTGTATCTCTACTGGACAAAAAATTGCAACTCATATCGAAACTTGGAAGTGTGCTAAATTATCAAAATAGTAATTGAAAATTAATTTATACGGAAACTTGACATGAATAATAATAAGTAGCACCTTTACCTTTAAATCTTTGGATTTTATTTTTATTATAGTGGTGATAGTTTCACAGTGATGACTCCTTAACACATTTACGTAAAAAAAGAAATTTTCAAAACTTAGACAATGTTTGAGAAGTTCACTGTTCCTTCTGGAGGTCTTTGGGAGTTTGACTCTTTTAGGGAAGTCTTGTACACTTGCCAAATCTCTAACCTTCAAAATCACTGGAATGTTGCTACTCAGCCTTGTTTTCTATTCATTGTCATTTCTGGCATTACAGTCTACTGGGGAGCCCTCAATTTTATTTTGTAACTATTTCCCAACTTTAAAAAGAATGCTACAGGTCAGTAATCTTGATAGAATTCTCACTTATGTGAGAGTACTCCAAAAAGTTTGTAGAAAAATAGAATTAAAATATAATACAAATCTTCCCATGAACTTTTTGAAGTACCTTCATATATATTAGAGAATTAGGGAAGAAAAAAAATGTTTGTATTCCTACTTCAATCTTAATTGTCCTGTCAAATTTGTTTAGATGCTTCATAATCATTCAGAGTTTTTAAAAATACAAACTCATGAAACTAATCATTGAGAAAAAAAATTTTTAAAGAAACATTTTAATTGCAGGGTTTGGAAGCAACAAATTTTCCAGATAGAGAAGTGAAGATTTGTAGGATATGTAGTGAAGAATTTGGGCTTTCCCAAGAGAAAGCTTGACCTTTGCCCTTACCCTTGCAGGATTATCTGTTTGCTTGGGGGCCTTGGGTCAAACTGAGTCAAATTGGGTAGTCAGTATAATCAATTATTCTTCAGTTAAAAAAAAAAACTGGGTAGTCTAACAATGTGATTTAGAGTAGGGACTAGCCATACCCATACAGTCTTAGGCTGGGGGCTGGCCAACCCAAAAGACCAACAATGACTGGGTAAGAGCTTTGGGTGAGGCAGTATCAGTGGTCTTGGAGTTTGAGATTAATCAAGTGGTAATTGATCAATCAGTCATGCATAGATGATGAAGCCCTCTAAAAACTCTTGATACCAAGCTCAGGTGAACATCCCAGATTGGCACTACTCTGTGCATGTTGTCACACATAGATGTCAGAGCAGTAATATCCTGAATCCGTGGCTTGAAGACAACTGAAACTCCACATTTGAAATCCTCCTGGACTCTGCTCTATGTGTGTCTTTCTTTTTTGTCTGAGCTTAGTATGTATCCTTTCTCTTTAATAAACCCTAACCATGAGCATAACAGCTTTCAGCAAGTTTCATGACTCTTTCTAGCAAATTACGGAACTCCTCCAAACTTGCAGTTGGTATCAGAAATGAGGATGGCAACTGTGCTTCTAACTTTGTAGTTGGCCCAAACTTCTCACAGGGGGTTTCCAGATTTGTTTGAATAAAAAAGCTATAACAAATTAACTGGACTGCTATTTTGGAAGTACCAAGCTACACTATAATGGTACAGGATGAGATTTATGATGACTTTGCTTATCCTTAAGGTAAACACAACCTGTCTTTGAAGTTTAAACATCAGTGACATCTCTAAAGTATATTACTATATAATCAAAAACTTTCCACACCTTTACTGGGCTGTCTTATGAAAAAGGATTTTAAAAATAGATTGTGGAAAATATCTCTTTCAAGTATGAACAAGCCTTACAAATTAAGGCCAACATCAAAAAATGCTGAGTTGACATACTATATAATTTCCTTTATGTAAAGTTCAAAACCAGGAACACTAATGTTTATGGAAGCCAGAATAGTAGCTACTTTGGGGTAGGTGGGGTGGTGTGGGGATTTGGGTTCTGACTAGAAGGGGCCATAAGGTAGTGTTATGTAGTGTTGGAAATGTTCTAAATCCTGATTTGGGTGATGGTTATATGAGGTGATGTATAGTTCCACTGTTCACTTAAAATTTCTACACTTTGGCACACCTCATTTTTTAAAAAGCTATGCCTAAATAATATTAATAATAATAAAATAATAATAATAATAATAATAATAATAATAATAATAATAATAATAATAATAATAATAAAAGTCCTTGGTCACATAATGAAGGAAATGCCGAATGTTAAGAAGAAAATTATATTCGACAAACACTTAGTGTCTACTATGTGTCAGGAATTCTGCTAGTACTTATGGATACAATATAAAACAAACACACAGAAATGAAGCCTGCTTACAGACTACTTATCAGTCATTTTTAGCCATTAAGCTACCACCACCAACAACTTAGAATTTTAAAATTCAACATGGTTTTATTCTCTAGAATCAATCCTACAAATAAACCTTTCATGTCTTTGCGTATGAAAGGTTTTATAAATAAATCCTACCTATTTTTATATATCAGTTCAATTTTTACTTTTTCCACTAAGGCTTTTAATCTCCTGCAGCCAGTACTGACATATCTTTAATTTGGATTCCTTCTGTATTCATAAAAAAGTATCACACAACTCAACACTCAATTGCTCTTGAATAGTTTTGTGTGTTAAATTTGTCTCCTACCCAAACTGTAAGTTCCTCTAAATTCTTTGAGAACAGAGAGCATATCATATTTTTCTTTGGAATGTTTCATTATGCTTAGCAAAGTGTGGCTTATGTGATATAAGCTTAATTAGTGTGGGTAGAGTGAATGAAAACTTTATTTGAATATATTAAAAATGCTTAAGAATAGTTTAAACTCCAGGAAAAATTAATCTTTAAAACAATTAATATCCAGAATTTTATTTTGCCATTTTCTACTAGCTCACTTTTCACATCCTTAAAAAGGATAACAGCTATTCTTAACGTTCTGTTCTGTTTCTTAGGGCTCAGTTCTGATAAAAATTGAAGAGAGGATACCCTTATCTGCTTAATACCAGTATGTTTGCTTTAATTGAGGAGAAGCATTCTGGGTGATACATTTGTTTCTAAGTATTTCTTTTTCTCATAGTAAGAGAGCCACTGCTTTTTCACTAAGTATATATAGCTGCCTAAAATAAAGATTTCATTTCCCAACTTCCCTTGCAACCAGATGTGGCCATGTGACAAAAGTCTGGTAAGTAAATAAAATGTAACTGTAAGCGATAAATGTTAAGTACATACATTTAAAATGTAAAGTAAGTTGTACTTTCAATTCATGTTCCCAAAAATAAGTCCTTTTTTTCTCTTCTTCCTTAACACTGCTGCTTGGAATGTGGTCATGCTTGTGAGTCATCTTGGACGATTAGATAAGAACAACATCCTAGAAATGGCAGAGCAGCAAGAGAGAAGTTGCCTCGGTCCCTGGATGACTAAATTGAGAAAGCAATCATTTCGAGATTACTCATCACTATCCTGTTATGTGAAAAGAAAACTGTTGTTTAAGCTACTCTTGTTTTGGGTCTCATATACAGCCTGACGAATATCCTAACTTATCCACTGGGGAAGTCAAAGAATGACAGCAGTTTAGCAAGGAATGATTCTTTGCTTCCCACACAATGCTTCAAGAAAGAGACGCTAAATACCATCAATCTTCTTTCTTCCTAGTCTCATTCACACTCAGAAACGCACATTTGTATGCATACTCACACTTGTCATGGGATATCACCTGGTTATCCCATGGATACCAAGTTAAATTAATGAGAACTGTGTGACTTGCAGTGTTCATTTCATGTCCATATTGTCCGTGAGGTCTGTTGCTTTTTAAAATCTAACCTATGACTGCATCCTTGAAATTGGCTTTGGTCCGCATTTTATATTTCATGAAAATGTATCTTACCATTTTGTAGGAAGTAGTTTAAAATATTCATGCTCTGAACAATTCATAATTTCAAGGCTGCCAAAAGAAACATACCTTTCTTATCTCATATTCAACTTTGAAATTTTTATGCTATATATTCCTCAATACTGTAAACTTTCCCTCTATTTTGATGTGTCCTCTACTTGTCTCCTCTCTCGCAGGAAAATATACCTTTTCCAAGGTTAAGAATAGCTTCACCTTTTGTCTTGAGTTCATCCTTGTCTGCCTTCACTTCATTATTTCCTTACTTAACTCATCTCTTTCTTTCTTTTTTTTTTTTTTTTTTAAAAGATGACCGGTAAGGGGATCTTAACCCTTGACTTGGTGTTGTGAGCACCACGCTCAGCCAGTGAGCGAACCGGCCATCCGTATATGGGATCCGAACCCAGGGCCTTGGTGTTCTCAGCACCACACTCTCCCGAGTGAGCCACGGGCCGGCCCTAACTCATCTCTTTCTTATAGGTTCTTTCCCTCTATCAATATCTCAGTTTTTTTGTATCCTAAAAACAAACATGCAGACCAAAGTTTTTTCCTGGACCCTGATGTTTCCTCCATGTATTGCTCTGCTTTTCTCATTTATTTATTAGACAAAAACAGTTACCATCACTGTTTTCATTTACTCACTTCAGTTACTCTCTTATATTTGCCATCTACTTCCATCTTTACTAAGTTACTAAAATTCCTTCTGAATCATCAATCACCTGCATTTCCAAAGACATTTACTCAATCTTCACCATCCTTACTTTGAAGCAGGAATTTACCTCGTTGGTAACTTAAAAAAATTTTTTTTTAATATATCCTTCGATTATCACCTACCTCTTTAGCTACTCTTTCCCTTTCTCCTTTGCTAGCTCCCTTTCTTTCAAGAGTACTAGATGTCATGGAAGTGTATTGTTTTTGACATTTTTCATGGAAATATGCATTGTTTATTTTCTTTAGGAAACTACCCCTTCTCCCCTTTTATCCTGGCAGTTTTGGTTTACTACTTCATTCCTTCCCCCCCTCCCAATCCCTTATCTTACTACATAGTCTATTGAATTCCTCCTTTTCCCCCTCATAAGACCTCACTCCTTGAATCCTGTTTTCTTGCTCCAGTTCACAGTCTTCTCTCTAGACTTGCTGCATAGCCATCTTGCAGGGAATTTTCTTTGCTTTTTTCTAGGGTTGGTACACCTTTTCCTGAATCCCATGTTTGCCCTTGTTTTGCTGGAGTATACAGGCTAGTAACTTGCTAAAAGTTCACCCAGGAGGAAAATATCCTATATCTTTGCTAGTCTGAAAATATCTTTATTTTGCTCTCACAGTTAATTGATAGTTTGAATAAGTATAGAATTCTAAGCTAAAAAATATCCATCATTAAAAATTGTCTTCTATTCAGTGCTGCTGATAGGACTGATTCTTATCCTTTTGATGATAACATGTCATTTATGTTTAGAATCTTTTGGCATTATTACTCTATTATTATTATTATAGTTTTTATTTTTGCTATTACATGATAATATCTTCAGGTATGTGTATTTTTTAAAATCTATTTTCTGATACCCTGCGAGTTTACTCAGCCTGAAAACTTATTTTCTTCGACGTTCTAAAAAACCTCATAATTTTCTCACTTCCTTTTAAAAAAAAAAAATCTCTTCTATTAGTCAAATGTTAGGTCTGTTGGACTACTTATCTTTCTCTCATATTTTTTTTTTCTTTCTTTTTTTTTTTTTTTGTGGCTGGCCAGTATGGGGATCCAAACCCTCGACCTTAGTGTTATACTACCACACTGTAACCAAGTGAGCTAACTGGCCAGTCCTTCTCTCATTTTCTGTCTGTGTCTTTGTATGCTAGGTCTAGAGGATTTCTTTGATTTAATAAGCAGTACCTCCATGGAGTTTTTTAAGTAATCATATTATTATTGTTGGAGAACTCTTTTTTATTCTATGGTTGCTCCTTTTTCAGAGTACCTTTTTGTACCTTTAGGTAGAATATGTTCTGAATACTGAAGTATATTAATTGGAATGCTTCTTAAAAAATTTCTTTTATTTCATGAATTATATCTGCTTCCTTCAGAGTTAGTTTTCTGTTTGCTTTTCATTGTTTTTTTTTTTTTTTTATGGTGCTGGTTTTCCTGCTTATTCTTCATTATATATTCATATATATATATATAAATACCTGATAGTTGATGTAGTTTACCTTTGCTTTTAGTCAGCACCATAGCAGCCAGTTCTCCCTTTTATGTAGGAATTGTGTCTATGTGGCTGGGCTGGGTAGCACAGGGCCAGGAATGACAAATATCAGGTTTTACTTTAGGATGAGTGGGCAAGTAGCTGGCTTTCAGGATGCTGGCCCTGAATGTCAGAAGGAGAATGGTTTTGCTCTGTATTGTCAACATAAAAGATTTCACTTTCTCTGTCCTATTTATTCAATTAATTTAGGGAAGATTTTCGGGTCTTTTTTGGTTTCTGTTTTTGTCTGGAGGCAGATGACTTTGCTTTCATTGTGTATGGACAAGGAAAGAAGATGTGTGTGGTGATTGATTCAATCGCACCATCTTTAGAATGTTAGCCCCATTTTCTGGCCTTATTCTCACTTCTGCCCTCTGCCGCACCTCCAACCAAGGCTTTTGTAGCTTCTTCATTATATTTCTTTAGGCTGTGGTTTTGGTGTTATCACATCAAACCACTACTATTGGCTTTGTTTCTCAAGAAACTGTTGAAATTTCATTTGCTGTTCCTCTCCTTCACCTACCCTCATCCCCTCACATAAGTGCATGCACACAAACACATATATCCTTGCTCTTTTATTTATTCCTCGTTTTTTCTACTTCTACATTTTTATTTCTGTGGTATCTAGAAAAGATTATTAAGCAAATTATATGCCAAATCCACCATCTTGAACAGTAACCCAAGAAAAACTCTCTATATATGATAGGTGAAAATTCTGCTATCTGGGTAAAACATATTGTAGCATCTTCCCTAGCTGATTGTCTATTGGTCACATGACCACCTCTACAATATTGTTATTCAAAGGAAAATGGAATTACTTCCAGGGTAAAGGGAAGAGTTCACATTTCTTGAGTTCTTTGGGATGCTAACAAAATCATTTTATTAATTAAGGAAGAAGACAGAAATGGTGTTTGGGTAGGCAAACAATAATGTCTGCCGTAAGAGTGATCCAACTTTTTTCCTTCCCAATATCATTCATTTATTTTAGAATTAAGTCTTTTTATTAATCAGCATCAACTCCTGATAAGGAACTATACTGGGGTCTAGCAAAGATAGAATTTTAAGGCCCAGTGTTGCAGGATGAGGCAGGGTTCAAGAAGGGCAGGGGGAAGAATTGACTGAGCATAGGTAAAACAAGAAAGGCTTAGAAGCTGAGGCTGTTGGACACTGGTGAGCTGAATAGATCCAGTGGACATACATACTGAAGGAGATACCAAGGGAGTGATGGACTGGAAATAGGTCTGCAGGTTGGCAGCCCATCCTGACAACCTATGAAGCGACAAGCCCGAAAATGAAAGGCTAACGCATTAAGGAAAATGGAACAGAGATGAAAAGAGCCAAAAGCATGGATGACTTTGTCGAGCCACTGAAAATAGGTTGGAAACACTTGTACCTTGAGATTTTCTGTTTTTGAGACAATTTTGAGATAATTAAGGCACTCTTAGCAAAATGACCCTGTTACACAGACATACAAAAATACACAATTTTATATAAACAGATTCATATTATGTATATATTGTTTTGCAAGCTATTTTTCAACTGTACATCTTGGATACACTCTCATATCAAGCAATACAGTCATGTCATGCTTTTTTAATATCTATAAAGTGTTCTACTTTAGAGATACGCTATAATTTAAATTAATCTACTAAATATTTTTTTGGTATGATACATTTTTAAGTGTAATGAGTATTAATTAGTTTCTCAGCCATCCATTAACATCAACCCACCTACCCAACATTGCCAAGATAATCTTATAATCACATTTTGTAACTGCCAAATACTGACTGCCTACAGTATCAAGTTCCTTAAATTCAAAATTGAGTCTCCTTACAGACTAGTTTCTATACATTTTAACTTTATCATTACTTTCTATTAAGAAACTTCCATAACAGACAAAACAGAGTACTCATTATCATAGAATGCATCTACAGTCTAGTTTCTTGGCTTTGTTCATGGCATACTTTCCACAGTCTTCTTCCTCTTCATTTGGAGCCATCTTCATTAAACAATCTTTCCATTACCATTTGGGTGCTACAAAGAGGACAGAGACAGTTCTTAGAATTCCATAAAGTGTACTTCCTTCCAGACCAGAACCATCTAACAGAAATATGATGCAAGCAACCTATGTAACTTTAAATTATCTAGAATTTGCATTAAAAAGTAAAAATAAATAGGTAAAGTCAATTTTAATGTATTTTATTTGACCCACTAGACACCAAATATGAACTCGATGTGTACCCAATATAATAATTATGATATTTTACATTTGTTTTCCTAAGTCTTTGAAATCTGGTATGAATTTTGCACTTACTGCATGTCTTAATTTGGACAAGCCACATTTCAAGTGTCAATAGCCACATTTGGCTAGTGGCTACCCTCTGGATAGGGCAGTTCTAGGCATTATATTTTCAATTTCCTTCTTCTCTCTTAAGCTTCTAGAACTGTGATGGGAACAATCTGTCATGTGAATTCCTAGCACTGACTGTCTCCACTTCTCATTGTCATGTAGCCTCCTTGCATTATCTATTTTTTGATGCATTTGTCTAAGTCGCACACTCCTTGAAGGCCAGGTCCATAGATACATTGAATTTCAAGGTTTGAAAATAACTTTAACGAAACTGTCAACCAATTCTTCTCTTGATGTGTGGCTCCCCTGCATCAAGTCCCTACTGAGTGAGCACTCAGGATCTATTTGAAGTCACAGTCACTGGTCAGATATACTCACATGTTAAGACAGACAACTTCCTTGGCTAGAAGGAGATCTTCTAAGAATCTGAAATCTGTTTCCCTGAAGTTTGCATCACATGAAACAAATCTACTTCACTTGATGGGTTTTTGTTTGTTTGTTTTCACATTTGGAGACGGCTCAGCCGCTTTCTCTCTTCTACGTGAATCCTTGCAAGTTTGATACTTCTCCACCTCTCATGCTTTTGAGTTCTCTTCACCACGCTACTCTTCTCTGAAGTAATCTCAACCTGACTGAAGCCTTAAAGTGCTCAGTCTAGAACTGAACACAACGCTTCCTATGTGGTCTGGCCAGTGAAGAGTATAACTGGGTCACGACTAGCTGCCTCTCTATAAATAAACACAGTTCTAGGCGTCCGGACACATCACCCTATGGGGAAAGGGGAGAGGAGGAGAAAGGGCCACAACACATTACTAACTCATAGCAACTTTGCCTCCTCGGCTTCTAGCCCAGAACTCTACATACATACACCACACAGTTTTTCGGGTTAGTTAGTTTTTCTTAATACCTTTCTGTGTTTTCAACTGAGCTAGGGAATCTTCAGTCTTCTTATTGCTGGCTGGGGTCCTCTGATCAAAGGACCAACTGGCAGAGACAACTTTAGAACTAAGCTGAGAATCTACAAAGCTTACGGAAAGCGTAACTTGAGACAAGAGAACCGTGTATAAAGTGTTCATCAGCCACAGGGCTCTGGCTGATGATGACGATGGCAATTACCCGGTTCTTGTTCATTCATCACCTTACGGAGAATGGCAGGGAGAAGACGCGGCAGCCTGAAGTCACTGCAGGGAAAGCCTCACAGGCAGTGAGGTGGAGAAGGCAGGCCTGGCCGGGGGCGGGCTCCCGTCACACCACGGAGTCCGCGGGACAAGCGCCTTCGCCCGCACCCGCCAGCGGTCGCATCCTCCCCGCCGGCCTGGACCTTCCGCCTCTCGGCCCCGAGCCCTGCGGGCGGGAGGCGGGGCAGCGGCGGCGCGCGCACGCGGGCGGGGGCGGCGGGCAGCCCGGAGCCGACGTGCCGACGCTGGCGCCGCTGCGGACGGGTGACGTGTAGGCCGGCGCCCGCTCCACCCTCCCTCGTAGCTGGGTCTGTGGGTCTGTCCCGACACCGGGCGGCCCACGCGCGCGGTACTCTGTGACTGGGAGAGGCCCGGCAAGCCCGGCGTGGGGTGCGACGAGGGCGCGGCGGCCCAGCGATCTACTGGCATCCTCGGCCCTACCTTCTGCTCCCCACCCGACGTCGGAAGTAAAAATAAAACCGAAAGGGAGGGACGCGCGGTGCCAGGAGCGGACGGAGGGATGGGAAGCGCGTGAGCCCCGGCCGAGAGGTGAGGAGGTGGAGGTGGCACGAGGAGTAGGGCACCACGGCCGGGGGAAGCGGGCAGGAGGCGGGACTGCGGGCGGGGCGACGAGACCCGGGGACCCCACCCTAGGGCGATTTTTATTTTGTCCCAGAGGCAAGCCTCCAGCTGTCATCCTACTCGGGGGCTAAGGACGCGTCCAGGGCCTCGGGCCAACGCTGCCTCACTCCTGGGGTTTGTAGATGGGGATGCGGATAAAAGAAAAATGAACCCAAGCCACAGATTGCCCAGGTGTTAGGCCACAATGTGGCCAGGAGGGATGATGTTTCTTTCCTGTGCCTGAATAATTTGTTTTCATTAATTTTTTCCGTTTCAAAGCCTTGGCAATCTTGTTTTCTTCACGTAGATTTTGGGAGAGAAATCTTCCTCCTATTTTTATCCCCGACGCTGAAAAGTAAATAGACTGTGTATGGAGTTGGTCATGATAGATTGTGGGTTAATTTAGCAATCGTGAAGCCTAAAATGTCATTTTGAAATAAGTAAATGTGTATGTATATGCTACGGAGGTGTTGTGGGTACGTGAGCAGTTGTTTTTACATTGGTTTCTTATAAATTAATTTATTAATACAATGCAGCGTGTTCGCGTATTTGCTGTTCTTTGGTTTAAAAGAAACATAATTCTAGGGACAGCTAAAAGTTTGGTATAAGTGGTATCATATGTGCACTTTACACTAATAATCATATTTTCTTTCTTTCTCCAAAGTAAGGATACATCAAATGACTGATATATCCATCACCAGATTTCATATTTTATAGATCGAAATCATTTTCTTATTTTGAAAGTGTTCTAAAAAGTTCAGAATTCAGCTTTTGAGTCTGCTCTGGATTGAGCTCCAGTTCATGTTGTGTCTTTTTAAAAAATGATAGTTATAATACTAGTCTTGCATGATAAAAATTAGAGATGCCAGTTAAGTTTAGGCTAAATCTCATTTATCTGAGTGAAATAATTTTTCGTGGCTTAGATTCATTGATCCCTGACGAACAGTTTTCTTTTGTCGTTCATTCTTTCATTTATTCACATCTTTGTATGTACCAGGCACTGTGCTACACCTAGGGCATCAAGAGAGATACTGTCTCTGTGCTCATGGAACTTCCTGTAGTCCAGCAGCACCCTTTTAAGAGAGAATCTTGACTAGGGTTTCTTTTCATGCTTCTGGATAGCTCATTGACCAGAGCAAGGATTTTTACAAGAGTAAGTTATTGTCAATGTTTATGAGTAACTGGCATTGAAAGTGGAGCAGTTGATCTTACTTTAACAGCATGAATTGCTATATTGCCTTTTACACATGCCAGAGGTTTGCCAGATAAGAAGAGTAATTATTTCTTTTTTTTGCAAAGTTGGTTTAAATATAAACTTAACAATTGGAAATCAGTTTCTACCTGGAAAAATACTTTATTTTTCCAATCTTTATATTGATCTGATTGATCTCCTATGTATTAATGACTTGTAATTCATAAGAGTTCTATGCACAAAGTATATTCATCAGGAACATGTATGGTACTTGTTGGCCCATTAACACCTTCCTGGGAGGTAGTCAGCATAAGCCCTTTCAGTATAAAATAAGTCTTGATATAATGTGGGATAGTTTTCAACTTTGAGAGAATGTCTACCTGAAATTAAAATTTTAGCAAAGACAAATATTTATGGAAAGAGAAAGTGCATAATTACCGAGGAGGAGAGTAAAGTATTTAATATATATTTGGCAATTATCATAAGGCAAGCATTATTTATCTGTCACCTACATTATACTGTAAAATTAGTCAATTGGAATAATTGAATAATTATTGGGGTTGGATCTCATTTCTTATATCTTTTATGTAGCAGAATAACTAGCATATATTAGACAGGCCCTATACAAGTATTCATTCATCCTGTAGCATGTCATTTAAGTCCTCCCTTCTGCATGTAGATAAGCAAGTGAGTATGAGAAATTTACTGTTTGTTCGGTTTCATTTTTTTGCTCTCTGTTTGCTATGATGTCTTACAAGTTTTATTTCTGATATTGTCTCTAACTGTGATTCAGAGTTAATACAATTTAATTCACGCTTGAGCATTCTCTTTAATCAGATATTTCAACCAGGAAGGAATCATTTTGTAATCCCCTTTCATTTTATTGATCAGAATATTGATACTCAGAGACACCCAGATTTTCTACCATCAAACAAAAACTGGTATTGAACTCAGTTCTCTTTATTTTTATTTTTTCTACTATATCATTTTGCCTCTCCTCATTGGTATTTGCATAGACCAGGTCTTGAGGACCTTTTTGGTGGCTGGACGGTATGGGGATCCAACCGAACCTTTGACCTTGGTATTATAACACTGTACTGTAACCAGCTGAGCTAACTGGCCAGCCCTTGGAGACCTTTTCAAATTAAGATAGATTTTCATTTATCTTACCCATTTTGATAAGTTTGGGCCAGTCTTCCTCCACTTCTGTGATTCACTCTTCAAAGAGAATTCTTAGGAATTCCATGCATTATCAAAGATTTGTACTGACGTGGAAAGTTAGGCTGGAATTTGGAGAGATACATAATTGAAAATCCCAGTAATACGTGAGAAATTTACAGTTTTCAGTAAGCATTCTCAAGATATGTTTTAATAAGATAATTGGTGATTGCTGAATATTTATATTTGAAAAAGAGAAAGTTCACATCTAGTTTAATGACTAAACCAAAGATTGCCAAACTACTGAATCAGAAATTCTGGGGATGGTATCTGGAAATATGTATTTTCAAGAAATTCCCCAATGATTCCAATGCAATCAGTTCATGTTGTTGGGGATTTTCTACTTTAAACCTATGAATTCAGGGCTGGCTGTTTCACTCACTTTGGAGAGAACAGTGCTGATAACATCAGGGTCAAGGATTCAGAGCCCTTAACCAGCCAGCCACCAAAAAGAAAAAGAAAAAAAAAATTAAACGTATGAATTCAGGAGCCACTTAATTTTGGATAATATTTGTTCCATTACACCTGAACCTAAAAAGAAGGAAAGCAATTTATCTCAGGATTATGCAGTAGTCAAGAAAGCAGTTGCTAATGTTTTTCAGCATTTTCAAAGACTTGTTAGATCATGTTAAATCAAGTGAATGACTAGCAAGTTACTCACTTGTGGGTAGCTAATAAACATGATGTGTGAATTTGGTAAGGGTAAACTCATATTCCATTCCCAGGGTGGGAGTCCTTGTTTATTGGTGAGACAGCTTGTATTTTTAGAAAAATCCCTTACCTTTTTGGAAAGTGAATAAAATGTCCATTATGCTAATAAGATGAAACAAAATAAAAATGTCAGATTTTCTGCTTAAGCATAAATAGAAATAAATGCATCTTCATCTTGTTTTAAGAAACTTAATTACATAATTCTACATAAATGATTTTCAAGAAGAAATTAATTTGGGGGTGATATTCAATTTACAAAAATAATTTTAGTACATTATTTCTAAGATGAGACCTGTTTTAGAGTAGAACCTTTAGTACATGGAGCTTCACTAAACATTCTTTCTGAGAATTCTTTAAGGAGTCAGGGAAGCTTTGCAAAAATATCAACACTGCCTGGACTCTGGGGATTGAGGTGTGTATTAATCCGTTTTGTGTTGCTATAACAGAAATACCTGAAACTGGGTAATTTATAAAGAAGAGAGCTTTATTTGGCTTACAATTCTGGGACAGCTGCATCGGGCACAGGCCTCAGGCTGCTTCTACTCATGGCGGAAAGCAGCAGGTAGAAGCAGATCACATGGTGAGAGGAAGCAAGAGAGAGAGAGAGGAGGTGCCAGGGTCCTATAAACAACCAGCTCTCGTGGGAACTAATAGAGCAAGAACTCACTCATTAATCCCCCCTCCCCTAGGGAGAGCATTAATCCATTCATGAGGGATCCACCCCCATGACTCAATCAGTTTCAACACTGCCACATTGGGGATCAAATTCCCACATGAGTTTTGGAGGGGACAGCACGTCAAACTCCATGAGGGTGGTAAGGAATAAGAATAACCTAAAGATAACTTTTGGACAGCTTCACAGTTTAATGGTCTGAATACACATTATTCAACAAATATTTGTTGAGTTCCTTGTCATGGCCCAGGAAACACACAGTTACTGGGGAAAGCAAGACGTAAACTACTTTTGCATTCTTGGAGATTATAGTCAAGATGCTGGCTTTGTGAGACTGTTCAGTGTATTGACTTGAGGCCAGGGAAAATACTAATGCATGGCCAGTGAATGTTCTGCTGGTCAACCTGAAGTTAGGAAAGTAGAGGCTTTGTCACTGATTCATTAAGCTTGGCTATCAGCTTGGGAAGAAAATGAGTGTGTTATTAGGAAGTTTGAAGAGCAGCTGTTTAACTCCAGCTTTACAGAGCTGTTGTGTTTGTGTTTATTAAAAACAAAACACTGGAAGAACATTGCTGAAATGATAAATCCAGTGGGCATTCTACCACGTTTCTTGATAGCATTTGACATAGTTGACTGTAACTTCTTTCTTGAAACTCTTTTCTCTTGGTTTTGGAAACACCATACTTCTGGTTTTCCCTTGGTCTTTTTAATCTCCCCAACCGTCTTCCCAGAGGTGGGTGGGTCTGAAAGTTATAGAATGTTAATTGGTCTTTTTGGTACTGGCCCCACCCTAAGTCACCTTATTAGAATAAACTCAGGTCTGACCTGAAGGTGCTCATTATTAATAATGAAAGACACTCCCGTCACTCAGGAAATCCCGAGGGTTTTAGGGGATCTGTGCCAGGAACCTGGGACAAAGACCAAATATATTTCTTACTATACCACAAAGTCCATAACAGTAATTTAGGGAAGAGATGATAGTGAAGAGAAGTGGTCAGATTTTGGATATATGTTGAAGATAGAGTTGAGAAAATTTGCTAATGAATGCAGGAAAGCATAACTTTTTGGCCTGAGCTACAGGCAGAATGGAGTTGTGATTTATTACAGTGAGGTAGACCTCAGGAGAGATCAATTTTGACATTTTTAAGTTTTAGCTAGCTATTAGACATCCCAGTGGAGATGCGGAGGATCCAGTGGGTACTAACATTTGGAGTACTGGTGAAATGTGCAGGACAAACGTAACAATTTGGAATTAACATGTAAATGATACTAAAGCTATGAGATTGGATAGGATCTTCTGGGGGGTGAGTGTAGATATAGAAGAGGCCTGAGCTCTAAATTTGGCTGGGGCCAGTGGGGTGGGCAATACACCAATGTTGAAAGGATAGGATGGTGAGGAGGAATCAACAAAGAGGAAAATGCCAGTAATGTAGGAGAAAAACCAAAAAATACTGGTGTCCCAGATGCCAAATGAAGCAACTATCAAAAAGAGCTGGGTCAAAAACAACTGATAGGGGTCAAACATGGAAGGAGAAGTAACATTGAATTTGGCAATGTTGAGGTTATTGGTGACCTTAATAGCTCTTTCGGTAGAATGGTGGAGGAAAAAACTGATTGGGGTGGAGTTTTTGCTGCAGATGGGGAGCTAAAAAGTGGGATGTTCATTGAAGAGGGCTGTGTGCTCAGCAGAGGTTTTAAATATGGGATTGGCTACAGGATATTTTTAGGCTTGGGAATAATTCAGTGGAGAAGAAAATATTACTAATAAGGAGAGAGGGAACAGTTTAACTTTTTTTCACTGTATCCCCAAGACTTGAATAAATTTTTCTTGAATAAATTAATGAATTGATAAAACTATTGTCAATAGATGTAATTATTTTTTTTATCAATGCTGTATAAAAAGTAGAATAAAGAACACTTTGGTTAACACCTCCTTTGACAGATGGTTGTGAGAACTGATTAGGCTACAGCTTTTGGGGGGTATATTATCATCCTGAGGTTTACTGTTTCACCCTGGTGAACTTGCTATTTTCTAAGTCTTTGCATTTGCTCCTACAAACAGTCTGTTGGGTGTGACACTACTACAGACTAGTCTAATATTTCACTTTGATTTCTTTTTTTCCATTTAAATCTGTAAAAAGTTGGTATTCTTTTTCAAAAATCTGGAGACCCCTTATGGATTATTACCCTAGACCTAAGAAGCAGAGTGAAGGAAGACATATTAAACGTTCAGAGTAGGGGTGCCAAATAAAATAAATACAAGATATAGACTTATATTTGAATTTCAGGTAAACAAATACTTTTTTAGTATAAGTATTGGGACTACTTGCCTGGGACATACTTATACTAAAAAATTATTTTGTTTTTTATCTGAATTCAAACTTAACTCTGCATCATATATTTTTATTTGCTAAATCTGGCGACTGTAACTTAGAGGAAAAGTATGTATGGTTCTTAGTCTGAGAGTATAAATGCAAAGGTAGATTATTAGAATTTTGGTCTTTTGAAATGTAATCCTGACAGTGTAGTCACATGTAACTCTGATGATCAAGAAAGTAATGATGCTGCTGTGCCTGGATATTTTAAAAGAATACGAACTGACCATAGAAAGAAGAGTGCACAAACCAACTACAAATTAAAGAGGATTTGTAACACTTGGAATAAGTGTTCTAGAAGAAACATTAAGGTTAGCAAAAACAATTTTTAAGCTGCATTCATCAGTCTGTTTCTTGGGGCAAGTGCAAGTGTTTTTAAAAAAAGGATTTATTTAACTGCTTAATCTTCTTTCTTTTTTTTATACTAAGGAGAGTGGAGAATGGGCTCGGATTGGAAATGGCAGAATTGATTAGGGTAAAATAGAATTGAAGCACATTATGGGTGGGAATATTAAAAGAGCATCCAGATGTTCAGTGTTCAGATGTTCAGTCTTTGATAAGCCTGAGAATTTTCAGACAGTGTTTTCAGAACCTACAAGTTACCATACATTGTTTGATGCTTTTACAACCATTATCTCTGTTATTTAGCTTGTGTGTTTATTTAAAGCTTTATCAAAAGTTAATTATGGACTATTTCAAGAATATGAAACATTTCAGAAAATAATGTAACAAACATTGTACTCTCCATACAGATTTAATAAGTATTAATTTTTCAGATCTTTCTCTTTTCAAAAATACTATTTTTTTCCTTTTGTCACTTCTCTCTCTTCCCCCACAATCTGCTACCTTGAAGCCGGAGTATATAATTCTCCAGCATGTTTCTACATATTTCTGTGTGACAGGATTTAAACCAGGGCGTAGTGAGGGGGATTGATGGAAAGAAATGTGACTGATTAGCTTGGCGAAGAGAAGACTCTGAGGATGACAGGTGACTTCACCTGGTAAAAACAACTCACTCATGCAAAAGAGTGCTTAGATTTGATAACTTTCTGTCATTAGACAGTGCAGACAATTAAAAGAGTGCTTTTAAGATCAGAAAGTAGCGTCTGCTACTTGTATTTTGTGGTTTTTTTTAAATGGAAAATTTTAGAAACATTGAAAAACATCATTGTTTAACCTATATGGGTATCAGTTTTATTAAGTTGTCATTAAATATGATGATTTTATTAATATCTTCACTGTAATAAATATTAACCAGAAATCTTTAGAGAAGTAAATGACTACATTACTATTTTAAAATTTGTTAAAGCTACATGCTGTAATTTTCAAAGGAGTGAATTTTAAATATATGTTCCTAATGTTTTAATACTTTTGAAGCATGATGTTTCTTTTGGTAATTAAATTTTTAAAGAGTAGGAGGTGTCTTTTATTTATGAGTGACAAAACCTGTTTTTGCTCCCAAGTGTATTTTTTATAATTTGTTGCCAAGAAAAACAGTTTAGAAGTTAAAATATAAGAAAGAATGAGAAATATGGGACTGAACCTTTCAAACATCTTACAGTTTAAAGAAGCTATGAATAACAGAAATGGAGTCTGAAAAGGAAGTGAAAGTTTGGCTCAGAATAAGGCAAATAGAAAACATTTTTATGGACTATTTTTGTCAGGTCACATTTCTGACTGATCTAACATAGAAGGAAAGGTGTACCCTGTTTTTATAATTCTATGATTGTGAATTATATCATAAATATAAACAATTCAGACCATAATGTTAAATAATGGTCATGCAGTACATCCTTTAAAAAGATTAAGTAAAGTGTATATTTCAGTATAGCAGCACAGTTGAATTTTTACTGTTTGTTCTAATTCATAATGTACAATGAGTTAGTCATTTACTTTTCTGTTTTTGAGTCCTGATTTAAAAATTTTTAGTGTCCAATTTTTCTATACTTGACAGAGAAAGGTAGGATTTCATTCAGTATTACCAATTATGTGCCAACCTTTTTTACATGGTGTTAACATTAAGACTATTTAAGAATTTTCTCCACTATGCACAAAACAGTTAATAAGTAAAGATTAAAACCATCACATTGTACCCTTTGATAACTATCTGTTGGATTTGCAGCGTATAAAACTAGTTGTTTGGGGGTAAAAACTTTAATCAGATTTTCAAAAGCTCACCAGCTGCAGAGCTCATTTCAGGAATGGAATGGTGCTGCATATAGAGGACCAGGTATGCAAGATCAGGAAAACCCTTCTTTCACAACGACTGAGACTGATTTCAGAATATCAGTCGAGTTTTGGTTTGGTTTGTATGTCTTGGGAGGATATATTCTGGGTTTCAATTAAAATTAATCTTATTAGGGCTTTTTAAGGGGCTGGCATAAATTCCATGGGTCTGTCTTCCAGAAGCCCATGTAATCCACGGGAATTTTGCCTTTTGAACATTATCTGCACCAGACCCTTTTCCACTGGACCATTGTGGAGAGTGTTAAAATATGAATCGCCTAATATGTAGTGGGTCTGTGCCATGTTTCTTAAGAGTAATAGTTGTGCTTTTTTGATCTTCTGTAATATTCTTTCTGACTATTCTTGTCCTTATTGGTGCTGAAACATTATTCTAGCTATTTGTTTTCCCGAGGACATTTAAAACAAAAGGTTTTCTCATCCTTTGTTAAAAGTAAAATTAATATAATTGTGTATGTGGGAGGTCTTCTGTAGTATGAAGACTATCTGTTTCACAGTTATGAGTCTGTCTAGGGTTTTTTCCCTTCACTTTTGGGTGGGAAACCAGGAGTTAATATAAGTAAGTAAGTAGTTGGGGAGTAAGTTAGACAGTAAGAGCCCTGTACACATTTTGTGTGTAAGATCCATGCACCATGCACAAATCCCACAGGCTGGGATGGCTCACTTCACAAAGACCATGAGACTGAGACTGATGCAATTAAGCAAGAGGGACTTTATTCGAGCGTGCTGGGGTCACCTTGTCTCCTGGACAGAAGCGACCCCAAGTTTACAGTACAAGCACCTTTTATACAGTTTTCTGAACAGATCTTTGTGACAGGATGAGTTGTTGGTTATCTGTGGCGCCTTTAGATTTATGGGTAGGCTTTAGCAGGCTGGTACCCCGATAGATCTGTGGTGCCTTGAGATTTACAGGTAGGCTTTAGCAGGCTGGCTGGCACCCCGATAAGGAACAGCGCATTTCTCAATCATTTATCTTCCCCGGGGTCTGGCCAGGTGGCTTTTAGATAAGGAACTAGTCAGTTCCTGGAACCGGGTGGGGGTCATTCCCTCCCTGGAATGTTTAGTGTGCTCGGGCCCGCCTGACCTTTGTACGGCCCCTTAGAAGCTGCTTTACTTAAAATGTTTTTAGCAAGCATTTGTTATAAAACTGCGTATACTAAAGTTATACTTTTCTACAATTCCCCTACAATCCCCCCTTTTTCTTGTGAGTGTATTTCAATCATGAAATACTTGTTTCTTGTTAGTTTACTTCCTGATATTGTTGTCTTAACATCATAATCTGGACAGTACTAACACGTTCCCTAACAAAAGCTACTAAGCGATTTAAAATGCAGGGACCAAAGGTCAGAAACAACACTAAAATAACCAACGGTCCTAGCAGAGTAGACATGAGGGTCGTGAGCCATGGGGAGAAGTTGAACCATGATTCAAACCATCCCTGATTCTGATCTCTTTCTCCTTTTCTTTTGGCCAAGCCTTCCCTAATTTTAGCCATGGAGTCTTTAACTACTCCTGAGTGATCAATGTAAAAACAATATTCTTCTTTTAGTGCAGCGCAGAGCCCCCCCTGCTGAAGGAACAAGAGGTCTAATCCTCTTCTATTTTGTAGGACCACCTCAGAAAGAGAGGTGAGGGACTCCTGTAACTTAGTAATTGAATTTTCTATTTCTTTAATATCAGCATCTCTGGCTGTCTGCAAACTTTGGTTATTCTGATGTTGAGTAACTAGAGCTGAGGCTCCTGTAGCTGCTCCAGCTGCTCCCAATCCTAAACCTAAGAGGACAGAGAGCATGATACTTAGGGGCTCTCTTTTAGTTCGGTAGTTTCCATTATTTTTATCCCAATATGATAATAGTTCCTCATAAGGATGATAAACGAGCTGAAGTAGCAACTGAACCAGGACACAGAAATCCTGGGTTTCTTTTAGGACCTTTGAGCTAATGCAGGGTGTAATCCCCGTGGTGCAAGCCCACTATCCCCCTGGAGGGGGAAGCAGATATGTGTCACCAGACCACTCAGTCAAGTTAAGTGTCTGATTGCACAGCTGGCTGTGTGAGGAGGGGATCTTTTCCACACATGTTCCTTGCCCTGTAACAGCTGACAGAGTGAGTTTGACCTGTTGTTGCTGACAACGACAGTTAAGAGTCATCAGTTGCAGTTTTAATTTCATTTTTAAAGGCTATTCCTTCATAATATGGGGGAGCAACATCATAACAAAGCCAGCAGGAGCGGGTAGCATTGAGTTTGTTACTATTTAAGACCTTAAAGGCTTCAGAGATTAAGCGGAATATCCCAGATTGTTTTTGAAGCCTAGGTTTAGAAGGTTTAGACATTTTCTTTGGTGCCCGGCCTTTGACCTTCTAATGGGGGCTGAGGACTCTGGTGGGGTACCCGGGGGTGCTGAAGTAGTTTGTAGTTTGACCATTGTAGGCCCCAATGGGGCTAAATATTTATTTGGGCCCACAGCAGTATACTGGGTTTCTACTTTGAGCTTGATGGTAAACAACAGCCCATCATCATATCCTTCTTTGTAGAACCTTAACCCCCATGTAAATCCCTTTTCCCATCCTATAGCTCTTTTCCCTGGATCTGTGAAGGATACTCGGAGGGGGTGACACCACCCTTTGCAGGCAGGGACCCCTTGATATCTAGAGCCCCCAAATTGCCCTTACCGGTGGGGGGACGAGCCCCTTGCTGTTTTGTGAATGTAATTGGCAGTTACCTTTATATAGTCCCAGGATGATGTGGGATTCCAGTATGTATCTCCTGTAGTCTCACAGCTCCAGCTTTTACAGAAATACTCTGTTTTCCCTCTACACCGGGAGCTGAGTGCTCTATCTCGGTGGGACCCAGGCCCACATAAAAGGTAAAGACGCTTAGCATACTCCTTCTAAGGTGGGTGGAGCAACCTACTTCTGCGGATATCCCGGGGCGGTCTGGTGGGCTGGTGGTGACAGGGGGTTTATGGCTTTCAAAGTATTCTTCTTAATCCCAATTGGTTGGGGCTCCTAAAGCTAGTTTACACACATCTGGAAACAAGTCAGGCCACCATGATCCCAAGGTGACTTTGGATGAATTCCAGATTTTATTTCCTACTCAATTTATAACATACCAAGTTAACTTTCTAGGGGTATGTGGGCTGGACGCTCCCCAGCTTAGGGAAAAGACCTCCAGGCACAGGAGGAATAGAAGGGCCCGCATCTTATAACACCCTAGGTGCCCGAACAATTTTAAGTCTTAAGGGGTGCTCCTTGGAGCTCTGGACTCTCCAGGCGGCGTCTCTCAGTCCTTGGTCCTCTGGTGGTGCAGGTTTTACGTGTGAGGCGTGGATCCAAGCGGAGATTCCGTTTACCTTTACAGCCATTGGGGTTGTTAAATGCACTAGGTAAGGTCCTTTCCAGCGGGGCTCCAGGGTCTGGGAGCGATGTTGTTTCACGTAGACTGCGTCTCCAACCTGGAATTCATGAGAAACTTCGGGGGTCCCAGGCTCATAGGCAGCCGCCAGCTGTGTCCAGACTTCCTTCTGCATCGCTTGTAGCCCCTTTAACCTGGCATATAAATCACTGTTACTGTGGCAAGTGGGTTCCAAGGCATTCCCCAGTAAAGTCAAGGGGGCAGGGGCACCATAGAGAATTTCAAAGGGGGTCTGTTCCTAGGTCTGAACCGGGAGGGGGTGTTCCTAGCTCTAAACAGGGCCAAGAGAGGAGCATCACCCAGTCTATGCCAGTCTCCATGGTTAATTTAGTCAAGGTCTCTTTTAGAGTTCTGTTCATCCTTTCTACTTGCCCTGAACTCTGGGGTGTATAAATACAATGTAATTTCCAATTGACCCCTAGGTGTCTAGCCACTTCCTGACTTACCTTGGCAACGAAGGCGGGTCCATTGTCAGAGCCGATTACCTTGGGCACCCCAAAGCGTGGGAAGATTTCTTCCAGGATTTTCTTGACTACTAAGGTGGCTGTTTCTTGTTTTGCTGGGAATGCTTCCACCCATCCAGAGAAGGTGTCTATAAAAACTAGGAGATACTTTATAACCATACCTGCCTGGCTTGACCTCTGTAAAATCTATTCCGAATACACCCCTGTTCTGTCTCCCCTGAGTCTCTTGCCAGGTCCCGCTGTATTTTTGTAAACATTCACTTTTTGACAAGGTACACAGCTTTTAACTATGTGCTCTGCTAATTGTTTTAGCCCCATGATATGATATTCTGTCCTCAGGGCAGTCTGGGTTAATTTGTTTACTCCGAGATGAGTCCATTGGTGCATTTGTTTGATCATGGCGCGGGCTTGTTCTTGTGGCAAGATAGGCTTGCCTGACGCTGCAAGCCAATGCCCTTTTTCCTGATCAAAGTATTTATTAGAGTCCCTTGAGATCACTGCTACGTCTTCAGCTGAGTATTTAAATTTGGGCTTTTCTGGCTCAGGGGCGTTAACCAACAAAATAGATGAGGACCTGTGGGCTGCCGCCCTTGCCTCTGAATTGGCCAAGTTGTTTCCCCTGGTGATGGGGGAATCCCCTTTCTGGTGGCCTGGGCAGTGTATAATACTCACTTTTAGCGGTCTGTGAAGGGCCTGTAGCAGGGCTACGATCTCTGCCTTGTTTTTGATTTCTTTTCCTCCAGAAGTTAGCAGGCCCCGCTGTTGATAGATGGCACCGTGCACATGGGCAGTGGCAAAGGCATACCTGCTGTCCGTATTGATGTTGATTCTTTTGCCCTCTCCTAGTTCAAGGGCTTTTGTGAGAGCGATGAGCTCTGCCTTCTAGGTGGACGTTCCAGCAGGTAAAGTCTGTGCCCATATCAGATTCTGGCCATCTACCATAGCAGCTCTTGCCTTTCATACTCCTTCCTCCAGAAAACTGCTGCCGTCAGTAAACCAGGTGGCTTCGGCGTCCATCAGAGGCTGATCTGACAAGTCTTTCCACCATCCATGTGCCTCAGCAAGCACTTGTTGGCAGTCATGGATAGGAGGGTCAAGGCCCGGGTCTGGTAACAATGTGGCTGGATTTAAGCTCACCAGTGGAGCGAAAGTAACCCGGTCTGAATTCAGTAACAGAGTCTGATAGTGAGTCATGCGAGCATTTGTGAGCCAGCAGTCGGGGGACTGGCGGACAATACTCTCTAATGAGGTGCTGAAATTACCAAACTCTGTCCCATAGTCAATTTGTCAGCATCTTTTACTAAAACTGTGACTGCCGCTATGATTCTGAGACAAGCTGGCCACCCTGAGGCTACTGGGTCTAGATTTTTAGACAGATATGCTACAGGCCTTTTCCAGGGGCCCAGTCTTTGAGTCAAGACCCCCTTTGCAACCCCCTTATTTTCTGCCACATACAGGTGGAAGGGCTTAGTCACGTTGGGGAGACCCAGAGCTGGTGCGGACATTAAGGCCATCTTAATGTTGTCAAAAGCTTGTTGCTCCTCTTTTCCCCATTTGAAGGGCTGACTGTTCTTAGTGAAGGGATATAATGGGGCTGCCATCTCAGCAAAACCAGGTATCCGCAGGCGGCAGAACCTGGTGGTACCTAAAAACTCTCTTGACTTGTCTTGGGTTAGAGGGTGGCGGAATGTGAAACACTGTCTGTTTTCTGGCCTCACACAACCATCTTTTCCCGTCTTTAAGAAGGTACCCCAGATAACTGACCTGTCGCTTGCAGATCTGAGCCATTTTGGCGGAGGCTCAATACCCCAGTTCTCCCAACTCTGTAAGGAGACGCTTTGTTCCTTCCAGACACAGTTCCTTGTCGGCCGCCACCAGGAGGTGGTCATCTACATACTGCAACAGAGTTACCTGGGGATTAGAGGCCCGGAACACGGCCAAGTCCTGGTGTAGGGCCTCATCAAAGATGGTGGGCGAGTTTTTGAATCCTTGAGGCAGGCGGGTTCACATGAGTTCCCCTCTTAGGCCAATCTCTGAATCTTTCCACTCGAAGGCAAAGTAATCTTGACTTTTTACAGTCAGTGGCAAACAGAAGAATGCATCTTTGATATCTAGTACTGAATACCAGGTCCTGTCTGGAGGTAAAGAACGATCTCCAGCTGAAGCAAACGGGCAATGTGGGGTCGGATGCCTTCGGGTGCTTCTTGGGACATTGGGTATTGTCAGACAGCTATAGGACTGGCTTGAGCCTTCAGTTCTACGTGGACGGGGGGCCAGTTTTTAGCCTTCCCTTTCCCTGCTGTTTCTGCCCACGCCTGGGGGTAGTTTTCTAACCACCAGTCCATCTGTCCGGTCTCCCGCCCTTGTTTTTCAAACAATTGGTATTCATCTTCTAACCTGAGAGTTAGTATTTGGAGAGGCTTTCCTTGCCGATTTAGCACCCGAGGTCCCTTGGGGTTAAAATGAATTTGAGCACCCATTTTGGTGAGGTGATCTCTTCCCAGCAGTGGGTAGGGGCTCTCAGGAATGACAATGAACAAGTGGGATACCTGGCCCACGCCTAGGTCCACCGTTCTTCGGGTAGTCCGTGACTACTGTTTGTACCCTGTAGCCCCTTGTACCCATGACTTCCCCTTGAGAAGAGGTCCATTTGCTCGTAGTAATACTGAATTTTTGGCTCCAGTGTCCTCCACGAACTGAGTGGACTTCCCCTCCACTTTTAGAGTTACCCTGGGTTCGGGGAGGGGGTCTGAACCACATCCCCCCTAGTCACTGACCTCCTGCAGGGCCAAGACTTTAGGGCCCTGAGGCTCTTTCTTTTTCCTGGGACAGTCTCGAACCCAGTGTCCTTTCTCCTTACAATACGCACATTGATCCTTTGCCAGGGGTCCCTTCTTGTTGCCCGGTACTGTCTCATTAGGCTCCCTAGTTTCCCTGACTACAGTGGCCAGAATTTTGTGAAAATTTCTTTCTTGGCACTTTTCTCTCTTTATTTCTTTTTCTTCCTCTGACTCTCTATTACGATAAACCTTTTCAGCCACCTGCACTAATTCCCTCAATGACTTATCTTGTAACCCTTCAAGCTTCTGCAGTTTCTTTTTGATGTCTCTGCTAGACTGATCAATAAAAGCAACTGTCACAGTAGGTTTGTGCTCTTCACTACCAGGATCATATGGGGTAAACTGACGGAGTGCCTCCATGAGTCTTTCCAGAAATGCTGATGGAGACTCATTGGGCCCCTGGATCACCTCTCTTACCTTAGTCAAATTGGTGGGGCATTTTGCCACCCCTCGGAGACCTGCCATTAGAGCCTGGCGATAGACCTTCAGGTGCTCCCTACCTTCTGCCGAGTTAAAATCTCAGTTAGGTCTGGTCAACGGGAACCCTGCGTCTATGATATCGGGGAGGAGGGTAGGTCGCCCATCGGCTCCTGCAACGTTCTTTCGAGCCTCCAGGAGGATCCGTTGTTTCTCCTTGGTAGTGAACAGGACCTGGAGGAGCTGCTGACAGTCATCCCAAGTGGGCTGATGAGTAAAGAGGAGGGATTCTACAAGGTTAGTGAGACTTTAGGGGTTTTCAGAGAAAGGGGGATTTTGAGTTTTCCAGTTGTAAAGATCAGTAGAGGAGAAAGGCCAGTACTATAAGGGCTGGTTGCCCTCTTCATCAGGAGGGCCATAAGCCCGCAGGGGGAAGATATGGATTGCCTCTGGAGAGGCCACTCATTTACTGCATGTCCCTTGAGCAGGCCTTCCCTCAGATTCATTTTCTGGTGGGTCCTCTGGTGGAGCTGACGGCCGGGCTGCCTGTGATCGGAGAGAAGGAGGATAGGGAGGGGGAGGAGGATCAGAAAGAAGCCAGTCCGGGTTGGCAGACGGCAGGACCTCCGGTTTCTTTTTTATTTCTCGGAGAGCAAATACAGCCGTTGGACCTGTTAAGGGAACAAAGGGATGGACCCACGGAGGAGGATCTGTGACTAGATCTTCCCAGACAATGATATAAGGTATCTGGTCTGGGTGACCTTCAGAACTGAAAATTCTCCTTTTTACTGCTATAATCAATGGTGGAGAGAAGGAACCTTCAACGGGCCAGCTGAGTTGGAAAGCTGGCCACTCCGAAGAACACAGTGTGGCCCATTTATTCCTTCTAACCTGCACAGACAAATTATTAGCTCTGTCCTTTCCATCAGTCCAGTATTTTAGAGTCAGACTTAAAGAGGTTGAGACAGTCTGCCCCATGTCGCCCCAGAAAATTGTCAGTCCCCACACACACGCAACCAGACAAACAAAAAACAAAACACTGACACGCCCCTGCCATGGGCGCCACAACCAGATTATCAGAGAAATCAGGTGGGGTCTCCTTCCTAGAGATCTTCTGTGGAGCCGAACTTGTTCGTCTCCCACAGAGGAATCTGGAGCGTCCTCCAGGATTCCTGTGGCCGGGACGTGTCGGTACATCTATCCGCTACTATGACCACTACAGACTGATGGCTCCGCCTCAGAGCCTCAGAAAATCCGAAACCAGATTACAGTAAACAACAAGAAGACTCTTAGACACAGCAGACAGACAGAGACAACCGTGGTACCTGCTGCTCGAGCAATCCTCTGTTCTCTAGTCTCTGGTCCTGGAGAGAGCGAGCTTGATCCCGGACGAGCCCCCCAAAATGTAAGATCCGTGCACCATGCACAAATCCCACAGGCTGGGATGGCTCACTTCACAAAGACCATGAGACTAAGACCGATGCAATTAAGCAAGAGGGACTTTATTCCAGCATGCTGGGGTCACCTTGTCTCCTGGACAGAAGTGACCCCAAGTTTACAGTATAAGCACCTTTTATACAGTTTTCTGAACAGATCTTTGTGACAGGATGAGTTGTTGGTTATCTGTGGCACCTTTAGATTTATGGGTAGGCTTTAGCAGGCTGGTACCCTGATAGATCTGTGGTGCCTTGAGATTTACAGGTAGGCTTTAGCAGGCTGGCTGGCTCCCCGATAAGGAACAGCGCATTTCTCAATCATTTATCTTCCCCGGGGTCTGGCCAGGTGGCTTTTAGATAAGTAACTAGTCAGTTCCTGGAACCGGGTGGGGGTCATTCCCTCCCTGGAATGTTTAGTGTGATCGGGCCCGCCTGACCTTTGTACGGCCCCTTAGAAGCTGCTTTACTTAAAATGTTTTTAGCAAGCATTTGTTATAAAACTGCGTATACTAAAGTTATACTTTTCTACAATTCCCCAACAGTTGTTTTTAATAAACTATTATATATGAAAAGCATATATGTATGTGTTTAATTATCTTTGCTGTACTTTATTTTTCATGCTTCAGATATTTTTCCTAATTTGATTGGGAACTATTCCAGAGTATTTGCTTCTTAAGAATGAATTAGGATCTAAAGTTAACATGTCAGGTAGAAATTATGTATAGTTAAAATTACCCTTGAAAAATTTCTTAGGAGTACATTAGGTTCGTACAACATACTGTCTCAGTATGTTCTACACAACCATGTTTTTCTCTCCAGATTTGGAACATATCAGAGTTTCTTCCGATGAACTCCAGGTGAATAAGTTGGCTTGTGTTTAATGGACACCTTGTGTGTGTTTTTAAAAAGGAACAAGTGTTGAAAACTGGAGCCATGCAATGCAGCAAGATGTTCACAATTTTAAGATGCAGGTGGTAATTTAAACAGACTGAAGGAGTGACAGATTCTTGTTGCCCATCCCTCATTTGGTTTGGAGCAGGTATTCATGATGTGAAATGATGGGCAGGATCTCTAGTATTATTGTTTTGTCTGTGTTTGTTTGGGGGTTTTTTTGTGTGTTTTTTGGGGGTTTTTTTGCCTACTGCATGTGATAGATTCAATTAAGTTAAATGTACCTGTGAATTGACTCCACTCTATTAACCTATTGATGGCAGTAAGGTACAAGTAAGGAATAAAAGATTAAAATTCTATCTAGAATTGACCATGAAAAATCACCCCCTTATGAAATGGCATAATAGAGGATTATATATATATATATAATGTGTCTATTAAGGCTGTTTTCTGAATTCTGATGTTTACAGTGTTAACTGTATCACACTTGAATTTTTAAACGGTGAACTGAAATATAAAAATTCTAATTTGTTTTTTCAAAGTGTGGTTTGTGGGTACAAAATTCTGTTTTTAAGTATTCAGATCTTAAATTCTACTTAATTTACTCGATTTACAACCTACTTCATCATTCCAGTGTGTTTATCCCTTACCTGCACAATGTCACTTTGATTCCCACCCCCCCATCCCCCAATAATTCTCCATTATCCATGATTGAACACAACTGATTGCTGGCTTTATACTCATTAGGAAATATAGTTGGCTGTTGTGGAGATTTTCTTGTTTATAATGAAAAATACAGTAACTATACTTTTCTAAAGTTGTTAGGAACTGGCCAGATGCTCTATTGAGTTCAGACACAGGTTTGGCATATGAAGAATAAATCTTACAATTTTCTATATGGTACTTCAGAATAGTGTGTACTGGAATTCTAGCTCACTGATTATTTGTTAGATTCATTTCACAAAGAGAAATACTCTGCTGTTAGATTTTTTTTTCCCTCCCTATTTGGAACAATAAAAAGGACAATTTTTTTTTTTTCAATTGAAACATAATTGGTTATACATATTTGTGGGGTACAGAGTTCTTCCACTGTTGTTTGTGTACAATATGTGATGACCAAATTAGGACAGTAAACGTACTCATCATCACAAAATGCAGTTGCTCCCTGTGTCCATCAACCAATCTGTCTCTCCCCTTCCCACCTGCAGCGACCACAGACCTGTTCTCTCTCTCTGTAAGTTCAACACATTATTGTTATTGTCTCCTTCCTTCTTTCCTTCCTCCCTCCTCTGCTCTTGTCTCTCTCTCTTTTTTCCTTCTTTCCTCCCACTTATGAGTGAGAGCATGCAGTATTCCTCCTGTGCCTGGCTTATTTCACTTAATATAATTTTCTCCAAGCTCATTCATGTTTCTGCAAATGACAAAATTTCATTCTTTTTTATGGCTGAGTAGTATTCCATTATGTATTTCCTTATCCACTTGTCTGTCAATGGACATTTACATTGGTTCTAACTCTTGGTTATTGTAAATAGAGCTGCCATAAACATGAGAATACAGGTATCCCTTTGATATGATGATTTCCATTCCTTTGAGCATGTAAGCAGTAATGGGACTGCTGGATTGTGTGGTAGATCCATCTATAGTTGTTTGAGAAACCTCTATCCTGTTTTCCATAATGGCTGTACTAATTTACATTCCCACCAATGGTATATAAAGGTTCTCCTTTCTCTACATCCTTGCCTGCATTTATTATTCTTTGTCTTTTTGATAACAGCCAGTCTAACTGGAGTGAGATGATATCTCAGTGTGATTTTGATTTGCATTTCCCTGATGATTAATGATTTTGAGCATTTTTTCATATACCTGTTGGCCATTTGTATATCTTCCTTTGAAAAATGTCTATTCAGCTCCTTTGCCCATTTTTTAATCACTTAATTGATTATTCGGTCCTTTTACTAAGTCGTTTGAGTTCCTTGTATATTCTGGGTATTAATCCCTTGTCAGATGTGTGGTTTGCAAATATTTTGTCCCATTCAGTAGGTTGTCTTTTTGCTCTGTTGATTGTTTCCTTTGCTGTGCAGAAGCTTTTTAGTTTGATATTCCATTCATTTATTTTTTCTTTTGCTGCCTGTGCTTTTGGGGTCTTATCCATAAAGTCTTTGCCCAGTCCTACATCCTGAAGTGTTTCCCCTATGTATTCTTCTAGGAGTTTTATAGTTTCAGGTCTTATATTTAAGCCTTTAATCCATTTTGAATTGATTTTGGTACATGGCAAGATGTATGGGTCTAGTTTCATTCTTCTACACATGGATATCCAGTTTTCCCAGCACTATTTGCCAAAGGGCAATTACTTTTTCAAGACCTTTTCTTTTTATTTGTACATATTTCCAATCAACAATTTAAAGATTTGTTCATATAATCACTTTTGGCCAACAAAAATTGGCTTTAAGGGTTTGATCATTTAGAGATTATATCTGTCCTGAGGTTTTTTATATTTATTGTTAAATAAATTTTTCATTTATACATTTGTCATTTAGTAGACCATACTAAATGTGGAATAAAAATTACTGAGGTAACAATTGCTATGTAGGCCAGTTAATTTAAATGTGTGTTCACAGTGGTCTTATAAACAAATTTTAATCATGAACATTCCGACTTGTCTTTAAGACCTCCTAGTTGAACATCTTTTCCTTTAGTCTGCATCTCATATCCAGCACTTAATCACTGTCATCTTTTAGGCTTCATTGTCTTCCTGACCCTGTGTTATAAAACCTTAACCCTGGATCATACCAACCTTTGTTTCTATGCCAGATGCCATTGTAAATTTATGATTTCTGCAATAAGCCACTGCTACCTGAAAAAATTTGTTTCTGGTTTGTTCATCAATTTTCTTTCTTATTGTTGGTGGAAAGGTTAAACTGTTGCCTCTGTTTTAAAAAATCCCATCTCATCACCTTTTTGAACAGTCTCACCATATCTCAAAGAAAACAGGAGTCGTTTTGGTGGAGCTCCCTTTTACTACATCTTTGTCTCCGCATTCACCTCCTGCTTAACCTTGTTGCAGACATACCTGCATTTCCACTCACCCTTCCCTCCGTGCTCCCTCTCGCATCCACATCTCTGTAGACCTATGCTTTTGTTCCCATTCTCTCCTCACTCTCAGGGATCCTACTCTATCAGTCATAGTCTTTCTCCTGATGACTCAAACTTTCGAAACTCTCTCTCTACTCGCTCTCTCCTGATTATAGAAATGTGCTCTGCTCTATCCTGCATTTTCAGAAACTCTTAACCCCATTATTTCACTATCTACTGCTTTTTCTCCTTTTCTTCTCAGCTTGGTTCCTTGAAAGAATAGCATGTACCCATTTTTTTCCCCTCATTTTCTCCTTTTCCATTTATCGTCAGCCCGTTGATATTTGCCTTCTCCCACCATTCTTTTGAAAGTATTTGTGCTAAACTCACCTAGGACCTTAGAGTGGCAAGTACAGTAGCTTAGCATTTGAAACTTTCTTTTGTCATGTGATATCCCTCTCTCCTTATGACAACTCCTTTGCTGATTTCTTTCTTAGGACTCTGTCCTTGGTCCTCTACTGTCTAGTCTTAAGAGGCTTTTAGGGGTGGAATGCATGAATGGATTTCTGGGCATTCATGCAACTTTTGAAATGAACTGCAAAATGTTGTTTATATGTGTGTCTGTCTGTTTTCTTAGGAAGAGGTCCACAGGTTTATGTATATGTGACTTAAAGGAATATTATGTTCATGCATGGTTTTAATTACAATGAAGTATTGATAACACTAAATTATGTATTTCCAGCTCAGACCTCTGATAGAAAATCCAAAACTGTATATCTCAGTTGATGGCCCATGATCAAAACTTTCCCAAACAGGTATATATCAATCAAGAGGAACCGTAGGAGCAGGGAGTGATCAGAGACATTTTTATGCACCCTCTCCTCCAGTTCTTTCCTTCCCATGTTGGACATCTTGGGTTAGACAGTTCTCTGTTGTGGGGAGGCTATTCTGTGCATGTTTAGTAGCATCACTGGTCTCTACCCACCAGAGGCAGAAGTAGTCCACCTTCACGTCCCTTTCATTTGTGACAACCCAAAATATCTCTAGATAGTACCTTTCCAGTTGTGACTACTCAAAATGTCTCCAGATATTGCCAAATGTCCCATGTGGGTGGGGGTGAAGAGGGGTTGGTGAGGAGGGCAAAATCATCCCTAGCTAAGAACTACTTTAAAGGCTTGTATAGCTTATGTGACATTCTCCAGGGAGCTATGCCTTATAAATCTATAGATAGTAGTTTTGTTATAATAAGCACTCTTAAACCAGCACAGTCCTCTAAGAGTATTCTATAGATAAGGACTCTCCTAGTAATAATTTTATTAGTCTGTTTGCCTGGAGATTAGTTGTTTAGTTGTCAACATGTTAACTAGGAGATTAGACCAGGCCGTCTGACTTTTCTCTTTCTTTTGGAGTTCTCCTCCTCACTAGTGGCTTTAATTATTTCCTCCCCTGTTCTCCATTCTACCTGTTACCATTGTCTCCTTTTCTCCATTTTTCTTCCTTTAATTCACTTAACAGATAATTGTCGAGTGCCAAAAATATTCAAGTACTGTTCTATTCACTAGGGGAGATCAGTAAAATAAAAGTCTTTTTTGTTGTGAAGCTTACTTTTTGTGGGTCAAGACAACACATAAATTAGTAAATAAGAAAATGTCAAATATTAGTTAGTGCTGTAAAGAGAATTACAATTTTGTGCTTTGATAGACAGTAACTGATAGCTGCCCTGTTTTAGATAGGGTGGCGAGGAAAGGCCCTGTTTTAGGAAATATCTTTTAAGCCAAGATATGCATGTCAAAATGGCTACATGAACGTCAGGGGGAAGAGCATTCCAAGCAGAGGGAGCCACTGTGTATTAGTCCATTTCTGTTGCTTATAACAAAATACCTGGAACTGGATAATTTGTAAGAAAATTAAATTTATTACTTATAGTTTTGGAGTCTGGGAAGTCCAAAGTCCAGGGAACACATCTGATGAAGGCCATGCTGGTGGTGACAATGGATAGTGTTGCAGGGTCTCACATGGCAGAATGGCAGAGCAGAGAGAGAGAGAGAGAAAGAGAGAGAGAGGGTGAGCAAGCGAGAGCGAGAGAGAGACTGACTCTCATGTGCTCTCTTTAAAGCCGCCAGAACCATTCCCGTTATTCCAAGAATGAGGGTATAGTCCTCACAATCTAATCACCTCTTCAAGGCTCCATTTTTCAATTATTATAGTAGGATTTCCCACCCTCAACAAGTACAGTGGAGCTTAAGTTTTGGGGGGACTTTCAATCCAAGGCACATTGGAAAATTGTGTAATGTGAAATCAGTGAGCATAAAACAAAGCTAGGGACAAAATGGGCAAGTTCTTTCATCTCTCAATATTATTGGCAGTAGTAACATAGTATTTGAGGCCTGTACTTGGGAATCTATAGAACTAGTTTGGAGGGAATGTTATAGTAGTACCCTGAAACAAAGTGTCTCTTTGTTTCTGTATTCTTTCTCTAACCATAGCCAATGCATTATGAAAAAAGCTTCATGGGTAGAAAATTTGTTAGGAGAATTTTCAGCATTGGTAGCAATTGCTTTTTTAACTAATTGATTTGTTTTTTCTCTTGCACAGGTCAGTTTGTTGAGTTTGATTACCTCTCACCTCCTCCAAACAGATAAATATCATACTGTTTTGTCTCAGTTTCACGTTTCTTGTTGTATGGATCACTGATTGAAAAATAGATGGCCTTACCTCGTCTCACAGGAGCCTTGCGCTCCTTTTCAAATGTCACCAAGCAAGATAATTATAATGAAGAAGTGGCTGACTTAAAGGTAAATTTTTTAGATGAAAAACATTATAAACATAGAGTATGGGCAAATATTTAACATTCTTTTTCTCAGTTCTCTATGTGCTTAAAATGGAAATTTTGTCTTGTTTGGTATGAGACCAAGAAGAGAATGGTTATACTGATGTCTCCTATGGGAATACTTAATATTAAGCACCCATAGCTTTATTGTCAAAGGGAATAATCAGAACTGCAGTAATGAATCTTTTGTTAATTTTTCTGTTGCTAAGGTCCGTGCTGCAATTAATTTTGTAATGTAATCTGTACTTTACCTTTGGATCATCTAAGTTTTTAGGTTTCTGGTAAAATTCCTATCAAACGGACAGAAATAATATCTATACCTGGAAAATCTGAATGTTAATCTCTTGAACTTAGTAGTTGGTCTCATAATTGACTTGTTTTTATTGGTAAGTGAGGCATTTAAGGTTTAAAAAATACTTTTTTTTAAAAAGCCACTTTATGACTAAAACTTCAGAAATAAATTTTAGAAGAGACAAAAGTTTATATGCACTCTAGACTCTGTTTTGACTTTCATAGTAAAGGCTGACCCCTGCTTTAGTAGTAATTATGGTATGGAAAAGTTTCCTTATATGAGTCAATTTTAAAATAAACAGTGCGAATCATACCCTTACTGCAAGGATAATGTAGTTAGATTGCACCAGTACAAACTGTTTATCATTTGGAGCATCACTTTTGTCTTATTGAGGGAACATCTTCAGTCACTTTCCTATATAGGTCCCAATGACTGCATTTTCTAAACCACAAAGTAGGGCATATGGTTTGGCAAAGAATTTCTTCTGATGGTTAAACTTATATAAGTCTTATAAAGGTTTAAAATAAATAATGTATAGTTACAAACTTAATACTATAGAAAAAATAAAAGTATATGATATCAAGACTTCCAGAAAATTCTAGATGTGTAGTTATAAAATATTTAGAGGAAAGATTCTTAGAAATGTCCCGGATGTGGTATATTAGTTTGCACAGAATAACACAAAATACCATAGATTGGGTGGCTTAAATGACAAAAAAACTATCTTCTCACAGGTCTGTAGCTAGAAGTCCAAGATGAAGGTATTGACAGGCTTGCCTTCTTCTGAGGCTTCTCTCTTTGGCTGGCAAATGATGGCAGCCGTCTTGCTTTGTCCTCACATGGTCTTTCCTCTGTAGGAGCACATTCCTTGTGTCTCTTTGTGTATCTAACTTTTGTTGTCTTATAAGGATACCAGTCAGATGTCATTAGGGCCCACCCTAATGACTTAACTTAATCATCTCTTTGAAGGCCCTGTCTTCAAGTACAGTCACATTCTGAGGTACTGAGAGTTAGAGCTGCAACATATGAATTTTGAAGGGACACAATTCAGCTGATAACATACGGATTCTGATCAGCTGGTAAATGCATGTTTCCATTACTGTGATGAATTTCTTTATTTTTAATCTTTAAATTACTGTAGTTTCTTCCTGAATGTGATTTTATGGTATATGCATCTTCTGTTTTAAAAGGTATGAGAAAAGAACAAAAGCTATAGCCATTCATACCATTTTTATGTATTTTGGATATCTTTGAAATTATCTTTAAGTTGCTGAAATTTGTAAAAATTAAAATATTAATAAAAAGCTTTATATTATGAATGAAACCTATGGAAACATTTAAATACATAAATAATGGATTAACTTTTCACTAGGAAAGGGTAAATGTTTTAAAGGCTTAGCCATAATGTTGTGAACTTTATACGCCTGAAAGAATATGAACTGTACATGGGAAGAAACGAGCCATGTAATGTAGTATAAGAAGGAACTGGCCTTATCCTGTTTTTTAAAAAACAAAATTTATGTTAATTGCTGAATCCTTTTTTGACTTTACTGTAGAATAATAACATCGTTTCCTAGTAGGTTGGAATTTTATTGCTAAAAGCTTTTATGTAGCTTCACCTAAAGTTTAACAGTAGAAAGCAGATTTGTAACAGTCCTTTGATAGGATTTTTTTGTCTAATGATATGGAATTTTCTTCGATACAAAACAATTCACCTTCTTTAGAGTGGTGCTGTTTTACATTTTTCACAATTAAAATAAGGAATATTCTATATAGTTATTCAATATTGCTATCTTAAATTTGAATTATTTCCTGTCCTCATCTTCCCAAGGCCCTTCGCAAGTTATTCTATCTTAGGGACACAACAGAAAATTTTAAATTTAGAAGTGTGTAAGGACTACATGCTTATCCCATTTCATTTATTCTTGTAGGCTTTTAAACTTTTTTTTTTCCTGAGGAAAGAAAGTGGCATATATAATGAGCCTTATTGTAATGTAATTTTTTATCTCAGAAAATGTCCAACATATATGAAAGTAGAGAGAAAAGTAAGATGAATGAATCTTTATGTAGCTGTGACCTCACTGTAACAACTTAATTTATTTTATGACCTATCTTATTTCATCTCTACCTTTGCCTTTGCCCATTCTCCTCCCCATTAATACCACATTGACTAGTCCCATTTTAAATTAGAAAACTGAGGCAAGAAGGTAATGGTGAATTATGCATTATCATCAGTATAACCAAAAAGTAAAATTACAATTTTCTACCTGACCTACTACTATTTTATTTGGTTAGAAGGCTTTGTGAGTTTTATCCATGGATCAAACCCAGTAGTCTGAGAGAAAATTTTTATTTCTTTATATGGTCATTTCTTGAGAATGAAAAGATTTATTGTGTTAAGAAAGAGTGTTTATAGGAAAGAATCTCCCAAATGCATAATCTGTGCTGGGATTATACTTAGGAAAGCAATGTTACTTGAATATATTGAACCCATCATGGGAATCTAGTTTTCTTTAAACGCCTTTTATCAAAAAGCATGACATAAAGCTCTTATTTAAATATACTGTAGCCTAAGCTATGTTAAAAACAATCAGAATAATAGAAGGAGGTATGTGGGATGTTACCAATTGTTGCTGTCTTGATGTTGAACTTTTTCCTTTGCTTTGTATTTTATTTTGCTGTATGAAAATAATTCCATAATGAGTATGCATTGTAATTAAAATTGAAAAAAAAAAACTTTTATTAAACCTATCTTTGAAAAAAATCAGACTTTGAGAAATCACATTTAAATAAAGCTGCTTTTGAGAGCAGTCAATTTGGGTGTAAATAAATACAACTTTGAATTCTTTTAATTTTTTATTTTTATTATTATTATTTTTTATTATACATACATGTGGGGAACTTTGAATTCTTGTGTCTAGTGCATGTTATATAAAATAATGCAAAATGTATGCAATAAGAGATGGATTTGAAAAAAAAAAAAAAAACTTTCACCAATATTTCCCTATATTATGCTCTCTGTTTCAGATAAAGCGATCCAAACTTCATGAACAAATGTTAGATTTGGACCTGACATGGAAGAAGATAGTAAAATTTTTGAATGAAAACCTGGAGAAGAGTAAAATGCAAAGTGTAAATGAAGACTTAAAGGATATATTACATGCTGCAAAACAAATAGGTATAGTTTTATGTTTCGTTTTTTTTTTTTTTTTTTTTAAGAACCAGGTTCAAATGTAGATTTCTTATAAACTTATACCATGTAGTGAAAGGTTAAAATTTCCAGGCAACTATTCATAATTGTGAAAGATAGTCTTATCTATCAAGGAGCTTGGGATAGAGTGGTTGGGGTGTGGAGTAGGGGGAGAAGTAATTTGTAATTAAAACAATCAAGCGTGAGGGATTTTTAGGAATTTAGGGTTTGCAAACCATTGTCTTAATTGAAATAAGGATAAGGTAAATTAAAAATTTAATGTAGCTCCAAGGAACCTTAAAAGCCATGTAGCTCAATTTCTTATTGTAGATGCTCACCTAGCACACAGTAAGTGGCAGCAATTAAGCTGTACTTTGCTTCAATTCTTATTTCACACCATTTTCATCAATTGATTATATTTGAAGGAAGTTATAATTTAAAATTATAATACTGTATACTTAATGCAGGTTACTTTCCCAAGGTTAAAAACAAAACTAAATGAAACAAAACAAATGACTCTGGTAAAGCACCTGAATTTGTACATTGAAATTCATCATATTATTCCAAACTCTGACAACTAAAAAGAATAATTAACACTACTTTAGTTGTAAATTTTCCAAATTCAGAAGTTCTGGACCTACAAGAAGTCCAAACTCATATTCTGGCTGTATGTGATCTGGCCTGGCCTTTCTCTCTGACCTCAATACCATCCTTGCCCTCACCAACTGTGCTTCAGATGCATGGCTTTCTCTTCGTCAAACTCACCGACCCGGGTGCCTGTTTTGGGGTCTTTGCACATGCTGCTCCCTGTGCTGGGAATGTTCTTGTGTTCTAATCTTAGTGCTGGTAGATTTTTTCATGTCATTCGAAACTCAGCTAAAAATTATGTCCCTAATGAAGCCTTCCGTGACCACCAAAGCTCAAGTTGTTACCCAGTCACTTTTTATCTTATAAGCCTCCATAACATTTTCTCCATAATATTTATCATTATTTGGTATTTTGCTTTTTTGTTTATTGCCACTAGGATACAAGTTTCATGAGAAGAGGATCTTATTTTTCTTGTTCAACACTTCATCCCAAGGGAAAATTTAGATCCTTATGTTACCATATGCTGGTTGGCAATTCTGTTCTTTTCACCAACTTTGAAGGGTGTTTCTGTTATAGCACGTAAACTTAAACACTTCTTATTTATGATCATCAAATATTTAAATTTTTTCTTCAGATATTTTGACTTTTTTTTGATACATCATTTAACTATCTTTGGTGTGAAATTTAGTGTAATATTGAATTGAAGTCCTCATTGTTTTAAGTTGTGAAAATATAAGATAAATGTCATGTTTTGCATCTTCAGAAGTTCAAGAGCTTTAATACAAATTGAATTTTCTTAGGCCCAGGGGAAGTAGAGCATACTTTGATGAGAGTTGTGATAGCTTTTGGCATAGAATTACACTGTGTATTTTAAACATATAGAGGCATTTTGGGTTCTTTGGAAAATAGTAGTGAAAATGCAGAAGCTTGGGTTCATCTAGATCACCTTGACTAGGATCTTATTCCTTCTGGTCTTCACTGTCTTTATTTGTAAGATGTTGGGGTCACCTGGATCTGATTAAAGTTCTTCTCAAAAACTGTACAGAGTGCCCTTCTTATTCTTTAGTTCCATTATTAAAATACCTCAGAATACTTAGCAAAAACAGTTATGGAATATTGAGTTTAGTACCATGACTGAATTGTCTCTTTTTATAAATTATGTGGAAATTAAGATTTTTTTAAAAGCAAGTTACTGTTTAGACTATTTACCTAAATATCTCAGGCCACAAGTCAAAAGATATTGTTTTAAATACCAGTCATTAAATGTAATCCTAGTGGTTTTGCCTGTTGTTGAAACATTTGTTTCATACTTAGGGACTAATCAACTGACTGATGTGTTTAAAGGATTGATTATTTTGAGATTTAGTGATTGAAAAGAATATTTCTGTGTCAGATAAAATCTTAGTGTTAGATTTAGGCAAATGCTGTTATACTTACTTTTTAATACTGTGCTTAAGCTGAATAACGATTAGCTTTAGTGAAACTAGTAATAGTAGTCAGCCATTGTTTCTAAATGAAAATGCTGCTGATACTGGAAATGTAATTAAAAACTAGCAACTTTGAAAAGATTAGTCTCATGGGGAAAATGTCCTGTGATTTCTCTTATATTTGTCCTGTAGCACAGATAATTTTGATGTAATTTTATTAAAAAGGTAGAGCAAGAGAATAAAGAAAAACAATTATATTTCATAAGAGTATAATATAGTATAAGGCACTTGTTTAAGACCATGTGTATATTGATTAGTCAGAGTAATAGATACAAGAGTACTTCAAAGAGTTTGTGGAAGAATGGAATTAAAAGATAATACATTCTTTCCATAGACTTTTTGAAATACTCTCATATTTTAAGCTAGCAGAAACATCAGGGAACATGTTGTCTGATCCCATCATTTTGTATGTGAAGAAACAGGGCCCATGGAGTTTAAGTGAACCCTATGGTTTGATGTGTGGTAATGGTAGGCCTAGATCCACATTTTGAAATAGAAACTTGATAGAAATCCTAGATTCTTACCTTTCCTTTTCTTGTGTTCAGAGGCCATGTCCTGCCAAGTACTTTTTAGCTATTCTTAAATTTCCTCTCTCTATATATTTACCATTGCCCTGTTTCAGGCATTTACCATCTGTAGTTTGAACTACTGCAGTAATTTATTGCCACAGCCAGCTTCTTCATAGTCATTAGAGTGATCTTTGTAAAAGGCAAAGATCATATTTATCCCCTGCTTACCCTTTAGACTAAATTTCTTAGAATGACACATAAGAAAAGCTTCTTTATGAATTGACATAATTTACTTTATCATCTCTTTGCTGTTGTATCACATGCAACTTTTACTCCAACATATACAGTGTTTACTATCTTAATTTCCTGAACAGTGCATACTGTTTCTCTCTGTCTGTCTGTCTGTCTATCTCTCTCTCTCTTTCTCTCTCTTTTTTAAAATTTTAACAAACCCTTGTCTCGAGGACTGACTCTCAATAGATTGCCGCAAGGGAGCTGCTCTGTTACATACAAAACCCCGACCCAGAAACAGGTCTTCTACAAATGCTTTAGTACCAGGTTTGCCACGAACATGAGTAGTGTGATGGCCTCCCTGTTTCCCGGGACAAGGGGATTTCCGCACCCCTGTGTGCAGCAGGGCAGGGGACTGGCTATCTGATGCCAGCCAAGGCTCTGTGGAGCTGCCATTTCTCTGTCTTTCATGTGTTAAAATAACTTTCCCTGTTATGTTCAACTGGTGAAATGCTTCTCATCTCTGATGAAATGGCTTAGGCTTCATTCATTCATGTCCTCTTAATTCCTTCTGATCTAGACAGTTCCAGTAGACTATCACCTACTTTTTTTTACAGTACTTTTATTTTTGTTTAATAATTGTTTACCTCTGTTTCCTGCCTGACGGACTGTGAGTGCCGTGCTGATACAGGGATTACAGAGATCACAGCGTCTTTTTACTTAGGTGCCTAATATGCTGCAGGGGATACAGTAGATGTTTAGTAAAGAAATGATGTATCCTCTATGGTGTTCACTACCTCTAATGCTGATAATGTCTTACAAGTGGCAGCTTTTCTCTTTTTTATTTTTAAGTATTTCTCCCAGTTTACATGTAATATAATTTCCATACCTTTTTACAATTTGATTCTGCCCTGAAGATTAATTTAATAATTAAACTTAGCTTTAGGGAGAAAGTATTATAAATTCTTTAAAAATAGTATTCTTGACCTTTATTCTTAGTATATCCAAATACTCACTGTAGGCACAACTATCTCCTCCATGGATTTTGAAAGATAAGCATAAACTTTGTCAATAAATTTTATGTGCTCTAAATAAAAACATTTTTGAAAATAAAGAGGTCAATATTGAGAGTGACAATCAATAAAATGCATTATGTATTAGGCATATATCTCTGTTACTTTGAGTTTTAAATCACCATTTCAGGAGGCTGATAAAATTTGCACAGTGTAGGTAGAAACAAGGAGGAGGTTCAAAAATGGTGGGCAGCTAGGTAGAAAGACCCTATAGTTTCCTGATCAGCTCTGTAACTGAATGTCTCTCCCAAGGCCAGGACAGAATGTTTGAAGTTATCCCAGAACACAGTGATCTAATGATTTCACTCTAGTCTAGATACAGAGCAAGACTCAGCCAAAATTGAACTAGTTATTTTCAGTATTTAAGTTATTTTGCCAAACAAAGGCCTGTTTATTTTGCCTTCTCTAATTTATAACCCCTGATTTATTTGGGTTTTGACATTTTCATGCATCTTATCTTTATAAGTTTGTCTTGAAGAAAGTATGAATCAAAAGGTAGGGTGGACAGGAGTGGCTTGCAAAGTGTGGTTTAGAGCATTTTTGAATCCATATGGTTTGTGAGCTGTCAGGGAAATAATATTAAAATGTGGGAAATTAAAAATTGGATTGTAAAGCACTTTATAAAGCAATGACTAGACAAGGAAGTATAAAAAAGATTGCTGGATCTGGCAATTCTGGCTGATCTTTGCTGAACCACCTATTCAGGACTAGGTACAGTGAAAGAATACGAAAATGTCCACAACATTGTAGTCACCCCCCCCCCCCCTTTTTTTTTCCTTTTAAGTGGTTGGTTGCTACTGGGTGTAATCACCTTGAAAGAGACAGTTGAGCTGGATTCTGAAGCATGAGTAGAATTTGAACAGTCGGAGACCTTGGGGAAAGATAAATAAAAGGGTATGGAAATAGGCCTAAAATAGTAGAGGGGTTTGGTTTTTGGATGTTAAGAAATCTTTTTTGGCTGGAGTAGGAAATGTGTAACAACTAGTAAGGCTGGAAAAAAAATGATGGGGTCAGCTCCTGGCTGTGCAAGAGTTTGGAGTTGAGCTATATACAGTAAGCTGCTCAAGATTTGTGCGTAATGATATTGAAGCTATGCTTTCAGGAAGATACTAGTATTAATTGTATTACTAACTTTACAGTATTACTTTAGATAAGTCACAATGACTTTGTGGGCCTCTTGAATATTTAAATTCTTGTTTTCTGCTCTACGAATATTCTTTGAAGTCTGTCACAAATACAGGTTCTTTTCTTCTTTTATTTGAGAAAATTGGATATGAGAAATTAATGCCTTAAATAAATTAGAGGCTGATCCTTCAACTCCTCTTACTTAGATAAGGAATTTGCTTCTGGCCTCTTTTAACAGTAGCTTTCTGTTGTGTTTTAAAATATAATGAAGTCTATTTTAAACTTATATCCTTGACGGTATTACATGTTTCTGAATGAGAACTATGTAAATCTATTTCTTGCCATCTCAGTCTTCTGGTACAGATTGGAAAGAAAGTTATAAATCTTTGAATTTTCTTTCCAGCTCTGAAAATCTATAATTCTGAATTTTCTTTTGCACCTTACTTTGGTTTATTTAACTAGCTCATCAAATCAGTCTTTAAAATTTGATTTTAAATAAGTTTTAACTAATGTGTCAAACTGTCTTTAGAAAGAGGTAAGAGTTGTTAGTAGTTTTTGTATTTAGATATAGAATAATTGCTAGTAATGATTTAGTTACCTAAAATAATTCTTTGGGAATTTAGGAATGGATTTTTCTGATCTTAAATTGGTTATCTTTATTAATATGTTTTGACTGTTGGATTTACTCAAAAGAATATTGGTAGTAGTGTTTAAAAAATGAGTAACTTGAACCATGATTCAATTGAGCTAATACTGTTTCTTTCATCTTTGTATAGTTGGAACGGATAATGGAAGAGAAGCAATTGAAAGTGGGGCTGCATTTCTCTTCATGACATTTCACTTGAAGGACTGTGTTGGTCACAAGGAGACAAAAGCTATCAAACAGATGTTTGGTCCCTTTCCATCATCATCTGCTACTTCAGCTTGTAATGCTACTAATCGAATTATTTCTCATTTTAGTCAAGATGATCTTATTGCTCTTGTCCAGGTGACAAAAGAGGAAAATAGTGATAGGGGTTTTTTTGGCAAAAACTTAGCATTTTCATTTGACATGCATGACTTGGACCACTTTGATGAACTGCCAGTAAATAGTGAAGCCCAGAAAACTATAAGCCTAGATTACAAAAAGTTTCTGAATGAACATTTTCAGGAGCATTGCATCCCGGAGCTCAAGGCTGTGGAAAAAACAAATGGCTCCTTTTTGTGGTGTGAAGTAGAGAAGTACTTAAATACAACTTTGAAGGAAATGACTGAAGTACCAAGAGTCGAAGATCTTTGCTGTACCTTGTATGATATGCTTGCTTCTGTTAAAAGTGGTGATGAACTTCAGGACGAGGTATAGTTGAAGTTATTGAAGTTTTATATTAATGTTAACTATCTTAATGAAATAGCCTTTTTAAACATGGGTGGTTAGCAAAGGAAGTACTCCCTTAATATTATGCTGTGGTAGTCAGATATATAGTCAAATTGTTTTACATAGCAGGCATGTATATACTTCTCCACTGGGTAATTATAGGAGGACTGCAAGTGTAATAAGTAGTGGGAGAGTCATGGTGTAGTAGTTGAGTGTCCATATGTCCTGGTTACTGGGACAGTCCAGTTTAAATCTGTTGTTCCACTGTAATTAATAGCAGTGCCCTTTTTACTCTGAAAAGTGTGTGGGTTTGAATGAGAAATTATAAGGTCACTCTAGTAATAACTGTTAACATTTGTATGTTATTTTATATTTCTGATAGTTCTGTGATGAAAATATCATAAACTTGAAAATATTAGAAATTTTATCTATAAAGTAATGTACTGATTTAGAAAAAAATTTTTTGACTGATTTCTGTTTGAAGCAATAAAATTGAAAAACAGACTCATCTAGAAATAATTGAACTATTTGGTATTTTAGATCACTTATCCAATAAGGAAATGCATTTTTGTAAGTTTTTCTCTATCATTAAAGACATTATTTTTATTCCTTTCTGCACCACAATTTGGTTACTCAAAGTGATGAGTTACTCTTACTTTCACATAAAAATTTCATCTTGAGGGTTTAGTTTTGTCCTCTATACTGACATTATATTCCGCTCCTAGTACAAATTTAAAGTAATGTCAACCTAATTTTAGTACTGGACAAAGTGAATGAGTAAAGTATTTGATGAAGGATTAGAAGAGATGGCATACTGTTGTAGAAAGGACAGAGGCTTTGAAGTCAGATAGTTTTCCTTTCCCACTTACTGGTTGTAAGACTTTAGGTAATTGAATCTCTCAGAAGCTCACTTTTCTTGTTGGGCTATCTCGAGGAGATACTGATCCAAGATATAGAAGATATCGAGGAGATAATAATCCAAGATATAGAATTGGTGTAAGCATTAAATATGGTATCATGTATGAAACAGTAAGTAGCATATGGTAAATACTCATTATATGGTAGCTCTGATGATTTCTGTTGTTATTATTATTATTACCAGAATTAAGAATTTTAAAATCACATGAGTATAAGTCAGGAATATAGAAAAAAAAAAATACTAGCTATTTTTTTTCAGAGAAAAATTAATGTAGCGAATTAGCTAACTAGGTATTGGAGGACTAAATAAACCCTTAATAATGATAGGTGTTACGCTGATTAATGTTAGTTTGGAAATAAGTTGTGTGGTTAATTCTGTGATCGGTCTCATTTACCTTTAATGCTTTACACTTGGACCCATTCCACATTATTAAATGTTTTCTCTAACATTCTCTTAGTAATCATATTGTTTTAAAAACTTTACTGATATTTGCTTATCATAATTGAATACATAGCAGTTACCCTGTTATGATTATAGTAAACTGAAACTTCAAATGTTGAACTAATGGATGTTTTATTTTCTGAGTGAGCCATGAAACTATCCTTTTTACTTTTCAATATCTAGAGTGAAGTTTGTATTTCTTAGTTCTTCACCACAATTTTGAAGTATGTAACTGAATCTGATTGTTGAATGGGGGCATATTTTCTAGTTCTCAAGATTTTTTCACAATCTGTGTTTCATTGCAAGGTCAAACTAAATTTATGCATGCATTCATTCATTACATATTTATTGTATGCTTCGTGTGCTTCCTATGTTTCTAGGTATAGTGCTACAGGACATAAAAGGAAGAATAAGAGAGCAGCCTTGCTCTCAGGGAACTAATTGTTTGGCAGGAGGATACATATTAACAAGTAACTGTACTCAAATATGATAGGTATTCTAATACTCCACGTAAAGAAAATGGGGGTATAAAAAAACAAGTCATAGATCCTGTACAGAGGTTAGTATGGTACGAAAAGTATTCATAAGGAAGGTTGAGCTTGAGTCACTTCTTAAAATATGAGATTTAACTTTTTCAAGTGGACCAGCAAGGTAGGGAGCATATTTCAGGCTTGAGAAAGAACACAGTGTGCTTAGAGAGCTGCAATTATGTACAGCAAGAGTGCAGGATGCAAAGGGGGTGTGGTGAGAGACAGGGTTTGCAAATAGGTAAGAGCTAAATAAGGTAAGACCTTGTATATCTTGTTTAAGTGGAATGTAATCCATTATGAAGCCTGTATGGTCTGGTTCAGTGATTTTTAATGGGTTTGATGGATAGTTTAATATGTAAGTGAATGTCTCACATTTTGCCAGTGGCTTGAGTAGTAGTAGAGTTTTAAATGGTTCATCCCCTCAACATTTTGATTTTTCTCTTTGTTAGTGAAAATTAATAATCATTATGGTAATCGTTTATTATATAGTAAAGATTATTCATGCTTTATATTTTAGATCCTTTTCTGTGCAATTATATTCTGTTGTTATAGCAAATTTTCTGTATAATATTGAAGTGATGTTTCAGTATGAAAATGATGTTTCAATGCAATTCCTCTTAACCAGTGTTATTTTCACTTTAGGGTGTGCTATACCTTCTGTGTTGTCTATTTTAAATCTTTCACTTAAGTTTGGAAAGATGATAATCAGTTCACATGATAGTGTAGTTATTTCTATTTCTTTTTAAGCTTCTACCTATTTATTTAAATAGGAATATTTAAATAACCATGCTGTGTTGTTGCTCCAGAAATTTAGCAGAACCATGGAACATATTTTTATTCGTAACTTAAAAGAAGCATGCAAAAAGCTACTTCTATGCTAAAGTCATTTTTGCTCCTTAATATGGGATTTCCCAGCTCTGAGTATAGCTTATTTACCTAATGATTAATTGGTGATAAAGCTGTTTTCAAGAGCTAACCATTTAAAGTTTTTTTTCCCAAAGGCCTTTATGTTATTGTTCAACTAGTGTTATAAACAAGGGAATAAAAACTATATGCATATGATGAAGTTTACCACAAAGATGGTGCAACAAAGGTTCCAGTCTGAAATATATGGAAAGGAATAATGCTAATGACAATATAATAATAATGACTGACATTAATGTATGACAAAAGGTATTATGTTAAGTGTTTTATGTGCAAGACTTCATTTAATCTTTATAGCAATGCTTTGAGGTAGGCAGATTAAAGACTGTTAGAAGCCCTAAGAACTGAACCGGTTATATATACTCTGAGGCGCTTCTCCTCTCCTCCCATATGTGAATAAAATATTTTTAAAAATAGCATACTAAAGTAAACATAATAAAGTCTAAAAAATTTTTATTTATTATCGTGGTGGCGAAGTTAATGTCTTTTTCAAACATTAATTTTTTTCTTTTTTTGAGATTAGTCAAGTGCAGTAGTGAGAAGGGTGGAAAGAGTTTGATCTGTAATTGACCATGAACAATCAATTGAAATAACTCCCTAGCTTCTGATCAGCCCAAATTCTTTAAAAAAAAGTTTTTCTAATTTTTTGGTACCTCTGCTTTGCTGGTACTTTAAGGAAATGCTTTGTTGGCCTTATGGATTATTGCTTACTGGAGTTAGGTATTTTATAGATTAGCAAACTGAATTTAGAGATGAGGGGAAATTTGCCTGAGGTTATAGAATAAGTTGTGGATCCAAGATATAAATTCTGACATTCTGGCTCCAGTGTGCATTTTCTTTGTCAAGAAGTAGATCTGTACATTTTCCTCTGTTTGGTGATTTGAAGCATCTAACATCTTATATGAGAGTACTTCAAAATGTTCATAGAAAAATGGAATGAAAAGATAATAAGAATTATTCTGTGAGCTTTCTGAAGATCCATAGTATATGAGGGGGAATCTTTGGCATTTACTCTTAATTCAGTTTCTTTAGAAGCAATGCCTTCTCCTTTTAGAGTTCCAGATAAGGAATTGGCTGGGATAGGTGAAAGGATGAAACCTTTAACCCTGTTGAAGATGAATTTCAATAATTTTGTAGGGAATTAATTATATTTAAAGTACTTCTGTGTTCTTCTGGGTGTTGAACTAATAAAACAACCCACTTCTTAGCTTTTCCCAATACCATTCTCTCCCCCCCCCCCCCCCCCGCTTTGAGCCTCTAAGTTACTCTCTTCTAAAGGCTTTTCTTGTTTTGACCTCTGACTCAAGTATTCTCTGTTAAGGCTATAGTCATTATGAATAAGTCTTAAAAACTGATTGCCTAGAAACTCTTTAAGGTTCTTTATGCTCTTGAAATTTATTATTTTTTAAAATGTTTATTACAGGGCTGGCTGGTTAGCTCAGTTGGTTAGAGTGTGGTGCTGGTTACACTAAGGTCCAGGGTTTGATACCTGTACCAGCCAGCCACTAAAAAAACAAAAACAAACAAATATTTATTACAGTTATGCATTCTAACCCCCAGAAGCAACTAAAACTTAACCATTTTATGATATTTTCTTAATCAAGACCTGTCTGTTATTTGTGTAGACATTCCTGCTGCTGCTGTTCCATAACCAGAATTTTAGCACTAGGGTTAGTTCTATTGGGATTGTATAGTTAAGGGACTTTCAACAGAAACTTTCCCTGAAGAAAGTAGTAGTATTAGTAACAGTAAAGCTGCCATGTTTTGAGTGCCTGTTTTGTGTGGGCGTGGACCAGTAAGTATGTCACCCCTGATGTAACCTTTCCTCATAGTCCTGCAAGATGTAGGAGTGGTATCCTCTGAATGAAGATGAAAAAATCTGGGGCTCAGTTGTTTACTAACATCACAAAGCAAGACAATGAGAGAAATTTTGGGACTTTTTCTCAATATAGGTCTATCATTCCTATCTAGTACACCATCAGATTTTTTGAAGAGAAAGGCCTTAACTGACAAGACTCTTTGAAAGAATTTCTTTTCTTATAAAACCGGGTCAGATTTGTCTCTGCTTACATGTTGTTGATGGCAAATTGCTAAGCTCTTGTGAACCTCAGTTCCCTAATATGTAAAATATTTGCTTCACAAAGTTGCTGAGAGGATTTGTGAGATAATATATTTGAAGCACCTACCATAATGTTTCACAAAGTGTAAGCTCTCAAATGTTAGCGCCATATATTTGCACATATCAAAGTTTTGAGTGTGTACCTTATAGAGCAAATAAATTTTTATTCCTTATTATATGTGAACATTTCAAGTAATTAATAAAATGATGCTTAAGGAGTATTTTTTTTTTCTTTCTGTTTTGCTCTTTTATGTCTCACTATCCTAAAGAAAATCTTTTAAATTCAGTTTTTGAAGTAAGTTCTGATTGTTAACAGTCTTTGGTGAAATACAAAAGATTTTAATAGGAAAACACTTGAGAAATATGTAAAGTGGGATCTGAAAGGCTGGCATATTGGAGATGTATTGGGGTATACATATCTCTTAGTATTAATTCAATATTAAACGCTATTTGCGGAGCAATTAAAGCCGTGTAAATATTGATGGAGTTATTGTATAATCAGTTCTTCTAAAAAGTGAATGTTGAGTTTTATTGATAGGATCATAGTTTGCTTTTGTGCAAATGGGCTGCTTCTTTATAGCATTTGTGATTTGACATTTGCAGTTAGCATTATCTCTTGACTCTCTGCAGATGGTTTTACTCGACCCATGCATTTTCATTTCTGAACCTAACCCTGTTCCAGATACATGCCTGATCCCCAAAAGTGGGAGTTATTTGGTTAGATTGTCTTCTGAGGAAAGACAATATTATTTGCATCATAAGTGATTCTAACATCCTTTGGAATTTTGATGTAGAATAATTAGCATGGTTTAATACAGTGGTTCTCAAAAACTTCTTTACACGCTCAAGCTCAAAAATTACTGAAGACCTCGTGGAGCTTTTCTATATGTTATTTAGCTCTATGAATGTTTGTTGTATTAGTAATTAAAAATGAAAAAAATGTTAATATATTAAATGATTTAATGTGTTTATTAAATCATTTAAAATAATCATACTAAATTCGTTACATTAATATAAATACAATTTCATGAAAAATAACTATTTTCTAAAATAAAAAAATGTATGAAGGGTGGCATTGTATTACATTTCTGCAAATTATTTCAGTGTCTGGCTTAATAGAAGACAGCCAGATTCCCATGTTTGTTTCTGCATTCAATCTGTTCTGATTTATATTATATTATGTAGCCTCTGCAAAACCTCATTCACTTTATACTCATGGGAAGGTGAGTATGAAAAAGGCAGTTAATATTTTAGTATTATTATGAAAATAATTTTGACCTAGTGGACCTTCTGAAAGGCTCATAGAGATACCAGACCATACTTTGAGAACCACTGATTTAATGTATTACAGTTAGGCAAAGAGGGTGTAGTGGTTTTTGTTTCGTTTTGCTAAAGCATTTAAAATATTACTATGCTGAAAGACTAATATTAATGCTGTATGAAAAGGTTCTCCATATATTAGTTTCTATACATTTTTGGTAGCCTTAGTACTGCTGAGCAATGAGGAGGACATCAACGTCAAACAGGTTGGAAATAAAATAACATCCCTTCGGCTATGAAGACCAATCTTTCCACCAAATAATCAGAAGAGACTACCTTCTCCCCCAGTCGAAAATTATACTTTACGAGAATGTTTAGAATCATAGAATTTCCCCAATGTAGTATTTGTGTGTTTAACATTGTGTCCAAATGGATCCCCATGTAATGAGATATACTTATTCTAATGAAGAGTTTCTCATTTTTAACAGGCATCCCAACTCTTTCTGGAGTTGTTTTCTCATATATTATTTATTTTGCTAAACTGATACTACTCCTATTGGTTCTGCCTTTTTAGTACAATAGGGCAACAAAGTTATAGACACCTACTCTTACATGACTATGTTTTAGACATATGATGGCAGTATGTTTTTCATTTCTTAGTCTTTTTTTTTTAAAGTGAAAAATTCCTTCAGTTTTCCTCTATTTTGATATTTAGATACATTTGTTCAGTGTTCTAATAGTATTGACATGTAGAACTCTTTAAACCATCTTGTGTTCGAAGATGTCACACTGTCAGTTGCTTTGCCAATCTAAGAATGATCAATTTAATAATCTCATAGGAAAAGAATTAAGATTATTTTGACATGATTTAAAAATCCTGCTGTCTGTTCTGTTATATTGCCATATGCTGAGGTTAAGCTTACAATTAAAATTAAGTAGTTTTCACAGTCCACGGTTTTTGTCTCTTTTTATTTTTTTCAAATTGGGGACTTTTGTCTTCATCTGGCAATTACGTTTTTCTTCATTATTTTTCAGAGATATCAGTGATTTTTAGATCAAATATGTAAGTGTTTCCTGAACCTTGTGATGTGGTGCATCAAGGCTTGAATACCTGAATTTATTTAAAGAGGCTAGGATATTCCTTAATACTTTCTATCTTACTGTAGGTGACATTCCGTATTTATGGTTTTTGTTCTGCTCTTTCCTGTTTTAAGCTAATATTCTTTGTAAGAGAAATGCAAGCGAAATGAGAATTCACTACTGCTCCCATCTTCCCCAAGGAAAGATCATTTCCTGGTTTTATTTCCTCGCTTTAGGCATTGATAAAAGGACTTTTTATTTCTTTCTATTTGTGTGCTTAGATTTTTTAGAGCTTTAACCTTGTAGGAACACTATTATAGATTTTAAAAATGTATATGTATAAATGTATTTCTTTTTTATTGTGATTTTGCTGCCGTGTTTTCTCTCAAATCCCTCTAATTTTTTTTTAGCTTATGGCTGTTAGTGTATAACCCTACAAAATTCATTTTTTTCTCTTTTATTTTTTTTCAGGATTGTAGTGGAAAGTTTGGTTTTTAACACCACCCATATTTTTATGTAACTTTTTCTAACTTCAAAAAATAGATCATCATTGTAGAACATTTAGAATATTTATAAACAAAATGCAGGAATGAAGTCATCTGTAGTCTCACCATTATCCATTCATAACCACTGCAATTATTTTGGAGTATATATTTTTAAAATATAAATACTTTAAACTTTGGGTCATACAGTATATATAATTTTGAAGCTACTTTTTTGTTTTTTTATGACAATATTCTATTGTATGATAATTTTTAGGAGTATTAGATTTATGTCATGTTCTAGTTTATTAAGTTCTCTGCTATTGAAGATTTAAGTTTCATCTATCTTTTTGATATTATAAATATCATTGCAGTAGACTCTCATGCTAAATATTTACTTATACATATTTTTTCCTTGAATTATATTACTATCAGTGAAAATTTTACATCCAGAAGTACTGACAAAATACTTTCCTGAATCTACCAGTTTACATTTGTAACTATAGTGTATAGGAGTGTTCCTGTACTTACATCCTTAACAATCCTATATATTATACTTAAAAATCCTTGCCTGTATAATAGGAGAATGCTATCTCACTGTTTCATTTAAATTTTCTATTAATTTTTATATTATCTTTTTTCTTACTTTAATTTATCAATATACAATATAGTCGATTTTCATGTCCCTTTATCAATTCCTCCTTTTCCTCCCTCTCTCTCCCCCCTCCCCACATCAATATCATATCTGTTCACTTGTCTTAACAAAATCAAGGAATTGTTGTGATTGTTGTGTTTTCTCTCCCCAACCACCCCTCATTCATTTGTTTATTTACTTATTTATTTTTATTAGGTCCCATAAATAAGTGAGAACATGTGGTATTTCTCTTTTTGTGCCTGGCTTATTTCACTTAATATAATTCTCTCTAAGTCCATCCATGTCACTGTGAATGGTAGTATTTCATTTTTTTTTTTATAGCAGAATAGTATTCCATTGTGTAGATATACCACATTTTCCTTATCCACTCATCCAATGATGGGCATTTAGGCTGGTTCCATCTCTTGGCTATTGTAAATAATGCTGCAATAAACATGGGAGTACAGTTATCCCTTTGACATGATCATTTCCATTCCTCTGGGTATATACCCAGCAGTGGAATAGCTGCACATCCAATAAAAAAAAAAGTAAGTAAATAAATAAATAAATAATGGTTATGTTAAGAAAAAAAAAAAAAGAAATATGGGAAAAGTAGTGAACTAATGGATGCAAAATTATGCTATCTATCCTAAGTGAATCATTGTGCAGTATATGCATGCATTGAAAACATACTGTACCCCATAAACATGTAAAAATAAATGTTAAAATATTTTAAATTTAAAAATAAACATTTGGTATTGTTACTGAGGTTAAAGATTTTCATGTATTCGTAGACCACTTAGTGTTTTCTTGTGAGAAATGCCTATTTTCATTTGGTGAAGTTCAGTTACTTTTTTTTATTTATAAGAGGATTTATATTGAGATTTTGAAAAGTCTACATATATTTTAAGTGTTCAAGTAGGTAGTTCTATTCATCTTTTCATTTAGAAATCTTTTGGTGTTAGGCTTAGTAAGGCAATCCCTAAGACATGACTGAACCACCCATCTTTATTGAACTTTTTTCCTTTTTAGTTTCACTGGTTTGGGGTGGAATGTTATTTGGTTTTATTTGTTATTTTGTTTTTGTTTTTATGGAATGTTATTTGGATCAGATGTATCTTTTCTCTGTTTTTAATTTGTGGGTATGTATATGAATATGTCCTTATTGTACACTCTAAAATGATATGGCCATTTTCTCCCAAGGTTCTTGTTATTTCCACATTGTCTACTATTTTAGGTTATTCATTACTACTTTTACTCTAAAAAGAATGAAATTTTTATGAGGAAAACTCAATAAACTCAAACATTTGTTTTACTTTTAGCCGAATGTAACATTCAGCTTACTTAGGAAAAGTCAAGATTGATTTTAAATGTTATAATCTATATTAGGAAAGCATTAGCCATATCTTTTATTTATTTTGGTTGTTTGTCCCCTGCCCCTCCACCCCTTTTCCTTTATAGCTCAAATTGTTAGAATGATGGGCCTGGATATGACTTGATGAAATAGATAAATATAAGGTCAAATACTTGTATCCAGGAATATTGTTAATCCGGACAGGAAGATCTGTTTTAGCAGCTGCATCTGTAAAAAAAAAAAAAAATCACTGTGACTCAGCCTAGGTGCTGTGATTCAAATGGTTAAAAGCATGGACTTTGAGATTAGACACATGTATGAGTCCTAGCTCTGCCGCTTATAAACTACTTGACCTTGGCCATATCACTTTGCTAAGCCTTAGTTTTCTTTCTTGTTAGGTGCAGAAAGTAACAGTGCTTACCATATAGGTTGATATAATACACTTGAAGCACTTAGAGTAGTGCCTGGCAGATGGTGAGTGCTGCATATGTATTGTCTATTTAAGTAGTCTTAAATAGCTAGCAAATAATATAATTTTATTGTTAAAAATAGTAATATACATGGGCAATGATTTTAATTGTGTTCGTTTTTGTACCCTTTAGACCTCAACTGTCTGGCACACTTTAAGGGAGCTAAAATCCTACTGAACTTATATAGACAAGAGTGATCAGGTTGGGGAAGGAAATAGAAATCATGTTATATAATGAACACTTGAAAAAAACTACTGCTGGTTGTCCTTTTGAAGAGAAAGCTATGGTGGGATAGGAAAATGAACATAAGACTTGAAGAGCTGTGTGTGGAAGAAGGGTGGTCCAAGGGTTATAATTAGGATGTCTGGGTAGAAGGTACATGAGGATAGATCTCAGCTCAGGCAAACCTTTTCAATTTTCAGGGTCCTTTTAATATTATGAGCTCTTATGATGAGTAATGAGATTTGTTATTGGAGTTGTAGAAGCATATTTAAATCATCACTTTGTTGGAATTTGTAGAAGGTTGGATTTTGATGACTATTAAAATACCTGTCAGCTCCAAGAGATTTTGAGGTCATTTATCATCTTGTTGTAATTATGAGTAAAAATATATTATTAATATATCAAGCTCACAATGAGGACTTAAAAATACTTGCTGTTTCCAATTTGTAGCAATGACAGATTCCAAAATATTTTGCTCTTAATTGGAATGGTTACTCAAGGAGAACATTTTGTCAAATTTCATACTTTTCTGTTTGATGCTGTTCTCTCATTCATTCATTCAATCATTTATTCTCTAGCATGTGCCACATACTCTTAAGTTTTGGGAGATAAAAGTAATCTAACAGCCTTTCTGTCCATGGATGCCGAGGAAGCATCATTAAAGTCTCTTCCCACTGCCATCATGTCTAAGTCAGAGTCTCCTAAAGAGCTGGAACAGCTGCAGAAGCTTTTCATTGGAGGGTTGAGCTTTGAAACAACTGATGAGAGTCTCAGGTGCCATTTTGAGCAAACTTCAGTGGTCATGGTGGCTTTGGTGGCAGCCATGGTGGTGGTGGATATGGTGGCAGTGGGGATGGCTATAATGGATTTGGTAACGATGGGAGCAATTTTGGAGGTTGTGGAAGCTACAGTGATTTTGGCAGTTACAACAATCAGTCTTCAAATTTTGGACCCATGAAGGGAGGAGATTTTGGAATCAGAAGCTCTGGCCCTTATGGTGGTGGAGGTCAATACTTTGCCAAACCATAAAAACAAGGTGGCTGTTGTGGTTCCAACAGCGGCAGTAGCTATGGCAGTGGCAGGAGGTTTTAATTAACTTCCAGGAAACAATGCTTAGTAGGAGAGGAGAGCCAGACAAGTGACAGGGAAGTTACAGGTTACAACAGATTTGTGAACTCAGCCAAGCACAGTGGTGGCAGGGTCTAGCTGCTACAAAGAAGACATATTTTAGACAATACTCATGTGTATGGGCAAAAAAACCTCAAGGACCGTATTTGTGACTAATTTTATAACAGGTTATTTTAGTTTCTGTTCTGTGGAACATGTGAAGCATTCCAACAAAGGGTTTTAATATAGAATTTTTTTTTTTTTGCACTCATGCTGTTGATTGCTAAATGTAATAGTCTGATCATGATGCTGGATAAATGTCTTTTTTTGAAAAAACTAAAAATAAAAGTAATCTAACAAAGTTTAGTCAACCCGCTCCCATTATTTGGCTTCCTTAAGTCTCCTCCTCTTGGAACTTTCATATATACATTTATAAAGGGAATGGGCAGAAAAATTGTATTTGATATGATGAATGCTGTTAAAACTAATTTTAAGGAACACATGGATTTTATATATCGAGAGTTACCTGTAATATATTAATATGGGAAAGAAATAAGATAAATTTTATTAGTAAAATACAGGATAAATTTCTTTTAGTAGTATTTGAGGTGAATAAAAACATTTTGGAAAATATTTTGTCAGTTTGTAAACATAACTAAGTATGATTATTAGATTTAGAAACTGCTGTAAGCATTCACTGAAATATTTAAGATTTAATACATTAATATTGTTCAGTTTTGTATGTGTATGTGTGTGTGTGCCCACACACACAAATAATGGCTGTTAACTTGTTTCCTCTGAGGCAATTAAAGTTAGCATATCTTCTTTCTAAGAGTCAAGGAAGCTATCAATTTACCATGTACTAGGGTACTTCAAAAAGTTTGTGGAAAGATTTGTATTATTTTTTAATTCTATTTTTCCATGAACTTTTCGATGTAACCCTGTACATGAAAATGTATAAAGTAAGCTTTTAAAAGTATAGTGGTATCTCACTTACTACACATCTAATTACTTATAGTATGTAGGGAATAAATAATGTTTACATTCCAAGTGTCTTTAAGTTGTAAGTGACCTTGGTTTTAGCTTTGTTAAATTATATTAGGTTAAATACCTGTAAATATTGAGTATTAGTTATTCTGAAAAGATAATTTATCTAATTCTCTGCAAGCAACAATTTGCATAGCACATTTCTTTTCTTGAGATAAATGCTATCCTAATTTTTGCAGTCATTTTCTTATGTTATCTATGACTATTTTAAAGTGTATGAATGTTTAATAATTTTCTATGCCTAAACCAAACTAAGAATAATTTATAAAGTTTTACATAATATTGTCTGCTTTTTAAAATTGTCCAGTACACAGCTGCACATGAATTGTCAACTCAAAACTTTTTTCAGAGTTGTTCAAGTTTTAACATTTTCTTCTTTTATCATAGTTAATTATTCTTAGCTTTTACTATAAACATTTTTTTTCATTTTACGAATCTAAAATTGCTCATTATCTCAAAGAAAAATATTCTCTAAATTGAATAGTTTTTCTTTGTGTACTGTGCTTACTGTAATGTATAATATATAGTATTTATTACTTTAATTTGTAGAACAACTCTAATTTTAAAATGCATGTCTCTGTATAATTTAAGAAGGAAATGCATGAGTTTCCTTTAGTTTAATTTTTAATACTAAGAATGACTCTTTTTTTTTTTTTTTTTTTTTTTTTTTTTGCAGCCTTGTTGGATAGGCACTGATGCATTATATGGAATTTAGATCCTTATACTATGGTTAGAACCCCAGCCTGAGTAGAGAATCTGTAATTTATCCTGTTTTAATACCTAAAATTTCTCAAGCTTTGTAAAATAAGCTTCTGGAACTATCTTACTTTTTCCTTTTCTAAAAAGTTTCTGTAAGAAAGCTGTGATCTAGTCCATGAAGGTTTAATGCTAGTGTGCCTCTAAAACTATGTGGTCTGGTGTCTTTTTGGAGGGCAGACTTTGATTACCAATCCAAATTTTCCAGTCTGTTTTATTCAGATTTTCTATTTCTTCCTAAGTTTGACAATTATCCAAGTATTCTTCTATGAAATTAGCCATTTCATCTGAGTACTCAGCCTTTTGCTGTAGTTATTCATAAAGTACTTTTTTTAAAAAAAAAGTTTTACACTAGCTTTTAGTTATGTTGCCGCTTTCTTTCTTAATGTCTGCCTTTTCTCTACTTTTCTTCTCGCTTTTCCTAGTGTTTGCTTTGTTTTCAGATAACCAGCTTTTGGTTTTGTTGCTCTTCTCTTTATTTTTATTTTTTTCACATATGTTTCAGCTTTTATTCATATGGCATATATTAGTTTCAAATAATAAGACATCTGACAGTTTTCCAGTCTATAAATAAATAAGAGGTTGATATAACCCTGAATGTCTTTTAGTTACACCCAATAACAGGTAAATTTGTTTCACAGTGGTAATGGGTTTCTTCTTTAAAATTTTTAAATGTTTGCAACTGCTTGTTTTCTTATGCTGTCAATAATCATGACAATACTGGAAGTACCCTAAAAATATAAAGTGACCTCAAGGACATTAATTTTATTGTATGTGACAAATAAAATAAATTCCAATGAGAAATTTCAGAAAAAATGTGTATTTTATGACCCAATGACTAAAACTGATAGAAAACAACCCTATACTGATCACTAATTCCCTTTTTTCATTATTTACTCATTTTCTCTATAGAGATTTAAGCATCTTTTTTATCTAAGGCATTGTGCTATATAGTTTTGGTTTAAGCCACAAGTGGATAATCCTTCAGATTTATAAAAAATTATTAATAGCGAGAGAATAATCACCTTGATTGATAAATCTTTATAATTCTTTTTTTCTTGAATTTAATACCACCTTTTGTTTTTAATTACTAGATTTTTTTTAGAGCAGTTGGAGGTTTCCAGAAAAATTGAGCAAAAAGTATTGAGTTCCTGTATATCCCCTGCCCGCATTTCCCCCTATCATTAACATCGTGCATTAGTGTGGTACATTTGTTACAATTGATGAGCCAATAGTGATACCATATTTTAAATAAAATCTATAGTTTACATCAGGATTGACTCTTGGTGTTATAGAGGTTTTGGCAAATGTATAGTGACATGTATCCACCATCACAGCATCATACAGAATAGTTTTACCTCTCTAAAAATCTTTCTTGGTGCTCTGCATTTTTATCCCCCTCTCCCACCCCCCCTCTGCAACTACTGAATTTTTACTGTCTCCATAGTTACTACGCCTTTTCCGGAATGTCATACAGTATGTATCCTTTTCAGAGTGGCTTATTTTACTTACCAATTTGCATTTAAGATTCGTCCATGTCTTTTCATGCTTGATAGCTCATTTCTTTTTAGCACTGAATACTACTCCATTATAAGGTTGTAGCACAGTTTGTTTGTCCATTCACCTATTGAAGCACATCTTGGTTGCTTCTAAGTTTTGGCAATTAAAAAATTGAAAAATGTCTTTATTTTTTATTTCATTAAATTCTGCTCTTTATTTTTCTTCTTTCTGTTTTCTTTATTTTTGCTTGGCTCTATTTCTTTGTGAACACTTTCCTCATTTATTTACAATCTTTTCAAAATTTCTACAGTTAAGTAGTGTTCTAATTGTATTTGATTTGATATGTAATTTTCGTTGTTCACTTGTAATCCAGAAACTATTTAGATGAGCAGCTTTTGGTTTCTAAGCTTTTGGGCTTACCATTCTGCCCCCCTACCTTCTTTTCTATTGTTTGTTGGATTGATAAACTTTTTATATTCCCTTTAATCTTTTTTTGGTTTTGAAGGTAGTAGATTAAATTTCACTTTTAGTGAGTACTCTTAAATTTGTTTTAAATGTAAGTGGGTAAATGCTTCTTCCACCCATTGAATACCTTCCTCTTGTCCATTTTACTATTATTTAGAGTTTTAGTTTGTTGTTTTTAAGATGAAAAATGGTATATTTGTTTTTAGAGTGTATAATTAATGAAATTTACTGGCATATTTTGAGTGTGCTCACTGTTGTTTCTTATATTCCATGACTTTCCTTTGGATTCATTATTCTTACTTCAGTACTTAGGAATTTTTTTAGAGAGGTTTAGTGGGTGACAAGTTTTTCGTCTTTGTATGTCTGAAAATGTTCTAACTTTGTCCTCATTCGTGAGTAATAGTCTAGTTGGTGGTTAAATTCTAGGTTGACAATCATTCTCTCAGCACTTAAATTTAATACTCCACTGACTTCCAGCATCATTTATGGTGCTGATGAAAGACTTGCTGTAATCCAGTTTGTCATTCCTTTATAAGAATTCAGCCTGCATATTCACGTCTGTCTACAATACTAGAAAATTCCAGACTATAATCTTTTCAAATATTGGCTTCCTGCCATTCTCTCTACTCTTCATCTTTTCAAAATTCTTTTATGGATATACTGGAACCTCCCACTATATACTCCATGTTTCTTCAGTGCTTTTAAAATATTTTTTATCTACTTGCCTCTCTCTCACTTTTGGGTGAATTCTTAGTACTGAGTGGAATTTTATTTTAGTGATTATTTTTTATTCCTACATTTCTGCCTTTTAAAAATATATATATATCTACCAGTTCTTGTTTTACATGTTTTGTTTCATGAAGTTTTTAAACTAAGCAACTGCTTTGTTTATCTTTTTCAGCTTCATAATACACTTATTTTAAACTGTCACATTTTTCCGTATTACTTTCTTCTGGAGGGAAATTTTATTGTTGATTTTGTTGACTGTAACTTTTAGTATACAATGTTTTATAATTTTAATTTTTAGACTCATGTTGACTTGAAGATTCTCTCCTCTATGTTACTCCCTGCTCCCTGCCCCTTGATATCTGTACTAGCTGTGGTCCCAGGTATCATGTCGGTGGTGGTTCTCTTCAGCTCCTTTTCACATGCCCATTTCACAGTTCCATGCCCATTTCCTGGCTTCAACTGTGACTAGCTCTAGTTCCCACCTGGCAAGACCAATTTTCACATAGGTTACACCATAGGAGCCAAACTCCTGGTCATGCTGTCCAGAACTTGAGACCAGCTGACAACAACTTTAGCTCTGCTCTGTGCTTTGCCTTTTATGCTCAATTTATGGTCAAGAGAGATTTGTCTTATTTTTAAGTTTTAGTGTGTCTTTGGTTTTTCTCTTTTTCTGTTTTACCAGAGGACATGCAATAAAGCATGAATTTTGTACTATCTTTTCTTCATCATCTTAATTCATAATACTTGTTCTCTCAGAAGGCATCCTCCTCACTGTCTTAAGCATAAAAGCGAAAAGGTTTTTCCAGATAATTTTAAGAAGAAATTTAAAAGTAAAATATATTTTAGTGTTTTTATTTATGAAGAGAAATGACTATTATTATCCTTACAGGATTGTCGTACTTTTTGTAGTGATAAACTGTTTAAGGGTTTAGCCATTTATAAACATTCTAAAAGTTTGAATTAGTGGAATAGCCAAATTTAATATATAGAATTTACATGCCAACTGTACTGTCAAATTAGTGACACTTATTTAAACACTTATTTAATTATTCTTTCTATTTAAGGTTAAAATTGAAAGACCAGTTTGATCAAGGTAATGGAAAATTAAACGTGATGGTTATGTTGTTTAATAAGAATAAATTAACTACAGTCTTTATAAGTATTTTGATGATTCTGGAGGGAAAAAACAAAACTAAACAACAACCAGGAAGTTATTGTTACTTATATCACCCTTATTTATATTTTGCTTTATTTTGGTCATTTTAACCCTGTCTCTAGTTTTATATGAATACAAGTTCTCAAAGCTTAGTTTCTCGTACACTTGAAATGTCAACTGATGTCCAGAAAACGTGATGTGTGAGATAATATTCTTGGTGATTGAATTTCTGTGTAGAGAGTTTATTGTCTTGCGAATTCCTCAAGTAGAAAGTTCTCCTGATAAATGCTGTGACTTTTTTATTGTCCAGGCCAATAAGGAAAGAGACTAAACATTTTTGCTTATGTATTGCTAATCTAGTATGAAATGTGATAAATTTCATACAAATATTAAGTGTGTATATGGTGAATTTCAGGTATTGCTTTCTGTAAAAAATGTTTATTTAATATGCAAACAAATGAGCTTACTTGAAAAGCAGTATCTCTCCCATTTGCTCCAGTTTATAAATCTGGCTATTCAGATACTCAGTTAAATTAAAATTTTAATTTCTGCAGATCAGTTGCTATTCCTTTCCCTAACTAGCTTAGTTCAAAATGCCATGTCTCTTCTACTCAAAAAGAATATGTAGTAGTTCCCCCTTATTCTCGGTTACATTTTCTGAGGTTTCAGTTACCCATGGTCAATTTTGGTCAGAAAATATTAAATGGAAAATTTTAGAAATAATTCATAAGTTTTAAATTGAGCACTGTTCTGAGTAGTATGATGAAGTCTTGTGCCATCCTGCTCCATCCCAACTTGAATTATCCCTTTGTCCGGTGTCTCCACACTGTCTATGCTACCTGCCATTTAGTTACCTACTCAGCTGTCTCAGTTATCATATTACTGTCCTGGTTTCCCAGTGCTTGTGTTCAAGTAACCCTTATTTTACTTAATAATGGCCTCCAAAGTGCAAGAGTGTATGTGGACATATATTGTTATAATTGTTCTCTTTTATTACTAGTTACTGTTAATCTCTTACTGTGCCTAATTTATAAATTAAACTTTATCATGGGTATGTATAGGAAAAACAGTACATATAGATTCAGTACTGTCCGCAATTTCTGGCATCCACTTGGTGTCTCGGAACACATCCCCTTGGTAAGGGGTAGACACCCTGCACTTATTGCACCTTCATCCCTCTTAACTAGCTCCAGTTAGATATTAGGCTTTAGGCTAAAGAAATTGATTTTTAACTCAAATGATTAAATTGTTAAACTGTTTTAGGGCCATTATAAAATAATAATTTAAATATCATTATTAAATTACTAAAATTTTTTTCAGTATAAGATTTTTTTAGAAAATGTTTTCTGTCAGCATGATTCCCAAGTGGTTAAATTATGTTTCACCAAAAAAAAGTTTTTTCTGGTTTATATTATTTAAAATAAATACTTTTCCATGATTAAGTAGTACACACACACACGCACACACACACACACACACACACACACACACACACACACTCACACTCTATATATGGTTCAGTGTAGTATCTTTTGGAATATTAAATGGGATGTTTGAGATATTGTACTGCAGTTGATACATTTAATTTCTTCCCAGCCTTTACTGCATTTTTTATTCATTTTGAGCTTGAAAAAAAGTAAGCCTCTACTCTTCCAGGCTTTCCTGGAATTTATTTGTGGGGCCAGGTTATGTACACCTGAAATTTTTAAAACTTAATTGTGGGGTTTTATATTTACCTCCACTACTACTCCTTAGGTTTGTCCAGATTATATTAGACTATTTAGAAAATTTTAATATTTTGTTTTTTCATGCACCATATTAACAGGTGATACATTTAATTTAATGTCTTCTAGTTTATATATCATTGATAAAATTGTTGAACAGGCCAGAGCTATGACCAATCCTTGAATAACAACTTTAGTGGCTTATCTCAGTATTGAGATAATCTACCTAACCATATTGTTACGCAAAAGGATGCCTCACTCACATCAAGGTATTCTGCCTACTGTGCATCACCAGCTATTTTTAGAATGCTGATTAAGTAATTCATGTGGAAAATGGTCTCTCTTTTGAGAGAGGTCTTTTTGGAATTCCAGATAGACTTATTTTTACTCTTAATGGGTTCTTCAATATTCACTTGATGGAAGCAGGGTTGAACTGTCAAACCTTTAATAAATACTGAAATTTTATTGGCTTTAAAGCTTGTTTTAGTTATTACATATTTATGAGGAGTATACTAACATTTATAAAGCAAATGTATTTCACAGGGTCTAGTTTCCAAAGCCCTGTAGTTTCAGGTATAACTTAACTTTTTAAAATTACGTATAGAAATGTTAAGCTTGCAAAAGACAGGAAACTTTCCCCAGGCTAAAGTCTCTGTTATAGACAAAGAATTGTAAGACAGCAAAATTGTTGGCTCAAGGACAGATGCCCTTGGAGCAGGTCAACCTAAAGTTACTTGATGGTTATGTAAACATACTGAGGAAACGGCTGTAGGAAAAGACAGTATTTGCTAAGAACAAGCTTTTGTTGGTGGATTGACTTAACCTTTTGCAAATTGCATTATGGAATGTCACTTTGTTATTTCACTGATGTTACCAGCCTCTATTGCTAAACTGTACTTAGCCATAACTCCATCTATGTTCCTTTTCTGTAACTTTCTGGCCTGGAGAATAAATATTGAGACAGAACCCCAGTCCGGTGTTAATTTCCCGAGGAGGAATGCCTCTCTCTTGAGGGTTCCTGGAAATTAACCCCTTCAGGGTTTCTCACTGCTCAGAAGAAATGGGCTTTGAGTAATCCTTTGCGTCTCCCAGGGGAAGAGAGGTAGCAAAGAGAGTGCAACATATTTATTCAATATTTTTTGGTTAGTCTGAGAAGCAGGGTAAAACCACACAATGCCATGACCAGAATTGTATTTTACTTGGAATTAATGTTTTGCTTCTTTGAGTAAATCTGTACTCCAAGTAGGTTTGTCATTTTTATTCTGTGGTTTCACAAACCCTGTTTATCTCTGCATAACCCAGTTCAAGAACAGACTTTTAGTTCTTATTTAGGGCCATTATCTCTCTCTTTCTCTCTCTCTCTCTCTTTTTTTTTTTTTTTTTTTTGCTTTTATGGTGTTTGCTTTTTATGTTATCATTTGATTTGTATTAGAATATAGCATCGTTTCCATTGGAATAACAATGATCTAATTCAGTATATGATGGAAAGTGAGGATTACATTTCTTAAGAGATTCAAAAACTGCATTCATCTGTTAAAAGTGTTGCATTACCAAGAAACAAGAAGTGATGCTTGTTTTTTTGTTTGTTTGTTTTGCTTTTTCTTTTTGTTTCTTACTTTTGCCGGCTGGCTGGTAAGGGGGAACCCCTGACCTTGGTGTTACCAGCATCATGCTCTTCTAAGTGAGCTAACCAGCCAGCCTAGAGTAATGCTGTTTTAAACTTTGGCTGTACATGTCCTGAAAAAAAATTTTTTTGTTTTTGGCATCTCAGGAACTTAGTCTGTTAATTATTTTTTTTGAAGAACTATGTTAATTTAATTATTTAATGAAACAAGTTTAATAATAACTATAAGAATCTTTGTCTATTTAAAAATACTTTAACAGATAATAATGGCTTTAACAATATCCACCAGGAAAAGGGTATTCTACTTATACCTATCATATTTCCCTTAAATTTCATATCCTTAGTTTATAGCCAGGGTAATGAAACTTGGCTTTTCATTGAGAACTGCATTCTTTTACTTTTTTATATTTTAAGCCTCTGTAGTAGATGTCTGTTTCTGTACCCACGTCTAACTTCTCCCTCCATATTTTTTATTTTTTAAAATTTGACAGCTTTGGGACCTTGTATCATGCATAGAGCAGTGATCCAGACAGCTGTACCTTTGCAGTCACTCTTAGTGCCAAATTAGTTTGTAGTGCAAATCTTGAATGAGAACTGCACCTGCTCTCAATGTGGATGAAAATGGCAAATGTTATGGAAAGCATAATTTTGGGATTTTTAAAAAACCTAATGGCAGCTGATCTCAGAATTCTTCTGGGGATTCTTCATCTTGGAGTTATGGGAGTCCTGCTGTTGAGAGCAAAACAGCCTTCTTGTCTCTTTTGCTAGGACTTAGGTGTGTTATTTTTAAGAAATAATGTGCTCTTTATGTTGTGACCCTACTCTTGGGACATTGCATCAGAAGTTATTTTCCAAATATACTCATGGTTTACTAAATGTTATGTTTTGGGCTAAAAATTTCTAACTAGAATTTGACTAGAATTTATCACGCATGTCATTGCATTTTGGATTAAGTAACTTTGAATAGCTAAGAATATATGTAAGAGTATCTCATCCATCACAAATAATTTTCTTATGGAAGAAATGGTCTCATTTTATGAATTAACAAATTGTTTGAGAATTCATAGGTTTTAAAGGACAGTACGTAAAGAGCATTTCCTACTACAGTTTTATTTGTGGGGGGGAGAAGTAACTATGTGGGCATGTATTACATTCATCTTATTTGAATTTGTAGGTTCTTTAATGCCATCCTTAACCTTAAGCACAGGGCTTGTGTCTAATAGCAATTCAAAACACTCATTTAAAAATTTCTTTATTACGTTTAATATTTTGTCATTCTGGTTCATAACTTTTTAAAGTAGCTTCATTGATAATATAAAATAATTCACATATAATATAATTCACATAGCATACAGTGCACTCCACAGATATGTGCAGTCATTACCATAGTCAATTTTTAGAGCATTTTCATCACCTCAGAAATAAATCCTGGACCCTTAACTATCTTTTATTCCCCTTTCCCCTGCTCCCTTCACCGCTGAAGAGCCGCTAATCTACTTACTGTCTCTATAGATTTCCCTGTTTTGGACATTTATTGAATTATCATCTGGAGTCGCTTGCTTTCAGCCTGAAAAATAACCTTTAATATTTCTTGTAATGTGGGTCTGCTGCCAACAAATTCTCTTAGTTTTTATTTGGGAATGTCCTTATTTTGCCTTCACTTTTGAAAAATAGCTTTGCTGGATGTGGTGTGGATCACCACAACCTTAGATGTTTTTGAGAGAGCTCTTAGGTTTTAATTTCATGCCTTGTTTCAAATGAGGTAGGTTCCTTTGGAAAGACTGGGAGCCATCTGTTTTATGGCTTACTTCTCCCCCAGGCAAAATCTCCTGAGGCAGAACTCTGGAAGTGGGGGTGGGGACAAAGGCAGGCTTCTTTCTGAGTGACACCCTTAATTTAGGTGCTGAGTACTGGATGGAGGGGATGGGCAGTAGCTGAGGTCTACTTGGGTTGTCTCACTGGGTATGGAATGACGACCTTTCGAGGAGCCATGGCAAGGGTGATTAGGGCCCCAGTGTTTTCCATGGTGCTTGGTCCAAAGATAGAGCCTCCATTCCACTAGTGGGGGCTAGCTGGAAGAAGGAGGTCCTTACTTCATAACAGCACTTGTGGAGAACATAGTCTCAGCAACAGGTGGATGAGGACGGATTGAGACATGCTGATGTCCTGCTTTTCCCAGGAAGTAAGCCCTCTGATTGGGACCTGGGGTAAAGTGAGCCCTTTGTTATGGGCTGCAGTAGTCAGGGGTGGTATTTCTGCCTTGCTGGTCTGAGAAGGGCAAGGGAAGCAGTGGTTTTGGTTCAGATACCACAGACTCACTTTTCTTGTTGTGTTTTTGTAGATTTTTTTCAGTAAATATTTCTTCATTTGCCATATACTCTTATCACTATTTCCGTAGGCTTTCAATGGTTGTTTTACTATAATTTTCCCAAGTTTCACTGGAGAAACTAGGTCTCCTCATGATCTCATGCTGGAAGTTGATCTTTCATAATTACTTTTTAAAGTGCGAAAATTGAACTAAGTTTTTAGATGTGACCTAGGGCTAAATGATTTGAGAAGGAGTAAAATATGCCATAAATATTCAGTCAGTGCAATTTGTTTTTGCCATTTGAGCTCCAGGGTAACTCAGAAGCACCAGGAGATCATTTTATATTAGAATACAAAGAACATCCTCATTCTATTTTATAGATATATAGTATTTCATGGACCAAAAGGTATGTGGATTTGCAATTTTGGTAGATATTGCCAAATTGCCACTCTCTGGGGAGTGTGCTAATTTACACTTTCTCCAGCAGTGTTTGAGATAGCCTGTTTCCCCGTGACCTTGCTAACAAAGAGTATTGTTGAACTTTTATATTTTTAGCAATCTGAAAGATTAACAAAAATCAGTGTAATTTTAAGTTCTTTATAACAAGTATCTGAGTGTCTTTGAGTGCAGTTTGATATATCTAAAGATTATTTGTAATTTCATTCTGTAAACTGTTCTTTGTATTTTTTCAATTCCTCTACTTTTCTGATATGTTTAAAAAAGAACACTTATACCATGATTTGATATTAAATGTAAATAGAATAAAGAATAAATTCTGATCAGATTTTGAACTTGAATTTTACTGAAGGATTGATGTGTCATTAATGCAATTGGTGATTGATAATATAAAATCATGTGAGGGGAGAAAGCTGATTTGAGAAGTGAAATGATGACTTTAGTTGCAGAATTTTTTCATTTTTGATCTTATTAGATCTGTAATCTACCGTTATAATGTTAACATTCATAATTAACATGTGTTATGTGAAATCCAGAGTGTATTATTTTAAAGTATGGTATGGGAAAGGGTAATCACAGGCAAAAGTCCTTCTCTTACAGAGTTTGCATTCTGATGTATGGTTGGTGGGGGAAGGGCGGAGAAAGGCAGACAATTAAAAAAAAGTGATATATGTCAGGTCGTACAGGTATAAAGAGAGAGTTACTGGCTGGGGAGTGCATTTTTGACAGGTTGATGAGAAAAGACCACTCTGTTAAGGTTATTTTCTTTGAAGGAATTAAGGGAGCAGTCTACGCAAATAACTGGGTGCAGAGTATTTTAATTATAGAGAACAGAAAGAACAAAAGTGAGAGTTTACTTAAGGAATAGTAAAGAGGACCGAGTGGCTGGAACAATGAACATGAAGGTGAAGTTTGTAGGAGATGAGATCAGAAAGAAGTGAGTACATATAGGGCTGTCCTGTCACATTTAAGGACTTTGGCTTTAACTCTGAGATCAGAAATCATTGCAGGATTTCAAACTGAGGAGGAACATGTTTTAAAAGGATCACTCTGCCTACTGGCTTGGTGAAGATAATACTGATAATAACTAACAAATGCTGACCACTTATGTGCTAGGTACTTTTGTAAGCACTTTACCTTAAATGACTCATTCTGAGAAAGGCTGCCAGGTTGTTTAATTTCATGGATGCCATTCACACCTGAGCCTGTGTGCTCATTGTCACCTGGAGTTGTGCAGTGCACATGCTTTGTGGCTCTACTGGGTGGTCCTGCACCTGAGAATGGATGAATTCTTTCTGGGGGGGAATAGAATGAAGGATTATGCCCTGAGCCATGAAAGAAACTCAGGAAATTAGGAGTAAGAAAGTCTGAGAGAGGAGGGAGCATTGTGATCAGGGAGATTTAGTGTCAAAAACTGTAGATTTATGATTAGTACTCAGAAGAAAAACCACTGGATTTGGCATGAAGATCATTGGTGACCTTAGATTCATGTTAAGACATGCTGATTTAGAAACTTATTTTTGGTGTTAAGGCATTGGGAAGCTGAGATTTTCTATATATTGTTCAAAAGACAAGTTCATAGATATTATTTAAAACACAGAGTATCTTATATAAAAGAAGACTTGTTAATGCCTATCTTGCAGTGTTGGTTGTGATTAGTATAGACATTTTCTTATGGTATTCATGAATATTCTATATTAAGATGAGTGCTTAATACTCTCAACACAAACTTAAAATTTCATATATATGTGGAACTTCTCAAGGCTTTGTTTTATTTTTTTAAATACATTATTATTCTTGGTACATGTCTAATATTGGTAGACATTTTTCTACATGAAAAAATTTTGTTTTTACTTACCTCTAATTCCTTGAAGTTTATGATGATTACTGTCGATTTATAAATCTTTTAAGAAGTATTAAGTACTTAATACATCCTCAGCATTTTGAAAGATGCTTGAGGGTATGTGGATTCCATGAAAGAATTATTGCTGAACTATTCTTTGAACAAGTGTGGTGGGGAAGGGAAGGAGAGACAACATTATGTCTTCTCTTATGGCATCCTTTATCCTTGTCTGCCTTAAACTCTTTCTGACACATATACCTTTATGGAGGGAGTGGGAAGAGAAGTATCATATGTTATATATTTACATTTGTATTTCTTAAATATTTTTCTGTCATTTTGCTTTTTTTATTGCTTCCTCTGCCATTTCCCTTTGCAAAAATTTCCTAACCTCAATTGATATCTTTTATATTACCTAATTTGGTACAGTTTTTATGCATAATACTAGTATATTTCATACTCATTTCAATGCCACAATAATTATTTGGAAAATATTCAAAGGTGTTAGCATGGTATAGTGAAAATTTCTTTAGGTTTGGATTTAGATAGATGTCATTTCAAAACTCAATTCTACTATTAGCTGTGTAATTTTGGACAATTTTTTAAATTTGCTAAAGCTAAATAATAGTAGTACTTCCATTTGGAAAGATAGTTAGGAAGATGTTTTAGGATTAGTAAAGTGCTTATCATAGTACCTGTCATGTAATAAGTGCTCAATAAATACTGGCTGATAATTAGAATTGATAGGATAGTATTCTTAATAATTCATTTTGTTTCTTTTATTGCCCTTTTGTATGCATAACCTCAGTAAAATGAACAGCGAAAAGAAAATATTGAACATTTAGTATCTATCACAACATGAATTTTTGTTCTATGATTTTGTGTGGATTCTCTGAGAATGTCAAGAATTTGGTTAATATAACATCCTCATAGGCAAAAGTAGAGTATAAAACATTTCTGAGCAGGAAAAAAATGAGTATTCCCAGATTATACTTGAGGAAATGTAAAAGCTTTCTAGAACAGTTATATTATGCAGTTGTGTATTTGAAAGTCTCGGAATTCTAGCATTAGTTCTCTGACTGAAATCACCTTAATTTTTAGCAACCACTCTGCATAGGAGAGTGGGATATGCATGGGAAATTTTTATAAAATTACATAAAGTACTTGAAGCACCGTGTTTTACATTTCAGATTTATTAAGTATTTAAAATACATGTAGAAATTTGGCATGTAGTCATTATTTATTAAAACATTCTAATGGCTCTTTCACGCTAAAGTGATAGCTGTTATATAGTATGAAAAATAGTGCTCTGAACTCTATTTGGGAAAACCAGAACAGTTACATTGAAAAGCAAATTAAATTAATTTTAGAATTTCATTTGGTTTTACCAAGAAAAACCAAGCATAAGAATTTGTTTTTCTGTGACTTAGAGTTTCATATTCAAATCATAATTATTTTTAAAAATCAAATTTGTTTTTTGATTATATAATTGCAGATATCCTTTATAAAGCTCCCTAGCTATGTGAGGAAGTTATTTTTCTTTCCTAAGTTACTATTTTTCTTAAAACTTTTTGAGCATTTCTGTATTACTTTGCCTTCATACCTCTGTTGATTAAGATGTTAATAATGTGAAAAAGTTAATTTTGAGGTAAGAGGTGTTTTGTTTGTTTGTTTTTCCTCTTTTTATAAGCTGTTTGAACTGCTGGGACCTGAAGGACTTGAACTTATTGAGAAGCTCCTCCAGAACAGAATTACAATTGTGGATAAATTTCTGAATTCTTCAAATGAGAAGTTTCAAGTTCTTCAGGGTAAGAAAGTATGCAGTAGTAATAGTAGTTTAAAGGACAGATTTATTGGTTAGTGAGTCTTTTTAATGTAATTACACTTGTTATAGCCTTTGGTCTATTATGTAACTTACTGATACCATTCTGTTAAGTAGATATGACCTATTGTCAAATCTTAAATCAATAAAAGCAAACAAATACAAGTGTCCTAAATAGGAGGGTATTATGGCAGTGTTTGGGTATGGCATTTTTTTGTAAATGATTAAACCACTTAGAATAGACAATTTTAAAAAGAAAGCAAATATGCAAATACATTTATTTCTTCCTATAGGCCAAGTAATATTATAATTTCTCCCTAACGTTTTTCTTGAAAATTTACAAACCTGTAGTAAATGTACAAGAATAACACAATGAACACTTGTATACCTTTCATGTAAATTCACCAGTCATTAACATTTTGCTCCCACTAGTGTCCCTTTCTCCACACACGCACATGCACACGCACACCCCTACTTTTTAAAGTTTTCAGAACAGTGACAGAAAGTTACAGACATCATGGTACTTCACCTATAAAATCTTTAGGATGCATTTAAGAACGACAGTCTCCTACTTAACTGCAGTGTGTCACACTTAGCAAAATGAATGCTTATAGTGTCATGTATTACATATATTTAAAAACCCCAGAAAAATTAGGTAGAGTTGGCTAGAAAGCCAAAATGATAAAAAATGCTTGACTTATCATTAACACATTGATGACAAACTCAATGAACAAAATCAAACAGGAAATGAAATTTTTAACCTTTACCCAAATGTACCTTATCCGCCTTACACATGTTTTGGGATTTTTAAAAAATACGTGTACATGAGAAATTAGGCATGCTTCATTAAACTATTCAACATCTATCCTTCTTCTATGTAAGTTATCTCATCTCTTCCTTACTTTTATGATTAAGGCACTAAAAGGAAAGGATAAAAAACCAGCCTTGATTTAAATTCAAAATTCCTTACAGATTTCCTTTATTACTTATGGTTTCCCTTGATTACTGATAAATATTTTCAGAAATGTAGAGTTGTTTTGAGATTGTTCTATTTTACTATATTGATTTCACAAACTTTGTTCTATTAGGATAACTTCTTAGAAACAACACAGTTTTTAACTGAAAGCAAATGTTAAATTTGAATTATTAAAAAATATATATTTGAGCCATCAGTTTGCCCTAGAATGTTTTCTGCTGTTCTCAAACTGCTTTTACTCTTTTATTTCATGCTGGATCGTTATTAATGTTGCTACTATATAAGAATAATAATTATACTATAGAAAATTTGGGGCATTTAAACAAATGGATTTGAATTTTTTTATAAGGACTGTGATAAGCTGACAATCAGCATATTTTTAAGGTTTTTTTTTTTGGTAGGCTTTTTGGTGTACATACGTTAAAACATTATTTTCCTTAAACTTCTTCGGGGTGACGGGAGGTAAAGAAATATCTTCTCTCTTGAAGAAGAGAATCTTTAGACTCTTGCTACTTTATCGTTGTTCCCATTCATTTATATCTTTTGATATATATTTTGTTTAATGATCTTTCAAAATTCACTCATAACTACCAAATTATATTTGTACTCTTTCTTAAGCTACCTTAGTATGGTAAATTATTAACCATATACCATACTTTTCTTTGTTCTCTAAAATCACTGTCTTATAGCAATGGCTCCTTTTCATTTAGCATTTTCTAGTTTTTATACTGATTTTTTTGTCTTTTAATCCATATACACATCCACCCTACTTCATCTCTGTTCTTATAACCAGGAAATAAAAGGTGGGTGGGAAGGGGGTGGATACAGTACCTCTAAGTTGAGGATAGTTGTGAATTAATTTCTATTTTCAGGGTTGACATCGAGATTGTTTAGTACAGGATATGTCATAAAATCAAAATTAAGTTCATATTGACAAGGGATGGTGTTCTGAGTGGTCATACAAGAATTTTCCATCATGATCACATTCTAAAAGATTGCAAGATTCCACATTGTTCTTCAGTAAAATTTTGTGTTAGAATGATCATCAGGGTTATTTTTTTCATTTCTACTTTCAGTCAATCTCTACATTTAGCCTAATCCAGCAAGGAGAGCTATACATTTAAACATTTGCTACTTGACAACTTGAGTTTTAAAATAGCCTATTATATTTAGTCTTACAGAATTCCAGTATATTCTGATTGAGACCTTATAAAGCTTTCAATGAGGTAGACATATTTTCTTCTTATAATTTTAATTTCCTTATTTGGATGATCAAGAGTATGTGCGATAGTATTTTGTTACTATTACAATTGCTTAAAATGTTAATGACATTAGCATAGTATTTAGTACATTACCCAAACTATTTACAGTTTCAAACTTAAAATAACATTCATTTCTGATAAGAACATGGCATTGTTCACATTTTTAAACATTGTGCTTAATATCTGTGTTTCTGATTGTGTGACTTTGCAGACAATTTAACTTTTAGTTCAGAGTACATGTGAAAACTGTCAGAATGCTGATTCTTTTTCTGACACTAAAAGTTAGTTAATTATAAATTCAGTTATTATAATAGATGTATAAGACTTAGTAAGGTGTGTAAGACTCAGGAAAATAATTTTTCAGAACTATACACTTTAGTCCTACTATAGATGGAATTGTGTCTCATTTCATATTTTTGAGACATACTTTCCTTTTTAAGGTTCACAAAGCCATTATGAAGGATGGTTATTTCCTGTGATTGAGAATTAAATGACTTATTTAAAATCATGAAGCAGTGACAAATGTCTGAGAATTGTGAAGATTTGACTCAGAATGAATTTCAAAGCTCATATTCCCATCTTGATACTGTTTAATTCCTTCCTTGCTCTATATTGGATCTTGGAATTTAATAAAATAACTGACACTGTGCTTCATCAGAATATGGACCAAGTCTCATCTTCATTGTCTCCTTAGCCTAGCAGCAGTACCTGGAATCTAGTAGGTCCTCAGTACAAAAATGCTTATTGACTTGGTTTGCTTTCACTGGACATTCCTTTCAGTTCCTTTAGGGCTACAGTAAGCCAAGATACTACTACTCGGAAAGATTTAATTAAACACACAAAAAAATAATCCTGTTGGAAGAAAATTTTTCCTTAATATTGGGTTGACCAAACCACAGACCTAAATTGCACTGTATAAACACTGAGTTTTGATTGACCTGGATCCCCTTAATGGTTCTGGCCTTCTTCGATTTTTTTTTAACTGTATTTCCATGAAGAAGTGGACCATACTCTTGCTTTATTTGCCTAGGTCATCATCTAAGTATGTCCCGGGATAATGTTAATAAATTTTATTTCGTGTATAAATACGTAGAAACATATGTACAACTTAACAGAGTAAGGCTTATTACATAGGGAAAAGTGACATCTAATATGTAAGTATGTTTTATTGTTATATTAACAGTAAATGCTTATTAGCATTGATAATTATAGTATTTGTTAAAATTATATAAACAAATTATTTCAAAATTATTAAATTGAATTTTAAGGTTTCTGATGTTATTTATGTATAAGACTTTATAATGTTAGTAGCATTCAAGTGTTCAGTTTGTAGGAAGAAAATATTGCTGACTTTTCTTAAGTGACTATGTAATATCATTTAGATACTGTGATTTAAAGAAAACCTCCTTTAAGGGTATAATTGAATATACCAACTTTAAAAAATGAATTGTTAGAGCATTGTGCAATAATAAATTATGTTTTGATGAGAGGAAAAAGATGGTTTTTGTGAAGATTAAATCATGTTGAGATTTGTAAAACATTATGTTTCTTAAATTTACTTTGTAGACAATTGCAAAAAAATTTTAGGAGAAAATGCTAAACCCAGTTATGGTTGTCAAGTCACTATTCAGTCTGAACAAGAAAAGCAGTTAATGAAGCAATATCGCCGTGAAGAAAAAAGAATTGCCAGACGAGAAAAAAAGGCTGGAGAAGATTTAGAAGTTTCAGAAGGACTCATGAGCTTTGATCCCAAGGAATTACGGATACACAGGTAATAAAATCCAGAAGCTGAAAAATGCTTGTGTTATAATTGCTATTTTTATGTATCATTATAGTTTTTTAGTTTAGTTTTAGTAACTTAGGTGATTCTTACTTCTAGTCAGAATTGTATTATATAAAAACCTAATTTTCTGGGATAAAAATCAATGATTTGCTTTATTAGAATATTCTTGGTTGCTTTCACATAGGTGAGAGTTTTAGATTATAGAGTTAAGCTATTTTTAGGTGCTTTGCACACCCTACTAGGTTAAGATTTATAGAGCCTACATAAATTTATTTTTAGACTTTTGTTTTCTTTCCTAGCATAATGATAATTTTTGCATGTTGTTATTTAGAAGTAGAGAGGGGGAAAATGAAATAAAGGCAGTGTTGCACTTGCTTCTTTAAATATTGAAACCCATTTTTAAAAAGCAATTTATACCTTGTTAAGCATCTTTGGATTGTGAAATAACAAAATTATAAATAAAGGATGTTAAGTCAAAGTTATTGGATGGTGTTATCTATAAAAATGTGCTGAAACCTACTTGGTTCTCCAGAAAATTTCAGGATTGCTACTATCTTCTTTTGTGTAGTTTAATTTTTCTCTTTTATAATGGAAGGGTACTCAAAGTAATTATTATAATGACTTTGTTTTAGTATATACTTTCCATTTCAAGTTAAGAATTTTAAATTTGGCCTATTATTTTTGTATTTACAGAGAGCAGGCACTTCTGAATGCTAGAAGTGTTCCAATTCTGAGCAGACAGAGAGACATGGACATTGAAAAAATACGTTATCCCCATGTTTATGATTCCCAGGCTGAAGCCATGAAAACATCAGCATTCATTGCTGGTGCAAAGGTATGTCATTGATATATAACCAGTTTTAGATAATATACCTATTCTGAGAAAATGACATGTAGATTTTCCCTGCTTCCTTTGTGAGTCTAGTACTAGTTGACTAGACTGTGCTAAATTGTAATTAAAAATATTTGGGAAAATGACAAAATGCAGTGAATGTGAAGGTCCTGACACATAGTACACACAGTAGGTATTCAGAACATATTTGTTCACCTCCCTTTCATTTTTTTTAGCCATTTGTATTTTTGAGTTTTATTAGTTGTATCTTTGAATAAACTTTACACTTTATATTGCACATTTTCCTAGTTATGTGAGTACATTTGTATTCAGTAATACCACCAATTAATGTATACTTTAAGATTCATCAACATACCGTGGCCTGAATGCTTCGTGTGTGTGTGGTTTTTTACATTTGTTTGTTTAATTAAGTTTGTTTTCTTTTAAATTAGCTAAAGTTATTTATCAGTGCTATATTATAAAACCAGTAGTGTTTTCTCTCTCTCTGTCTCTTTAATTGAAAAATTTTTACCAAAGCATTTGTTTTATTTTTCATTATTATTGGATTTTTATTTTTCATTATTATTGGATTTTTATTTTTGATGTTCATAGATGATTTTACCAGAAGGAATCCAAAGAGAAAATGACAAGCTTTATGAAGAAGTAAAGATTCCCTACAGTGAACCAATGCCAGTTGGCTTTGAGGAAAAGCCAGTTTATATCCAAGACTTAGATGAGGTGAGATGAGCCTTTTATAAAGTTGATATTTTTGAGGCTTGGTACATTATAAATCGGTATGTACTGGAAAATTATTTTTAAAAATTAGTAGTCAGCTAATACAGTACAGAGGCATATATAGTTGGTTATTAAACAGATATATCAGAGGACTTTAATTTTAAAAAATACATGTGTACATACATTCTTTTATACATTGAACATATTTATGTATTTTTTTGTATATATATATTTATTTCATGTTTATTTTGGTTATTTCAGCTAATTTTTTGGTTTAACTTATGTAAGCTGACTTAAGTAAAATGTTTTAAAGGATTCATGTATTGTATTGATATATCAAATGGTCAACCTATAATAGAATACTTTTTTTGAGGGGTGGATGGACCAAATTCTATAGTATTTTGTTTATTTTTCCTCAATTTTTTTTTTCTTTTTTTTTTTTCCTATTCTTAAAATATTTATTGATCACATGGGTCTGGCACTGAGCTAAGCACTGGAGAATAAAAACAGTCCTTTCTTTTATAGAATTTACAGTCTATCAACATTGATCAAGCTAGATTCAATGTGTATCTTCACCAATTACTTGCTATTTTAATATGGGCAAGTCACTTAACTTTTTATTTTTTGAAGTTTGAACACTCTTGGATCGTTAATATTAAGAAATTGTTACTTTAGGTGTGATAATCATGTTTGATTATGTTTTTTTTGTTTTTTTATTTTATTTTGTTGATATACATTGTGGCTGATTATTGCTCCCCATCACCAAAACCTCCCTCCCTTCTTCTCTGATTGCTCTGGCTAGTACATCCAACACTATTTTGAATAGGAGTGGTGAGAGTGGGCATCCTTGTCTAGTTCCTGTTCCTAAAGGAAAAGCTTTCAGCTTTTCCCCATTCAGGATGATATTGGCAATGGGTTTGGCATATATGGCTTTAATTATGTTGAGATACTTTCCCTCTATACCTAACTTATAGAGGGTCTTTGTCATGAATGAGTGCTGAACTTTATCAAATGCTTTTTCAGCATCTATAGAGATGATCATATGGTCCTTGTGTTTGAGTTTATTAATATGGTGTATCACATTTATTGATTTGCATATGTTGAACCAACCTTGCATCCCTGGGCTGAATCCCAATTGATCGTGGTGAATAATTTTACATATGTGTTGCTGTATTCTGTTTGCTAGTATTTTAGTGAGGATTTTTGCATCTATATTCATCAAGGATATCGGCCTGTAGTTTTCTTTTTTGGTTATATCTTTACCTGGTTTTGGTATCAGGATGATGTTTGCTTCATAGAATGAGTTTGGGAGATTTGCGTCCATTTCAATCTTTTGGAATAGTTTGTAAAGAATCGGTGTCAATTCCTCTTTGAATGTTTGGTAAAATTCTGCTGTGAATCCATCTGGTCCTGGGCTTTTCTTTGTTGGGAGCCTTCTGATAACAGCTTCAATCTCCTTTATTGTTATTGGTCTGTTCAAATTTTCTACGTCTTCATGGTTCAGTTTTGGGAGCTTGTGTGTGTCCAGAAATTTACCCATTTCCTCCAGATTTTCAAATTTGTTGGCGTATAGTTGTTTATAGTAGTCTCGAATGATTCCTTGTATTTCAGATGAATCAGTTGTAATATCGCCTTTTTCATTTCTAATTTTGGTTATTTGAGTCTTCTCTCTTCTTTTTTTTGTTAGCCATGCTAATGGTGTCTCAATTTTATTTATCTTTTCAAAAAACCAACTTTTTGATTCATTGATCTTTTGTATTGTTTTTTTGGTTTCAATTTCATTCAGTTCTGCTCCGATCTTAATGATTTCTTTCCGTCTGCTAACTTTAGGTTTGGATTGTTCTTGTTTTTCTAGTTCTTTAAGGTGAAGTGTTAGGTTGTTCACTTGCCATCTTTCCATTCTTCTGAAGTGAGCGTTTAATGCAATAAATTTCCCCCTCAATACTGCTCTTGCAGTATCCCACAGGTTTTGGTATGATGTATCATTATTTTCATTGGTTTCAATAAATTTTTTGATTTCCTGCTTGATTTCTTCTTGGACCCATATGTCATTAAATAGAATGCTGTTTAATTTCCATGTGTTTGTATAGTTTCCAGCGTTTCATTTGTTATTAATTTCCAGTTTTAATCCATTGTGGTCTGAGAAAATACATGGGATAATTCAATTTTTCTGAATTTGTGGAGACTTGATTTGTAACCTAATATGTGATCTATCCAGGAGAATGATCCATGTGCTGATGAGAAGAATGAATATTCTGAGGTTGTTGGGTGGAATGTTCTGTAGATATCTGCCAATTCCAATTGGTCTAGAGTCTTGTTTAGATCTTGTGTTTCTCTACTGATTCTTTGCCTAGATGATCTGTCTAATATTGACAGTGGGGTGTTCAGGTCCCCTGCTATTATGGTATTAGTGTCTATTTCCTTCTTAAGATCTAATAGAGTTTGTTTTATAAATCTGGCTGCTCCAACATTGGGTGCGTACATATTTATGATTGTTATGTCTTCTTGATGGATCAGTCCTTTTATCATTAAGTAGTGTCCCTCATTGTCTCTTTTTATGGTTTTTAGTTTAAAGTCTATTTTGTCAGATATAAGAATAGCTACTCCAGCTCGTTTTTCTTTTCTGTTTGCGTGGTAAATCTTTTTCCATCCTTTCATTCTTAGTCTGTGTGAATCTTTATGGGTGAGGTGGGTCTCTTGTAGTCTACACATATTTGGGTCCTCCTTTTTGATCCAGTCAGCCAGTCTGTGTCTTTTGATTGGGGAATTTAAGCCTTTTACATTAAGAGTTGTTATTGAAAGGTGTTGATTTATTCCTAGCATTTTATTGGTTGTTTGGTTGTCTTAGGTGTCTTTTGTTCCTTGCTTTCTGATTTACTGTTTGGTTTCTGTGTTTGTTGGTTCCTTAGGTTGTAGATAGCGTTTTTGTTTGCTTGTTTTCACTTCATGAATGCCATTTTTATTATACTAGTGGGTATTGATTTTTCTTGGGTTTTTATGGCAGTGGTAGTTATTTTTCAGGAACCAAACCCAGTACTCCCTTGAGGATTTCTTGTAAGGGTGGTCATGTGGTAGTGAACTCCCGCAGTTTTTGTTTGTCTGAGAAATATACTATTTGCCCTTCATTTCGGAAGGTTAGCCTTGCAGTGTATTGTATTCTTGGCTGGCAATCTTTGTCTTTTAGTATTTTGAAAATATCATCCCATTCCTTTCTAGCTTTTAGGGTTTGTGATGAAAAGTCTATTGTTAGCCTGATTGGGGCTCCCTTATAGGTGATTTGACGCTTCTCTCTTGCAGCTTTTAAGATTCTCTCTTTGTCTCTGGGTTTTGCCAATTTGACTATGACATGTCTTGGAGAAGGCCTTTTTGGGTTGAATACATTTGGAGATCGTTGAGCTTCCTGGATCTGAAGATCTGTGATTTTTCCCATACCTGGGAAGTTTTCTGCCACTATTTTGTTGAATATGTTTTCAATGGAATCTCCATTTTCCTCCCCTTCTGGAATACCCATGACTCGGATATTTGAGCGCTTAAGGTTGTCTGATATCTCTCTCAGATTTTCTTCAATGTCCTTGATTCTTTTTTCTTTCTTTTTGTCTGCTTGTGTTATTTCAAACAGCCCATCTTCAAGTTCAGAGGTTCTCTCTTCAACTTCGACAAGCCTGCTGGTTAAACTCTCCGTTGTGTTTTTTATTTCACTGAATAACTTCTTCAGTTCAGCAAGTTCTGCTACATTTTTTTTCAGGACATTGATTTCCTTGTACATTTCCTCTTTCAGATCCTGTATACTTTTCCTTGTGGGCGTCAGCCCCCCAAACAGGGCTGGGCCAGGGATCACTCACAGGGCTGGGCGAGGTCTGGTGCTCACTCTCTGCCTCTGGTTTGTCGCCTTCCCCATGCTTGGCCGCTGCCGCCTCGGGCTGTTCAGTCGCGGCGCGTCTCGGGCGCTCCCAGGAATCTTCTTTAATGCCAGCCTGAAACCTCGAATCCTGAATAGGGCAGCTGGCCGCCTTCAGCGCGGCCCCAGCCTCCGGGATCCTGTCTGCATCCACAGCAGCCCTGGCGCCGTGTTCCCTGTTTCGAGACTCGCTTTTGCAGCTAAGAAACAGTTCTTTCCTGCTCCACACTTCAAAGCTGTTGCCTGTAAATGAGGCAGCCTCTCCTGCCGGGGGCAAAGTGGCGGTCAGCCCCCACTATCAGACAGCAGCTGCGGTCCTCCCTTAAGAGATGGCAAGAGGAAGGTCCACAAGTTTCTCAGCTGCCTAAGGCCCAGTGGCCGCCTTTTCCACCTCAGCTACTCCGCGCCAACCACCGCAGCCACCGCCATCTTGAAATGCCCCCTTCCCTCAATTTTTAAATTTTTAATAATTTCAAACCTATAGAAAAGTTGCATGAAATAGTATTATCCATATACCTTTTGCTTAGATTCACTAGTTGTTAAAATTTTGCCACTTTTGTTTAATCTCAAAATAAAATCTTTCTTAATTTAGCTTAAAGTGTACACGTCATTTAAAGCTAATTTTTTCATCATCAAAATGAAATTGCTGGATTTTTTTTCATATGTAAGTTATACAAAGTCATTCAGAAATGATACAGGTAAGCAAGAAGAACAGCGTAAAGCAGCATAAAGAATACTCACAGCCAACTGAAATTAACTCCATTCTATACATATGTGTGTGTATCTATTTTCTTTTACAAAATGAAATTACATCCATATGTTTGGTATGTGTATGTGTTTGTATATATGCACACACATGCATACATCTTTTTGTGTCAATATACATATTTCTGCACCATCATTTTTTAAATCACCACACAGTATCCTATTTTATGCCTTTATTTCTTTTAAACCAATTCCTAAGTGTTACAATTTTGTTTTCTACAATAATTTAAATTTTATTTATTTTTTTGTGGCTGGCAAGTACAGGAATTAAACCCTAGACTTTGGTTTTATCAGCACCATGTTCTAACTAACTGAGCCAACTTGCTGGCCCTACACTAAATTTTTATAGTAAAAGGTGATTCTAATTATGTCTCGTATTAGTGGTTTTCATGTTGTGCATCAGAATTAACTGTAGAACTTTTTAAAAATCCTAATGCCTTGGCCCCTAATTAAACCATAATCTCTTGGGAGGAGTCCAGATATCAGTATTTTGAAGATGATTTTTGAAGCTTTTAGGTGATTCCAAAATACAGCCAAGAGTGAGAGCCTGTAGAATTAAGCAGTTGTACTATAATTTTTTAAAACCTTACCAAACATTGAACACAGTATCATCATTGGGAATTACTTAGTTTTATATTATATATTAAATCTTTAAATTTTTCATATAAAAACATCATTGACATTTGTCATCTATAATAATAAATGAATCGGGCTTCTTATTTTTCTGTTATACTTTTTTGTAAATAAATATTTTTTTCATTTTAATTTGGATTATAGGAGTACAAAAGTTTTTCTGAATGGGCTAATTCCATCCACAACCTTAATGTACCTTTGCCTGTAACCTAATATATTTACAGATTCTGTGGATTAGGATGTGGACATCTTTGGGGGATCATTATTCTGCCTACCACACATGATATGGATAATCACAGTTTGTTTATTCACCCATTGAAAGACGTTTATTTTGTTTACAGTTTTTGGCAATTATGAATTGTATTAGTCTGCACAGCCTGCCTTAACAAAATACCACCGACTAGGTGGCTTAAACAATGGAAATTTATTTTCTTACAGTTCTGGAGGCTAGAAGTCACAGATCAAAGTGGTGCCTGCAGATTCAGTTTCTGCTGAGGGCTCTCTTCCTGGTTTATAGACAGTCACCTTCTGCCTTCTTCCTGTGTCCCACATACCCTCTTTTCTGTGTTTGTGTGAAGAGAGACATCTGGTGTCTTCTGTTTTTCATAAGGATACCAGCCCAATGGGATTAGGACTCCAGTCTTATGACCTCTTTTAACCTTAATTACCTCCCTAAAGGTCCTGTCTCCATATGCAGTCGCACTGGGGTTAGGGCTTCAACATGAATTTGACAGGACACAGTTCTGCCTATAACATGGATAAAGCTGTCATAAACGTTGGTGTACAGGTTTTTTTGTGAAGATAAGTTTTTATTTCTTTGTGCTTAACACCCAGGAATGCATTTTCTAGGTCATACTGTAGTTGTGTGTTTAGTTTTTAAAGAAACTACATAATTGTTTTCAAGAGTGACCATACTATTTTATATTTCCACCAGCAATCCAGCGTGATCTAGTTTTTCACATACTAACCAGCATTCAGTGTTTACACTATTTATTTTTATTTTAACCATTTATATTTCTATTTTTATGTATTATTTATATTTTTATTTTAGCTATTCTGATTGTGTGTAGTGATTTCTCATTGTAGTTTTAATTTCCATTTTTATAATGGCTAACAATAATTGGGGAATAATACATTCAAATGCAATGCATTATAAGTAGATAAGTAAATTATTTGCTGTCAAGACACTTTAGATAATAATCCTGCCAGATGTCATAAGCTTGAATCGTAATACATATCTCAGGAGAAAATGTAGATGTGAACAAAATGTCAGATAGTTTAATAGATGCTTCTCTTGACTTAGTTTTATTTATACTATGTAGGCTCTTTTATGTATCAAAGAAAGTGCTATGGAACATGGTAGGTGGTGTCTTTCTTTCTTCACTGAGCTCATAATTACATGCCACTCCTTAATTGACCTAAGGAACTATAGATAAAATGCTTTTCTGTCTTCTCCTTGACTACATATCACATTGGATAAATTTGTTCTGTCTTCTCAAACTACTTCTGTAATTTGATTAAAAAGTTAAGAAAAAATTTTTAATTATTAAATGATATGCAAAAATATTGTTAATGTCATTTAAAGTGTTTTGTACTTTCTTAGAACACTTTTTTAGAATAATCTAAAAATTTTAAATGGGTATCTGGATTAGTCAGGAGTCACTCAGTTGGAAGTTACAGAAATCAGTCAGAGCAACTGAATAAGACAATTTATTGGCTTTTCTAATTGGACTGTCCAGGAGTAAAACTGCCTATATGCACACCTTGAATATGTAGGTTCAAATAATTTTATAAGGTCTTTTCCTCTGTCCTTATCTATTTCTCTCTTTGTTTTCTACTTTTTTCCTCTTTCCTTCCCTCTTGTTTTTCCCTCCCTTTCACACTGGGAGGAGGCATGAGGGAGTTGAGAATCTATACAAGGAAATGTTTATAATCATGGATTATGAAAGCTAACTTTGTAAAAGCGGAAGCAAGAGCAAGAGGCTGATGTCTTCAGGAGAATTCAAAACTGATAAGAATTTGACACGCCAGTGTACATGTTACCTTTGCCATAAACTTTGGTCATGTGTTTGTTTTGGTAGTGCTGGAAAAAATCTAACAAATATAGAAGCAAACAGAAGTGGAATTCTCATGGTTCAGATTGCCGGGTGAGGGTAGACCTGTATCAAGGACATTTAAAATTTGTAGAAATGATTAGAAATTTGATTTGTGCTACATTTGTATTTCCTTTCTCTTGAAATTTATAAAATCAGCTAAGATTTCTGTCAATGTGAAAAAAATTAACTCACTTTTTTGTTTTAACCTTTATATTTTCTGTTACTATTTCTTGATCTTACCTCTTAAAAAGGCAGTGATTCCGTGTCATGGTTCTGATGAAACTGATGACATACTTGACAGTATAATAAGCGGTCTTGTGGGATGCTTTAGGAAAAGGCTTTTTATTTGTGATCATGTCCACATGTTAGTGACATTTTATCCTATTCAAAATGATCTCATGAAAAAGATCCATGCTCTGAAGTGTTTTCTGGATGCTTTAACTTTTTCGCCTTCATGATTTGATTGGATCAAAGTATGTCAATAAACTCTGTAGCTTTAAGATTCCCTTAGGTTCAGAGATCAAAGTAAAACAAAAGGAAAAGTTATACTTTTTATACTTACTCTATTTGAGTTTTTCCACATTTGTCAGTCCTAAGATAACCACAGATGTCAGTAATTATGACTGTTTCTTTAGTTTCTGTCAATTAATTGGACACTATTCTAGCTGTCTTATTATGTTGACTATGATGTTTAGGTCTTCCTGATCTTGTATGGTAGCATCCCATACTACTACATGTGTTTGTAACGAAAGAATAGCAAAATAGCATAAATGAACATAGTAATAATTTATTTAATAAAGATAATTTTCAAAATAACAGTAAGGAAATGAAAAGAAAAGAAAGTTTTACGTTTTATTATTTTACCTAGTTTATGAACTGACACCCTGCCCCAAGTCAAATTACAATTTTCTCGTGCAACTAAAGTTAAAGTTTCTGTTTTAGTCTGTATTCTCAGGTCAGCTGTTAAGTACAAGTTTTTAAAAAGTTTGTCTTATTTTTTCATTCTAAATGGGATGAACTTGTTAGGTGGCACTGAACAAAACAACATTGGAGGAAAGTATGTATTAAATTCTTAAAAGTACTGTACCTAAGTAAGGAATTATAGGTATACTTTATATTTAATGGAAATATAAATTTTCTTATTATTTGAGATGTATAAATAATTAGACTATATAAGCAGTTTTTCAAAAATAATTGATTTATGGCACTAGTTTCATGATCATTTGAATAGTTCTAGAGGAATAAATATCAGAGTTTGTTAATTATAAAATGTTGGGAGAAAATCTGAAGTAGATGTTTTAACCAAAAAAATTATACATTTAAAGATTAACAAACTTTCAACTCCCCTTGCTGAAAACAAATCATTAATATCTATTATGTAGCAGAATATTTGTTTTATGAAATATGCCCAAATATTGGTACTTGTTTGTATGAAGACTTAGTGTATTCATAGGAAGTGTACTGGTTTCTAGATATATTAAACACAGTAAGTCACAAGCACAAATCATGGTCAAAACTGACAAGGACTATATTGTGATGATTACTTCTTATGATTTAGTTTTTGTATCACTTTGAATACTTTTGGCTGCAAGTAACAGAAAACCTAATCATAAAAAATAAAGAAAATATATTATTTCAGATAACAAAAAGATGTAAGAAAGGTAAGTAGTCCAAGTTGGTGCATTCATTTGCTCTCAGTGATATCAGAACATCTTTCTGTGCTCCTATCCTCATTATTTTGGCTTTTCCTCAAACTAACTCTCAAAGCTATTGTTAGGGTCACTGTTCAAAGAAAGAAAGTCTATTAAAGAAATGGGGACTGCCTTTTTCTTGTGTCTATTTTAAGAGTGAGGAAATCTTTTCCAAAATTTGAAGGAAGTGAGATTATTATAACTGGCTTGGTGAAACACATGATTTTGTGAAAGAGGGCAAATTACCCGGAAAAATATTAAGTGGTTAGAAAAAAACAAAATGGGACAGTGGTTGTGTGTAGACAATCAACATTGTCTGCCATAGGATGTTATTGTATAGTTTTTATTATTGATAAACATAGTTGTAGTTTTTATTACAGCTAAGGCTGCAATAGAGTATAGTCGTCAACCTTAATTTTCTCTGTAAAAGAGATTATTTAATGTGAAATATAAATCAGTATTTTACTCTTTGATCTACTATTTGTTGTTCATTTTAGTGTTTTCTAGTAGTTGTTTTAGAGTTTATAGGATTCATATCTTTGAGTTGCCACAGGCTACCTTCATGTTTATTACTTCAAGTATAGTATCAGTATCTTACAGCACTTTTCCACTTCTAATCTCCTGGCCTTTGTGTTATTGTTGTCATACATTCACTTCTATGTCTGTTATAAACCCCACAATACATTGTTGTTCTTTTTGCTAGAAGCAGTCTCCTTAAGATGTGTAAGTAATAAAGTTTTTTATACTTGCACACCTATATAGTACTCTTTATTCCTTTGTGTAGGTTGAGATTTCCATTTCATGTAGTATAGGTCTGCTGGTGATGAATTCTTTCAGCTTCGTATGTCTGAAAAAGTTTTCATTTTTTTCTTTGTTTTTGAAAGATATTTTTGTTCTATATAGAATTCTTGGTCAACAGTTTTTTTTCTTTGGTACTTAAAGATGTTGCTGCATTGTCTTCTTGCTTATGTTGTATCTGAGAGCAAGTATGGTGTCAGTCTTCGTTTATAGTAATGTGTCTTTTTTTCCTGATTGGCTTTTTAAAAAATTTTCTTTTTATCACTGGTTATAGGCGATTTGATTATCTTTCTATTGCTATATAAGGAATTGCCACAATTTTGTTATTTAAAATATCCACTTTTTATCTCATAGTTCTAGAGGTCAGATTTGGGTGGACTTGACTGGGTTTTCTGTTCAGGGTCTCACAAGGGTGAAGTCATTGTGTTGGCCAGGCTGACCTTTCATCTTAGAAGCTCTGGAGAAGGATTCCCTTCCAAGCTCATTTACGTTGTTGGCTGAATCTGTTTCCATGCAGTTTCAAGACTGAGGTTCTTATTTCCTTGCTCTCTGTCAGTTGTGGGCCCTTCTCAGCTCCTAGAGGCTGCACATATTCCTTGGCATGTGGCTCCCTCCATCTCCAAAGCCAGCAAAGGAGTATCTAATCCTTTGTGTGCTCCAAATCTCTTACTTCTTCTGGTAGCTGAAAAAACTCTGATTTTAATGGATTCATGTGATTAGGTCAGACCCACTCAGATTCTCCCTATTTATAGGGCAACTGTTCCATATAGCATAACCTAATTACAGGAGTAAAATCCATCATATTCCCAGTTCTGGGATTTATGCAGAATGTGTATACTGTGGGGTGGTGGCAAGGGAGGAGATCTTGAAACCCATCCTAGGCTTACCACTGCCTTAGTGTGGTTTTCTTCAAGGTTTTTATGCTTGGCATTGGTTGGGCAACTTATATCTGTGGGTTTATAGTTTTCACCATCAAATGTGAGGAATTTCTAGCCATTACTTTTTTCAAAAATTTTCTCCCCCCATTTCCCTTTTCAGAAACTCTAATCACGGGTATTTTAGGGTTCCTTAAGTTGTCACACAGTTCACAGATGTTATATTAAAAATTTGGGGGGTTGTTTTTTCTGTTCATGTTTTCTTTTAGATGGTTTCTATTAACTTGTCTTCATATTTTCTAATCATTTTTTCTGCAGTTTCCGAAATACTGTTAATCTGACCCCTTGTTTTTTTTATCTCAGACCTTGAAGTTTTTATCTTTGATTTGTGTTCTTTTAATATCTTCGAGGTGTCTACTTACCATGCACAATCATTTCTATAGCTCAGGGTCAGCAAACTTTTTCTGTGTAGAGGCAGATAGTAAATATTTTAGGCTCTATGGACCACATAGTGTCTGCATTCCATAGTCATTATTGTCATTTTTATTAAGCAATCCCTTAAAAATGTAATAACCATTCTTAGCTTGGCTATAAAAAAAAATACCAAACAAAAACAGGTCTCTGGCTAGGTATGGTTCATAGGTCAGAGTTTGCTGACCCTTGCTCTAGCTTCTTGAACAGTCTATAATTTATGTCATTTCAGTTGATCAGTTTTTCTTATTTCTTCTTATATATCATAACATTGGGGCCTATGGATTGATTGATTAGAATCAGCAAAAAATTAATGTTCTAGAAACTTAAATAAACTGCTTCAGAAGGAGATAAATAAATAGACTATTGTTTCAAAAGCAGTGAAAATTAATAGGTCGCAAACTGAGTGTTTATAAGTTCTTTTAAGTCATGTGATTACATTTCTAGGAAAATTACTTTAAAAAAATAGATTTGAGCTATTAGAACTTCTTTTTCTCTATAAAAGTTTCATTTTCTGGGCCGAGCCCCTGGCGCACTCGTGAGAGTGCAGCGCTGGGAGTGCAGCAACGCTCCTGCCCCGGGTTCGGATCCTATATAGGAATGGCCAGTGCACTCACTGGCTGAGTGCCGGTCACGAAAAAGACAAAAAAAAAAAAAAAAAAGTTTCATTTTCTTTGTGTCTTTGTAGGTACCCTTTTAGTAATTAATGCATTATGAATGTAAAATAGGACATGTCCCATAGGAGATGTGTGTAAGTTATATATTCTTCTCTCTTTTTTGATCTTGAATGTATTAAGTAGATTTAAAATATTACAAAATAAGGTTTTTCAAGCTGTTTAACTCCAGACACTTCCTTCCTAATTTCTTCAATAATGTTGTTATGTATTTTAGTTCTATCTTGTTTTAGTTTTTACACCAGATAATATTGTTATTATTTTATAGTCAATAGTTATTTGGGTTTACCTTTATATTTTGTCCATTGTTTTGAAATTCTGTCCAATGATTTCATGTTCTTTCACTTTTCATTTTCTGAATTTTGTTTAGTGAGAAAGTGGTACTGGCAGAAATCTCTTAATTTTTGTTGATGTAAATTGCCTTTATTTTACCATTATTCTTGAAAGATATTTTTGCTGATAATGTAATTCTAAGTTCACAGTTATTTTCTCTCAGCACATTAAGATAATATTCTGTCATCTTCCACTTTTCATTTTTGCTTTCAAGAACAAAGAAAAAAGGAATTTACATTTTTCATGCACCTATAACTTTGTAGATATTGTTAGATATTATAAAAGAAAAAAATTTAAAAAGAGATACAAGTTACTTCCCTTGCCTTCTTTGAGCTTGCCAACATAGTTGGGGAGGTAAGAAGGCATCTGTTTTGACTATTTACCAACAATATACTATGAAATGCGTTAAGTACAAAATCAGTGGTTCTAATTCAATGTAATCTTATATAGATGGCAGGTGGATTAATGCGGGCTATAGATATTAATGAAGACGACTTGTTACCTGACTGCTTGGTCTGGAGGCATTGGACTCTATCTGAAACACTGACAATGAACCTAACAACTTTTTTTTTTTTAAAAAAAGAAAGTTGGCATGGGATGTACGGAGAAAAGAACAGTTCCTGATTTCAGGCTGAAAATTTTGTGTAGACCAGGCATAAATTATTAGAACTTATGTCTTGTTCTTGTCACTTTTTATAGAATCTTCAAAATTAATTTTTGTTCTAAAAACTTGTTCACTATCAGAAGGGCTATTTTTTAATGTATTAGAGTATTATTTAAAGTATTACTGTAGAAACTGTATGGAAAATCATTAAAAATTCCCAGCCTATCCTCAGAACTAATAAGGAAGTTTGATGCAGTCTGTTACTTCGGAAAAGCATTCTTTTGATAATATATTATCCTCTGTTTGGGGGGTCAATAAATGTTTAATATGTAAAAAATTTGATCCATTGAATAAGCTTTCTTATAAAGTTATAAATATGAGATTTTTATTTTGAACTTCTTGCGACTGTTTAAATTATATGATTGGAAAGTAATGCTTACTTATTATGAAAGTGCACTAAAGTTAAAAATTATGAAATCCCTAAGTCTCATTTGAGGAGAAATACTATCTGTATTTCCTCTTCTAATTAAGAATTAGTTTTATCTGAATGCCCTAAACCTTTTCAAGAATTTCAGTATTGTAAAGTCTACTGGGAATACCTGCAAACAGCTACTAGGAAAAGGGCACCACCTGCTTGAATAATACCTGCTAAACTACAGAGAGAGTTATAACTAACATCTGCCTGTAGCTAGGAGTAAAGTTACCAAACAAAATAACTTTTTTTTTTTTACAACCTATACTTTATTGATTTTATAGCAAGAAATTAGAACAGGGAAGATTAAAAGCTTATATATATCTATATGTTGTGATTATACAGGCCTATTACAATAAACAGAAATATTTGGTATTATTGTGTTGTTGTTTATAGATTTCCTTCTTGTTATTTTACTCTGGAAATATGTATGGATTGGTTATCAGTCGTCAGTAATCATTTCTTGAACCCATAACTGATGCATGGCATTGTGCTAGGGGACATGGTAGTTATACACAGGTTTAGAACTATGATCCTACCTTTAAGGAACTTGCCATGCAGTTAGGCAGGTAGAGCTGATTCACCATTTGCACATTTTGAGATATGAACCAAGTTACATAATGCCTCTGAGTTTCAGTTTCCTCCCCAGTCTGTTTATTTTGTTGGTTACATGAGGTAACACACAGATACTGTACAGCATTTTAGGTGATCAATAAATTCCCAGCCTGAGGAATGCTTATATAAACTCTTCCTCTGGTTAATTGCTCACATTGAGTTTTGCTTTTTAATCTGGGCACACTTCAGTCCTTTTATAAAGAATTATTGATAGGTGAAATTATTTTGTTATAAATAACTTTTAAATTCCTCAAAGGTGAATATTGAAGTTAGAAGACAGCTTTAAATTAATAAAGATAAAGCAAAGGAACTCATGTTTCTTTAGTTAATACTATGCTTTTCATTAGCTACATTATATTGCATTATTTAACTTAATCTCCTTATATAAACCCTGAGAGCAAGAGGTTTAGAGAGGGCAAGTTTAAATTTGATCCAGTGGTGCAAATATCAAAGAGTGACTAAGTAAACATAGGTTGCCGTGTTTTACCTTCTCAACAAACTCTTACATTCTTGATCAATTTCAGAGTTGTAGGAAAATAATACTTATGTAAGTTGGGGTAATTTTAAATGTATTAGAGAATTAGTATATATAGGAAATTCGATGAATTCTTAAGCAGTTGGTACAATATCATGTTTTATTACATAACTTTCATGATTTCTTTCCTTAAATGTTTTGCATATCCCTTCAAATCTTTACATATCATACAAGAAGTTCAAGCAGAACATTTTTTGTGTAGAGACCTCCCCTCTTATTAAACTGCTTCCTGCTAATTTGATACATGTTTTAAACAAAAGTTTTTCTGAGTAATAGGTACTCTTTCCAGAGTAGATTGTGTTAAATTATTAAAAAATAAATGAATCAGAAAACCTAACCACAATGTTGGAGGTGGGTAGGGAAAGTTAGGATAATAGGTCTCAGTCTTGGTTGTGCTTGATAGTCACTTGGGGTTTATTAGGAAACCTACAGATTACTGTCCCCCCCACCGCCACCCACCCCTCAGTAAATGAATAAAAATCTCAAGGGTTGAATCCTGGAAATCTGTCATTTTTGAAAACACCCGCAGCTCCTACTCTGTATGAGGAACCTGTTCTCTAAAGCACTGGCCTCCTTGCACATCCTCAGCTGAGCTCCACTCCAGCCATCTGTGACTAGGTCCTTCCCGTACTTTTTTGAGTTGCAGGTTCATTGTATTTGGAGGCCATATATTGTGAGCTTCAGATCTCGGGGCGGGGGGGAGGGGAGGAATAGTCAACTGGATTTTAAATTGCTTCCTTAAATTTAAAGGTAAGATGATCAATCATAAATATAAATGACTTCCCCATCTCTCCTCTACACTCCTCCTTCCCTCCCTCCCTCTCTCATTTTGTTGCTTTTCTTCGATTGTTTTTTAGGTTTTTTTGTTGATGATGTCTCTTTTTGAAGCCAGGTATGTGTATAATTTGAATACTGTAGAATATACTCTGGGGGTTTAGTCTATAGATTTCGACAAGTATGTAGTCATTTAAATATCAACACAATCAAGAAATAGAAGATTTTCATCATCTCAAATAGTTTCTTACTGCCTCTTTGTACTTAATTCCTTCCAAACACTCCCAGTCCCTGTAAACTACTGATCTGTTAATTTCCTCTCTGGTTTTGATTTTTCCAAAATTTCATATAAGAATCATGTAAGTTACTTTTTTTTTTTTTGTAAGTTACTTTTATAATGCTTATATACATATCATATAGGTAACATATGTGAGTATAATACAGGTGTCATATGAGTTTTTCTGTCACTTAGCATGGCATATTTGAGATTCATCCATATTATCCCATGCATCTGTACTTTGTCATGTTTATGGCTGAAAAGTATTCTATTTTGTGGATGAACTACAGTTTGCTCATTCTCCATTTAAGGGTATTTAGCTTGTTTCCAGTTTTTGTTGATTTTAAATTAAAGTGCTATAAGTATTCATGTACAGATTTTTGTTTGAACATATATTTTCCTTTCCCTAGGGTAAATAACTAGGAGAGGGATTACTAAATTGGATAGTAAATATGCATATATTTATCTTTATAGAAATTGACAAACTGTTTTCCAAAGTGAATGGACTATTTTGTATTTCCACAAGCAATGTATGAGCATTACAGTTACTTTACATTTTCATCAGTGCTTCATATTGTCAGTCTTTTTCATTTTAGACATTCTACTTAGGTCTGTAGTAGTACTTCATTGTGGGTTTTAATTTGCATTTCTCTAGTGATTAATAACATTGAGCATCTTTTCATGTGCTTGTGATTCTTCTCTGTGAAGTTTCTGGTTATTTTGTCCAGTTTTAAATTGGGTGATGTGTTTTCTTATTGAGTTTTGAGAGTTCTTTATATATTCTGAATGCAGTTTGTTTTCAGATAAGTATTTATAATATTTTCTCCCATCTGCGGATTGTCTTTTTATTTCACAAAATGTGTCTTTATCACAGCAAATGTCTTTGTATTGTCAAAGTCCATTTTATAAATTTCTTTTAAAATTGGTTTTGCTTTTTTTGTCGTATCTAAGAGATTTTTGCCTTATTAAGATTTTCCCCATCAATTTCTTTTAAACTTTTAGCTCTGAACATTTAGGTATATAATCCATTTTGAATCAGTTCTTATATATTGTGAAAGGTATGGGTCAGTTTTTTTTGTTTGTTTGTTTTGTTTTTTTTATAGATATCCAATTTTCAGGCATCGTTTGTTGAAAAGACTTCTTTTTCCATTGAATTGCTTTTGCACCTTTGTTAAAAACCAATTGACCAAATATGTGTGATTCTGTTTTTGGCTCCCTATATGTCTGTCCTTTCCCACACTGGATTACTGCAGCTTTATAGTAAATCTTGAAAACAAGTATTAGCAGTCTTTCATCTTTTTTTTTCCCTGATGAAACAGTTTTGGCTATTTTATCTCTCTGATTTTTCATATAAACTTTTAGAATTGTGTTATTTTCTACAAAATTTTCTGCTGGGATTTTAATTGGGATTCCTTGAATCTGTAGATCAATTTGGTGATGGTTTCAATCTTAATATCAAACCATATAAACCATGAAGATTACATACTTCTACATTTGTTTACATTTTCTTTGATTTTTCTCATGTTTAATTTATAATTTTCAACATATGTTTTGCACATGTTTTGTTAGGTTTATAACTATGTATTTCAGGTTTATGTTTTCTGGCATTATTTAAAATTTTACATTCAGTTGTTCATTGCTAGTACAGAGAAATACAAGGGGAAATAAGGTGCTTGTCAGAAGGCAAATCCTACAAGATGGAGTCTTATATAACATAAAAAAAATCATGTGAGTGACAACCTTATGGATTGACAACCATATGCTGTTGGTTAGAAACAAGTCACAAATCCCACCACACTCGAGGGGAAGGGCTTAATCAAGGGCATGAACACTAGAAAGCAGAATAATCTGGGATCATTTGAGATCACCTTAGGGTCTGTTGACCGCTTAAAATCTTCCTTTGCATATTTAAGTTTCTAAACCATCTAAAATTGATGCTTCAATATGATGTGAAGTAAGGATATGAATTCATTTTTTTCTATACAGATAATTAGCTACCTTAGCACCATTTTTGACCCATTTTTGATCTTCAGTTTCATACCTGTCAGAAATCAAGTTTTATATGTGTGTGTATGAACTCTTTTTTGTATTTCTCCCTGTGCCAATATCATATGCATTGTCTTCATTACCACATCTTTATAACAAATATTGATATCTGCTAGGTCATATCCCTCCAGCATCATCGGCAATTTGTCTTTGACAGTCTTATATTTTGTACTTCTATATAAATTTTGAAATACCTTGCAAATTCCTTAACAAGTTTTGTTGGTATTTTGAATTTAAAGTGGAATCCTATGAAATTAATATGGGAAGAATTTGTATCCATGTTACTGAGATATCTTAGCTGTTATGAAGAATATTTTATTTACTTAAGTCTTACATTATGTTTTTCAATAAACTATAGCAAAAACTATAGTTTTTTTAATAAACCATAGCAATACAGTTTTGCATCTTTTTTTGTTAGGTTTATTCTGAGGCATCATATAATTTCTGGTTACTACTATAATTGTTTTTAAAATTATAGATTCAGTGTTTAGCTGCTATATAAAATACATTTTTTTCTTATGTTGATCTTATATCCACTTACTTTGCTAAAGTCTTATTACTGCTACTAAATTTGCTTCTAGAATCTTTTGAGCTTTTTTGTAGATAGTTATATCATCTGTGAATAATGGTTGCTGTGTTTTTTGCTTTCTGATCTTTATATCTTTTATTTCTTCTTATCTGTATTGACCAAGACCTCCAGAATGTTGAATAAAAGTGTTGTTTCACCGATTTTATCCAAAATTTGATCTTGAGGTTCCAGAAGTTGTTTCCATTTATACTTTCATCCTGCCATTGATAAGATGATGCATGAGGTCCTATTTATGTGTATTCTGGTACTTGTACTTTTCCTTTCTGTATAAATACATTTTATATACATTTTGATGTTTTCCTCTTTGCTCTTGTTGAAATTTTTTTTACCTCAACTTAAAAAAAAATATTTTTGATTACTCTTTTGGAATCAAGGAATCTGATTTAAAGATATTAATTATGTTTCACTCTGTAGAATTAAAAAAACAAAAGAAAACACTACTTGAGGTTATCTTTCAAATCAAAGATTTGAATTTTTTAAGAGAGCAAAAGATTTGATGAAAATATTTCACATTCAAATAATGCCATTAATTTATTTTCATAAAATAAACTGGAAAATATTTATTTTCTTAAATTTGTTTAAAATATTAGAAATTTGAAAAGTATCAATTTAAATAGGTATTTCTAAATTTCTGTTCTTCGGGAAATACCAAGTTTTGAAACAAACACACATGTACACACGCACATTTGCTTGTTGAACTGATCATTCTAAATAAGTCATTAATACTTTCATTTACATTACATATGTTCTTTGTATGATATTATTTAAATTCATTGAATTCTTGACTTGAAATCATAATTATTCAGATATCATGAGATTAAATGCTAGTGGAAATAGTCTTTAATCTTCAAAACAAATCTATTGAGGATTCTACTGATAATGATTTTGTTTAAGGAGATGTATATTTAAAATGACATCCCTGTTTTATTAGTCTTGGAAATTATAAAATCATATGTGTTATATACATTTTAAATTAAGAAATTACCCGTAATTCGAAATCTATAACGATATAAGTGCCCAAATACTTTACCCTTTTTAAAGATTTCAAACAAGCTAATGGAAGTAATTTAAAGGTTAAAATCAGAGCTGAAAGCAGTTATTGCCATGAATGCCAGATAAGAAACTGAAAAATGACATTTTCATTTTGGGATTCAACAGAATTTGACAGACTCTTTTGTTTCTATTTTATTGCCAAGAGAGTAATAGAAGTGCAGCTGTTTATCAGAAAGTATGTCCTACAGTTTGGGCCAAGAAGACTGTTTATAATATCAAATAATTTTAAGCTTCAACACCTTTAAACTACAAAACTTAAAATGACATCCTGGAGGGATACTTATATACACATAGCCAGTATGAGTTCATCTCTCTTATGAAAATAATGTATTAACTTCATAGAAAATACCAGGTTTTTAGCCTCCAATTTTACTTCTGCTTTAAGCCTGTGAAGTTTGTATACTTAATTATAATACTAGTTTTGTGAAACCATCCCTCACTTATTATGGTGGTTCTGTCTAAATACAAGCAAACCAAACCTAGCCAAATGAAACCCACAACTGAGGTTAAACTATATCTTACACCGTCTTCCTGTGCACTGTATATGTGACTGTTGTCACAGCACCCTAGTGAAGGTGTTCTAGGGTGACATCTGACATGTTGAATTATTGTTAAGGGTGTGCTGGTGAAAACTTGAATGTGCAATGCTGATGATTTATCAGTGGAGCTTGTGAATGTGTAGCCAAAGTTTGGTTTGTCTTTTAAAACTCCTCTTGAGAACTTTGTTTTCTTTCAGTTTTCCTCAGTATAAAGCATTCCTCTTCTGGGAATAAGGAGGGCTCCTTACCCCGCCCATAAGAGGTTATCGCTCCTCTCTGACTCCTATTATACCTTAAGTTCTTGTTAAACATGCTGTTACTCTTGTATGTTTTTTGCTCCTAGTGTTATTTCTCCAAGGGCAGTAGTAGTTATTTATCATTTTATCATCAGAAAATATAGTATATTTAGAAAGCCATCTATTTATTTAGCTGACCTTTATTTTGGTTTGTTTTTTTGGATGGACTGTTTAATAGTGGACTGTTTTCAGTTTGAGAGAGTTTTTAGGAATTGACACCTATAGGCATTTTGAGTATTTTTGGTTAGTATTTTAGATGGTATAAATGCATTCAGTTAAGTAACGTAAAAATGATTATGAATTATGCACTGTAATTCCTAGTTATTTTAGCTGGGATTTCTTATCACTTTCTTCATATGTAGTAAAATTTGGTTCACTTTCATTTTAGAAAATAGCTAACTTGATTTTCACAAAATCTTATAATCTCACTTCCTTCGAAGATTTAATAGATTACTCTCTTGAGGTGTTTTGTTACTAAAACTTAATTTCCTCTACCTACCTCATCTGATTCAAAATGTATTATTATCATGAAACATTAAAACACATGACTCTTCAGGAAAGAAAAAACAATAGTGGCCATGGACTGTCTTTCATGTCTCTTAACAAAATTCAGTAATTTTTCAGTGAATTTTCAAGGTGTATAGCTTAGAAATTTGATGTTTTGTAAAGACGTAGGACTTTTTATATCACATAATGAAAAAGAGGTAAATCAGTTATTTTGTATTACTATAAAAGCATTAGATATTTACATCTGTAAATAAATAAAATATTGTTACTTTTAACACATTAAGGCAATACAGAATAGGCCTTCTTTTATTTGTTTATTCATAAGAAATATTTTTATCTAAGTAGAAAAATATTTTTGTGGAGCTGGTTATAAAATTTGTTCGTTATCAAAAAATGTAATATCTAAAATGTAATATCTGAATTTATAAAATAGAAAATGAAAGTTTCTTTATAAACCCAACTTCAGTGGAATAATTTGGTATATCTTTCCAGAATGTTTTTTTGTATTAATAAGTTATATTTAATTAGTTCTGTTACTGTTTTTGGCATGCTTTTCTTCACTTTTAGACATATTTTTCTATACACACATATATCTTCTTCATTCTATTTAACTACTGTAATTCATGGAGAATATGTCATGAATTACTTATCCCAATTCCCTATTTATGGATATTTAGTTTATATCTGTATTTTTCTTAAGTAAATTGTGTTATCTCAAGTATCTTTGTACTTATTTATATAGTGAACATTCTTGTTCAGTCATTTCACTTGGATAAATTTTTTGACCTGGAATTTTTAGGTTAAACGATATGTGCACATTTATAATGTTAATCATATACACGTGATATATATGAAGGTGTAAACATTACCAAGAACAATTTTTAAAACAAATCTTCAGCATTCAGATTAATAAAAGAAATTTTATTGCCATTCTGTTTTGCATTTATTTGATTATTAGTAGAGTCAGTACTTTCATTGACTTTGTATTTTGATATTTTCGGAAATTTAGTTACCTGGTTAAAAAATCAGTATTAGGAATAAAAAAATCAGCATTAGGAATGAAAGTGTAAAGTAATGAAATCAATAAGCTTCACAAGTTTTTAACTTGGACTTTTAATTTGGACTTTGGTGTTAGATACCTGATTTCTAATCCTTGCTCTGTCACTTACTGGCTTTTTATTCTTGGGCAAGTTCTTTAAACCCTCCATGCCCCAGTTTTCATATTTAAAGAAGGACTATAGAAAGACCTACCCCTTAGGTTTTCTGTGAATGTTAAATGACATAATCCACTTAAAGCATTTAAAACAAAGCCTAATATTTACTAAGTGCTCAGTAAAAATGGTAGCTACCTAGATTAGTGAACAATTCACTTATCAACGTAATGGGAAACCATGTGAGTACTTCAAAAACTTCATGCAAAGATTTGTATTGTATTTTAATTCTATTTTTCCATGAACTTTTTGAAGTGCCCTTGTACTATGTATTTACCTGTAATTCAAGAATATTAAAGATAACTTATGTTATATTAGTCTGCTGATCTTGTCACAGATTACCTAGCTTGGGATTGGCATATTTAGTTGAAGTAAAGTAGCATATCAGATCTTCCCTGGTTCCCTTAAACGTTAGGGTGTGGAGGTGTATAGGAGCAAATGTAGAGTTAGGGCCTATTTAACAGGCTCCTGGTAGTTCTGATTCACCTGCTGCAACTTGAGTTCTTGAGGACAGAGAACAACGTGTCCTGACAATGTAACACTTGGTAGGCAGTGTTCAGTACATGTTGAATGATGAGAGGGTACATTTTAGATAACAGCAGGATGTAGTTTAAGCTTGCATTTAATGACAGATCTGGTTCTCTGATGAAGCCATAGGGACTTGGATGAGACCACAGGTCTAATGTTACAGGTATTGGAAGTAGGAGGAATACCTACTGTTTTCTTCTATGCTTAAACTTTTAACTGAAAAGCCTTTGAGGTACTAGGGGTGCTAAGACCAAAAAAAGAGAATGCTGAGTGAGGGACATAGGATTTAGAATAATTTGAAGGCCCTTAGAAGAGTAATTCAATTTACCTTTTTGTCTTTGGAGGGTAGACCTATAGTAATAATGAGAAAAAGTTTTTAATATGAAATATTTATGTAACACTTGAGAATGCATTATTAGGCTTCTCCACTTAATCAGACAGTTCTTTAGTTTTTCAAATTTTTAGAGATGTCAGTTGTATTTCTTTGTGTGTCTCTTTTTTTCTTTTTGCGTGGGTGTTATTGTCATGTTTCAAAACTAGAAACTTTACATACTGAAAAATTTCTTATTTACCTATGTCTTCTATCTGCCCAGATTCCTACAGCCTCTCATTAATAATCACTGTATTTAATTTTATATGTTCTTCTAGAGTTTATTCTACTAGCAAATACAGATTTTTATTTCCTGCTTCTCTCACCCCCAACTTTGGACAATTAAAATTGCGTATTATAGTACTGTTCTGTACCTTGCTGTTTTCCCATAATAAGATCTTTTCATCTTAGAAAACAGAAAACTTTTTTATTCTGTTTTATGGAGGCATAGAAATTCATTGTATGGATGTGCCACAAATTATTCAAGTGGTACCCAATTGATGATATTTGGATCTTGTATTTCTAGTTTGAGGTATCACAAATAATTTTTTGATGAATGTTCTTATGCATACAGTTTTGCACATTCGAAGGTATATTTTTGGATACATTCTGAAAAAGTGAAATTGCTAGGCCAAAGGTTATGTGCCTTTGTGAGGGATTTTTGTGTACCCAAAATGAAATAGGGTTGTATTTTGAAAGAATGCATTTATCTTCACTGGAAAATGTTTATCTATAACATTGGGTTTCAAACGTTTTTATTACAACTAACATAAAAATTATTTTACATTGTGATCAATATACTTAAACACAGTTGAAACATAATTTTTATGAAACCGTATTTAATCATCATAATGGTGAGTTAGAGGGCAAAAGGTAGTTTACTCCTGTGAAATGTCAAGTAGTTTCTGTTACCTGGAAGCTTTTCCAGCAATATGGAACAAGGGTTTATCGTCAGAGAGATGAGAAGGGGGCTCCACAGTAGCAATATAGGACGTTAGTTGGCAAAGGGAGTCACATAGGAAAACAGTTTCCTCTACTCATAAAAGTATTTTCTTCCAGTTTTCAATGTGGTGTATGAAAATATGGTTGTCTGCATAGATAGAATTTTGTACAGAGGTTTTTTTTCATTTAACGTATATATGATTTTATTTTTCATGGTGCTTCATATTCTCCCTGGTTACCATTTAATGAACACATAATACTGCATTCAATAGTATGTCATAATTTACTTAATGTTTCCTCTAATTTAGAAATCACTTGGTAGTTAGGAGATCTTGAAAACTTATCATGGGTGTATGGCTTGCAATCTTAATATTTTATGTTGACCTTTCAAAATTATCTTTAAATAATTTTATCTACATAATTATGATATTATGTATATGTTGAAATGGTAAAATGTGTATGATTCGTTTGCCTAAATAATCGTATGAATTGTTGAGGTAAAAGAATCAGAATATATTAATCTTATCTTTTAGTTCAGTTGCATATTGAATAGGCAAGCATTTCTCAAATATGTGAAATCTACGTCATTGGATTTGATATGGTTTACTTCATGAGCAAGACTTTGATTATATTTGGAAAACCAAAAATTATTATTCAATTTTCAGAGGCTATTGCAAAATTAGATTTAAAAAATTAAAAAACCTACATTCCCTTAATATGTGTTTAACAATGAAATTTATATAAAGTTTATTAAGTTATGTATAACCACAAAAAGTACTTTTTTATTTATATGATTTGTTTAGTCTTGTGACTAGTTACTTATGACAGTGCTTATCTAGTCTAGATTACTATTTTAAGAAATTCCACTGATCATAAGTGCAGTTGGGTAATAGAAAATAATAAAAAGACTTCCGAACAAACAAAATAGAGGTTAAAAATTCTTGTGTAAAACCTTATATGCTTTATTCCTAGAAGAATCTACCAAACTTTTGTCTTGTATCTGTTAACTTCTTATTTTAGACAGCATTTGGAAAGATTTCTGGACTGCAAACTTTTGAATTTTGGATCTGCTACTGCTGTGTAATTTTGGGAAACTCACTGTACCTCTCTGAGAATGAGTTTTTTTAAATTCCTTGACCTTTTCATTGTCCTCCAAATTTAGATGCAATTGCCTGTTTGAAATTTCTATTTGGATGTATAATTGGCACATCAGGTAGAATGTTTATTTTTCTCTCTCTTGGTCTTCTTAATCTTCCTCATCATCAATAAAACTGCCATCAAGAAAAAAAAAAGTAATCTTTATCTTTTTTTTTTCACCCCTTAGATTTAAGTTATCATCAAGTCCATTGGCTGTACCTCAAAGAGATAGCCTATACACCCCTACCTCCCTCCATTTCCACTGCTGTCACTCTAATATAAACCAGCATATCCTTGACCTGTAGAACTACCATAGTTTTCTACCATTCCCCAATCTATTTTCCACATGGTAGCTAGAGAGAGCTTTAAAAAAATATGAATCATATTATGTCATTCTACTTAGAATTCTGCAGAGATTTTCATTGTATTAAGAATAAAAACCCAAGCTATTTACTATGACCTACAGCTCCCATACAATAATATGAGTCCTACCTCCCTTTTCCCCTCTCATGTCTGACCTTTACTCACTCAGCCACTCTGATCTCTGTTCAACTCCTTGAACATATCAGCTTGGTCCTGATTTAGTGGTCTAGTTCTTGATCTTCATTCTGCCTAGTATATACTGTGCTTTCCGATTTTTCTTGCCTGCTTCTTGTCATTTTATTCTCAAGTCAGGTCACATCTCTTGAGACACCTTTACAGAAATCTAATTTAAAGTATCTGCTGTGTCCCACTCCTCTCTATAACACCATTTATTAAAATTTATTGATATGAGCCTTTGAAATAATTTGTTTGTTTATTAGTGAACATGTTGATGTTCTGTCTTCCACCCTTATTAGAATGTAAGCTGCATGACAGCGAAGACTTTGTCTGCCTTTTTGACTGTTTGAACAGTTTGTGGTACATAGAGCATGTGGTCAATAAATATTTGCCAAATGAGTGAATGGATAATGATTCTTGCTGTAAATAAAAGATCAAATTTTCTTTAATATATTCTATTAAGGAGGCTCAAAGTCATCTATTTTAGAGTAATTACTGAAAATAGATTTATATACACATATACATGCACACAGACTCACACAAAAAGCAGTGAGTACTTGACATTTAAGTGAAAAAATTATCTAATTATCTAAAAGAAAATTATCTAATGAATACTTCAAGTATATTAAATAAGGTATCCATGTAAACTGTTTTATTTTTAATCCCAGGACTTTTAAATAGATTATGGTATGAATCCTGGTTTGTGAGGAATATTAGAGTGGTGGGATTCTGGCATATAGAGCTTGGTCTGAGTGTGCTTAGTTGCTATCATCTCTGATTCTGAAATTTGGAGCCTAAATAAACTACATGTTATATAGAGCCAGACAAAATTTAAATTGTGAAAATTTTGCAATGTGTATCCTTGGTATCTGTATGATTTTTCCTAAATATATGCTGTAATTTTAATGTCTACTCTTAGAAAATTTAAAACTTAAGCTTAAAACCTAGTTTGGCAAGGACAACATGCTCCTGGGTTTATCTTAGATACCTTGTTAATGCTTTTTAATTGACTGGCAAAATAAATCATCACATAATATTATTTTATATTTTTTATACAGTAAATTTGGTGGTAATTTGTATTTGAGCCAAGACAAACTGAATTCGAGTCCCATCTCTGCCTTGATTTATTAGCAGTGTGGACTTGGAGTTATTTAACTTCTCTAGGTCTCAGTTACCACTAATAATTTCTTCATGTAGTCCTTCTGGAAAAACTTATTTGAGGTTTCTAGGGCAGTCTCTACAGTTTCTTCTCTTTATATTGTACTTTTCTCATATTGTAATTTGAATCTGTGTCTTCTTGTTCTCAAAAGACAAATTCATCCTTTTTATAGTTTTAAAAATTTTACCCACAGTATTACAAATGGGGTTATAGTATGCTTCTTCCCCACTTAAAAGTGACCTTAAATAGTAATTTTGCTCACTGTTATATCCTCAGTAGCTGAAGTAGTCCCTGTCCTGTAGTAGGTGCTCATTCAGTAATTTGTTCAGTGAGGACTGGCTGCTGGCTGGTTAGCTCATTTGGATAGAACGCGGTGCTGATAACACCAAAGTCCAGGGTTTGATCCCTGTACTGGCCAGCCACCAAAAATAAATAAATAAATAAATAAGTTTGTTAGATGAGTGAAGAAAAGGCCAACTCCCTCTGTATGTCATACGTGGCTCTTTGTAGCCTGCTTTTCCATCTTTCTGCCACTCCTTCTTCCCATATCCATCATACAACCACTACCTTTTCACTAGTTCTGTGTGTTTTTCTAATCCTCTCCACCCTTTACCTGAAATGACATTCTTAGTGACTCTCTCTCCCCTCAGATACCTCAGCACATAGTTCATATCTTTATTATAGGAAACTAAAATGATGTAATATTTTTAACATGCCTTTTTCTTTCTTTAAACCACAAACTAATTGATATTAAGGGTCATTTTAGACATACTCTAACGCTTGCTACAAGAATGTTATATTAGCGGAAGTCCTTAGTATTATAAAATTCATGCTGCATTATTTAATGACTTGAATTGATTTAAAATGTTATAAACTTCCATATACAAGTATGTAACAGGTTTTGTTTGTTAGTAAATTCTTCTGATGCTTTAGTTTATTTATTATTTGAACTGTAACCTTTAAGAACAAAAAGTAAGTTTCTTATTGAAGGGTGAATATAAGTGTTTTGCTGAACTGCCTCACATTTTGATAGATTCGTTTACTACTTCTTTGGAAGATATTATATATGTACTACATATCTGTTTAAGATTTTCCTTCATTTAATTATAGTTCTTTTTGCAAGTAGCCAGCATAAAATTATTCAATAAAAATTTATTTAGCAACCTATTATGTTCCTGGCAATTGATTAGGTCCTGGGGTGATACAAAGAGTAATAAAACAGAATCCTTGGTTTCAATCCAGTGGGCCAGATATACATATAAAGAATCATTTCAATATTTGTTGTTAAGGATCATAATGGTAATATGTAAAAAGGGTTGCATGACTGTCTAGCTGCTGAAATGGGAGTTCTTTAAATCTTTTGAAATATGGTGAAAAATAAAGTATGATAATTGCTTAGGGAATTGGAGATAACCAGAGATTACTTTTGAGCTTAAACTTGAATGATAATGAAGAGTTTCTCACGGTTGGGAAAGGTGTTCCAGGTGTGCAAAGGCACAAAGGAATGTTCAGAGAATAGTGTATGTAGATGCTCATGGTTGGATTTGATAACGGGCTCACATCTCGAAGGGTTCTGTGTACTGAACGCTCTGTGCCTTGAAGGATCTTGTATGCTGCATACCCCATGCAGTTAAAATTATCAGTGAGAAGTCTTTGAAGATTTTTAAGCTGAAATGTAACTTGGTTGGGTTTGTAATTTAGGAATAGTGGACTCTGTTTCTTGTCATGAGTCTATAATGACTGTTTGGAAATTGCAGCATTCATTCAAAGCACTATTTTAGTAAGCCTCATAAAAATGAAGATGGCATATGACAGTAATAATAATAGCTACTATTAATTTGTTTCAACACATGTAACAAGTACCAACTCTGTATGTGGTTTATAAACATTATCTAATTAAAGACTGTGGCTCAAAAGTTGTTCTTTATGACTTCAAACAAATCCTAGCTCCACCTGTGTGAACTTAAGCCTTTTGAAGTCTTAGTTTCCTCATCTATAAAATAGTCTGGTATGGTTATTAGAAATAAATAAGATAATTCATGTAAAGGACTTACCCTGTGCTTGGCCCACAGGAAGCACTCCACTATTACTAGATTTTTTTATTTTTTAATTTTTTTTCTGAGTTTAATTCAGTGAAATGTAGCAAATCAAAGTGCATCTTCCATCCACCATGCTGAAATTCTGATTTTCAGTGTGTATTTGATAACCTATCAAAAACCATATTAGCTATTTTTATTCATCTTAATAATTGATAATATTACTAACCTTGTTTTGCAGATGAAATAGAATTCAGAGATCTTAATTTTCTTCAAAGTTGTACTTCAAATAATGGCAAAGCCAATATTTTAACCTGGGCCCCAGTCCTAAAGCCCAGCATCCTGAAAAATGTGCTGTGCTGCCTTTCTGAGGCTAAGTGATCAGTAGGAATTGATGAAGAAAGGGTCACTGCTACTCTCAGATGTTTAATTGGCCCGCTTCAGAGTTTGTATACCTAAGAGGTAGTACTCTGATCTTTTCTAAGTTTCTTGTCCAAATGAAAGCATAAGTGGATGTAGTAGATAAGTCTAGATTGCATTTTGTATATTTTTTATTTTTTAAAAACCAGCTTTATTGAGGTATAATTGGCATACAATAAACTGTATATGTTTAAAGTAAAAATTTGTTTATCATGTGACATCATCACCACAATCAAGACAGTGACTATAACCATCACTTCTAAAAGGTGCTTTGCTCCCGCTTGCAATCCTACCTCTCCCTCCCTCTTCTTACCTATCCACCCCAGTACCAAGCATTAACCCATCTTCTTTCTGCCACTATAGATTATTTTGTATATTCTAGATTTTTATATAAGTGAAACCATGCATTATGAATTCTTTTTTGGTCTGGCTTCTTTCATTCAACATAATTATTTTAGATTTATCCATGTTGTTACATGCCTTAATAAGTTATTACTTTTTTATTGCCATGCAGTGTTCCATTGTATGAATATATCACATTTTATTTATCCATTTATCTGTTAATGAACATTTGAATTGTTTTCCTGTTTTGGGATATTACAAATAAAGCTAGTATGAACATTCATGTACAAGTTTTTATATGTATATTAACAACTTTCTCTTATTCTATGACTTCTTTTCTCATTTTCTTAACAATGTCTTGAAGATTGTAGGTTTTTCATTTTAAGCCCAGTTTATCAGTTCGTTATGGATTGTGTTGTATTTAAGAAACCTAGGCCTAACTCAAGTCCATAAAGAATTTCCCCTGTATTTTCTTCTACAGATTATACGAGGGGACTCCAAAAAGTTCGTGGAAAATAATACGAATAATATAAATCTTTCCATGAACCTTTTTTAAATTTAATTTAATTTTATCAATATACAATGTAGTTGATTTTCATGTCCCTTTACCGAATCCTCCCTCCCCTCTCCCTCTCCCACTCCATCAACATCATAACTGTTTACTTGTCTTAACAAGTTCAAGGAATTGTGATTGTTGTGTCTTCTTCCCCACCCCCATTTTTTTGTGTATTTATTTATTTATTTTCAAATCCCCCAAATAAGTGAGAACATGTGGTATTTCTCTTTCTGTGCCTGCCTTATTTCACTTAATATAATTTTTTCTAAGTCCATCCATGTTTCTGTGAACAGTAGTATTTCATTCTTTTTTATAGCAGAGTAGTATTCCATTGTGTAGATAATACCACATTTTCTGTATCCAGTCCTCTGATGATGGACATTTGGCTGGTTCCAACTCTTGGCTATTGTAAATAGTGCTGCAGTAACCACTGGAGTACAGGTATCCCTTTGACATGATGATTTCCATTCCTCTGGGTATATTCCGAGCAGTGGAATAGCTGGGTCATACGGTAGATCTATCTATAATTGTTTGAGAAACCTCCAAACCGTTTTCCATAAAGGTTGCATCATTTTGCAGTCCCACCAGCAGTGTAGGAGGGTTCCTTTTTCTCCACAACCTCAGCAGCATTTATCATTCTCAGTCTTTTGGATATTAGCCATCCTAAATGGAGTGAGATGGCATCTCAGTGTGGTTTTGATCTGCATTTCCCAAATGCTGAGTGATGTTGAGCATTTTTCATGTGTTTGTTGGCCATTCGCATATCTTCCTTTGAGAAATGCCTATTTAGCTCCTTTGCCCATTTTTTAATTGGGTACTTGTTTTTTTGCTGTAAAGTAGTTTGAGTTCCTTGTATATTCTGGATATTAATCCTTTGTCAGATGTATATTTTGCATATATTTTCTCCCACTCTGTTGGTTGTCTTTTAACTCTGTTAATTGTTTCTTTTACTGTACAGAAACTTTTTAGTTTGATATAATCCCATTTGTTTATTTTTCCTTTGGTTGCCCATGCTTTTGGGGTCATATTCATGAAGTCTGTGCCCAATCCTAATTCCTGGAGTGTTTCCCCTGTTTTATTTAAGGTGTTTTATTGTTTCAGGGTGTATATTTAATTCCTTAATCCATTTTGAGTTGATTTTGATATATGATGAGAGGTATGGGTCTAGTTTCATTCTCCTGTATATGGATATCATGTGTTCAGGATGATATTGGCAGTGGGCTTATCATATATGGCTTTAATTATGTTGAAATACTTTCTTTCTATACCTAACTTGTAGGAGTCTTTATCATGAATGAATGTTGGATTTTGTCAAATGCTTTTTCAGCATCTATAGAGATGATCATATGGTCTTTGTCTTTGATTTTATTGATGTGGTGTATCACATTTATTGATTTGCATATGTTGAACCAACCTTGCATCCCTGGGATGAATCTCACTTGATCATGGTGTTTAATTTTGTGTATGTGTTGCTGTATTCTGTTAGCTAGTATTTTATTGAGGATTTTTGCATTTATATTCATCAAGGATATTGGCCTGTAGTTTTCTTTGTTTGTTGTATCTTTGTCTGGTTTTGGGATCAGGGTGATGTTTGTTTCAAAGAATGAATTTAGGAGAATGGCCTGTGTTTCAGTCTTTTGGAATAGTTTGTTGAGAATTGGTATCAATTCCTCTTTGAAGTTATGGTAGAATTCTTCAGTGTTCCCATCTGGTCCTGGGCTTTTCTTTGTTGGGAGCCTTCTGATAACAGCTTCAATCTCTTTTATTTGTATAGGTATGTTCAGATTTTCTATAGCTTCTTGGCTTAGTTTTGGTAGTTTGTATGTGTCCAGAAATTTATCCATTTCCTCCAGATTTTCAAATTTCTTGGCATGTAGTTGTTTATATAGTAGTCTCTAATGATTCCTTGTATTTCTGAGGTATCAGTTGTAATAGCATCTTTTTCATTTCTAATTTTTGTTATTTGGGTCTTCTCTCTTCTTTTTTTAGTTAGCCTTGCTAATGGTTTGTCAATTTTATTTATCTTTTTAAGAAACCAACTTTTTGATTCATTGATCTTTTGTATCATTTTTGAGGTTTCTATTTCATTAAGTTCTGCTCTGATCTTAATTATTTCTTTCTGTCTGCTAACTTTGGGTTTGGATAGTTCTTGTTTTTCTAGTTCTTTAAGGTGAAGCGTTAGGTTGTTTATTTGCCATCTTTCCATTCTTCTGCAGTAAGCATTTAATGCTATAAATTTCTCCCTCAGTACTGCTTTTGCAGTATCCCACAGGTTTTGGTGTGAAATGTTATTATTTTCATTAGTTTCAATAAATTTTTTGATTTCCTGTTTAATTTCTTCTTGGATCCATATGTCATTAAGTAGAATGCTGTTTAATTTCCATGTGTTTGTATAGTTTCCAGTGTTTTCTTTGTTATTGATTTCTAATTTTAATCCATTGTGGTCTGAAAAAATACATGGGATAATTCCAATTTTTTTGAATTTGTTGAGACTTGATTTGTGACCTAAAAAGTGATCTATCCTGGAGAATGGTTCATGTGCTGATGAGAAGAATGAATATTCTGAGGTTGTTGGATGGAATGTTCTGTAGATATCTGCCAAGTCCAGTTGATCTAAAGTGTTGTTTAGGTCTTGTGTTTTTCTGCTTCTGCTGATTCTTTGCCTAGATGATCTGTCCAATATTGAGAGTGGGGTGTTCAGGTCCCTTGAAATTATGGTATTAGTGTCTATTTTCCATGAACTTTTTAAAGTACCCTCTTATAGTCTCAGGTTTCACATTTAGTGTAGTGATACTTTTTGAGTTAATTTTTGGATGTGACAGAAGGTATAGATCCAAGTAATTTTATTTGCATGTGGATATCTATTTGTTTCAGCACCGTGTGTTGAAAATGCAGACCATTGTCATCTGCATTGCCTTTGAACCTTTGTTAAAAAACAGTCATCTATTTATGTGTGGGTTTATTTCTGAGTCCTTTAATCTGTTCCTTGATCTATTTCTCTTTTATGCCAATATCATGCCATTTTGATTTCTCTAGTTTTTTATTTTTATTTATTTATTTTTTAAATTTATTTTATTTATTGAATCAAAATCGGTTGTACATATTTTTGGGTTTGGACATTGAGATATGTTGATGAAATCAATATTGCTAGCATATATATTGTTACAAATCATAATTATTCTGTGTGCCCCTTGTCCAACCTCTCCCTTTCCCCCATTACCTCCCCCTCCCCCCTCTAATTGCCGTAGATTTCTTCTCTCCTTCTGGAAGAATAATGGTTACTCTGTTAACTTGTTGCCTAGATGATCTGTCCAACTCTGAGGGATGTGATCAGGTCCCCCAATATTATCATAGAGCAGATGCTTCTTCTGTCACTCTAAAATGGATTTTGTGGAAAGAGATATCCCCTTTTTTTCTTTGTCTCTGCTGGTGACTCTTCTTGTGTGAATGCACTCCAATTGTTGGCAGACCATATGCGTGGTGGCTGTGGTATCTAGCCACTTTTGCAGCTGCCATGGTTATTGCGGTGGCTGTGGTGGGCCACCCACATGGAGGTGCTGTTTTTGGATGCTCCTTGGCACTGGCGATATGCCTGCTTGTGGGGTGTGTTTGGTCCCCTTCTCTATGCCTGTGGTCCCTGGGCAGGCCCCAAGGCGCTGGGGCCATGTGCCTGGTTGTGGGAGAGGGGTCCAGTCCCCTTCTCCAGGTCCCTGGGCGGGCCCCAAGGTACTGGCGCAGTGTGCCTGGTTGTGTGAGAAGGGTCCAGTCCCCTTCTGCATGCCCTGGGTCTCTGGGTGGGCTCTGAGGGGCTGGCATGGTGTGCCTGGTCGTGGGATGGTGGTACGATCCCCTTCTCCTTGCTCTGGGACTGTGGGCAGGCCCGAGGTGCTGGCTTGGTGTGTCTGGTTGTGGGAGACAGGTCCAGTCCCCTTCTCCATGCCCCAGGTCCCTGGGTGGGCACCGAGGTGCTGGCATGTTGTGCCTGGTTGTGGGAGGGAGGTCCAGTCCCCTTCTGCATGCCTCTGGGCCGAGCAGGCCCCCAGGTGCTGGCACAGTGTCCCAGGTTGTGGGAAAGAGGTCCGGTCCCCTTCTCCTTGCTTCGGGTCCCTGGGTGGGCCCCAGGGTACTGGCATGGTGTGCCTGGTTGTGGGAGGGAGGTCTGGTCCCCTTCTCCATGCCCTGGATCCCCGGGTGGGCACTGAGGTGCTAGTATGTTGTGTCTGGTTGTGGGAGGGAGGTCTGGTCCCCTTCTCCTTGCCTCAGGTCCCTTGGTGGGCCCCGAGGTACTGGCGTGGTGTGCTTTGTTGTGGGAGGAGGGTCTGGTTCCTGGCTCCATGCCTCAGGTCACTGGGTGGGACCAAAGGCGCTGGCTTGGTGTCCCTGGTTGTAGGACAGAGGTCCAGTCCCCTTCTCCATGCCCCCAGATCGTGGGCAGGCCCTGAAGCAATGGCTTGGTGAGCCTGGTTGTGGGAGACAGGTCCAGTCCCCTTCTCCATGCCCTGGGTCTCTGGGTGGGCTCTGAGGTGCTGGCATGGTGTGCCTGGTCGTGGGATGGTGGTACGGTCCCCTTCTCCATGCTCTGGGACTGTGGGCAGGCCCGAGGTGCTAGCTTGGTGTGTCTGGTTGTGGGAGACAGGTCCAGTCCCCCTCTCCATGCCCCAGGTCCCTGGGTGGGCACCGAGGTGCTGGCATGGTGTGCCTGGTTGTGGGAGAGAGGTCCAGTCCCTGTATCCATGCCTCAGGTCCCCGGGTGGACCCTGAAGTGCTGGCTCAGTGTGCCTGGTAGTGGGAGAGAGGACCATTCCCCTTCTCCTTGCCCTGGGTCCCTGGGTGGGATCCGAGTTGCTGGCATGTTGTGTCTGGTTGTGGGAGAGAGGTCCAGTCCCCGACTCCATATCCCACGTCCCTGGGTGGGCCGCAAGGCACTGGCTCTGTGTGCCTGGTTGTGGGAGAGAGGTCTGGCCCCCTTCTCCATAACCTGGTTCCCTGGGCGGGCCCTGAAGTGCTGGCTCAGTGTGCCTGGTTGTGGGGAGATGTCCGTTCCCCTTCTTCTTGCCTCGGGTCCCTGAGGCAGGCCCCAAGTTGCTGGCGTGGTGAGCCTGGTTGTGGGAGGAGGGTCCAGTCCCCTTCTCCATGCTTCAGGTCCCCAGGCTGGCCCCGAGGCACTGGTGATGGGAGTGGGGTCTGGTCCCCTAATCGAAACCTCCAGTTCCCAGGCAGGCCCCAAGGTGCGGTGGTGTGCCTGGGCCGGAACTAATTTTTTGTCCTTTGCTTACTTCTTAAACAGGGGAACTTCCTGTGGTAACCAGTACTTGAACTGTGTAGTTGAGATAAATTGCTGCTTTGCTGCTGTTTTCCTAGGGAAGACTTTGTGCAACTCAGGGTTTAATAGTTGACCTTATAGGTACTTCCAGCTCTCCAGAGACCAGGTGGATCTGTGTTCTGTAGAAACTCTGATCTGGGCCTGAGTCTTTTCATCAAACTGCACCCCATGCAATTCTGCATTCCTAACCAGTCTCCTTTGAGTGGACCTGTGCTGACTGGGGGGCAAATCAGCTGTTCTTGCTGTGTCCAGTGTTCCCCTGGTGGGCCCGTCTCCCCCACCGCCCATGCTGCAAACACTCCCCATGGGAAGGTCCCTGCTCCAGTCCCTGCGCCGGTCCCTGCCCAGGTCCTTTACAGTGACTCACCGGCCTCTGAGTGGCTCCCTTTTTTCAGTTGTTCTGGCTCCTCGCTCCTGCGTGGGTCCATCTATTAGTGGTTTTGCTGTCCTGGGGGCTGCCAAGGCCCTCTTCTCTCCTGCTGCCTCCAAATAACTCCATCTGAAGGGCACAGCTAAGGCTTCTGCCGGCTCCTGCTCTGTGCGCTCATCAGCTCGAGCCTTAAAGCAGCCGTGGCCCAAAATGCTCAGAGGAGCTTTTTCTTTCTCTCATCGTGGTTTCTCCCACCGTCATGAACTCGGTAGGTCTGTCCTCCTCTTCCTCTGAGCTCCAGCGGCCCCAGCTTGGCTGATCTTACATTTTTATAGTTGTAAATTTGGTTGATTTGTGGGAGAGAGTGTCACTGGTGACCGTCTATTCTGCCATCTTGATTGGATCCCCTCTAGTTTTTTATATTTCTTGAAATTAGGTAGTTTTACCTCTCTAACATTGTTCTTCTTTTCCATACTTATTTTGTTTCTTATAGGTCCTATGTGTTTCTTAGAATCAGCTTATCAATTTCCATACAAAAGCCTACTGGGATTTGGATTGGAATTGCGTTGAATCTATAGATCACTTTGGTGTTTTTGTTTGTTTGGTTCTGGGTTTTTTTTGGTGCTGGCTTGGATCTTGGTGTTATCAGAACCATACTCTAATGAAATGAACTAACCAGCCGGCAGATCTTTAGACCAGTTTGGAAAAAATTGACATCTTAAGAATATTGAGTTTTCTTTCATTTCTCTTAGCAAAATTGTATAGTTTTCAGTATGAATGGGCTTTCTCATATGTTTTCAGATTTATCCCTTAATAGTTCATGAAGTGATGCTATTATAATTGATTTTTACAAATTTTTTTACTTTCAAATACTTCATTGCTAGTATTTAGAAATGTAGTATTTAAAATGTTGATCTTGTATCCTCCAACCTTCCTAAATTCACTCATTCATTTTAGGAGCTTTTCTGTAGATTACATAGACAGTTATGTTATCTCTAAATAAAGACAGTTTTTCTTCTTTCTTTCCAATATGGTCCCCTCCCCCCGCCTGTTTTATTATTCTTTTCTCTTTTCCTCCTGATTGCACTGACCAGAGCCTCCAATACAATCTTAAGTGGTGGGTATAAAATCTCTATCTTACTCCTGATTTTAGAGGAAAGCATTCAGTCTTTCACTGTTAAGTATGACGGGAGCTGCAGTGTTTTTTTTTTAAAATTATGTTGAGGACTTCTCTTCTACTTCTAGTTTGCTAGGAGTTTTGTTTTAGTTTCTTAATCAGATGGATGTGTGGTTTCGTCAAATGCTTTCTTTGCATTTATTGAGGTGACCATATATGGTTTTCCTATTTTAATTTATTATTATTGTGAATTACTATGAATGTTTTTTGAATGCTAAACCAACCTTGCATGCGTGTGATAATCCCCACCTGGTAGTAATCTATTATTGTGTTGTAGGATTTGATATGGTAATATTTTGTATATCTGTGTTCATAACAGATATTGGTCTGGAATTTTATTTTGTCTTGTTTTAGTATCAGAGAAATGCTGGCCTCATAGAATGAGTTGGGAAATATTCTGTCCTCTGCGTTTTTTCAGATAGTTTAAAACACCATGTAGAATTGGTATTATTTCCTCCATAAATGTTAGTTTGAATTCACCAATGATGCTATCTGGGCCTGGAGTTTTCTTTCTGGAAAGAATTTTAACCCCACACTTAACTTCTTTAATAGATGCAGGGTTAAATTGTGTATTTCTTCTTGAGTAGACTTTGGTAATTTGCATCATTTAAGAAAGTTGTCCATTTCATCTAAGTGATCAAAATTATTGTTGTAAAATTGCTCATAATATTTCCTTACTGTGCTTTTGATATCTGTAGCATCTGTAGTGATGCCACTTTCTCATTCTTTGACATTGGTAGTTTGTGTCTTTTCTCTTTTTTTTCCTGATCAGTCTAGCTAGAGATTAGTCAATTTTATCAATTTCAAAGAATCAATTTTTAATGTTTTTTGTTTAATTGATTTTTATTATTTATTTTATTCTACTTTCTTTGGCTTTGATTTTCTCTTTTTAAAATTTTTTATTCTGGATGATGAAGTCATTTATTTGAAACATTTATTTTTTTTTAATATACATAGGTATATTAAACACACATTTTCCCCTAAGTATTACTTTTGTGGCAGCTATAAATTCTGATATATTGAATTTTCATTTCCCTTGAGTTAAGAATACTTATTAATTTCCTTTTTGATTTATTTTTTTTCATCATTGGGTTATTTGGGAAGTGTATTATTTAGTTTCAAATATTTAGGTATTTTCTAAGAATCTTTCTACTAAGGATGCCAAATTTAACTTTATTGTGGTCAAAGGACATATTTTCTTTGATTTGCTTCCTTTTCAATTTATTGAGGCTTGTTTTATGGGCCATAATATGGTATATCTTAATAAATGTTTTAAGAGCATTAGAGGAGAATGTGTTTTCTAGTGTTAGATGAATAAATGTCAATCAGCTCAAGTTGGTTGACAGTGCTGTTCAAGTCTACTGTAGCCTTGTTGATTTTCATTGCCATTTGTTCTACCACTTTTGGAGAGGGGTATTGGAATCTCTGATTAAATGGTGGATTCATCTATTTTCTTTTGTATGTCCATAGTTTTTGCCTTATGTATTTTGAAGTTCTGCTTAGGTGTATAAATGTTTAGGACTGTTATATCCTATTGATTAATTCACCTCTTTGTCATAATGAAATGACTTTGTGGGTTTTTTTTGTTTGTTTGTTTGTTTGTTTTTTGGTGGCTGGACGGTACAGGAATCCAAACCTTTGACTTTGGTCTTATCAGCACCACTTTCTAACCAAGTGAGCTAACCAGCCAGCCCTGACATTCTTTATTGCTGGTAATATTCATGGCTTTGAAATTTATTTTTTCTGACATTGGTATAGCCATTTCAATTTTCTGTCATTAATCCCAATCAGTGTTTTGTTTACTCCCAGACATTTTAGTCCTCATCTCTTAGGACTTATCATGGAGGATGGAGGATGCCTTTAGGAAAAATTACTTAGCTACTACTGTTTGTCTTAGTTTTCTTTTCTATTAAAGAAACGTAATAATAGTACCTACAACATAGAATAGTTTTGAGCATTAAATGAAGAAATAATAAAGTTTCTACAGCTGTGCGCGTTGTGTTGTAAACTCTGTATAAACGTAGTCTGTGGCTGTTGTTTGTGCTATTACTGCTGGGGTTTTTTGTGTTTTTTGTGTTTTTTTTTTTTTACAGAATTTTGAAATAGAATTTCCTATTGATTTATATCTCTAGGGAGTTTCTTGTTTGCTCTTTCATTAGTTATCTTTAATCTTAATAAACTAGAACATTATCATGAAATTTATAACTGAATATGAACTAAAAAATACCTGTGTTTAATTTTGTTTCCTTACATTATTTATCATTGTTTTGTACTCAGTGATTTTGTACAAAGATGCAGGTATATTCTCCTTATCATATTTTTTTATTTTAGTGAGTTGCAATTCCCAAATGCATTAGAATTTTACAATAGTTGTGAGTTCTCAACTGCATATATTATAGTTTAAATGTAGGACATATTGAGAGTCTTTTTCTTTTAACAGAAGGAAGTAAATGTTTGCATTTAAAGTTTTGTATGGTTTCTTCATATTATTATCAATAATGGGTCATGCTTTGTTATAGATCGGCCAGCTGGCTTTTAAAGGAATGAGGAGACTCAATAGAATCCAGTCAATAGTGTTTGAAACTGCCTACAACACCAATGAGAACATGCTGATTTGTGCCCCTACTGGAGCTGGAAAGACCAACATTGCGATGCTTACAGTCTTGCATGAAATTCGCCAACATTTTCAACAAGGTGTTATCAAAAAGAATGAATTTAAGGTACGAAAATAACAAACCAGACAGCAGCTTTTTAAATTGTGAAAATCAAAATAAGTTTGCAGTTGTATTTGTTATTTGAAATCTGGAAGTTCTTAAGAATATTGTACTTGAAGTTATGGAAAGAATGATGTTTGATTTATTTCATTACTATTAAGGTGGCTGCTATGTGTATTATGAAAATCCTATTATGCTTGTGAAAAGCTATGAAAATTCATTTAGCTTTGAAGCAGAACCAATTTTCAAAGTCGTGAGGCTGTGTAAACAAATTGCATTGTCCTTTAAACAGCTACACACTTATCCAACAAAGATAAGTACTTTTCATATATCACTATTAAGATTTTTCATTGGAAGTAGCTAGAGTCATATTTCACAATAAATTGAGGCTTGTATTGGCCACTGTTAAACAAATGACATTGTAGTTTTTGCTCATTCATCAAGCTAGTGTTTCTTTGGTGCAGATTGTGTATGTTGCTCCAATGAAAGCCTTGGCAGCTGAAATGACGAATTACTTCAGCAAACGTCTAGAGCCACTGGGCATCATTGTAAAAGAATTGACTGGTGATATGCAGTTGTCAAAAAGTGAAATTTTACGAACTCAGGTATGTTGTTTACCTAGAGTTTTCATTTAATATCATTTCTTTTTCAGGCAATTGTGAAAATTATTAAATGACTATATCTTAAGTAACTATAATACATAATGCAAACATGATGTAATGAACTGCTTTTATTTGTAACCACAACCTACTTCAGCACTACAGAAGAGGTTTTGCTAGTGCCTTGTCCTGTGGTATCCCTTCTAACTTATGTGATTCTTACTTTATCTTGAATATTGTTAGGTTCCAAGTGTAGATTTTAAGTTTATTGACAGTAAGTGTTGTTCTTTTAAAATAGTAAGGAATGAAGATATGAAGAAGACCAGAGTTAACTTTTAAGAGGAGGGAGATATGTAGATCTTAAAATGATCCCACTAGTATTCTAAACCATTCCATAAGGGTGACTTAACATGTAATAAAAGTTTTTAGTTATTCTTCCTTTAATTAAGTGGGAAATTATTAAGTCATGCACTGTATATAGCCCTATGTAAGGGTACTTCAAACAGTTCATGGAAAGATTTGTATTAATATTTAATTCTATTTTTCCACACCCTTTTTGAAATACCCTCGTATTAGGGGAAATGAATGAATGGCAACAAAGACATTTAAGATACAGCTCCTGCCTTCTTATATAAGTAGGATCTTATAACTAAGTAGGAAAAAATGTATTAGTGCTACTAGTTTATTATTAATGGAAGCAACATTTAAGTAAGGTGATGTTCATAGTGCTTTGAAAAAAATAAAATAATAGATGACCAAATATTAATGGGGCAATTCAGAGAAGTTTGGTGGAAAATGGATGATATAACTTTTGGAACAAGGATGGACATTGATTTAAAATGTGATTGGAGGGTATATTAGTTTCCTAGGGCTGCCATAGCAGAACACTGCAGGCTTGGTGGCTTAAAACAATGGAATATTAATTCTCTCACAGTTCAGGAGTTCAGAAGTCTAAAATCAAGGTGTCAGCAAAGTTGGTTCCTTGTAGAGGTTCTGAGAGAGTATTTGTTCCATGTCTCCTACTTTCTAGCAGCTGCTGGCAATCCTTGGCATTTCTTGGCTTGTGGACACATCACTTCATTCTCTGCTTCCGTCTTTACAGGGTCTTTCCCCCTGCATATCCTTTTCCCTAGTCTTCTCTTCTAAGAACATGAGTTGTTGGATTTAGGACCCACCCTAATTGGGATGATCTCATCTCAAGAACCTTACCTTAATTACATCTGCAAAGACCCTTTTTCCAAATAAGGTCACACTTATGGGCTGAATATTTCTGTCTTCCCTCCTCCCAAATTCATATGTTGAAGCCCTAGCACCCGGTGTAGTGGTATTTGGGGGAAAGAGAGGACATTTGGAAAGTAATGACGTTGAGACTTATGATGGGATTAGTGCCATTATAAGAAGAGATTCTCTCTCTCCCTCCTTTTCTCTCTCTCTCTCTCATTCTACATTTATCTTTCCCTCCCTCTATCTCTGTCTGTCTCCCTATCCCTATCTCTATTTCTCTTCCTCTTTCTTTCCTCTCCATGAGCACCCATCAAGGAAAGGCTCTGTGAGCACATGGTGAGAAGGTGTCTGCCTACAAGCCAAGAAGCCAGCATCAGAAGATATAAAATCTTCTGGCCCCTTGATCTTAACATTTCCAGCTTCCAGAACTCTGAGAAATAAACATCTATTGTTTAAGCCACTCAGTCTTTGGTATTTTGTTATAGCAGCCTGTGCTAAGACAGTCACATTCACAATTTCTAAGTGGACATATCTTTTTAACCCACCACAGTGGGTATGCTGCGCTCACCAAACCACATAACAAAGATGAAAATCAGGTTTCACTTCAGTGTATTTTGGGGTTGATCAGGATAGAGTACATTATAATCCACATTTATATCAATTTTACCAGTTCTTAAGTTTGCCTTTCACAGACACTTTTTAAAAAAATCAGATCTTATGATGTATATGCAGGCATGTTTATTGTAGCAATATTTTTAGTAGAAAAGAAAGATTAGAAAGAAATTAAATTTCCATGAATAGAAGACTAATTAAACAATATGGTATTCCACTTGATAAAATATTTATTATTTAAAAATGATGTGTGCTGGGATTTTTAATGACCTTTGAAGTGTAAATTCGAGGGAAAAAATATAGGGAACGACTCTATGTTTAATTCAATTATGTATTACATACAATAGCCAAATAAGGAAAAAATATTTATAGTGGTTATATCTGGTTGTAGGATTATGGGATTTTTATTTTATTATTCATACTTCCTCTTATTTTTTTTTTTTCGCTTTTTCTGCCACAATAATGTGTTAATGTTATAATTTAAAAATAAGCATAATTTTTCTTTTACATTAGTTTTGGTGTCAGTTTTTTACTCAGCATAGTTATTTTTCTGCAATATTGTTGTTTCACAACTTATCACTCAATTACCTAATTTTTTTGGTAGAAACAGGGGAAAAGAAAAAAAAATTATAGGACAGCTGCTATTGTTATGCTCCAGTCATTATGCTAGTTGCTTTACAGAAATACTGTATTCTGTTGAGGAATAGTTGAGGAAACTGAGGCATATTGAGGTAACAGTACTTGTTTGATGCCCTGTTTTCAGTAAATCTTCGAGAGAGGATTAGATTCCAGTTTTCATAATTTCATAAGCTACCATTACAATATTTCACTTCTGCCTATCTTTTCTATTCAGTTTTTTTTTAACCAATATATTGAAGGAGCTTGGTATTATTTGGAAGAAAATAGGTAAAATGAATATTCGTAGGTGTAAGAAAAAAAATATCTGTAGATGTTAAGTTTTCAATTCAGTTCATTATAATATACATAGCAAATATATGGGATAATCCATTTTTTTTTTTTAATTTTATTTTGTCGATATACATTGTGGCTGATTATTGCTCCCCATCACCAAAACCTCCCTCCCTTCTCCCTCCCCCCTCCCCCCCAACAATGTCCTTTCTGTTTGCTTGTCGTATCAACTTCAAATAATTGTGGTTGTTATATCTTCTCCCCCCCCCCAGGTTTTTTTTTTGGTGTGTGTGTGTGTGTGTGTGTGTGTGTGTGTGTGTGTGTGTGTGAATTTATATATTAATTTTTAGCTCCCACCAATAAGTGAGAACATGTGGTATTTCTCTTTCTGTGCCTGACTTGTTTCACTTAATATAATTCTCTCAAGGTCCATCCATGTTGTTGCAAATGGCAGTATTTCATTCGTTTTTATAGCTGAGTAGTATTCCATTGTGTAGATGTACCATATTTTCCGTATCCACTCATCTGATGATGGGCATTTGGGCTGGTTCCAACTCTTGGCTATTGTAAAGAGTGCTGCGATAAACATTGGGGAACAGGTATACCTTCGACTTGATGATTTCCATTCCTCTGGGTATATTCCCAACAGTGGGATAGCTGGGTCATATGGTAGCTCTATCTGCAATTGTTTGAGGAACCTCCATACCATTTTCCATAGAGGCTGCACCATTGCAGTCCCACCAACAATGTATGAGAGTTCCTTTTTCTCGGCAGCCTCGCCAGCATTTATCGTTCATAGTCTTTTGGATTTTAGCCATCCTAACTGTGGTTAGATGGTATCTCAATGTGGTTTTGATTTGCATTTCCCAGATGCTGAGTGATGTTGAGCATTTTTTCATATGTCTGTTGGCCATTTGGATATCTTCCTTAGAGAAATGCCTATTTAGCTCTTTTGCCCATTTTTTAATTGGGTTGCTTGTTTTCTTCTTGTAAAGTTGTTTGAGTTCCTTATATATTCTGGATATTAATCCTTTGTCAGATGTATATTTTGCAAATATTTTCTCCCACTCTGTTGGTTGTCTTTTAACTCTTTTAATTGTTTCTTTTGCTGTGCAGAAGCTTTTTAGTTTGATATAATCCCATTTGTTTATTTTTCCTTTGGTTGCGGGATAATCCATTTTTTAAATTACTGAAAATAACAAAATTACCTTACTTAAAGAGATCAAAAGATGGGATAGATGAACTTGATTTTATAAAGAAATTCCAAAATTGATATCATTTTAGTATGTAGTGATTAATAATGAGGGGTTGTTTTGGGCTCTCACCTTTTTTTCAGTTAAGAATACATTTAGATATTTCAGAAGTTTCCTAAGATGAAGAGATAGTGAAGGCTTTAGTTCAATAAAGTATTTGTTTTTGTATTGTTAATAGCTTTTCTTTTCAGAATGACAAAATTAAAATCTTTTTAGCTCGTCTCCAAATTGTATTTGTTATTATTCTTTACTTTTAGTTTATGAAGGCCTGATAGTCTATTGGTATTAGATATATGACAATACTAGTTATTAAAATATTGAAATACTTTTGAACTGGTTGGTAGATACAGCCAAGAGCCCTCCAAGTGCAGCTCTTACCTACTCATAATCCAGCAATTAAAGGGTTAGTGCCTGGCACAGCAGTGTACCTCTAAAACCTTCTTCTAGGACTAAGGCATCTGTACTTATTGCTTTGTTCCCTTACCACCTACCCAACTGTTCTCCTTTTCTGTACCACTGTTGACTTCCTCATTCCCCCTAACCAGCCTCAAGGGTGGTCTAGGGTGAGAATGAGGGAATACTTTGGCTTATCAGCTTAATTGACCACTTTTCTGGTGGGGAGTTGCCTGTCCTGGTTGTTAAATATTTTAAATATTATCCCTGAAATGTAATTAATACTACTAGAGTTTAAAGATTTATTAGCGAAGATCAGATACCTATCCAATAAAGATAAGATAAAAGCAAGGGTTAGTCATGTGGTTTTGGTTATTAATATTCATTTTATTTTATGAAATAGTGAAGTGGAGCATATTCATGTTTAGAGGCTGACACTGTCGAGCAGTTTTAAAAATATCTGTCATTGACAAATGGCAAAGAAGTTGCAGAAGAAAAATTTCAATGGCTCTACAAAACAGCTTTTCTTTTTAAGATTATGTAGTTCCTTTTATTCTCCCATTTGCATTATACCAAAATCTGAGACTAATTTTGTTAGCATAAAATAGATTTTTAACTGCTGAAAATGATCAACCAACAATGATTTGAATTTTATTACAAATTATAAATTCAGGTAATAGAATTTTAGGATTTTGAACTTTTTTCTCCAAATTTTTTGGTTTTAAAATTAATCTTAAAATGTATAATGTAGTCCCATTACTGTTAATTTAGGTCTTCTAATTGCCAGATCCTAATTCTGAGATATTATTAATATGGACTTTTGATGTGTTTTGTTTACTATAAAAATAATTTTTCTATAGTAAAATAATTTTATCAGTGATAATAGCAGAGTAGTAAAACAAGTTAATATTGTTTTTGAAATTTCATCATCTTATGTTTTTAACTTTTATAGCATAACTGTTATATATGGTTAAATTTTAAAGACTGCACTAGAATGTAGGGTCTTCATTAATAACTTTGCTAAAGTTAATATGGTAATTTTCAATTCATATTTTACTTCATTACCCTGGAGGGATGAGACTCACTCTTATTAATGTTAGTATTTTTTTTTTTTCTTTATGATATGTGGTGATTCTTGACCAAGGGGCTTGTCAGATTCTTGGGGTGGCTTAGGAGAGGAAATGGGATAAGGTATTTTTTGGTTTGGAAAAAAAAAAAAAAAACATAGGTAATTCCACTATGTCTATTCCATACTCCCATTTAGGAATCATTGCTAGATGGAGGTGCTAAATAGTGTCCTAAATACATCAGTAGATTTTGAAATATAGAAGCTTATTAGAGGGTGACTTGAGGAGAACTTTATATCCTCTTCTTCCTTCCTTTCTTCCTAGTATGGGATTGATGTTTTCTCAGACTTTTATGAAGTATGATACAAATGCAGCTTCAAGCAATACCTCCTTAAAGGAAATGACCATCTCTAAGCCTCTCCTTTTAGACATTTTGATCCACTGTTATACTCTTTTCCCCTGGATTTTGCTTGAAGAGAAATGTTTGAAAAGGCACGAAGTGATTTATTCATGTCACTAGTAGCAATTGTGCTTATCTACTAACTTTGAAATTATAAAGTTATTAGTATTTTTAGTAGTATAAAAAGTTATCACACCTAGCCTCTTCTTCTTAATTTTTTACTTTTTTGTCATAATGGCAGTTTCTTCTTTTTACAATAATGACTTTTTTAATTCTAGAGAATTTATTAATTGAGGTATAAGTTATATTCAATAATTACACAGATTTTTAAGTATGCAGTTAGATAAGCATTGACAAATGCATGTACAGTATCTGTGGAGATTGGTTCCAGGACCATCCCCCTTTCCCCACAGCCTATACCAAACTCTGGGGATTTTCAAGTCCCACAGTCAGCCTGCAGAATCTCCATATATGAAAAGCTGGCCATCCATATATGCCTGTTCCACATCCTGTGCATACTGTATTTTTGACCTGTGTTGTTGAAGGATCAACTACATGTCCATGTAATCCCCATAATCAAGACATAAACTATTTCTGTTGCCTGCAAACATTCCCTCTTGTCTTTTTCTGTCATTCTTCATTCTTTTGCCACTCCAGAGGCAAGAATTATTATGATTTCTATGACCATACCTTATTTGTGTGGGTTCTAAAACTTCAAATAAATGGCATCATATAGTATGCATTCCTTTATGTTTGGCTTCTTTTGTTCAAAGAATGATGACTTTAAAATAGCATGATAGGGCTGGCTGGTTAGCTCAGTTGGTTAGAGCATGGTGTTATAATATCAGGGTCAAGAGTTGGGAATCCCCATACTGGCCAGCTGCCAAAAAATAAATAAGAATAAAGTAGCTGTGATAAATATGGTAAAAGAATTATTTTAAGAATCAAAGAAAAAATGTCACTAATGAATGGATAGGGAATATCCATTATAAAAAACAAATTCTAGACCTAAAAATAAAATAACGAAATTTTTAAAATTCCTGAATGAGGCACAAAAGCAGATTGAATATGGCAAAGAATCTATTTGAAGATAGTAAGACAGAATCTATATGAAGAATATGAAGATAGTAAGTCTTAACAACAGAAGGAAAATGACTGAAGAACAATAAACAGAACTTAGACCTATGGGATAATACGAACCAATCTACCATATATGTAATTAGATTCACAGAAGGGAAAGAGAGAAAAAGGGGGAGAAAAAATATTTGAAGAAATGATGGTGAAATATTTCCCAAACTTGGGATTTGGGAAGATCAGTTAAATTCTTTCTATTTTTCCATTTTGCTTAACTTTGTTATACTAAGATTGCTAAATCCAAATCTGGCCTACTCCATCAGGTATTATTGACTGCCTTCTTTCCTGCAAATGGATACAACTCTACTAGATATACAACTCATCTAGATACACAACTATTGTATATCTAGCAATTTTTGGCTGAAAATAATGTTTTAACAACTCTGGATCCCATTTTATTCTTCTGAGGATTATTTGTTTTTTGTTTTAACAGGAGCTTAAGTTGCTTGATTTCAAATTTCAAACTTTGTCTCCCCTGTGGTATGCAGTTACTGATGCCTTTTCTTACTGCTTCCCGATGCTGCCTTTTTAGACAGGCCCCATTTCTCTTACCTGTGTAATTTGTAATTTGGTGTCTCATCAAGGATTTGGACAGCTATTGGGCTCACCTTCTTTAGGGATTATACTCTAATTTCCTACTGCTCTGCTGACTTTGGAATCTGTACTTTGATACTTCAAGCATCTCTCTACTTACTGCTTTCAGCCACTAGAGCTGTGCATGGTTGGGAAATCCATTCATGAAAAGCATCAAACTCCTAGATTTGGTTTTGTGTAGCTGTGTATCTTTTCAGAGGCGATATTGTTCTGGTCTCTGTCTGTTTTTTCATTTGGTACCCCTGGGTTCTTTCCCAGTCTGGCATTTGGGAAGTTCTCATGTTGCTTTTCACTTTTAATTTTAAGCTTTTTTTTCCCCCAGCTGTGAATTCCAGCTCTAAACTGATTTCTGGCACCTTTCACCAAGGGGGCTATGGTTTTTCCCACCCCGATTTTTACAGCCATAGTTGTGGGTATTGGATCATATCCTTGATCATACCCATTGAAGAAATGCTTAAGATGGTCTATTTCCCTTTTATGCTCGCAAATTTGGTCACTGCTATTGCTATAGAGCAGCTCTCAAAATGTGGTCTGGGGACTCCCAGGATTTTCTGAGATTCTTTCAAGGGATCTACAAGGTTTAAACTGATTTTCATAGTAGCACTATGATGTTATGAGAGTACTACAAAAAAGTTTGTGGAAAGAATTGTGTTATCTTTGAATTCTAATTTTTTCACAAACTTTTTGAAGTACCCTTGTATTTTCTTTTTGTTTTTTAGTTTTTATTCATTTATTTATTTTTTATTGTACATGTGTGTTGTTTCAATACATGTATGCATTGTATAATGACCCATCAAGGTAGTTAGCTTATCCATCACCTAAGCATTTATCATTTCTTTGTGGTGATAACCTTCAAGATCCTCTTTTCTAGCTATTTTGAGATATATGATACAACATTATTAGCCATAGTCACCTAGAACACCAGGTCTTATTCTTCCTATTAACTGCAAGTTTGTACACATTGACCAGCCTCTCGCCATCCCTTTACCCCCTCTCCTTCTCCAGCCTCTGGCAACCACTATTCTATTCTCTATTTCTATAACAACTTTTTGCATTCCACATAGGACTAGATCATGTGATATTTGTCTTTTTGGGCCTGGTTTACTTCACTTAACATAATAGCTTCCAAGTTCATCCATCTTGCTGCAAATGACAGGATTTCCTTCTTTTTTTTATAGCTGAATAGTATTCCATTGTGTTTATATATCACATTTGCTTTACCTGATCACCTGCTGATAGACGTTTAGGTTGATTCCATCTCTTTGTTATTGTGAATAGTGCTGTGATGAACGTGAAGAGTGTGTCTCTTCGACATACTGATTTTATTTCCTTTTGGTATATTCCAGTGGTGGAATTGCTGTATCATAAGGTAGGTCTATTTTTAGTTTTTTGAGGAACCTTCATAATGTTTTCCATAGTGGCTGTACTAATTTACATTCCCACCAGCAGTGTATGAGTGTTCCCCTTTCTTTGTATCCTTACTGTTTATTTTTTGTCTTTTTGGTAATAGCCAGTCTAACTAAGGTGATATGTCATTATGGGTTTGATTTGCATTTTCCTTATGATTAGTGATGTTGGGCATTTTTCATATACTTGTTGGCCATTGGTAGGTCTTCTTTTGAGAAATGTCTATTCTGATCATTTGGGGTTTTTTTCCTGTTGAGTTGTTTGGCTTACTTATATATTCTGGATATTAGCCCCTTGTCAGATGCATAGTTTGCAAATACTTTGTTCATTCTGAAGGTTGTCTTTTCAATCTGTTGATTGTTTCCTTTCCTGTGCAGAAGCACTTTAGTTTGATGTAATCCCATTTGTCTGTTTTTGCTTTTGTTGCCTGTGTTTTTTTGTTGAAGTATTATTCAAAAAAGGGTTGCCTGGTCCAATTTTTTTTTTTTTTTTTTAATTTTATTATGTCGATATACATTGTAGCTGATTATTGCTCCCCATCACCAAAACCTCCCTCCCTTCTCCCTCACCCCCTCCCCCCCAACAATGTCCTTTCTGTTTGCTTATTGTATCAACTTCAAATAATTGTGGTTGTTATATCTTCTTCCACCCCCCCCCCGGTTTGTGTGTGTGTGTGTGTATGTGTGTGTGTGAATTTATATATTAATTTTTAGCTCCCTCCAATAAGTGAGAACATGTGGTATTTCTCTTTCTGTGCCTGACTTGTTTCACTTAATATAATTCTCTCAAGGTCCATCCATGTTGTTGCAAATGGCAGTATTTCATTCGTTTTTATAGCTGAGTAGTATTCCATTGTGTAGATGTACCACATTTTCCGTATCCACTCATCTGATGATGGGCATTTGGGCTGGTTCCAACTCTTGGCTATTGTAAAGAGTGCTGCGATGAACATTGGGGAACAGGTATACCTTCGACTTGATGATTTCCATTCCTCTGGGTATATTCCCAACAGTGGGATAGCTGGGTCGTATGGTAGATCTATTTGCAATTGTTTAAGGAACCTCCATACCATTTTCCATAGAGGCTGCACCATTTTGCAGTCCCACCAACAATGTATGAGAGTTCCTTTTTCTCCGCAGCCTCGCCAGCATTTATCGTTCATAGTCTTTTGGATTTTAGCCATCCTAACTGGGGTTAGATGGTATCTCAATGTGGTTTTGATTTGCATTTCCCGGATGCTGAGTGATGTTGAGCATTTTTTCATATGTCTGTTGGCCATTTGTATATCTTCCTTAGAGAAATGCCTACTTAGCTCTTTTGCCCATTTTTTAATTGGGTTGCTTGTTTTCTTCTTGTAAAGTTGTTTGAGTTCCTTATATATTCTGGATATTAATCCTTTGTCAGATGTATATTTTGCAAATATTTTCTCCCACTCTGTTGGTTGTCTTTTAACTCTTTTAATTGTTTCTTTTGCTGTGAAGAAGCTTTTTAGTTTGATATAATCCCATTTGTTTATTTTTCCTTTGGTTGCCCGTGCTTTTGGGTCGTATTTATGAAGTCTGTGCCCAGTCCTATTTCCTGAAGTTTTTCTCCTATGTTTTCTTTAAGAAGTTTTATTGTCTCAGGGTGTATATTTAAATCCTTAATCCATTTTGAGTTGATTTTAGTATACGGTGAGAGGTATGGATCTAGTTTCATTCTCCTGCATATCGATATCCAGTTATCCCAGCACCATTTGCTGAAGAGGCAGTCCCTTCCCCAGTGAATAGGCTTGGTGCCTTTGTCAAAGATCAGATGGCAGTAAGTGTGTGGGTTGATTTCTGGATTCTCTATTCTATTCCATTGGTCAGTGTGTCTGTTTTTATGCCAGTACCATACTGTTTTGGTTATTATAGCTTTGTAGTATAGCTTAAAGTCAGGTAGTGTTATGCCTCCAGCTTTATTTTTTTTGCTGAGCATTGCTTTGGCTATTCGTGGTCTTTTATTGTTCCATATAAATGTCTGAATAGTTTTTTCCATTTCTGAGAAAAATGTCTTTGGAATTTTGATGGGGATTGCATTGAATTTGTATATCACTTTGGGTAGTATGGACATTTTCACTATGTTGATTCTTCCAATCCAAGAGCATGGGATATCTTTCCATCTTCTTGTATCCTCTCTAATTTCTCTCAGCAGTGGTTTGTAGTTCTCATTATAGAGATTTTTCACCTCCTTGGTTAACTCTATTCCTAAGTATTTTATTTTTTTGGTGGCTATTGTAAATGGGCAGGCTTTCTTGATTTCTCGTTCTGCATGTTCACTATTGGAGAAAAGAAATGCTACTGATTTTTGTGTGTTGATTTTGTATCCTGCTACTGTGCTGAAATCATTTATCAATTCCAACAGTTTTTTTGTAGAGGTTTTAGGCTGTTCGATATATAGGATCATGTCATCTGCAAACAGGGACAGTTTGACTTCATCTTTTCCAATCTGGATGCCCTTTATTTCCTTCTCTTCTCTGATTGCTCTGGCTAGTACTTCCAACACTATGTTGAATAGGAGTGGTGAGAGTGGGCATCCTTGTCTAGTGCCTGTTCTTAAAGGAAAAGCTTTCAGCTTTTCCCCATTCAGGATGATATTGGCAGTGGGTTTGGCATATATGGCTTTAATTATGTTGAGATACTTTCCCTCTATACCTAACTTATAGAGGGTCTTTGTCATGAATGAGTGCTGAACTTTATCAAATGCTTTTTCAGCATCTATAGAGATGATCATATGGTCCTTGTGTTTGAGTTTATTAATATGGTGTATCACATTTATTGATTTGCGTATGTGGAACCAACCTTGCATCCCTGGGATGAATCCCACTTGATCGTGATGAATAATTTTTCGTATGTGTTGCTGTATTCTGTTTGCTAGTATTTTAGTGAGGATTTTTGCATCTATATTCATCAAGGATATCGGCCTGTAGTTTTCTTTTTTGGTTATATATTTACCTGGTTTTGGTATCAGGATGATGTTTGCTTCATAGAATGAGTTTGGGAGATTTGCGTCCGTTTCAATCTTTTGGAATAGTTTGTAAAGAATCGGTGTCAATTCCTCTTTGAATGTTTGGTAAAATTCTGCTGTGAATCCATCTGGTCCTGGGCTTTTCTTTGTTGGGAGCCTTCTGATAACAGCTTCAATCTCCTTTATTGTTATTGGTCTGTTCAAATTTTCTACGTCTTCACGGTTCAGTTTTGGGAGCTTGTGTGTTTCCAGAAATTTATCCATTTCCTCCAGATTTTCAAATTTGTTGGCGTATAGTTGTTTATAGTAGTCTCGAATGATTCCTTGTATTTCAGATGAATCAGTTGTAATATCGCCGTTTTCATTTCTAATTTTTGTTATTTGAGTCTTCTCTCTTCTTTTTTTTGTTAGCCATGCTAATGGTTTGTCAATTTTATTTATCTTTTCAAAAAACCAACTTTTTGATTCGTTGATCTTTTGAATTGTTTTTTGGTTTTCAATTTCATTCAGTTCTGCTCTGATCTTAATGATTTCTTTCCGTCTGCTAACTTTAGGATTGGATTGTTCTTGTTTTTCTAGTTCTTTAAGGTGAAGTGTTAGGTTGTTCACTTACCATCTTTCCATTCTTCTGAAGTGAGCATTTAATGCAATAAATTTTCCCCTCAATACTGCTTTTGCAGTATCCCACAGGTTTTGGTATGATGTATCATTGTTTTCATTAGTTTCAATAAACTTTTTGATTTCCTGCTTGATTTCTTCTTGGACCCATATGTCATTAAGTAGAATGCTGTTTAATTTCCATGTGTTTGTATAGTTTCCAGCGTTTCATTTGTTATTAATTTCCAGTTTTAATCCATTGTGGTCTGAGAAAATACATGGGATAATTCAATTTTTCTGAATTTATTGAGACTTGATTTGTGACCTAATATGTGATCTATCCTGGAGAATGATCCATGTGCTGATGAGAAGAATGAATATTCTGAGGTTGTTGGGTGGAATGTTGTGTAGATATCTGCCAATTCCAATTGGTCTAGAGTCTTGTTTAGATCTTGTGTTTCTCTACTGATTCTTTGCCTAGATGATCTGTCTAATATTGACAGTGGAGTGTTCAGGTCCCCTGCTATTATGGTATTAGTGTCTATTTCCTTCTTTAGGTCTAATAGAGTTTGTTTTATAAATCTGGCTGCTCCAACATTGGGTGCGTACATATTTATGATTGTTATGTCTTCTTGATGGATCAGTCCTTTTATCATTAAGTAGTGTCCCTCATTGTCTCTTTTTATGGTTTTTAGTTTAAAGTCTATTTTGTCAGATATAAGAATAGCCACTCCAGCTCGTTTTTCTTTTCTGTTTGCATGGTAAATCTTTTTCCATCCTTTCACTCTTAGTCTGTGTGAATCTTAATGGGTGAGGTGGGTCTCTTGTAGGCAGCATATAGTTGGGTCCTGCTTTTTGATCCAGTCAGCCAGTCTGTGTCTTTTAATTGGGGAATTTAAGGCTTTAACATTAAGAGTTGTTATTGAAAGGTGTTGATTTATTCCTAGCATTTTATTGGTTGTTTGGTTGTCTTAGGTGTCTTTTGTTCCTTGCTTTCTGATTTACTGTTTGGTTTCTTTGTTTGTTGGTTCCTTAGGTTGTAGATAGTGTTTTTGTTAGCTTGTTTTCTCTTCATGAATGCCATTTTTATTGTACTAGCGGGTTTAGATTTTTCTTGGGTTTTTATGGCAGTGGTAGTTATTTTTCAGGAACCAAACCCAGTACTCCCTTGAGGATTTCTTGTAAGGGTGGTCTTGTGGTAGTGAACTCCCGCAGTTTTTGTTTGTCTGAGAAATATACTATTTGCCCCTCATTTCGGAAGGATAGCCTTGCAGGGTAGAGTATTCTTGGCTGGCAATCTTTGTCTTTTAGTATTTTGAAAATATCATCCCATTCCTTTCTAGCTTTTAGGGTTTGTGATGAAAAGTCTGATGTTAACCTGGTTGGGGCTCCCTTATAGGTGATTTGACGCTTCTCTCTTGCAGCTTTTAAGATTCTCTCTTTGTCTCTGAGTTTTGCCAATTTGACTATGACATGTCTTGGAGAAGGCCTTTTTGGGTTGAATACGTTTGGAGATCGTTGAGCTTCCTGGATCTGAAGATCTGTGATTTTTCCTATACCTGGGAAGTTTTCTGCCACTATTTTGTTGAATATGTTTTCAATGGAATCTCCATTTTCCTCCCCTTCTGGAATACCCATGACTCGGATATTTGAACGCTTGAGGTTGTCTGATATCTCTCTCAGATTTTCTTCCATGTCCTTGATTCTTTTTTCTTTCTTTTTGTCTGCTTGTGTTATTTCAAACAGCCCATCTTCAAGTTCAGAGGTTCTCTCTTCAACTTCGACAAGCCTGCTGGTTAAACTCTCCGTTGTGTTTTTTATTTCACTGAATAACTTCTTCAGTTCAGCAAGTTCTGCTACATTTTTTTTCAGGACATTGATTTCCTTGTATATTTCCTCTTTCAGATCCTGTATACTTTTCCTCATTTCATCATGATGTGTAGCTGAGTTTTCTTGTATCTCATTCAGTTTCCTTAGAATTATCACTCGAAATTCCTTGTCAGTTATTTCAAGGGCTTCTTGTTCTATAGGATCTAGAGTATGAGATTTATAAACTTTTGGTGGTGTACTTTCTTGATTTTTTGTATTTCTGGTGTCTTTTTTTTGGTGTTTATTCATTGTGGCAGGGGGTTTCACAGTCCACCGGTTTGAGACTAATGACTAACTAGGATGTTGCTGTGGTTGCCAATTTGGTATGGCTCCCGCCGTGACTGCTCAGTTGGCCTCTAGTGTCTTTTGTGTGTGGTTGCCTTGGGTCTTGGGCTTCTCTGGGGATCCACCTTTCTGGTCAGCTTGTACTCTGCTGGGCTGGTGGATCACGTACCACAGGGTGTGTGATCTCTGTTGAGCTTTTACTTCCTGTGCAGGACTTCTTCCCGTTCCGAGTGCTCTGGCCCAGGCTGTTGGATCGTGCAGTGGCGACCCCACCGGGTGTGTGGTTTCTGTCGAGTCTCCGCCTCCCTGGCCGCACGTCTCCCCCCTCTGTGCACACTGTGCTGGGCTGGGGTGTGTCTTCTGCACCCCTCATCTATCAGCTGGGCCTTCAAGACCCTGCTCAGCACCGCCTCGCCCAGGAAGTCTACCAGGTTTCTGCTAGGCACAGACGACCGGTCTCTCTGGGTTCCTTTGTAGCACTGTGTAGATCTTTCTCGGGTCTTGTTCACCTTTGTATCCCCCTGGTATAAACCGAGTCTAGTGCCCGCCTGCAGCCTGCTCTCCGGCAGGTTCAAGCGGACCTGGGAACTCTCCTGCCACACTATTCCCATCCAGAAATTCGTTAGGCTTTTTTCCAAACTGGTGGTCGCAGAGATGTTATCTGCCTCCCAGTAACAGGAAGTTTACCGGGCCGGAGTCCAGGGTGTGGTGGAGTGACAGTCGGCCCGCCCGTACTTCCTAGCCCTCCCAACACTGGTCGGGACGCCCCACACCCCCAGCCCCGCCAGAGAACCGCGGAGGGAGTGGGAGAGGAGGCCAGCCCGCAGGGTCCGAAAAGCCCCGCGCCAGGCCAAGCAAATGGGCTCAGTGATGGCCGAGCAGGGTGGAGCTGCCCGCACCTGGGAAAATGGAGGCAGCACCGGGGCAGTGAGTGGCCTGGTGGTGCAGGCGGGAGCCGCGTGGGCATCCACCCCCCGAACAGAGCTGTGCCAGGGATCACTCACAGTGCTGTGCCAGGTCGGGCGCTCGCTCTGTCTCTGGTTTGTTGCCTTCCGTGTTCTCGGCACTGCCGCCTCGGGCTGTTCAGTCGCGGCGCCGCTCGGGCGCTCCCAGGAATCTTCTTTAATGCCGGCCTGAAACCTCGAATCCTGAATAGGGCAGCTGGCCGCCTTCAGTGCGGCCCCAGCCTCCGGGATCCTGGCTGCATCCACAGCAGCCCTGGCGCCGTGTTCCCTGTTTCAAGACTCGCTTTTGCAGCTAAGAATCAGTTCTTTTCCTGCTCCACACTTCAAAGCTGTTGCCTGTAAATGAGGCAGCCTCTCCTGCCGGGGGCAAAGTGGCGTTGAGCCCCCACGACCGGCCAGCAGCAGCAGTCCTCCCTTAAGAGATGGCCAGAGGAAGGTCCACAAGTTTCCCGGCTGCCTGAGGCCCAGTGGCCACCTTTTCCACCTCAGCTACTCCGCGCCAGCCGCGGCAGCCGCCGCCATCTTGAAAAACCCCCCTGTTATCTGCCTGGTCCAATTTCATGAAGCATTTCTTCTGTGTTTTTTTTTTTTTTTTGATCATTTCATAGTTTTGGGTCTTAAATTTAAATTTTTAATCAATTTTGAGTTGATTTTTGTGTATGGTGAGAGATAGGGGTCTAGTTTCAATCTTATGATGTTATTTTCTTTCACCCTCTTTCTCTCACAAGTATACAGTTTTCCAGATTCTACACAATGTATAGCGATATCATCACTGACAGCTAACGGAATAAGTACTTTGTATTCTTGTATATTGTAAAAATATCTCTGTTTCAATTTCTAATATAAGAAATATTGATAGATGTAACTCGCAAAAACAAAAGTTCTTTGGGACCTCAGTAATTTTATGAAGTACCAAAGAGTCCAAAAGCCAAAACGTTTTGAGAACCACTACGATAGGGGAAAGCTCCATATATATGGCGTTGAATTCTCTCCATAGTCTGCATCCAGCCTGGTTTTCAACCTTATCTCCCTACTGTTTCTCAATATAAACTATAGCCAGAAAATTTTGCTTTTTCTACAACAACTTTTTTTTCAAATGAATATTGCTATTTAGTAAGTTTTCTCATGCATTTTCTCTTTTTCATAATATCTTCCTTTATCCATTAACATTCGTTCAGATTTTACCCATTCTCTATAACTCATTTCAAACTCCATGAGTACTTCATTTCTTCTTGCCTGAGTCCTATAGCACTAGTCATTTATATTCACAAAATTATACCTTGTACACAAAGTCTGTGCTTTCGGACTTGATGTAGTCTTTGAAATCTAGATCACTATCAAGTAAAATTTTGATTGCTGCTGTCCTGTATCCAACTATATTATTGACACTAATGAAAGAATTTTTATGGAAAGACAAGGGAGGTAACATTTGAGTTCAAAGTATGAGTCAATAACTGCCAAATCATGTGTTCATCCTCCCTCAGTCTTCACAAGAACCTTGTTGGGTAGTGTCTCCATTTTGTAGATGCAGAGAGTAAATCTCACAAAAATCTACCTAGATTTATATATTATATTTTTTAAAGGTTTATGAACATCTGTTTTTCCCCATTTCCCCATTTCTGTAGTTTGCTAGATATGCTCTTTTGTCAATATTTGTTGACTGTAAGGACAGGGACCTTGTGCTTGGCCTCAATAATTGTTTATAAAGTGAACCTCCTATCTTGTGCTTGTTCTTTATTCTCCTCCAATTTGACCCTAATACCAGTGATGATAATTTTTGTACACCTGAAGTTGTATAGTTGCTAACCTCTTCATCCTGTCCTTCGACCCATTTTCTCAGTTTCTCACAGATTAATAGACTACTCGTATCACTGCCTTTGAGATTGGTCTATAGAGAAAGTAAAGCAGAGCATAATACAAAGCTTATATGGACCACGTGCATATCCAACTTTTGTTTTTGGAGTTTGAATTTCTTGCTTTCCCTACTTTTTTCAATTTTGCCATTTGTAATATATTTTTAATTATTCCTACTGTATATTTTTTGGTAAGTAAGTTTCCCAATTATTAGCATTGGTTAAATTAATCTTAAATTTCCCCTGTCATTTTTCTGTAACTTTCTCAGTACTGCTAGTTTATCTTAGGCAAATTAATCTAATTTGCAAATTCTCTGTCATGCTGTTCTGATCATATTATTCTCTTGCTCATAAACTTTCATTGGTTCTTTACTGCTTAGTGAATTAAGTCTAACCACTTAGCTTGTTAAGAATGTTGTATAAATTAAGTATAATATGAGATGTGATCTATTTTGTGGTTCACTAGGGACTGTCAGGTCTGGCAGCAGTTAGGCTTTTATTGAAGCTTGAATGTAAAATTCCTTTTTACAAGACAGAATGCCAAGATTTATTATTGGGAGGAACAGTCAATGTAGACAACAAATACCTTTTTGGTGTTTAGCTAAAAAGCAATTTTGTACAACTTTGAAAAACTCAGTAAATTTGCCATCAGTTAAAACACCTATTTTTCCAATCTTATTTTCCACTATTCTCCATTTACTGTTGGTTTCAGACTTCTCCTCCTAAATGTACCTTTTATGAAGAGTTACTATTTTACAATGTTCACCGTGCTTTTCATTGGTTCCATTAAACACTGTTCCTTTGAACCTCAGTGAAAACACTGGTCAGAAATTTTAGAAAATATTTCTTCTGTCCTGGCAGTAACTGTGTCAAAGCAATATGTGATGGTTAATTTTAGGTGTCAACTTGACTAGACCAAGGAATACCTAGAAACCTGGTAAAGCATTATTTTGGGATGTGTCCAGAGGAGACTAGCATGTGAGTCTCAGTGGACTAGGTGAAAAAAATACACCCTCAGTGTGGGCGGGAACCATCTAATCTACTGAGTGCCTTGAGAGAACAAAAACAGAGGAAAAAGCGAACATCTCTCTCGCTATCTGCTGGAGCTGGGATACACTCTTCTCTCCTGTCCATGGATGTCCGAACTCGAGACTCTTCAGTCTTTGGGTTCCAGGATTTATACCAGCGGCACTCTCAGACTCTCAGGCCTTTGGTCTCGGACTGGGAATTGCATCATTGGCTCCTCTGGTTCAAAGGCTTTTGGACTTGGACTGAGCCACTCTATTGGCATCCTAGCGTCTCCAGCTTGCAGACATAACCCACCTCAACTCCCAAAGCTGCACAGATAAACCCCTCCCACTATAAGGATGAGCAAGTAAAACAGAAGGGGGACAATTCAAAACTCAGAGTAAATGCCTCGTCAGGGTTCTCCAGAGAGACAGAACCAATAGGCTATGTATATAGATATATGAGGGGGAATTGCCTCATGCAATTGTGCTGGCTGAGAAGTCCCACGATAGGCTGTCTCAGGTTTTGTTTTTGTTTCTATTTTGGTTGGGGATAGAGGGAGATTCTGTTCCAATCTCTTAGGCAAAGGGAAGCCTGAATTTCTTTTGTATTACTCTGCTAGATCAGACCTACAGCAATCTTGGTTGGGAGGGTTTGTGTGGTGTGTATATGCGTGAGCTCAGGTTATACTCAGTCTTAATGTCACACTGTCCTGATTTACTAGTCTTTCAAGGGGATTTTTTTCCTATAGTATATACTCTGCTAATTATTTCACTGAGAATATGTGTACACTTAGGAGTAAAGTATGGGAATATAGGGGAGCTGAGTTGGGGTTAGACTTTACATGGTCAAGTTGTAGTTTTATCTGGATATCTGTGCATTAACTATTGCTACCTTTCTGCATAAAATCTGAGAATGTCTGTATTTCACCTCCATTCCTAAAGTATAGTTTTGCTGGATATAGACTTGTGGGTTGTCATTTCTTTCAGCCCTTGAAAAATGCACCATTTTTTTCTGGCTTCCATGGTTCATGAAGAGAAACCATTCTGTTCATATTGTTGTTCCTTTATAAGTAATATGTTGTTTCTCTTGGGTTTCTTTCAAGGTTCTTTTTTTTGTCTTTAGAATTTTGATTACAATATGCCTAGTTGTAGATTTCTTTGAGTTTATCCTGTTGGTGTTTACTTAGCTTTTCAAATCTGTAGGTTTATGTCCTTTTCAAATTTGGAAAGTTTTCATCCTTTATTTCCTCAATCCGTCACACTTTCTTCTTTCCATCTTGGACTCCTTTGACAGGAATGTTAGAATTTTCATTTGGTTTTTTCTGTTTGGTTTTTTTTTTATATCTTCTGTTTCTTTGCTGAGACATTTTTTCTTTCAGTTGTTTCAAGTGTGTTTGAAACTTCTCCTTGAAGGATTTTTATGATAATTACTTTAAAATTCTTGTCAAATAATTCCAACATTGTTGTCATCTCAGTGTTAGCATCTGCTGCGTGTCTCTTCTAATTGGAGTTGGGATTTTCCTGTTTGGTTGTTAAGCATGTTATTTTCAATTGTATCCTCGACCTTTTAGGATGGGTAATACATTATCAGATTCTGGTTCTTTCTTAAGTCTTGTTACTTGTTACTACTTGGGTGAGATGGTAGTCAGGACTCTGTTTACACGTGGTCCCACCACTTTGGTGCTAGTGCCACCACACAGTGAGTTGGGGAAAGAGCACTTTTTTCCTCTGTGGTGTTTGGCTGGTGTTGTCATATAGGTTCTGTTCATTAGGGCTGCCCCTCTCAGTTGTTTGTATAGAGAGAACAGTCTGATCTTGTTTTTGTTTGTTTGCTTTCTTGGTTATTTGGGTTTTTTTTTTTTTTATAACTTTTGTTTTTGGAGTGAATTCTGCATCCATTTTCTTTCTGAGTTGTGATCTTCTTCACCAGTGTGGGATATATAGGTGGGAAGGAAACCCCAGCAACTCACTGCTAGGTCTTTCTTTGAGTCCTGAGTTCCTTATAAAGTCCTACTTCTTTTTTCCACTTTCCAGAGTCTTCTGATGTCTGTTTCATGCATTTTGTCTAGGGTTTTTATATGTAATAAGCAACAGTAAGATGAAATGTGTCTACTCCATCTTGTCCAGACATAGAGACTTAAAATTGTAAGACAGTCAGATTTATCAACTGCCTTTATAGTTTGTGCTTTTCTGTTTGTTTGTTATATTTTCTTGGCAATTCTAGTTTGTCCCAAGTTTATGAACTCCTTCTCTGGTATATTTCTTCTAATCAATTTAAAGTTTTGTTTTTACATATGAGCGTTGAAATTCTTGGAATTTTTGTTATTTTGGTGAGAAGCAGGTTCTAATTTTATTTCTCTACCTAAGGAAAGCCAACTGTTTCATCATCATTATCTTTCTACCCTTTCCTAGTGGATTGTAATTCTATCTTTGACATATTCTAAATTCTACTGTTGTCTTGTAGCAATTAATTGAGGGGTCTTGTTGTTGTTGTTGTTACATCTATTTATGTCTGGCCCTGCCTAAGGACTACACTGTTTTTATTACTGTCGTTTTAGAAGAAGTCTTGAATGTAAAGCAAATTCCACCTCATTTTATTCTCAACCTTTAGTTGAGCATTTAATTTTGAAATAAGACTCTTCTTACATCAGAAGATCTGTTGGGATTTTCATTAGAATTGCATGGAGTTCCTGGAATACTTTGAGGAGAATTGATATCTTTATTATATCATCTTTCCGTCCATAAGCATTGCATATTTTCCACCTTTTACATCTTTTTTTATGCCCTTCAAAAATGTGTTATAATATTTATCATGGGTCTCATATGTTCTTTTTTAAAAAATATTTATTTCTGGGTATATTGTATTATTTGTTGCTATTATTTTAAATTTTTGTTATATTATGTAATGTCTATTGTTTGAATATAAAAACACTATCGATTTTTATATGTTCATAGTATATCCAACAACCCTGCTTAAGTGTGCTTATCTATAAATTCTTTTTGGTTTTCTATGTAGGCAGTGATATAATCTGCAAATCACAGTGGTTTGGCTCCAATATCTTTGAGAGAAGCTCAGCCTTAGACTCTGATGTTGTTGTCTTTGGATTCCCTATCTTAGTGTGTATATGTGTGTGTGTAATGTTGTTTTGAATATTTCTTCTTGTATTTTTATATTTTTGAACTGGGAGAGTGGAGTTTATTTCAGTTCAATCTGCCTTATTGAATGAAAGGTACAGGTTAATTATTCTAATGCTAATGGACAACAGACTAAATGATCACAGAATAGTGATAAAGATATATATCAGAGATTGCTAATAAAGTTGGTTATTTTGTTTTGGAAGTCAAACTTCCAATCTTTTACAAAATTGCTTTATTAAATTAAAAGTTGAAAACAAAAACATTTATTATCTCTGAAGAGGAAAAAAATTATAAATAGAAATGTAAAAGCAGTATAAAGGTCAAGTACAAAAGCATTCAGTCTATATTTTTTATTTGTGAAAAAAAAGTTTTGCTATTATTTGGAAATATCATTTGTTATAACAAAAATTTGGCTAATTAAAAGTAAACATTCACTCAAAGCAAGTTTTAAATCACTAATGGTTTTTGATTAATACCAGTTCCAGACCTAAGGGAAAAATCCTTAAGAAAGTATTTTTGTGTCATACTCCAAGAAAAAGAATCTGTACATATATGAATTTTAAAATCTCCTAAGATATCTATAACCCCAGAATATTTTATTTTAGATATTTTTCCATGTAGATGCATAACTCAAAATAGTTTTCGACCTTTTTACTAAAAGGCTTCTTTGTTACTTTAATAGAATTTTGAAGTTGTTCTCTTCATAGTAAATTTGAATTCTATGTTGTGAAACATACAATGTCAAGTTTCTTGACACTTCTGTGGTTTTGTCACACTTTTCAAATATTATGTTTTGCCTTTATAGACTTCTCAATATAGACTTACTTTTAGAAATTTTCCATGTCTAAGACACCCATATGTGTTGTATTTATAGTAAAAATAAATTTAACCCTTCTAACTGAATTAACCAGATCAATTTATAAAATCATCACTAGACCCAGTGTTGGTATGTAGAAAATGCAAAATGTTTTACAAAAGAATCCTAGAAGAGTTAGAACAAGGCTGTTGTTTTAAGGGGCATATTTGAGGTGCACGAAGAGCCATCATTAAGTAGCTGTTTGTTGAATTATGAACTTGTATCTGTAAAAGTGTCACAGCCCTGTGTGTTTTTGGAGGCTAATTCATCGTGGCTCTTTAACAGTTTGGAAGGGATCATTCTATTGGTTTGTCCTAGCTGATTTAAAATGGGCGTGATTGGTCTGTGGAGAGGATGGAAGAGAATGGCCCTGTATGGATTACCTCTGGGAGAGGTACCAGGAAGGTGTTCTGTGCTTGGGGAGAGACACTAAAGGTGGGACCACCCTGAAGTTTTATATGTGCCAAAGTTAAATTTCACTGCACACTTGGTGTTTAGTAGTTAGTTAAAGGATTTATGATAAAGCTAAAACTGAAAGCTTATTTGATTTTATGATTTGGAAAGGTCCTTGTTTTGTTTATATTCTTGCTTAAAAAGCGAAAATGAAAATGACAGAAACAATTTGAAATTTAAACTTCTATTATACTCTAGAACAGGTTGTCCCAGTTGTGTGTGTGAGGCAGAACAATAGTTTGGGGAGCTGCTGAGTGAATGACAGGGTCAGGTAGTCTGATCTCTGAGAGAGACTCATAATCCATATTAATGTAATAAAGACTAAGATGCTTTGGGGAAAGTTAATTTATTTAACTGTTTAACTTAGCATTTTAAAAACTTGTTTGAACACAGATCTGGTTTTTCATAGAACGATTATTAATAGAACTTGCTTTGAAAAATACTGTTCCAGAACATTTTCATTGAATTAGTGAAGCCATGTTCCAGTGGGGAAGAGTTAATCCAACTTTTGATAGTTTTAAGAAATCAAGACCAGATAAATGTTGTATGCTGCAGTGGCCTTTATTTCAAAGTATTTGGTTCTGACCAAATCAGGCTATGTAAAAGTAAATTTGTTTTAAGTCAAACTTTCTTGTCAACATTTACAATATCTTGAAATATTTTATAAGTAATTATACTTTTTAGCTTTGTGGCACTGACATTCAGAAAATTCAAGAAATTCAAGAAAATTATATCCATTATTGTTAGTAGCCTGCAAAGTGTCTGTTTTCTTAAAAGAAATTGCTCAAATACATTAGATATATAAAAAGAGTATGAATTTTCAGCATAATTACTGAGTAATTGGATATTAGGAATTTAATTATGGTCTAAAATCGGTGATGAAATCTTTAGGTCTTCCCTAGAATACGAAGAAATTACAGTGTCAAACAGTAAACAAATTAGTAGTTAATTCAAATATTTTGAAATTAATAGAGCAAAGTGTTTTTCTGTTTGATATGTTACAATAGGCCTAAAGATTATGTTTTTCTATGCAGTGTTGCATTGTGCCAAAATAAAATATCAAAAACAGTTGTCTGTTTTAATATAATATCGTCTATATTGGAGGTCACATTTCTCTTTCAGAAATTTCAAGACATTCTTTGCTTACAGCCATTACTATAATTTCTCCTGTATATAGAAGTAATTTTTTTTATTTGTCCATTTTCCGTGTCTTTTTACTGATGACATTTAACACAACCTTTTTGTATATCATATCACTTTAATTTTCATGGTGATATCGTAGGACAGCTAATCACGTTTTTTATTGTCAGAATTTGTAGGGGGATTTTTTGGGGGGTTGCTCTTCAATATTTTAGCAATAAAATACTTGCCAGTGATCTTGGTCAAATTTTTTCAAATTTAAGGCACACACTTGGCTCTTCGTATTCATGTGTTCCACATCTGTGGATTCAACTAACCACAAATCAAAAATACTTTTTTAAAAAATTGCATCTGTACTGAACATGTACAGACTTGTTTTCCTTGTCATTTTTCCTTAAACAGTACAGTATAACAACTATTTACATGGCATTTACATTGTATTAAGTTGAGTATGAAAAGATGGCTGAAGTTATAAAGAAAACTGAATTAGAAGAGCAAACTAGTTCAAAAGGACTCCAAAAATATTCCTGGAATAAGTTAGAAATACAATGCCACTTAGTTTAGGTTTCATTTATAGTTCCTAACATGTCTGGTGAAACATGATAAATGCTGTGGATTTAAAGGTTAGAATTTTCTGAGTCTCATTGGTTTTGCCCTCTTTGTTCCATAAAGGATTTAATTTCTTTTATTTACATGGACTTATTTTAAAAAACAAATACAAACCAGCAAGATAATGTAAACTAAGGTGAGGTAAGAAAGGGGAAGGAAAATATGAGCTGGATTAAAAAAGAAGCCAAGAACAATAATGATGCAATAATGCATATAATAAAGTCAAGGAAAACCTGAACGGATTTATAAATTAGTGACTATTTGCTCAGGAAAAGCACAACTATTCTTGAGCGTAAGAGACAGAAACATTTCCCAAGGGCTCCACTCATAAGTGAGAGCTAAAAGAGAAAGAAGGAAGGAAAGAAAGACCACAGTAGTGTGTTGGACTTGCCGACAGAGAGAACATATCCAGGGATACAAAATGGAGTGAGGAAAGGGGATAGGGAGGGAGGTTGGGGACAATTGGGGGATGGGTAATTGGGTGGGGTACACGGGGTTTAATCACAGTTTCTGGTAATGGACATGCTGCCAGTGTGGATCTGACCATCACATCTTAGGCACGAGTGGTGACAATTTGCTTTGTACTCCATGAATATTCATAACCAATAAATTTTTTTTAAATGCTATGTTAAAAAAAATTAAGTTCCAAAAATCTTTTAAAAAATAAAAAGAACAATTAGTAATGCAATGAACCAAATCCTAAAAAAAGAAAAAAAAATGTTTCCAGTAGATGCAATGGTAGATTTTATGGACCTTTTAAAAAAAAGTACCTCTGGCTGGCATTTAGGATTCGATGGACCTCTATAAAGTGGAAAAGATAATCTGTTTCCTTCTCTTTTAGGGAGTTAGAAATGTGCTGTATTTCCCTATGGTCAAGTGTTTAGTATTGATGACTTCAGTATATTTGCTGGGGTTCTCATTGTTAAATTGTAGCCTTTGAATAGTAGTGTGGGACCATAAAAATGATTAGGCAAGCTGAAACCCTGCAACTTGATGTTAGCAATGGATGTGGAAATGTACACTGTGAGTTCTTGTGCAGCTCCCATAATCAAACATATTAATGTTTTTACAGCAAAACTTTTTGATATTTATATCAAGTGTAAAAATAATTTTTTAGAGGTTTTTTTCTTTTCTTTTCTTTTTTTTTTGAATTGGTTATGCAGTTATGGACTGCATGAGAAGGTATCTGTGGAAAAATGCATTCACATTAACACACTGGGAAACTGGAAACACAGTACTGCCTCTGGTTTCTTTTGGAAGGGGTTTTGGGTCTCTTTTCCTATTTGTGACCCAATTCGTCAGAAATTGAGAATGCTGCGTAAGGGACTCCTGTAGGATAAGGTTTAGGTCTGAAATATGAAATATTATAATTGTGTTGTTTCCTGAGTCTTGAAGCAAATTTACGATAGACATTTAACTTATTTTGGGGGCTGGCCAGTTAACTTACTTGGTTAGAGCACAGTGTTATAACACCAAGGTCAAGGGTTCAGATCTCTATACTAGCCAGCTACCAATAATAAAAAAAAATAATAATAATAACTTTTATTTTTGTATAACTAACATTATTACTAAACTATGTATTCATGTAACATATGTAACATTTCCATATTTTACATACGTAATACAATGTAAAATGGCTTCATTTTACCATTAAAGTTGACTTGCAATTTGAAAAACATTTCGTTTTATTATAATTTTTTAAATTTTGCTTTATTTTCATTTTATATAGTGGGGGCCCGCAATCTTTCTTATTTACATAAATGAGTGATTGAGTCTAACCACCTTGAAGCACATTTTAATGTGGTAAACCTGGATTTATGTCAGAGGCAAGCTAGAGAGAATGGCCTAAGGGCAGTGTTCACAGATATGTTTGGATTATGGACTGGTGAAAATCTGATGAAAGTAATGGGCCCTCCCTCCTGGAATTTGGAGTGAGGGAGCAAATAAGCATAAATATGTAAAATTCTCCACAATCATTCCTTTCGGGTGAAGAAACCCTGCCCCAAGGTGACCACTCAGAGGGTAATTTGATTTGGGAATTAAAATTCTGGTTTGCCTTTGATAGATCATCCATTGGAACTTCTACACACTTGAGTGGCCATCAGTTTTAGAAGGACCCTATAAAACTGTGTCATGCTGGCATCCCCTTGATTGCTTGTATGTGTTGAGGATCAAATGTTACAGTGGTGAAGCATATATTGTTAAGTATTCAGTAATACCATTGTATTGTTAGCTATGATACAAAAGCAGTTGAAAATGTTTCATAAACTGTATTCTTTGAAATGTGTGCAGTTTAGAGATGTAGGTCTGGCTAGTGAGATTTGTGTTTTATAAAAGAATGGTTCTTGAAGACTCTGGGGTAAGTACATTTCACGAGTCTTATGATAGAGCTTGTATTTTTTGCAGATATTGGTGCATAGCCAGAAATTCCACGATAGTTCCAGGGAAACTATATCTTACCAGATATAATTTATTCTTTAAACAATCAATTTCTCTAAAAATTGAACTACATTGATAGAGCAAGGACTTCATAATTCAGACATTTCCTCAGGTTTCTTCTCCGAAGGCATCCACAGAAACATTAGGGCGTTCTCCATACTCATTAGTATATTTGACATTTTCTGAAATTGTGAATTTATTCTCATCACATACCTCTGAAATTTACTGTTTAGTTATATATTGTAAATACCTCTTATATTTTAAGAAAATATTAAGCAATTTAAAACATCGTATACAAGATACAGTGCTTTGCGATGTGCTTTCAACTGTGTCTAAGGCAGGCCCAGACCTTAAAACTAAAAGTCTCAAAAAATAACATCTGTGCTCTCCAGTCATTTGTATTTGCCTTAAAAATGTTTTGTCTGAATAGTGCCTTGTTCCATAAGCTATAGAAGACTAAAATATTTCAAAAACACTATAATGTTTTACTGTTGTTATTTGATACAGTATATAAAAAGTGCTTTGAAGATAATACTTGGCACATACTTGGCCTTCAACAAATGTTAATTCCTTTCTGCTTCCTCACTGCATTCTTTATTCTGCTTCTAATCTACTATACTTCATAAAAATAGCCCAAGTATACACTTGATGATTGTGCTACGTTACGTTGACTGTTAAAATTATGCCTGGCTGTTACAACTCAAAGAGAACAGAAAATTAGATTTTTACAATATTTACAAATTTTTCCTATTGGAAAAATCAAAGAGTGTGCATGATTGGATAGAAATGTATACCACAAAATAGAAAGTATATAATAGGAAATAGAAACTCTTAAGTTTTGAAAAATGAACATGGCTGCAGAATAAAACATTGAAGATTGGCAAGTGACCCTGTAGGACCCCAACATTTTAACACATTCAAATTCAAACTGGGATAGAATTTTCATCAATTTTTCATTTCATAATTTATCATTTTAAAGTTAATTTTGATGTTATCCTTTTCCCTACTTACCTGTAGGCATTGTAGAACTAGAGCTGGGGTCTGGAACTCACAGACCCCTCAAGCCCATTCACAAACCCTTCACATTTAGGTCTGTGAACTAGGTAGCCAGCAAAAAGGTCCCTGGATCCTTGGCTGAAGTAGGAATAGTCTTTATTCAGCACACACACATCGAAGAGTTAAATAGCCCAAAGGAGAAACTCAGAAACTCAACTGCTACCAGCAAAGTCCAAAGAAAAGCTGAGCAGCTGCCAGCAGAGTAAACATGCTCTATTTTTAGATGCGAGCTCTGCCCACCAGCTCTGCTTCACAAACTCAGAACACACAGTAGCAACAAAACTAAAAGATATATTGCTGCACATGCGCACTAACTCCAGCCACATATAACTTGTTTACAAGAAGTGTGCTGCTCGACCCCCAACCAGAGCTGAGCCGAGGGAGCCTGACTAAATTATCCTGTTTTCTCCACAGTATTCATAGCAGATTAGAAACCAGCTTTGTCACCTCTTTCCCCCTGGGTGATGGAGACACAAAGGATTACTCAAAGCCCATTTCTTCTGAGCAGTGAGAAGCCCCAAAGGGGTTAATTTTCCAGGAACCCTCAAGAGAGAGATATTCCTCCTTAAAAAAATAACAATGGACTGGGATCTTCTCCCAGTATTTATTTTCCAGGGCAGAAAGTTACAGAAAAGGAACATAGGTGGTTACAAAAAGAACAGTAAGATAATTGTCATGGCAATACTCATTAATTTGTAAAAAGTTAAGTCAATCCACCAAGAAAAGCTTGTTCTTAGCAAGCACTTTCTTTTCCTACAGCAATTTCCTCAGTATATTTACATAACAACCAAGTAACTTTCTCAACATATCAATCAGTAAGTTAACCTGCACCAAGGACATTTGCCCTTTGAGCCAGCAATTTTGCTGTGTTACAATTCTTTATCTACAACAGAGACTTTAGCCTGGGGAAAGTTTCCTGTCTTTTGCAAGCTTTACATTTCTGTGTATAATTTTAAAAAGTTAGTCCATACCTGAAATTACAGGGTCTTGGAAGCTAGACCCTGTGAAATACATTTGCTTTATAAATTCTTATAAATTCTTTATAAATTCAAGTCTTTTTATATTACATATTTAGACATTGAAATTGCTGTGTCATTATGTTGATTTTTTATTTTGCTCTGGAAAATATAGCTTAGTTTTGCAGTATACTTATAGTAATCAGTAATCTCCCTCCTCCCCTACCTTCCTCTCCCTCCCATTGCTCTATTTGGTATGAAGAGATGAAAAGAAATGTAAACTACTTGATAAAATATGGAATAAAAACTAGAGGGAAGTAAAAAATGATGCACAGTGTAGATTTTAGCAACACGGAAAAATTTGTTGCAACTTCTAGATTTTGTGAAGGTCTGAATTTCTGCCCATGTATAGCTAAGGATATCCAGAAAATTATCTAGATGATGAAAATAGTGTGTACCTCTTTTATAAATCAGTTAAAGATGCTAATTATTTGAAATTATTGTTCAGTAAGCAACTTAAGCTAGATGCAGTTTTTAACCGGATGAAAAACCCAGAGTCTTAATGACAAAATCTCTAAGTATTCTGAGGTATTGATTTAGTTTAGAAATTAATGTGGTATTTAAATTTGTTTTGATGTCACTCCTTATGTCACTAGTTGTGGCCATTTGTCTGGCTTTAGGATTTGTTTTTAATAGTGTATAGGTGGTGATTCTTTACTGTTTAGTGTTTTCAGTGACTGCACAAACATAATTAGCATTTTTTTGGTGGCAATAGTGATTTTCAGTCCTTTAGCAATCTAAACATTTTGCTTTCTCCAGTTTTTTTATTTGCATTTCCAATTTTATGTAAAGAACTAATAACCAAAATGAAGTTTTTAAGCTTCATTGTATTGAGAGATATCTAAAAATTGAGAATACAACTTGAAATGTAAAAGATTTGATTTCTAAGAAGATTGGTCAGTTTAAAAAGGAATCCTTTAAAACTATTCCAAAAAAGTTGAAACAGAGGCCGTTCTCCCAAACTTATTCTATGAGGCCAGCATCACCCTGATACCAGAATGAGACAAAGATACAACAAAAAAAGAAAGCTACAGTCCAATATTCTTTTTTTTTTTTTTTTTTTAAAGATGACCGGTAAGGGGATCTTAACCCTTGACTTGGTGTTGTCAGCACCACGCTCAGCCAGTGAGCGAACCGGCCATCCGTATATGGGATCCGAACCCAGGGCCTTGGTGTTATCAGCACCGCACTCTCCCGAGTGAGCCACGGGCCGGCCCAACAGTCCAATATTCTTGACAAACATAGATGCAAAAATCCTCAACAAAATATCAGTAAACAGAATACAACAGCACATGAAAATGTTGTATACCATGAGCCAGTGGGATTCATCCCAGGGATGCAAGTCTGGTTCAACGTATGCAAATCAATAAATGTGGTACACAGCATCAGCAAAATCAAGGACAAAAACCATATGATTATCTCAACAGAAGTAGAAAAAGCATTTGATAAAATTCAGCATCCATGATAAAAACTATCAACAAATTAGGTACAGAAGAAAAGTATCTCAGCACAATAAATCCATACATGACAAACCCACTACCAACATCATCCTTAAGAACAGGAACAAGACAAGGACTCACCACTCCTATTTAACGTAGTATTAGAAGTACTAGCCAGAGCAGTCAGGCAAGAGAAAGAAGTAAAGGGCATCCAGAGTGGAAAAGACGAAGTCAAACTGTTCCTTTTTGCAGATGACATTATCCTATATTTAGAAAAACCTGCAGACTGTACCAAAAACCTCTTAGAGCTGATAAACAAGTTCAGTAAAATTGCAGGATACAAAATCAATATGCAAAAATCAGCTTTTGCTTTTCCTAATAATGAACTAACAGAAAAATCAAGAAAGCAAGCCCATTTACAATAGACACACACACACACACACACACACACACACACACACACACACACACACACACACACACACACACACACACACACACACACACACACACACACAGAAATCAATTTAGCCAAGAAGGTGAAAGATCTCTACAATGAGAACTACTAATCACTGCTGAAAGGAATTAAAGAGGACAGAAAAAGATGGAAAGACATTCCATGCTTTTGGATTGGAAGAATTAACATTGTGAAAATGTCCATACTACCTAAAGTGATGTACAAATTCAATGCAATCCCCATCAAAATATCAATGACATTCTTCACAGAAATAGAAAAAATAGTCCTAACATTCATATAGAACAACAAAAGACCCCACATAGCCAAAGCAATGCTGAGCAAAAAAAATAAAGCAAGAAACGTTATACTACCTGGCTTCAAACTATACTACAAAGCTATAGTAACCATAATAGCATGGTACTGTCATAAAAACAGGCACTTGGACTGGTGGAACTGAATAGAGAACCCAGAAATCAAGCCACATACTTAGGGCCAACTGATCTACAACAAAGGCACCAAGAACATACATTGGCGTAAGTACAACCTCTTCAGCAAATGTATATCCATGTGTAGAAGAATGAAACTAGAGCCATACATCTCACCATATATCAAAATCAACCCCAAGTGGATTAAATACTTAAATATAACACCTGAAACTGTAAAACTCCTAGAAGAAAATATAGGGGAAATACTTTAGGATGTAGGACTGGGCAAAGACTTTATGAATAATACCTCAAAAACACAGGCAACAAAAGGAAAAATAAACAAATGGGACTATATCAAACTAAAAAGCTTCCACACAGCCAAGGAAACAACCAACAGAGTGAAAAGACAACTTACAGAATGGGAGAAAATATTTTCAAACTATACATCTGACAAAGGATTAATATCCAGGATATACAAGGAACTTAGACAACTTAAGTGTGAAAAAACCAAATAATCCAATTAAAAAATGGGCAAAGGAGCTGAATAGACATTTCTCAGAAGACGACATACAAGTATATGAAAAAATGCCCAGCATCGCTAATTACCAGGGAAATGCAAATCAAAATCATATTGAGATATCACCTCACCCTAGTTAGACTGGAGATTATCAAAAAGACAGGGAATATCAGATACTGACAAGGATGCAGAGAAAGGGGAACCCTCCTACACTGTTGGTGGGACTGTAAGTTAGTGCAGCCGCTATGGAAAACAGTATGGAGATTTCTCAAACAACTACAGAGAGAACTACCATGTGATCCAGCAATCCCACTACTGGACATATATCCAAAGGAATATAAATCATCGCGTCGAAGGGATACCTGCACTCTCATGTTTATCACAGCTCTATATACAATAGCCAAGAGTTGGAACCAACCTAAATATCCATCAATGGACTACTGTAAAAGGAAAATGTAGTATATATACACAATGGAATACTGCTTAGACATAAAATAGAATGAAATTCCGCCATTTGCAGCTACATGGATGGGCTTGGAGAAAATTATGTTAAGTGAAACAAACCAGTCATGTCCTCACTTGTAAGTAGGAGTGAAAAAAAAGGAAGGAAGGGAAGGAGGGAAAAAGAGAGGAAGGAATATAGGAAGGAAGAAAGGAAGGAAGGTCTGTCAGTCATAATAATGTGTTGAACTTTATAAGGAGAGAATAGAACTGTGGTTACAAGAGGTGGGAAAGGAGGAGGGAGGCTAGGGAGAAATTGGTTAATGGACACAAGGAATGATTGTTTTGTAATGATGAACATGCTAATTATCCTGATTTGATAATCACACATTGTATACAGGTATTGATATTCAATTCTGTATTCCACAAATATGTTCAATTATTTTTTAGTTAAAAATAAATAAAACTAAATATTAGAAGAAAGTACACCAATAAAAAATAAAAAATATAAAAAGTCTTAACCACGTATTTATACATAATAAAATTAGAAGTCTACCACTTTTAATATCCCCTGATGAAATATAAAAATTATTTGCCATGAAGACTGTTTCCTGCATTGAAGGTATGCCATTGAGAAGTAATATGAGTTCTATTTTGAAGAATGTCTCATTATTTTTATTAGGTGGTGAGCTGTAAATTACTTGGAAGCATGGAATTTTTAGGGTTAGTTGATTAATTTTACTTTTGCAAAGTTGGATAGCTACTTATAAGATATATTAAAATGCTTTGGTTTTGCTGTCTGGCTTGTTTTTAAAAAAAGTAAAAAAGATTTTTTAAAATGTTTTGAGTAAAGAAGTCCATTTCTCTTTATAAACTACTGTTTTTAACTCTCATTCTTAACATACTTGGTCTGATGGGGGTAGAGAGAAATACAGATTTTTGATGCACAGAAATCTGTCTAGTGAATACAGATTATTTATTATGTCAGACCCTTAGAGTATAATTTAAAGGCACTTGGGAATCTAATTATCTTTGATTTCACTGAACAAAATATAGAATAACAACTATGCATATTCCATGAGTATTCTTTTGTAGGAAATTAGCTTGTTTCACAGTATAAGAGCAGTGAAGAGTGGAAGTCTTAGTCCAGTAATGTTTTCTTTTCTCTTTCTATTTTACATCAACATTTAGTTACTTTTTAATGCAATTGTTTCATATTCTTTTGGACATTTAATAAGAAAAAATAGCAAAGTAATTTGAAAATTTTTTTAAAAATTAGTTAAAGAACCTTGCTTGTAAAGTTTATTATGCTAATTTGAAATAAAGATCAAAAGCCAAAGGAAAGCTTATATTATTATATTATAAAATTTGTTATTTTATATTTATATTATTAAAATTGTATTATTTTAATATAATTATTTTAAACATGTATTAAAATTTTATATTTTAAATTTATATTACTGTATTATTATAAAAAGCTTATATTATAAAATTATAATACCATACATAGAGTTTTTAAATGTAATCTCGTTTTCCTATAAACAATGAAATGAAAATAAAAGTAAATGTTAGATATCTATTATGCTCATCCTACCTCTTCTAGTTACTTATTAAATTTCAGAAAAACCTTGCCATCAGTAAGTTGCTAGGAACTCACTAACCACAAATATTAGTATCATTTTTTTGGGGGGGGGGTTATTATTGTTTTATAGAGAGTTTTTTGGTTTGGTTTAGTTTTTTGGCAGCTGGCCAGTATGGGGATCCGAACTTGTGACCTTGGGGTTATATGGTTGCACTCAACTGAGCATTTTGAAAAATTACTTATCTTCCTCAGAAATACAACATATGTTAAAAAGTGAAGGGTAGGTTATCTCCATGGTCTTTTGTAATTGCAGAACCCTGAACATGAGTGATGTTTTTCTTTGTTTCAAAGTCTGTCTAATGAAATCTACTAAATATTTAAAATTTTTGAAAGGATAATTATTGTTGCTAAATAATAAGTCTCAACTTCTTGCATTCTTTTATGTCTGTGTTTTTTCTATTAATTGTTACCCTGCAGCCACTGGGTTTGAACCTATAAATAGGAGTTTGACACATAAGTAAATGTGGTGGTATTTAATGACGTGGAAAAGATGAAAAGGCTAACCAACCTTTATTTTCTTCCATTACATTTTCAAGTCAAGTTAGAAAACTTTTGTCAGAGGGTAATCTTAACTGTATTGAGTATTTCTTAATGTTTCATATGTGGTTATCTCATCCTGAACAAGGAGGTTGGTAACAAGAAGTAAAATATCTGACATATGGGGGAATTTTCTACAGAATATGTTTTTATATTACTTCTCCTTGGGTAAAGTTTATATGTAATTTAATTTTTATATATATTTAATATTATATTTAATTTTTATATTTAATTTAAATAAAGTAATCCAAAATATTATATTTAATTTTTATGTATTTATTTTTTTATTTTTTTATTTTGATTTTTTTATTTCATTTATAGTATGTAAAATGTTTTACTAAATCCTTCTCTTGACAATTACAAAAATAAATTTGAATCAAGTGTTTAAATATAATACTTAGATTTAATAGAGAGCAAAATGAAAATATTAATAGAAAATTGAGGAAAAACATAGCATGTCATTCTATGGAAAGCTCAAGGAAAGCTGACAAAAATATATATTAAAATCATTCTATAAACACAAACATTGGCATACACAAATGGGCAAGATTAACTGCAAGTAATATTATTATGGAAAGATATCTGTGTAGTAAGCTAATTTTTATGTATTTAAATATAGTTAATCTAACACCAATACCTGTTGATTTTATCTCCTAAATATTTCTCAGAATCATCCACATCCTTCCCATCTTCACTAGCACATTCTACTTTTCTGAGCCTCTGTTATTTCTATCATAGCTTGATTAATTCCATATTCTCCTAACTGGGATACCTTACTCCAGTCTGCTCCTCCAGTCCTTTACCCATAGGTAGCCAGGAATGTAGTCTGATCAGTTTCATTCCCATATTCCATCCCATCAAAAGCAACAATTACAAAAAAAAAAGCCACTCATAGTCTTTTAGGCTACTGTAAGGAGTGAAAAGCACAATTCCTGGAAGTGGTAAAAGACTGCAAGTCATCTGACCCTTTGTATCTCATTTCTACCAGTCCTTTCATTCTCTTTGCTCCAGCCACACACTCTGCCTGTCTTAAATCTCTCCTGCTATGTTTTTTCCCACATGCTCTTTGCACATGCTCTGCTTGTGCCTGTAACACTCTTTTTCCTTCTTCACTGAATTAATTCCCTTTTATCTTCAGATCTTACCTCAAATGTTACTTTATCAATAAATCCCTTTTTGATTTCTTTGGTTAGGTCAAGTTATCCTATTATAACTTGTCATAACACTGTATAACTTGTCCTAAGTAACTTATCACAAGTAAAATTTTGTATTTTACAGTTTGAGCAATGCACTTTGCCACTCCACTCCCACTATAGTGTAAGCCCTATGAGATCAAAGGCCATCTGCCTTTATCTTACTTCACCATTTCTTTTTTTTAAAATCATTTTATTTTTTATTTTACTGAAATTAGAATTTAATAAAATAACTTGCTTCTTTTTTTGTTTGGTCAACTGTTTATTTTTTTTTATTGAAATGTAATTGATTATACATATCTATGGGGTACAGAGTTGAATATCAGTACCTGTGTACCATTTCACCCTGAGTGCATAGTGCCTGGCACATTCAGGAGGAGAAAGAGGAGGAGGAACATGTTCATGATGATGATGATGATGATGATGTTAGCAAATATAGTTGATCCTTATATGTCAGGCATTATTCTAAACATTTTATGTGTATTAATGTGTTTCATTTTCATTATAATCCTATGATATGTAGGTACTGGTATCTTATTCATCTTATATTGAAGGAGACTGGTATCTTATTCATCTTATATTGAAGAGCATTTATACTAGTAGATGTATAATAAATGTTTGATCAATGCATGACTGAGAGGTATTGTGTTTTTATTAAACATTCACAATATATCAGAGATAGCGAGTGTGTTGATACGACATGCCTGTAAGTATAGTTAGTTTAGAGGTGTCAATAAATTTTGTTTATAGAAATACAAGGTTTGAATTCATGTTTTTAGGGCTCCCTACTCCTCTTTTGTGCTTTTGAGGAAATTAAGCCTGGACACCTCAGCTGTTGCCTTGTGGAAGGTAAAGAAGTGAAAAGTTGGCCTGTTCTGATGGGAAAGGCCTAAGGCAGGGGAGGGAGGAGGGAAGATGGGAAGGGGGAGGTAGCAGTGCAGGAGCATTATAGAAATCTGTGAGTCCTGATTATAGGATGTTTAAATTATATATTCCTCTTCGAATGATACCCTGAGATACAACTTTGCCTTTCATGAAACAAATGAGTATCCATATCCAGACCACTTAATTTACCTTAGATCCAGGATTAAGATCCCACCTTTCCTCAACAACATTCATCCTAAGGGAAATAATATCCAGACCCTGTGAGTGTTACCCTCTGAGGCTAATGGCTGGGAAGTGGGGGTACCAGTGCCTTTCTCTAGGACTCAGTAAATGGGCCTCTTTACTTTTATACTCATTTAGACTTTTCTGTTTGCTAAGTGTAGGGGAACATATTAGGGAGGAGAACATTCTTGTGGCTAATTCACAAAACCTATTATGCTATAGTGTCTTAAAACGAACTTTTTGAGTGTGTGTGTGACCAGTAAGGGGATCAGAACACTTGGCTTGGTGTCGCCTGCACCGCTCTCAGCCAATGAGTGCACCGGCCACCCCTATATAGGATCCGAACCTGCGGCCTCAGCGCTCCCAGCACCGCACTCTCCCGAGTGAGCCATGGGTTCGGCCCTAAAACAAACTTTTTAAACCTAAATATGTACATAATAGAACATAGGTTGTATAAATCCTACTATTAAATACAGAAATACTTTGATCTATTTTCTCATTAGGCAAGAATAATTACCACCAATGTTGTGAGATTAATAATTATTATCTGCAAAAAAAAAAAAAATACAGTTTATCAACAGTTATTGAATGTGTTCAGTGTCGACCACTTCAAGGCATTGTGGATACAGCAGCTAACGAGAGTTGCTGACCTTGCCTTTCTTGTGCTTGTGGGTCTGTTGAGGAAGACAAATATTTAAGCAAGCAATATAGTGTAATAAATGCCAAGATAGAAAATATGGGCATGGAGATACCACAGAAGCATATGAATACGAAGTATTAATAGGGTATTGTGGTTTAAGAAAGGCCTCCTAAACATTTAAGCTCAGGAGCTGAGGAATATAGAGAAATAGTCCTAAAATGTATATCTCATTTTGTTTTAGTTTAATAAAAGTGGGATCATATTTTATGTGTACATGTGTTTGTATAAAATGCGTATTACTTTACCTTTTTCACTAATGTCAGTATGTATCGATCTGCCTTATTGCCTTCAAAAAAAAAAAACCTTATAGATTCCATCTGTGTCTGTGCTTTTTTTCTAGGATAGAGTTCTGAAAGTGAGATTTCTGGACCTAGGGTTTGTGCATTTAAATTTGATAAATATTGCCAAATTTACCATCCAATATGGCTCCACTAGTTATGCTTATCATCTCTGTTAAAGCTAGAATTTATGCAAATTGATAATATAAATACTAAATATAACAATAGGCTCTTCCCAACTGGGAAGAATACAATATTTCAAAAAATAAGATGTTAGACATCACGAGCAGTTAAGCATACTAATTAAAATACAAAGCTATTTCTCCATGATAAATCAGTAGTTAAAGATAATGAAAGTACCCCATGCAGGCAAACCTACAGTGTAACTCCAGCTTCCAACTATTGCCGATAGTGTTGTAAAATCATTTTGGTGAGTGCTTTGCTTAAATGAAACCTGGGTGGTATAGTTACAAACAATTTAGTAAACTGAGAAGATAATGGATATTGGAGTCTTGGGATCCTGAAAATTTGTCAGATTTAGCCAAGTGTTCTTAAGTTACAATATTAGAATCACTTGGAGAGTATTTTCTTATTACATACACTGGTATTCTGAGCCTTCTCATATGCTTCGACCTTTGCTGAGAATTAAATGGCATTCAAATAAAAAAAGGTGACTCTTAGTAGAACCATCCCCTTTTGCATATAACACAATGTTTTTATACTGATTTTAGGTGGATTAACCAAGAGCCTTTATGCCTTGTACTATGATTTTATTCTGATTAACTGGATTAGAGATGATGGTTCTCATATCAGTCAGTTTTGTCTCAGAAATAAAGACATATTAACTAGAAGAAGTAAAGGATGATATTTTGTGTTACGTCTTTTTCTAGCATCAACTAATATGGCAGAGAAGGTTAATTTGTTTTGTTACGTGGATGTTTATTTTGTAATTAAGCCAGGGTTGACAGTTCGGGCTACCATCGTGTTTATGATTTCATTCTTTTCCTGATATAGTACCCAGTTGTTTGATTGGAGCTCTTAACCAGTTATTAATTGGCCAGAGTAGTAGTAATAGTAGTGGCAGTAGGGGTGGGGGCAATAGTAATAATAGCAAACACTTAATATGAGCTTATTTTGTGCCTGGTGCTACAATCTTTTTTTATGGGTTAATTCACTTAATCCTCACAAGAAACCTAAAAGGTAGGTACTGTGCTTATCCCTGTTTTATAGATGAGGAAATTGAGGCAGGGAGAGTTTATGTAAGTTGTCCGAGGTCACACTGCTAGTAAGTACCATGGTGAGTTCTCAAGCCACTCATTCTGATTCTGTAGTTTGTATTATAATAGCTACATCATATTTCCATAGTTAATAAAAAATGCATCAAGTTCTCTGCTTGAGAGTCTTGTTGAAATGTCTGATATTCATGTCCTGTCATAAACTTTGTTCTAACAAATTAATTATATTTAAGGAAGATAATATAAATACATAGTGCCTATCTAATCTTCAGTGTTTTTATAATCGTGCTTCAAGTAATGAGAATCCCCTTTATAATTAACATGTGGTGATAGCAAGTTTTCCTCCTCCTGCCCAAGTCTGTTTACTTAATGGATGGTTATAAAAGCTTCCTTGCCCCCCAATCACGACCCCTACCCCCAAAGAAAAAGAAGAAAAAAGATCATTTGTGTCAAATTGGATAAATTCCTTTGATTACAGCATTATTGCTCCTATAAGAATTTCTATCGTGATATGAGAATATCGTACTTGTGTCCCATTTGTGTAAATATATCCATATATGTGCAGGTTTTTGTTCTTTTTTAAAAGGATATATAATAAACAGTGGTTACGTTAGCGGAGGAGAAAAAGTGGGGAGGGCATGGAAGAAGGTTCATATTACATCTTTCCTTGTGATTTGAATGCTTTACAAAAGCATGCATTTTTCTAGTTTAAAAAATAATTAACCAACAAAATTGCTTTCAAGACATTGGGTTTTAATGCCGGGTCTTTTGATTTTATCTGAAGGAGCTATAAGCAGTTCTCATGAGATTGCTGTTACATTTGTTCCAAAAGTGTTGAAGATGTTCACTCAGTAAGCATGTTGCCTAATTAGTCTCTAGAATGGTGTCCTATGGAAGAAACTACTCTTAAAGTTTGATGCCAGAATAATTCTTTTTATTGAGGGTCTGTTTTGTCTCTATTTGGAGCCATGTGCCAGTTTTTCTTTTTCAGTTAGGTGCCAAGAAAGCTTAGAGCCAGGTTATACACTTAATCACAGATACTATAAGGGTACATCATAAAGTTCATGGAAAAATAGAGTTAAAAGGTAACATGAATCTTTCTATGAACATTTAAAAATACCCTTGTATACAGGCTAATCCTTTGGGCATATTTGCTTTTCTCCTTTGTTATCACTTTCTGAAGCCCTTGTAGTACTAGGGCTGGGTCTGGGCTCACAGACCTCTCAAGCCCGTTGGTCAGACTGGGTCACAAACCCTTCACACGCAGGTCTATGAGCTAGGTAACCGGAAAAAAGATCCTTGGAGCCTTCGTTGAAGGACTAGTAAGCTTTATTCAGCACACACACATCTAAGAGCTATGCAATCGGAAGAGAAACTCAGAAACACAAATGCTACTGGCAAAGTCCAAAGAAAAAACTGAGCAGCTGCCAGCAAAGTAAACATGCTCTGTTTTTAGACACGAGCTCTCTGCAGACCAGCAGCTGCTTCACAAACTCTGTAAAAAACACTTAGTAGCAACCAACTAAAGAGATACATGGGCATGCATGTGCACTAATTCCACCCACACACAACTTGTTTACAAGGAATGTGCTGCACCACCCCCAACTAGACCTGAGATGAGGGGGCCTGACTAAATTATTATGTTTTCCCCACAGCCCTAATTTTAGTGTATGTGAGTTACTGTTAAGCCACTTCAAAACCAGTAACAAATAATTATTGTTTGGTTACTTTTTCAGTATTATAGGTTTGTTAGATTATAGGAAGTGGAGGGGAGTGGAAGAAAAAAATGCAGGAAAATGTATAATTTTACTTGGCTTCACACCATAGTAATATTCATGCTATAGAAGTAGTTTGGATGCTGGAGTATAAGCAGAGGCAGTGGCAGCTGCTTGAGCTGGGACAGCTGCCCTCATAGATGACCATTGCATTTCATAACGTTGTGTGACAGAGAGTTTAGGCCATATTTTTCCTCTGCTTTGCTATGTTTTCTTTTTAAAGTATAAACTTGAAAAGTTCTAGTTATCTTTGTATTCCTAACTACAGACATATGTCGGAGGACACTGAGTCAGTCACAAACTTTTATCAGGAAGCTCCCCATGGATAACCCTAAATTGTGATTAAATCGCAGACATGTCCTGTCTTTGTTCTTTTTCTAAGTAAAATAGAAATGAATCAAATAACTGAAATAGGAGAATAATAAGGAACTACAAAAACATCTATTTCCTTAATTGTCATCATTTTCTGGAGCTTTTATCCTGTTATAATCTGTTGATAAGATTTTAGACTCCTTCCTTTCTCTATGTCTCCTTCCCAAAAGTAGACAACAAATAAGCTTTAGATTAATTGTTCTTGAGTAAATATAACATCTTAATATTGAATATCTGGAGTTACTTTGAAGAGATGAAATGGTATTATTTTCAGTCATTTTTGTGAAGAGCTGCAGAATGTTTATTTAGTTCTGTATTTGAGGTGTAGTAGTTTGACATTATAATATGACATTTTAAAGTGCTTAATTTTAGTAAGAGATTGATCCTCAAACTGGCTTTGCAAATGTGGTAGGTGAGAGATAGTGACTGTCAAATGTCAAATGAGAGGGGCTTTCTGTTTCTGGTTTTTTTTGTTGTTTTTTTTTTTCTGCTTTCAAAGAGCACATAAACCAGTATGATTTGAAAAATGCAACTTTGCAAAGCCCAAGGAAACTTGTTCCCTATGAGCCATATTCAGTTTTTCAGATTAGGATTCGCTGCAGGACTAGTTGCTACCACAAATTAGTCACATGTCATCAACAACCTGTCTTTATGAGTGAGAACAGGCATTATTGTAAGTTGCAGCAGATGCCTGCTCTATGAGATTTTAATGGAATGAAATCATGGGATATTACAGACAAGGAGTTAGAATAATGAGAGCAAGGTCTTTATGTTTTGTGACCCATAGAAATATAAACAATTTTGTGTTTTTCTTAATTATGTGTGATTAGTTAAGTTTCAGGGTAACCAAGCATTGTGTCCTTTACAAACTTATGCTAATGAGGCTAGACTCATATTCTAGGGTTGATGCAAAATGTTTTTAATCAACAGAAAGAACTGTAAAGAGAATTCTACTCCAGATGTAAACATATGTAGTCTAGAAAGTATTTTATTAAATGTCCAATTTTGAATATGGAGCTTTCTCTCGCTTATTCCCGGCATTCTTTGCTCTGCCCCTTGAGAAGTTTTAGAATTTCTTATTACATTATATTTTCTTTATTTAGTAAATGTTAACATATGAAATGTAAGCTAAAAACAGTATCATAAAGTTTTTTTTCTAATCTAAAAATGCCAAGATACATTTCAGGTTGACATTCTTTATGCTTTAGCTTTACTGTATCTGTATTTTTCAATAAACAATATGCTGTACGAACACTTTTGTACTTGAAGATTTTCCAGTTGATTTTTATGTTTTACTTTATAATTGAAATCTGCCATCCTTGACATAAATATAACTAGATACTTGAGAGGACTTTGTTCTTTACATGTGTGAGTGTGCACTCATGCATGTGAATTGGTGGGAGAGGATGGAACATAAAAAATGTAGAAAAGGAAGTAGTTGGAACTAAATGATTTTTTTTAGTGTCCCAAGGGACAGGGATAATCTGCAAGCCATCAGATTCCATTATGGGGGCTGTTGCCATCAATCAAAACTAACGTTTGCATATCAGAGGTAAGTATAACTAATTACATGTATGTCTTTGGAATCCAAACCATGTGACATTTTAGATTTAATTTTTTAATTAAAACATTTGTGTAATTGATAAATGTATTGATTAACTAGGTCTATGATTATGTATTTTAAAAAGGAAGATGGACTTCTTAAATCCTGCCAGCTGTTGCCAGGTCTACACCTATAGTGTTAGAATGTGATTTGTAACAATTCCAGGCTGTGTTTACCACAGAAGATGTATTAAGCAAGTATTCTTGAATATTGCTTTTTAGCTTAAGTTACTAGATCCCTAACACTATCAACTAAATATACTGTATTTTGTTAATTGTAAGACATATTATCAAAATGCATTTTATACCATTTTTTTTAAACGTACTGGATATTTTATTAAGATAGTTATACCTGCTGTGATATTCAAGCATAGACAAGAAGACAAAACCACAGCATTAAGTGAGGGACAAAACAATCAGGACTGTGGCAGAAGGGCTGTATTTGTGATGTGTTGGTAAGTTGATGTGGCATAAAGACTTAGGTCTAAAACGTACCATACCTTTTTGTTCCAATTTAAATCTGCCTCCTCCTATTCTGACTTTGTCTAACTTTGTTGTCTTTAAAAAGGGTCCCTCCAACAAAGACTTTATAACAGTCATTTGATGTTTTCTTTTGTACCATCCATTCTCTCTTCTTATACTAAAGGGAATGCTATTTGCTTTGGGTGTTACTTGCATCCCACCATTGGATACAGTTTGAAAGAACTATCAAGCATGGTACACTGCCCATCCACAACTAAATTATGGGAAGATAGCCCAAGCTTGGACAACTGTGTTCTCCTTCTCTGATACTTGTCAATAGCTAACAAAAGACTGAAAAAGTGTGGAGTGGATTCATAGTTATGGTAGTAGCCAGAGACACTGTCCAACAATTTCTCCAACTTAGATGCCAGGAATTCTCTGGTTCTCAAGCCTTCCTTTATATTTATCCCCATATCTTTCTGATAATTCAGTTTCTGTTTTTATTAGCCATACCCAGTTTCTGTTGCTTACAATCAAAAATTGTTAACTGATACAGAGATCAATATTTGCCTAATGTGGAGTCTTCAAGTGAGAGCTTTAGAATCTCCATATCTGGGTATCCAGATTTATATATTTATTCTATCACTGACCATATAAATGATATTCAGCAGATTCCTTGCCCTACGTAAGCTCCAATTTTCCCATGAAGATAAAAGAACTTCCCAAATAGAGTTGGCATAGGGATTAAATTAAATGGTGCTTATGTAGTATCAGGTATTTAGTAAATACTACATAAATGTGTACCATTTTTTGTTACCTTCTTAGTGACACATAAAATAATGGTGTAGCTTATAATCAGTGGCTCCTGAGATTTGATGAAATATAGTAATATGTTTTTATATGTTGTTATTCCAGTTTTTAAAAAGTTATTTATAAAATTAGTTTAAATAATTTTTCCTAATTTTCTACAGCATAAGTATCAAAATCTTCAAAATTAATTTTAAATATTATAAAGGCAAGAAAGTCTACTTTTATTTTTAAAATTTCATGTATTCTTTTTTATTTAAAATTTTAAAATTTATAGCCGTGTGCAGCAAAGAAACAAACTACTCTGACAGTGGAAATGATTTTGTTTAAATGTTTAAAATTCGGTATGATATCAATATGACCTACGTAACAGACCATAGATGTAGCTGGGTTAGTTAGACGCACAGCAGATTTCTTTTAGGCATCATACACATTTCTCTGTGTCTTAGGCCAGATATGTATTGCCAATAGTAAAAAATTTAAGACTATATTTGATATGTAATGAATTAATTTATTGAAATTTAAAGGTTTTAAGGAATGGGGTGTTATCATTGGCTAACTAGTTATTCATTATAGACAATATGAAGCATAGCTTTCAACACACATTCAGTTTGTCAGATTTTAGGAGTTTGTTCAAGAGGTTGAAGACCTTTCCATAAAATGCCTTATTCCTCTGTGCACATACACATCCTCTCTCTCTCCTTCATCTCCCTTTTTCTCACAATTTCTCTACTCATTACCTCTTATTCCCCCCACCCCCCACCAGCTCCTTTCTTTTAAAATAATGGCTATTTTAGTTTAGTTTAGTTTTTGCTCTTGGTTTTTTAAGTAAAAGTCTTTGAGGAAGATTGTTCAGAAATCTCATAATTGTATTGTCAGCCAGCCCTGACCTTCTTAGTCTTAATGATATCATGAGTGGTTTTGTCAGTAATCTTACTGAAAACCATTATAGATTGTATCTAGTGTTTACTCCTCATCTGTCTTCTCATTGTCTCAATCTGAAATGAAAGTGAGGTTGAGTTGGCATGACTTTTCCTGGTACATTTATACTATTGCCTAGTGAACACTCTTCCCTAAACATTAACATATGCCCCATAAACATAGGGTGTAAGATTTATCATAAGCCATCCCCAGCTATGGATGCGTCTCTGTGTTGGGCCCCAGAAAAAAACTGCTGAGTGAGAGGGTGGGAAAGGAGAGAGTTAAAAGAGATTTTAGTCAGAAAATGGATGAGAAGCTAGCTCTTCTGGAATGGCTCTGCACCTGGTAATTTGTGATCTTTGATTTTTTATGAGGAGTGCAGGTCTTATGTGCAGAGTAAATGCAGAGTCTTATAGGATACCCCTACTTCTCCCACTAACTAGTTGCAGAACCTTTAGAAAGTCACTTTTTATTTTGGGGGGTTTATCAATAAAATGAGATTTTTGGACTAGACATGAAAGACCCACTCTTCACCTTGAAGTTCATTCCTTTGCTGTTTGTATGTTTGTAATAACAAGGAATTGCAAACAGTAATCAACAGGAGAAAAAGCTAATAAATTCATGTGTAATTTTATGCCTTAAAGTGATTCAAAGTTTGTGTGAGAAATCTGAAAAGATAAGAACAAATTCTTTTTTTGTAATAGCGAGGAACAGCAGAAATAATATTAAGGAAGTATGGGAATTATGTAGCTTAATAAATGTTTTCTTATTTCACTTCCTGTTTCAAAGATTTCCCATAAATATTTGTACTTTCTTATTTTTTTCCTTTTGGTGCTTATGGGGGTCTTTGAGAGGAAGATTGAGAAATGGGCAGGAAATTGACCTAAATTTAGAAGTTGTTGGCGGTAAAGCCCTTATTCACCTTTTAGCTGTCTAGCTCAAGTGTTCTACATTGTCCTTTAAGTTACATTATGTTTTTCAATAAGTTATATATCATTATAATAGCATTTGTGTACACAGATACTGTTATTGAAATAAAATATGCAAAAAAATGCAAAAGTATTAAGTGAACAGATAGATAGATTTTCTAAAAATGAATACACTAATATAACCACCACCCAGCTCAAAATATAGAATATTACCAGCACTTAAGAATCTCTTCATTCCCCTCTTCTGCTACCCTCTTCTTCCTTCTCAGAGGTAACTACTGTCTTAGCTTTTAAAACCTTACATTAGTTTCACCTGTTTTAAAACTTTATGTAAATGAAATTATATACTATGTGCCTGAATTCTTTCACTTAACATTAGGATTTTGAGATTTTTTTCATTTTGTTACATAAAATTTAGTAGTTTGTTCATTTTCATTGTATAGTATTCCATTGTATAAATATGTTACTAGTAATTTATCCTTTTTATTATTGATGGACATTTGGTTTATTTCCAGTTTTGGAGTATTATAAATTACAGAGCTATGAAAATCCTTATACACATCTTTGGGTTCACATATGTGTGCATTTCTGTTGAATATATAATATACTAGGAATGGAATTGCTGAGTCAAATGGCATGCATTTGTTCAACTTTAGTAGATGTTGCTAAGCAAGTTTTTTAAGTGGTTGCATAAGTTTATATTCCCATCCTTGTTTTATGAGAGTTCCAGTTTCTCCACATTCTTTCTCAACATGTGGTATTTTGTCTTTCATTTTAACTTTTATGGTAGTTATGTAGTGGTATCACTTTTTTCTCTCTCTTTCTTTCTCTCTCTCTCTCTATATATATATCTATTCTTTCTTGTGGTTTTTTGTAAATATGAAAAAAAATGTATTCATGATTTTCAGTCAGCTGTGAGCTCATGGGTTTACTCATTATTACATACTATAGCGTGGTTATTTATTATATTAGCATTTATGCACACATCTTACTGTTTGTTAACAAACTCATATTGCATTTGTAAATTTATGTATTCTCAGACACTTTGGTTGTTGACTTCTGACTCACGGAGAATAGTGTTCTAATTGCAGATTTATATCTTTAGGACAGAAAAACTTGCTTTTATACTTCTCTTGACTTATAATCAAATAGAAGAAATATAGTATGTTCACCCATCACCAGAATATTAGGCAGAATAATCTTGTATCCAACAGTGAGACAAAGTGTTATAGGAAGACAGTGGAGAAAGGGACTTATGTTTGTTGAGACAAATTGAGAAATGTTTATTGATGTGAATGTAGCAATTTGATTTGGACTTCGAATGATAGGTAGAATTTTATTTGTAAAGTTTTAGAGAACCATGTACTAGTGTTGAGGAAAGTATAAACAAAGGCACTTTAATTTCAAAGGAGGGCTGTGTTTGGGGAATGTTGACAGGCCTAGAATGCTTTTGAGAATAGGGTAAAAAGTGTAAAAATCTTGGAGACCAAATACAAACTGAAGAGTTGCAGGTTTTCAGAAGAAAGGTTTTGAATGCTTTGAGCAAGACTTTTACATACTAACTTTAGGCTGGGAGATTTATTTCACAGTCCCCAGTAGGATAGTTTGATGTGTGGAGGTGGAATTTGAGAGACAGTTCAAGGATGTCATGAGGACCTGAAAGTGTGTGTGTGTGTGTGTTTGCACATGTTAAAAACTGAGAAAGCTGGAGATTTGGAGCCTACCAGCCTGGGAAGGTGGAAGCAATAAGTTAATTTTACAGAAGACATCTGTAAATTGCAGCCTCAGCATTGAAAATAAATAAGTAAATGACAGAATCATTAAGTAGATATATAAAATGTTAATGCTTACTATTCTTAAACATTGGTATTCGGTTCTGTATTGTATATGAGGGTGGCAATCTAGTTTTTTTCCCCACCATAAACAAGAAATATTGCTTTTAACTACTGGTTTTCAGCTTTAAAGTTTTTAAATTTTTCATTTATAAATTGAAGTGTATCTCTAAAAGATTAAGAACTTCTTTGAAAAAAATTCACAATACTTTATCACACTAAATAATGTTAACAATGTTTTTTTAATGTCATCTAATATCTAGCTAGTCTTTGTTTCCCCAGTTGCCTCTTTTTTTCTCTTTTTGGTGGCTGGCCTGTATGGGGATATGAACCCTCTTTAAAAAAAAAAAAAAAATAGCTGTTTGTTTTAGTCAAAATCCAAAGAATGCATTTGATTAACTTATCTCTTAGGACTCTCTCTTTTTTAAATTTTTAAAAATTGAGGGTCAGTTTACATTAAATAGTTCAGTGAGTTTTGACAAATGTCTAAACCTCCTTTCTAACAAGGTATAGAAGTACTCTGTCCCCTCAGAATGATCCCTGCTGCCCCTTTTCAGTCTTTCCTCTTCCTCCAAACCACTATTTTGATTTCTTTCTCATCATTCTGGCTCAGTTTTTTATCAAGCTACTCTAGTAACATTAATCCCTTTTTTGTCCTTTTCTCTCCAATAACTACTTAAAGAGGAAAAAAATATGAGTAAAAATATAATCAAGAACAATGTAATTTTTTCTTGCAAACCCAGAAAGCCCAGATCTGTAGCTCTGAGGTCTAACACTGGAGCTCAATATCTGCCTGTCATTGGTAGCTAGCTGATACAGTAACAGTCCTTTCTACCTCTTACACCTTTGCGTTTTCAGTTTCTTAAGGAGTGTTGTTCAATCCAGTGCTGTTTGTGGAAAAAAATACAAAATGAAAAATGCACACTCAAACCCATTTCTATGACAGGCATTCTTTGGCAAGAGGCTTTGTGATCTCTTTTGTAATGCTTAGCTCAAAATTTAAAGAATTCTATTTGGGACAAGTCTATGAATAGTTGGATTCAGGCATGACATTCCTCATTCAGTGAAGCACTACTTCTCTGGCGTGTTTTGATAAAGGGTTTGCTGTAGTGTCCAATTAGTGGATTATGCAAATTATACAAAGTTTAGATTAGAAGTTTTACTGTTTTGTCCCTTCTTCCCCTTCTCAAAGAAGGGTACGCTTCAGCTAGGGAAAAGAATAAGTAAATAGTCATGGAACAATTCTGGAAAACTAAGTATTGTAATTTTACTAAATATAGATATAAGGAAAGTTTTTAATAATACTGGTTAAGTGAATTGCCAAACAATTGGTTCTGGCAAGTCTTAGGTCCTTTGATTTTGCTGTCAAATTAATGAACATTATAAAATACACACTAAATTTTACATGATGGTGGTGTATGAGCATCTCAGTGGTCAGGCTAAAGTTGGAATAGTTCAAGTAATACTTTTATATACATGTACTGAGAGCAATTGAAATTGACAGTAAAAATATTGACAGTTAACCCAGGCCCTAATAGAAGAGCAGATGGAAATGTCTTGCATGAGTTCCAATTCATTAAGCAAATGTGACACTTTATTTTCTAGCCATTTTAGTTCAGGGAATTGAAGTGTTGAAATGGTGCTATAAATGAAGCCACTTCTTATGGTGCTGAAAGTAAAGTATAGAAAACAATATGCTAGAAAGAATTTTTAAGATATAGTGGTGAAGCTTTCTGATGCCTGAAAAATTTGATTTTATAATTTAATTGTTACCACATTATCATCTCTGAAAGTTAATTATAAGAAAGTGCTGGCACAGTGTTCTAAATTCATGATGGATTAGATAGCCAAGCTATGTATTTATTATTATAGTTTAATATTGTACTTTTTAGCTCTCCTAACACTTAATAATAAGCTAGCTTTTTTATTTTATATTTTAGTGTGCCATTAATTTACAGTTTTGGAGAATAGCTTTTTTATTTTTATTTTTTAAACATATGGACATGTTTTCCAAGGTCTTTTAATGAAAAGAGTTGTTAGTAATCTCAGTATATTTACGATAATATATCATGGATTATTTTAAATCTGTCCTTATTCAAAGTAGCAGTTCATATTAAATTTATTGTAACATAAAAGAGATGTTAATACATGATGAATGTTTCAAAGCATTTTAGATCCCAAAATTTATTATATGTTCATTTATATTTAATTCCAATAGGGTATCTTTTCTGTAAAAGTTGATGTGATCTCAACGTTGCCATTTTAATTTTAGCAAATTCACTAAGTAGCTTGGATTGGCAGTATTTCACACCTTAGATTTGCACTGCTTAATCTATTTCATTTTTGTCTGTTAATGGACTCTAGAAGTACAATGGCTAAATTCTGTGAAAATAGTCTTTATTATCAGTATATGCTACCTTACAAGATGGTATTGTTGCTGTTTTATATTGTAAGGTGCTTTTTAAAAAAAACTTGTATATTTTGCACACTTCACACTACAATTCACTTACACACTGCCTTCAGTGAGCTTTAAATAACTGCTTAGTATCACAGCTTAAAGAAGTGTCCTCTTGAAATGACTATGTGTATAGTGAAGTAGGTATCATTGTGGGATATTTTAAACACATCTGACTATCTTTTCTTGTCTCATAGATGCTTGTGACCACACCAGAAAAATGGGATGTAGTGACAAGAAAGAGCGTTGGAGATGTAGCTCTTTCCCAAATTGTAAAGCTCCTTATTCTTGATGAAGTTCATTTGCTGCATGAAGATAGAGGGCCAGTATTAGAGAGCATAGTTGCACGTACCTTACGGCAGGTAAGAGGAAGTTATTTATAAGCTTATTTTGGAAGGATGAGTAAGTATTTAAACTTAAAATGCAGCATTCAAAAGAAATATTCATGTGCATTATTCATGGGGATAAAGATAGTTTTAGTATGGAGAAACCTTTAGCTTTTCATTTTCTTTTTTTTTTTTTTTAATTTTATTTTGTCGATATACATTGTGGCTGATTATTGCTCCCCATCACCAAAACCTCCCTCCCTCCTCCCTCCCCCCCTCCCCCCCAACAATGTCCTTTCTGTTTGCTGGTCGTATCAACTTCAAATAATTGTAGTTGTTATATCTTCTTCCCCCCCCCCGGTTTGTGTGTGTGTGTGTGTGTGTGTGTGAATTTATATATTAATTTTTAGCTCCCACCAATAAGTGAGAACATGTGGTATTTCTCTTTCTGTGCCTGACTTGTTTCACTTAATATAATTCTCTCGAGGTCCATCCATGTTGTTGCAAATGGCAGTATTTCATTCGTTTTTATAGCTGAGTAGTATTCCATTGTGTAGATGTACCACATTTTCCGTATCCACTCATCCGATGATGGGCATTTGGGCTGGTTCCAACTCTTGGCTATTGTAAAGAGTGCTGCGATAAACATTGGGAAACAGGTATACCTTCGACTTGATGATTTCCATTCCTCTGGGTATATTCTCAACAGTGGGATAGCTGGGTCGTATGGTAGATCTGTCTGCAATTGTTTGAGGAACCTCCATACCATTTTCCATAGAGGCTGCACCATTTTGCAGTCCCACCAACAATGTATGAGAGTTCCTTTTTCTCCACAGCCTCGCCAGCATTTATCGTTCATAGTCTTTTGGATTTTAGCCATCCTATCTGGGGTTAGACCTAGCTTTTCATTTTCATATTAAAAGTCCCCTATCTTTCTTCCAAATCTTATTTTATTGGAATCTCTTTAAGTTCACCAAAAGAAATACAGGCAAACTTCCATTCTAAACCTGTGTTGCAAAGCTAAGTCTAATATCGATTAAGGAGAATTAAAATGTAAAATGTAAGAGAATGTTATTGTTTTGATCCACTTCTCTCTGCCCCCACAAAATCTGAACATGATTTATATTTTTTCAATATAGTAAATAAAATCAAGTATGATTTCCTAGTGTGCACAATCGCACATGTTGTCTCTAATTTGAGGTCTTTTCAGTTATACATAAATAGTCCAAACCGAAACTGGTAAATTCACCAATGCAAAGAGTCTCATGAGATCTTCTGTCAGTCCTTCTTTTTACTAAGTGAAAAGATGGAATACTCATGAGTGTTAAAATGATGTTTTCTGGTAGATTTTACATACTTAGAAAATAGACGAACACCAGTTTTTCAGCCTAATCAAAAACTCTAGTTCCTCTACTCCCCGTTTTTTATTGCCTTTTATTCATAGTCTTCTGCCTTTATTTTCTTTCTGAAATAGCCAAGACTCCATAACCAGTTGCCCTCTTGTCAATACCTTTAACTTACTTAACTCCTGAGTACCTGGCAAAATTACAATAATGAATCAATTGAACCATGTCCACACCTCCAGCCAGACTGCTAATAACTAGTACAGAAGATTACAGAGTGATGTAGACTAGCATTAGAATACATTGATAGACGGTAGACTATACATTCATAAACCCTGAATTTGCCCAGATCCTTGAGAGTCTTCTAAGCAGCTTTTCTTCTGTTTACCTACTGTGACCATTTCCAAGCTTCACCAGCCTCCTCTATCACTCTTCCTCACTGTAATAGTCCATTTTCTGTTGCTTATAACAGAATACGTAAAACTGGGTAATTTATAAAGAAATGAGATTTATTTCTTACAGTTTTGGAGGCTGGGAAGTCCATGGTCCAAGGGGCACATCCTGTGAGGGCCTTCTTGATGGTGGCTCTCTATAGCGAAGCAGGGTATAATCTCATGTCGAGAATCACAAAAACAAGTGAGCTGACCTTCTCACTTGCTCTCCTTATAAAGTCATTGGAACCATGCCCATTACTCTGTGAATGGATCAATCTGTTCACCAGGGCAAAGTCCTCACAATCTAATCACTTTTCAAATACCATAATCAGATTTCCCATCCTCCTAGCCCTTTGATAATGGGTATCAAACTTCAGTGAGTTTTGGGGGGACACTCAGTCCACAGCACCCATCTTGTCATGCCTCATTCTTATACAACAGGACTTTTTACTGAACAGACATAGAGTTCTTCATTCTTGAACTACTCAATTTTCATGCCTTCCCCTTCCTCTTCCTACCCAGAAAGAAAGTGCAACCCTCCCCCACCCCAATCATAAGCATACCCATCATTACACCCTTTATCTTTTTTTCAGAGGTCCCTTCTGCTTTGCCTTGGATCCCATTCCTTTCACTTCGTAGGTTATCACTTCTTTTTTTTTAATTTAACATTTATTTATTAAATTTATTATTTATAATTGTTCTAGTTTGTTCCTTGTTCATCTAAAGTTTTTTTGTTTGCTTTTTTAAATTAAATTTTATTTTATCTATATACAATATAGTTGATTTTCGTGTCCCTTTACCAAATCCTCCCTCCTCCTTCCCACTCCCCTCTCCATCAGCATCATATCTGTTCACTTGTCTTAACAAGTTCAAGGAATAGTGATTGTTGTGTCCTCTTCCCTACCCTATCCCTTTTCTTTCTTTCTCTTATGTCTTTAACTCTCCGTGGGCACTGTCTCTTCAACTTAAAAGAATTGCAGAGTCCCTCCCATCTTTACCAAAAAACTTCTCTTAAACCTATCCCTCTCCAGTAACTTTTGCTTAATAAAGCTCTTCTTTACCACCTTGCTTCTGGAAATATTAATCCACATTTGCTGTTTCCCTTTTGACTTTCAACCATTGCAGTCTGGTCATTGCTCAAACATAGATAATAAAATCTTTTCACCAGTATCACCAGTTACCAAGATATAGTTCTCAAACCTATTTTTTTAAAACTTTTGATACTACTCATCATGTCCTCAATCTTAAGATTTTTTTCCCTTTGGCTCCATGATGCCACCCTATCCTGGCTGGTTTTACTCACTTGATTTTTTTTCACTTACCAGCTGCTTTTTCTCAGGCTCTCTTGCTTGAAATGTTTACCTTCTCTAAGACTCTGTCGCTTGCCATCTTTTTTATTCTAAATATTTACCCTGGGAAAAATAATACTTCTATATGTATGTCACTTAAATCTTTATATATAATATAACTAGTATAACAAATATAACTATATAGTTTAACTATAATATAACATGTGTATGTGTACATGTATATGCACATATATATGTATATATCACGGGTGACTTCCAGGTATATTCAAACTCAGTTGTATATTTCTACTTTGATATCTCATAGACATCTCTTGCTAAGCTTGTCAGAACTCTGTCATTTTCCCTATATACTTATATATGGCATCAAAATCCACTTGGTTACCAAGCCAAAACCGTGGAAGTCATAGTCAAGTTCTGCCTCTTCCCATCCCAATATCTAGTTATACATCAGTTCTTTTATGTCCTATATATTTGTGGTTCAGATTTAAATATGGGAATTTAATATAAAAAAAAGGGGATAGAAACTTTAGGAAGTTATATATTGTATTTTAAAAGTTTTAAAATGTTAGTATGTTTTTCATATGGTGAATCCACCATAAAATTCTAGATGGATTAATGATTTAATTGTATCAGACAACTCTCAGTGCATTGAAGAAAATATGGGAGGGTTTTTTGTTTTTGTTTTTGTTTTTAAATAACCTTGGCATGGGGAAGATCTAAACAACATGCAAAATTCTGAAGTTATAAAAGAAACCTGTGTCCCATTTGGATATATAATATTAAAAAATTCTGACCAGTGAAGACACCTCCACAAAAAAGTTCAAACATAAGAGACAAATAACAGAAATTATCTGTAACACATAAAATAAATCTTTAATATCATTTATACTTAATAGGTTTTTATAAGCTAATAAGAAAAATAATCTTTAAAAAACTGGAAAAAGCATTTTACAGTAAAAATAAAAATACTGAGAAATACAGAAAAGATGCTTAAAAGGAATCCAAATCAGCATGAGCCATTTCTCTCCTACCAGACTGACAAAAATGAAAATGGAATATAATTTGAAAATATCCACTAAAATGTATCCTGTGTTTACTTGTGGGAATCTAACCTATGGAAATAATAGTATTAACACATAAAAATACATTAATATCAGTATTCATTAAATCTCTTTTTCATACAAAAATAATTTTAGAAACCAGCCAAATGTTCAACAATAGAAGAAATGGTTTAATAAATTATAGTATATTTATACAATGAAATGTTACTTTGCAGCCTTTAGATAGAATAAGGTAGAGCTATGTGAACTGGGCTTAGAAGATATCCATGTTATATTCTTCAGTGAAAAAGCAAGCTGCCCGGTATATACGGCAACAATCCCATTTGTGTAAAGAAAAACGTGTGCAACATATTTATATTTTTATTCATTCATTTATTTAATGAACATTTATTAAGCACCTACTGTGTGCCAGCCACATAGTTCTTAGGTGATATGGATATAGTGGTACACAAAACAGGTTTTTCTTACATTTTGATTTTAGTCTGCCATAGAGTAAGTAAATATACATCAAAGAATATGCAGCAAGCTGAAAAAGTGGTTTCTTACAGTAGAGGTGGAATTGGAGGGTGTTTGAGACATGTCCACTTTTTATCACATAAATGTAAAAAGTAGGCATGTGGTATACACACATACATATACACATACATAAAATGTAAAGGGTTGAAATGTTCAAAGAGATGCACAAAAATCAGAGATTTTAGCTAATATCCAATATAAGAGTAACTTGAAGATTCGGGTATGTGTGAGACATAGATGAAACATGGAGAAATCTGAAACTGCCATCTTGTCCTTTCTTGCTGCAATGGATATGCTCTGGCCCAGATTTTATATATTCAATCTCAAAGAGAAGCATGCCGGAAATCATTTACCAAAAGAGAGCTATTTTGATCATGACATGTTTTGATTTTATACCCTGATACTTAATTAGCTTAGTGATGTTTTTCAGGGAGCCATGCTGCATGAATCCATATGTTCCACATTTATTTGCAGTGAGCCACCTAGTGAGATGTCTATCCAGCTAAAAGCATTCCACAGATAACGACTTTCCTGCAACTGTAGAACATTAGAGGACAAGTAAATATTATTAGTACATTTGCCAGTAGGTCTGTCATTCACCTGTTTGCAAGTGTATTTACCTAGGACATCTTTCCTGAGCATCCTCAGTAAAGGGAAAAAATAGATTGGTCTTGCTATTAATCCTTTCTCTATGCATGTACACAGACACACAGAGTATTATGTATCATGTATGATATTTGTAAGCAGTCATTATAATTTTATTAATATTTTGTAAATTATTTATAAATGTATAATAGCATAATTTTCTATATATAATTTATAGATATAAACTACAATTATACAAGTTTGCTTATTATGTATTATATGTAACAATTAAATAAACACAATAATATATCTTAATATATGATAAATATATAATATATTGTATATAATATATTTATAATATGTATATTTAACATATTAATTTTTCCTTCACATTGTCATCTCCATAATGTAACCAAATTCCAATTGTATAGTTTTGTACTACAATGCTTGTAAACCTTTGCTGACTAGCTGTTTGTTATCTTAAGAAAAACTGTTCAAATTTCCTAGCTGGATAAAGCCCTGTGTGTCTGTCTAATTTTAACTTCTACATATCTGTCAGCTTTCATAGATTCCAGCCACACAAAATTATTTGATCTTTCCCTACTTCCTTTCCAATACCATTAACTCTCTTTTGAAGATGAAACTAATCCTACTTGAGGTAGAATGTGTTGTTGGTTGTGAGATTAAGGGTTATAAATGCCAAATTATGTTACACCTTCTATCTTTATCATTTTACACATCCATCAAGTGAAAATCTACTGTTCTTTTGGATCTGTCAAGTACCACTTATTCTACAAAGTGTTTCCTTGTTCCCCAGTCAGAATGAATTCACCTTTTCTGTGTTCCCTCCACAGTCCCTTTCTTTGCACATTTTTAGCACCTATCATAGCCTTTCTCATAATTTCACAACTTGCTATAGTATAAGTATTCATCTGTATTCCTCACTAGATTTTAACCTCTGTTACAGAAGGATCTATGTGATTCTTCTTATGTTTCCAAAGTACTTGTGCAGTGCTCATACCTATTTTTATTAAAAAGCTGTTTTCATTTGTTCCTTGTGATTACCAGATGTTCCCAGTAGATGGCAGTGTTTCACACGATCACTTCAACATTTGTAACTAATGTAGCCGTGCCGTAGGAAGCTGTTCCAATGCAGTGCAGGTTCTGTTCAGGATCTGAAATTGCATGGAGGTATTAGGGATTAAATTCAAAACACACTTTGCATGATTGGGAGAAATTTGGAAAAGATAAAAGTGTAAGAAATCCCAAATCTGTAGTGTTTAACAACACTGAGTTAGTATTAGTTGTCTCCTTAACTAACTTTGCTTTCAATAGAGATACTTTGTCCAAACTTAGATTTTATATAAAGGAAATCATCAGTTCATAAAAGTTTACTGCCTCGTCTTTGGGCTAATGATAAAATGGAAATTAAAAAATATTAAATTTTTATAGTTTTCAACAATTAATATTTTTTGGTGAATATGTATATTATATAGAGCTTTGAGATTTGGCTTAGGATAAACATTCCAATTTTTTCTATTTCAAATAAAGTATTTCTCACACAGACTTAAGTATGTTAACAATGATAGAATTATACTTTTAGATTTTAAAAATACGATTGTTTTAAAATGGGTTTTTACCAGAAAAATGTCTGTACTGTTTGCCAGGGTACCATATATTTAATATCAAAAGATGTTAAAAATATGTTCAGTAACTTTTGTTTTTTAAATAACTATATTAAAACCAGATTTCACTTTCGTCTCTTTTCAAATCACCACTCGCACTACATAAAATTATAGTGTAATCAAAATCATCATTATAATTACCGTATGTTGTGACGGATGTTTCTAAATAAAAGGTACAGTGATTGTTTCCCCTTATTTAGAATTCTTTGCTTTTGGTGGGGTTTGGTTTGGGTTTTTGTTGATATCCATAGGATTTCTTTAATGAAAACAAATACATGGTAAGATGCTGTATATATTTGTACTTTAGTTTTCACCGAACTCTTTTTTTTTAATCTTCCCTCTTTATGCTTCTGCGAATAGTCTCTGCATGTGTGAATCTGTGTCTTATTCAGTTCTACATCCCCAGTTCTTACAGGTTAGATCCTAAGCCAGTGCAGATGGATGGATGATTCTGGACATATTAATATTATTCACGTTGGAGTACTTTGCTTATACCTATAGAGTCTCCTAGACTAAGCAAACTTATCAACAGCTTCCTCAGAAAGCTGCTATGAAGTTGATAACAGCATATGGGATCATAATGACATATTTTAATTACCAAGTAAATAGAAGATTTTGTCCATCTCTTGGTTTTATCTTTCTAGGTATATTACATTGTAATCAGAGAATATGACCTATATGATTTTTAGTTTTGAAAATTTACTGAGTTTTTTGTCACCTTAATATATTTAATTGCTGTAAAGTTCTTATAGGTATTTAATGTAAATTCCCATGTGTATTTTTAATTATAGTGGGTAGAAAGTTCTGTTTTGTTATCTATTGAATCAAGCTTGTGAATTATGGCCTGCAAAGTCTTACATGATAAGACTCTCAATTGACCTCTAAACTCACCTTTGTCTATAGTTTTTCAGAAGTCCTATTAATAGGACACATGCTAATGTTTTTTAGTTAAATTAATTTAAATAACCCATATTTAATTAAAATAACCTCTAATTAAAATAACCCATACAGGTTGAATCCACACAGAGTATGATCAGGATTCTTGGACTGTCTGCAACCTTACCCAACTACCTCGATGTTGCTACATTTTTACATGTTAATCCCTACATTGGACTTTTCTACTTTGATGGCCGTTTTCGACCAGTACCACTTGGACAGACATTTCTGGGGATTAAAGGTGCAAATAAAGTAAATACCCATTTTAATAATTATACTTGTCTTTTCTAAAAATATTTTTGTGTGTGTGTTGTTGAAGACCTCTTTGGGATTAGTCTCTAAAAGTCCATTTCAATAGCATTACAAATATGACATCCTAGACAAAATCAAGCACAATTCCTTAACTATTTGTGGTAGATAAGTCCTCCAGAAGGTTGCTTGTAATAATTTGCATTGTTATTTTCACGGTATATTTTGTATTCTCAGCTATTGAGAGTTTCAGGAAGTTATTTTGATATGACTGAAGGACTTTGTTAAATAATGAAAGCTCTAATTAAACCAGTAATAAATATTTTGATGTAATGTTCATTTAGAATAAATAATACCTCATATGCATTTGAAAAATAACTACATGATAGCAACTATCAAGAGAGATGCTGTATTTAACTTATAATGTTTTATTATAATTACCATATTTATGTATATAAATGTCATTTCTAAAATTTTATATAGCGCTTTAAAAAGTTTGTTTATCTAATTCCTTTTCTAGTATTGCCATGTACTGTTTGCACTATTAGGGTGCTTATTAGAGACTTATTTTATTTTATTATTTTTTAAAAGATGACTGGTAAGAGGATCTTAACCCTTGGCTTGGTGTTGGCAGCACCACACTCAGCCAGTGAGCGAACCAGCCATCCCTATATGGGATCTGAACCCATGGCCTTCGTGTTATCAGCACCGCACTCTCCCAATTGAGCCACAGCTGGCCCTAGACTTATTTTATAATATGAAAGAAAACTTTTACTTTGCTAAAAATTTAAATATTTATCTTTCTGTTCAACAACACATATGTTTCTGTGGAAGAAATAGCTTTAGCGGAATATTCACGGGCCTTTTGACTTTACAAAAAGAGAACACAAGATGGAATCGTGTTATTATGTCAGCATTGGTTTTTAATGTATTACATTACGTTTTGTCTAAAAACAATTTCATTAGTAAGACAGGGCCATTTTTACCTTATACTATTATAAGTAAAATATTGAGCTAAAAAAACCAGAAGTGACTGTTACTACAACAGTTAATATGCTGTAACTGCATTGCATAAAAGTAAGACATCTTTTAAATTGTAGGGAGCCATTTCAGATTTATGCAAAAAAGGATAGTTTACAATATGGTAGTAGTTATGATACGCCTATTTTAACCTTCATTAATTATTTCAACTGCTTTTCAGTATTACTTGATGCTTGTTTGTTTTAGTCATGTTGTAATATGTTTGATTATTTAGTTCATTTTAATGTATCATTAAGATAGATGTAGAACTCTTTATAGCTTTAGATTGTTTTCAGCTTTGTAATTTAAATGATAGCAGATGGTTATCACAGAGAGATATACAGAAAAGAAAATTGTTTCATATGCTTATCAGCCATCTTAAACCTTAGTTTCTTTCATTTGCATCATACAAATTGGTAAATTACTTAAAGCTAATCAAATTCTCAAAGTATTTTTCACCACAGTATGTTAACATTATAATTATGAAAGGAATAGTGTTAGATGATGAACTGTCATAATTATTTTGAAGGTTTAGATTTTGTAAAATTTAAGTTTTTTACATGTCTTATATAGCGTAAACCATAAATTACATGTGTTTGTTATATAGTTTTTTGTCCTATTAAAATTTATTAGTTTAACACTTGGTTGAAATATACTTAACCATTAAGCATTTCCTCAAGATGTTGTTTAATATGTTTAATAACCCGTTATTAATTTGTCATTTCTTATAAAAAGAAATCCCTGTAGGTATTTCAGTTTTATTCAGAAACTCACGATGTGATTCAGTTGTTAGGGAAGAATATGTGAAAATGATGAGAGTGATATGTCTAATTTGAAATAATGGCTTTGGCCAGAACTCAACCCAAAGTACACTGAAAAAGTTATTGGGAATTTCTTTTCTTTTTTTTTTTTTTTTTTTTGGCGGGCGACAGTGAGGTTGTCTTTTAAATCTTTAGTGGGGAGTAAGTTATCCTATGATCACCTCATCCTACATAACCACTATAAGTCATCAGAGTTACAAAATTGTAAAGTGTTTACCTTATTGAAACAAAAAATCCAAACCATAGTCATTTTAGATATACATGATGCTTTTCATCCCCTCTAAATTCCTTTTAATAAATGTTAAGTAGAGAGCTATAGGCTGAGTCACATGCCTACTCCTTTAGGTTAGCCACTTCCCCTTTTTGGTTAGAAGCTTTCTCATCATTAATAGGGAAAAGGAGACCGTTTCTTAATTCATATATTTTATATTAGACTTCCAATTAATCTGAAAAATGTTTCAGTAAAAGAATAGCTGCCCCTTTCCGTATATATTACAGAAATAGTATGTTTCCTGAGGTTTAGGCTCTATATGCCTTTTGATATTTGACCTGTTGTGTTCTCATAACTTTGAGAATTATATAGGAAAGCTGTTTGGTTTACAGAATGAAATAGAAGAAAAACAGTCTGAAGAATGGGTTTCTCTGGGGAAAGCGGAGAGAACTTTAAAAATTATTCTAAAATATCTGTAACTACATAGTATATTATTCTTGAAGATATTGTCTTTTAAAAACTTGATGGTCTTAGAAAGTTAGCACTCTGAAAGTATTGTCTGAGGTATTTTGTTTGTATTTTTAAATTGCCTTATGTTTGTTTTTATGGGTTGTTACACGTTAGATATTTATATTGCACTTGTTGCTTCTGCAGTCTAATCTGAAAGTTATGAAAAAGCATTGTAATTGGCAAAGTTTTATTTGTAGTTAGAAAGTTTATAATTGCTTTATGTAATATTTTTCATGTTTTAAAAACTTTAAGATGCAGCAACTGAATAACATGGATGAAGTATGTTATGAAAATGTTTTGAAGCAAGTAAAGTCTGGACACCAGGTATGCTTAATTTATTTTATCCTAATAGAGTGCTTAATGATAAAAAGTATTAATTTTTAGGTTCTTATCTAAAATTTTTTCTTGAATTCTGAGACAATGACTCAGGTTTTATTTCTTAATAATTGTTTTAGCCCAATGGGTAACCATATAAGTCATAAGAATAATTTATGAATATTATTATCTCAGTATTGATAGGTCATACTATTTAGTTTGACATTTTTATTAATTATTTAAGAGAAAAAATATTTTATTATTTACATTTCTGCTTTTAATCTTTTAAAAATCAGAAACCTTCTCTCATACATCAGAATTTTTAATTTGTATTTTTTACTTAATGTAAAAATTTTAAACATATTATTCTTAATGTTTTCATGAACTAATATCAATTGAGATATAATATATAATGAAGTTCTGTATTGTTGTATGGTGTTTAGAAATTAAGCAGTTTTAATTTTAAACTGTCCGTTGTCCAGAATGTTCAATTAAGATTATTAAAGAAAAAAATAGAATAATAATTGCTTATATAAAATTAATTATTGCCCAATGATTTGTGGTTCTTTGGATAACTTTATTATAGGATTTTTTAAAAAAATAATGTTAGTCTTTTGCATCATGTGAAATTTTTTAGCCCTTTGGTTTTTAATATTTTTAAAGGACAGTGGAATTTTTTTCCCCAGACTAAATCTTTGTATATGTAATATTTGTAGCCCCAATATATAAAAAAATCAAAGATGAATTGGAGTTGAGAGCATGGTGCATGGCCTACTGAGCATCCTTGAGACATTTTTGCCCTTATAAGAACAGTTTCATAATAGGTTTCTAACTAATTTCAAGAGAATATGCTTGGTTTTAAGAATAACTTTTAAAGAAAAGAAATTATTATTTTAAGTTCTATGAGTATAATAATAATAACAGTGACTAACCTTTCCTAGTTCTTAATAAATGCCTGAAACTGATAAAATTATCTTTACTTTTATTATTTCATTGGATTCTTTCAGCAATCTGTGAAGCAGGTACCATTATCCTCACTTGACAAATGAAGAAAGTAATGTTCTGTGCAAAATAACATGTTCAGGTCATTCCACTAGTGTGCTTTCAAATGCAAGCTATGTTAGTGTAGAGTCTCTCTGCTAACCATTGTGTCATATCTCTATATTTGCATTTATTTTACGTCAGTGTTTTCCTTTGATCCTCATTAAACATCATTCTGTGGGTTGCATTATTTGTCATTTTACAAATAAAGAAGTGTAAAACACTAATATTCTTTTTTTTTTAATCAAAAAATATTACTGAGTACCAACTATTTGTTCTAGGTCAGAGGCTGGTAAAAAAATTTTTAAAGGGTCATATAGTAAATAAGGCTTTTATGGGCCTTATGTTCTCTGTTGCAGCTCCTCAAGCCATGTTGTAGCATGAAAGCAGCCATAGACAATATATGAATAAGTGGATGTGGCTATGATCCAATAAAACTTTATTTACAAAAACAGGCAGCAGGGGCATTGCAGGTTATAGTTTGCCACCTGTGTTCTAGATTGCCTCAAGAGATTTATTTGTAATGAATGTCTGATGATCCAAATGCTACCTTACAGAAACTTTTAAAAACATTTTAAAGAAGATCGTATATAGCCATCTTTGCAAAAGGGTACCATAAATTCACTGTAATTAGCTACATGTTACCACCATGCAGATTTATTTCCAACTTTTATATATTATATTGTTACCTAAGGAATTTACCTGTGAAGTCTGTAAACTCTATATGTATAGGCTATATCAAAAATATTTAGTAAATATTTAAATATTTTTTCCATTCTTTTTTAAAGTTCTTTTTTAGAGCAGTTTTAGGTGCACAGGAAAATTGAGTGGAAATAGAGTTCCCATTTCCCCCTACCCGCTCCCCCCAGAGGCACAGCTTCCTCTACTATCAACATCCTGCACTGCAGTGATAGATTTGTTACAATCATTAAGCCTACATTTACATGTAATTATTATTCAAAGTCCTTAGTTTAAATTAAGGTTAACTCTTGGTGGTGTGCATTCTATGAGTTTTAACAAATGTTATAATGACATATATCTACCATTATAGAGTCATACAGAAGACTTTCATTTACTGAAAAATCCTCAGTGCTCATCCTATTCATCCCTCCTCCCTGGCAATCATTGATCTTTTTACTGTCTTCATAGTTTTGTTTTTTTCTAGCGTGTCATATAGTTGGAATCATATAGTCCCGTGTTGGTTGCTTCCAAGTTTGGCAATTACAAATGGAGCTGTTATAAACACCTGTATGCAGGTTTTTGTGAGGACTTGTTTTCAACTCATTTGGGTAAATACAAAGGAGTGTGGTTTCTGGATCATATGGTAAGAATACACTTAGTTTTCTAAGAAACTGTCTTCCAAAGTAGGTGTACTATTTTTTATTCCCACTAGCAATGTATGAGAGTTCCTATTGCTCTACATCATCACATCCTTGCCAGCATTTGGTGGTATCAGTATTTGAACATTGGCCTTTCTGATATGTGTGTAGTGGTATCTCATTGTTCTTTTAATTTGATTTTCCCTAATGAAATATGATATTGAGCATCTTTTTATATGCTTATTTGCGGTCTGTCTATTTTCTTTGTTGAATTACTTTTTCAGGTCTTTTGCCCGTTTTTAAATCAGCCTATACATTTTCTTATTGTTGGGTTTAAGGGTTCTTCGTATATTTTGGGTAACAGTCCCTTATCAGATATCTCTTTTGCAAATATTTTCTCACAGTCTGTGGCTTGTCTTCTCATTCTCTTAACAGTGTTTGTACAGAACAGATATTATTAATTTTAATGAAGTCGAACTTATCAATTATTTCTTTTATAGATCATGCCTTTCGTGTTGATATAAAAAGTCTTTGCCATTCTCACGATCACCAAGATTTTCTTCTATGTTATCTTCTAGAAGTTTTAATAGTTTTGTGTTTTACATGTAGGTCTGTGATCCATTTTGAGTTAATTTTTGCAAAGGGTATAAGGTCTATGTCTAGATTTATTTATTTTTTGCATGTGGGTGTCCAGTTGTTCCAGCACCATTAGTTGAAAGTCCGTCTTTGCTCCTTGCTCCTTTGTCAAAGATCAGTTGATTGTATTTATGTGTGTTTGTCTGTGGGAGCTCTGTTCTGTTCTGTTGATCTCCTTTGTGTATTCTCTCATCAGTACCACAGTGACATGATTACTGTACCTTGATGATTACTATAAGTCTTGAAGTCAGGTAGTGTCAGTCCTCTTTGTTCTTCTCTTTCAATGATGTGTTAGCTATTCTGGGTCTTCATTTAATTTTGAACTATGAGTTAACAGTTTACATCAGAATTTTTAATTGTGATGACATTTCTTCCATCACAAGAGAACTTTTTCTAATCTATGATTGATTTTATTATAAATGAATACTATTAAATTTTTTTTCTCTTTTAAACAATGAAAATTAAAATGTAAACATTTTACTATGGAACATTTAATAGACATTTTATTTTTTGATTCTGAACAGGAAAACACCTGTCACTCCTTGCCATGTCTTTGTAATTGAACAGACTTGCACATATTATGAAAAATTTTAAGAAGCCAATAATAGGAATGTTATTGTGTTGCCCCTCAAATTGATGAAATTAAAGTTGTCATTTTTGTAAACTCTTTCTTAGTGAGACTGATAAATATATATGCATCCACTCATAAACATACATGTAAACCATACACAGTTGTAAATTTTAAATAATATAAGTAATTAGCTTAATAATGCTATTACTGCCAGTACAGCAACTATTATGAGCACTTAGAAACTATGGGTCACTGAGTTTTTGAGTTAGGGCTTTTATTCTGCTATTTATAATTGTTCTTTAAATCTACTTATCATACTAGTCCAGCTTTTTTTATATATGATCTTAACATTTTAAAATATTTCTTTAAAAAAATAAAGTTCAGCCTTATCCCAAAATGTTGTAGTTGGATAAAAATCCAAATAAATGTTGTTATTTAAGGGATCCTGTGATAACTGTCTTCTCTTTCTGTTCATAATAGTACGACTTTCTTAAGTTTTGTAAAATAGCTACATATTGCCTGTACTTTTTTTGGTTATAAAAATGAAATGACAACATTAAAAGTTTTTTCATAATTTCCTATTATTTTACAATTTTACCATTATTATTGTAATTTTTATGTATTTTCCACTAGTCTTTTATTCACTCACACATATGGCTTTTAATTTTGATCATTCATACTTAATTTTATTTATTTGTTTGTTTGTTTGTTTGGGGGGGGGTGGGCAGCTGGCCTGTATAGGGATTGAACCCTGGATCTTGGTGTTAACACCATGCTCTAACCAACTGAGCTAACCAGCCAGTTTCAAAGTTAATTTTAATTATTAGTTATAATTCATTACTAATTTATAATTATACTGCATATACAGTTTTATATTCACTCTTGTCCTTAATGAGTAATAAGTATTTTTAATGTTTCCACATAGTCTTCACAATTTTAATGTCTGCAAGAGAGAAGGAGTCTTTATTCAGGTTCTAATTTTCAGACACTGTTTAAGTATCCTTGGACTTTTAATCTTCCCAGTCCTCTGACATAAGAATGATTACTTCCTTTTATTAAAAGGGGAAATGAATCTAAGACATATTAAGCAGCTTACCTAGGTCATATATCTAGTTTAGAGTGGCACCAGGATTTAAATACAGGTCTTTGTATTGATAAATCTCATAATGTCATTACTGACCCTTTGCCATTAAGCTGACATTGGCTGTTTATTATCGGTTATTCCTCCATTACAGAGTGCTTTAAATGTTTGCAGTTTTCAGTTATTCAAGATAGCACTGCTGTAGCGATCGTCTTTGAGACTGTCATTATTTTTTCTGTTTAAAGATTTACTTAGGATAAATTACCTAAAACTGACATAGCACAAATGGCCATATTTTGTGGTCTTGCCACATGACACTGTAATGTATTCTGAATGAGTTATATCATTTAGTTGTCACAGCGGACCTACACAGAATTTTATAAACTTTATAAACTTTTACCATTTCTTCTGAATAGTGCTGTTCGTGTAGTTTCTTCTGAATAGTGTTATCAATGTAAGTTTATGATCTAATGTGTGTTTTCCACTTTGAATTTCTTTTGCAATCTTAAGGCATGTAAGACAGAGTGGTATCATGCCAGTGTAATTTTTCTTAATTGGTATCTATCACCTCTAAATCATGATTACAACAATACATGTATTGCATACCATATCGTTCATGTTTTGGTTTGAGTATGCATTTATTTTCAATTAGAAAAACCTATTTTTCTCTGCATTTTTGTTTCATAGTATGACACTGAGGTCTTCTGGCCTCTGAAATTATATTTTAAAATTTGATTTAAATAAAATTAATATAAATGAACTGAATAAAGAAAGAGTTTAAACAAATTTAACCCTTAAGCAAACCCAAAAGCAAAAATAAGGGGAAAACATAATCACTGCTGTTCCGCTACCCAGATACAGCTTCTATTGGTGTATGTCCTTCCATTTTTTTTTAATGCATTTTATACCCTTAATTTTCCATCTTTTTTTTTCTGTTATTCCTATAGTCTATTTAATCTTTTATATTTTCCCCTTTCAAAACTATGCCAGAACCATAAATAGACACAATAGCATTAAAATGTAAATAAATGTTCTGATTAGAAATGTTATATTTAAAAATTTTAATCAGTGTGTTCTATGCATTGTCCTTTTAGATTTTGTGTTCCACCAAGAAAGAGTGGGTTATAAAGAAACACTGTTTGTTTAGTTCCTATTACAGTATCATGTGCATGGGAACACTGTTGTAAATATGATTTGACTGTGATGAATTGTCTTATCTTCAAAGATTTGACATACTTAGTAAGATGAGGATAACGAGAAATATGAAATGCATCAGGACTGTGCCCACTTGTGGAAATTCACCTCTAGTGTTGTTAGTATTACAAATGCCCAGGCTAGCGCCTTCAGATTATAAGTACTGAGTTGGTAAGTCAATGGGTCTATTATATTAATGTAATCATCTCAAGTTAAGACCTCTTTTGCAATGTAATTCAAGAACAAAACTCTATTATTTTCATTTTTTAAAATTACCTGTATCGGAAAAGTTCCCCAAAACTTAAATCTTTCTTTGTATCATTCGTTTCAAAAGGATTGCTCTAAGTCTTCTATTTGCAAGTTGATCTGCCAAGTACTGTTTGGCCTATAAGATCATTTAGCTAGGTAAGAGGCAACCTCTGCTGAATCCCTCTGTAGTATGTCCAGCTCTAAAAATTGAAGCACAGATACTTGGAAAGCAGTACGGTTACACATTTTGATTTTGGAAGCTGAGGTAGATACTGTTCACACAACAAGGTTGGCAATCCTTGATGTATTTCATCACACAAGAATTGCTACTCATAGAAGGCACTGATTGGTGAGACTCAGGTAGGGGTTTGATTTCAGGGGCTTAGAACCCCTCACGGGGTTATTATTCCCTCTTTTTATATCTCCTTGAGAAATACCTTTACTAAGCTGTAGTGTTACAGGTTGAGCATCCCTAATCCAAAATCTGAAGAATTTCTGGTCCCACTCATTTCAGGTAAAGGATATTCAACCTGTATGTCCTGTGCTTTTATTAGAAGGTCAATAAAGAACTTCCCGGTAGGACTGAGTTTTTGAAGTTGTGTTTTTTCCACTCATAATTGAAGTTGAAGATAATGATATCCAATTCACTGACTGTCTTTGTATAAGGTTCCAAATGATAATTTAAAATTAATTTATATTCATCCATCTATCAGAAAATGAAAAATATATAATTCAACAACCTTTTTACTTTATCTAAAAAACTGACAGCCATAAATTAACTCTTCAAATATATTATTCTGCCCAACTCTGATGACTGAAAAGTCTAGCTATTTGTGCTTCATTCTAAGAGCCTCTTTTCTGTCTAAATATTTTTTTGTACATACAAGTACAGTAAACTTATATGTGTTGGTGTGTGTATATATATGTACCTATATATCTCTGTATATCTCTATCAGTCTGTCGTGTGTGTATACACACACACACACACACACATTCAAATGGGGAGAGTGAGAGAAGGAGATTTGCTTCTGGAATTCAGTTATGGTTATAACTACTGCACATTAGTACATTGTTATTAAGCATCCACTTACATATTTGATAAATGTACTTTTCTTTTTTATTATGGAAACATCAGGAGTTTTTTGTGGGGCTGTGTACCTTAACTTTAGCTCTACTTTGTTGCCTTTTAAATATATCTTAGCAGTTAGTGTATAGTAGCAAGAAATATGAAAATCAGCCTATGTTTGTCCAAGAAAAGTAATTGAATTTTCTCTGCTACCATCTCATTCTACCCGCTTCTCCCCCAATCAGTTAAAAAAAATTTTCTCCAACCAATTTCCTGGGTTTACTTGTTTGTTTTCTTTCCTTTAGGTTGTTTAGTATCTTGGATTTTCTTCCTGCTTTGGCTTCCCTAAGTACTTTGGTTTTATCAGAGCAGCTAATTTTCAGACCATTATTAAGAGGACTAAAATATATGTCCATTAAAAAAAAAAAAAAACTGTTACCCTCAGGCAACTAAACACTTTTCATGCTAAAAAGTGACAGTTTCCTCTTAAATATACAAATGAATTCACCTTGTTTTCTCCATTTGGATTAAATTAGAAAAGAGCAAATTTCATGCTCAAAAGCCATGCTGATGTTCTCTGATCATACTATTACATGGGTTTCAGTATACCAATCATCAAAACTTGTGTGCTCATGTACTTAATAGATCGTATGTGCAGCTTTGCCTTAAAAGTATTAAAAACAGTAGGAGGCAGTTGTATTCCACTCAGGCATGTGTGATGACAGATGGAGAAAATCTTTTCATGTTGACTTTTCAACAGTCCTACTCTGCAAGACTTCAAGCTCTTCTTGGCTACTGGGAAATTAAAAGTTGGCAATTCAGCCTTTAATTTTGATCCATCTGCTCAAACTAATGAGACGTCTCATTTGTAAGCTTCTCTTTGTGTTACCAAATGCAAGTACAGCTTTATCATTCCTGTTAATAATTGCCCTCCTTCTGTGTAACTCACAGAATGGGCAAATAATCGATGCCTTAGCTCTGTTGAGATTTTTCTTGTTATACAAACTTTGTTACAGTGATAGGAAAAGAAATTAGGAACTTCTTCAGAGATTATGGCATATTTAGTAAATTAACTTGTTCTTTTTCCATATTGCCAGAAAAAGTTAAGATCCTTATTTAGTACCTTCTTACTCAAAATCTGCCTCCAATTTCAAGGGATAAAAGGTTCTGTGGTATCAAAGAGAAAAAAAGTCTTCTTCAGCCTTGAATTAATGTTAAACATAAGGCTTTCTTTTATTTAGATGTGTGTCTTGTTTTCTCTTTCTCATTATTTATAGCTAGAATTAAACATTTCTGTTTCTAATAAGAAACCACCTTTAAAAATTGACTAATAATTATAGATTAATTTAATTTATTACTATCTGAAGGTAATTATTTTTGTTTCTTAGTTTATATGAAAGTAATTAATTGTGTACAATCGAAACAAATTCTACCATGTTAACTTTAACAATGGAATTTTGCTTTGGCCCCTTTACCTAAAAATATTTTATTCTCCACATATAAGCATCTCTAATTCTTGGTACCAATGTTGCTGTCATATCAAATTTATGTAACAACTTTTATTGGTGAGTTATTTGAGTGCTGCTTTCTTTACTTTCCCTCACTCCCACTGAAACATAATCCCAAAGAAATATAAATGAAGGAGGCATTTTAATTATGAGCACAAGAATTAAAGGTATTTCTCCTTGCTGTTTACCACGAAAGATGGTACTACTAAAGAAATACTTCCCCTCTCAGAAAGCTCTGTTGAGTCTTCTATCAAGGTGAAATTTTTTTCTTCTCCATATTTCATAGGCAAAAAATAGTTTTTTGTAATGGGTTCTCTTTTTTACTTTTTAATTATTATTATAAATATTAGAATTTTTGATCTTCCTCATATATAAGATAGTTTCCTTAGTATTATTTGTGTACAACTAATATTTAAAAATAATAGTTGACACTCAGGTACTTTCATTAACAGTCATCTTTTTATGGGGTGAGGAGAATGAGACATTTATGTTATTCATTTATCCATGTATTAATTTCTTTATTAATTTAACAGTCATTAATTATAGACATTCTGTGGGTAAGGTGTTTGGAATAAAGAGTTGGAAGTATGTTAACTTCCAATCTGGGTTAAATGCCTGATGGTTGAGAGCTGACATAAGCATTTGGTTAAAATGAAGTCCAAAAGAGAATATCAGCATCATAGAAGGAATTTCTGGTATAATATAATGAAAATATATCAAAGATCATTTGATTATAATTATAAATTTAGTAGTTACATTATATTTTTAAAAATGTTTTATTAATTAATATTATTTTTTAAAATTCTATGATGTTGCAGGGCTTTTGGGGGTGGAGAGGGGAAAGGGAAGGAAATGGGATGGAAGGAGGAGGAGGAAGGAGGGGCAGGATTGAGGCCTGTGGCACCCCCCTCATTCCGACACGGGAGACCAGGGGGCTTCCAGTGGTGGCTTGGTCATTGCCAGGCTGGGTGCAGATGCAGCGGAGTGTTGGAAACACTCACCCCCCACCACCCCAGCTCGGGAGAGCACGGGGCATTTCCTGCGGCAGCTCAGTAGTCATCACTGTGGTGGTTGCACGTTTCAGAAGGGTGTGGCCAAGGCCCTTGGCCCCCAACCTCAGGACTGGTTGTGAGTGTTAGGGGGGTCATGGCTGAGGCCCCCAGCCTTCCCCCCCTTTCTGGCTTGGTAGCCCAGGGGACTTTGATCCTCCTAGGTGTTCTTTGGTGAAATGAGACCTTTACTGGTTAATATAAAACTTTGTCTCTGGTTGTGGGTACTTTGTTTTTTCTTTCAGTTCTGCGATGGATTATTTGCGGTTCCCACCACTTAAACTCTGTGCTGGAACTAATTTGTTGTCCTTTGCTTACTTCTAAAATGGGAAACTTCCTGTGGGGAACAGTACTTGATCTCTGTGGTTGAACTGTATTGCTGCTTTGCTGCTGATTCCCTAGGGAAGGATTTTTGTGCAGCTCAGGTTTTAATGGTTAACTTTGTAGGTACTTCCAGTTCTGGTGAGATCACTTCCAGTTCTGGTGAGATCCAGTGCATCTGGATTGTGTAGAAACTATGGTCTGGGCCTGAGTCTTTTCATCAATCTGCACCCCATCCCTCTTCTCCCCTGCCACCTCCAAGTAACTCCATCCAAAAGGCACAGCTATGGCTTTTGCCAGCTCCTGCTCTGTGCGCTCAACAGCTCCAGCCTGGAAGAAGCCAGGGCTTGAAAACAGTCTGAGCAGTTCTTGCTCTCTCTCATCGTGGCTTCTCCCAACTTCACGTACTCTGTAGGTCTCTCCTCCTCTTCCACTGAGCCCTAACACCCCCAGCTTGGCTGTCGTTGCTTTTTTATAGTTGTAAATTGGTTGATTTGTGGGAGAGAGTGATGCTGGGGATCGTCTATTCTACATCTTGACCAGAAGTCCACTAGTTATATTTTTTAATTGGACATTATAGTTCAAGAGCAATAATTTCTTAGCACTGTCAGCTGCTAGATTGATCCTGTTATCACTATAGTATGTATATGGAATACTAATAAACGCTCTTTTTTTTTTAGCTGAGATCAATGAAAAAGCAAGACTTATTTGACTAATTCTATCTATACAGAGTGTTATATTGTCAACAAATTATTATTAAGATTTTTTTTCCTCTCTGATAGTAAATTACTTAGATAAATATTTATCTCCTCTTCTCTCCTAAACTCGAAGATTGAGTCATTGGTAAATGATACCGTTTCATTTAAGATTCATAAACCTACAGACGGAAACGCTGTACAGTGTTTAGAAGAGGTATTTTCTGAATATTTTCAGAAAGAGACTGAAGATTAATGACCTTATAGTTTTTATTTCTAACATTTTTGTTTGTTTTTTCTTCTGCACAATTATTTGAAAAAGCAGTTGCTCTTAAACCTTTGATCTAAAAAAGTAGCAGTGGAGAATGGAATTGATTTTCAAGATGACCAAGTCTTCTGTGGTATTTAGGGAAAAATTCCTAAGATAGCATGCCTTGTTCATATTATTTATGCTATTAGATTGGTGAAAAAGTGTGGTAACAAACATTATTAAATGATATTGGTCATGCCTAATTCAGGAACATGAAAAATGATTTTGACCTAGGCATTCTTCTGTTCAGCCTTCCAAAGACCAAAGCCAAAGATAATTAGCAGATTTTACCTGAATCTCAAGGCAAATCCAAAGCTTGATACATCCCTAATAAAAAGCTTTTTTCATAAAGGCAAAATTCCCTGAAAATAGGAGCTCATAGTTGAGAATAAAAAAATCAAGAGATTACATAGAGGTTTAGAAGTAGAAATAGTTCCAAAATGCTGAATTCACTTTTTACGTTTCTTTTCTGGCTCTTGTGATACAATACTATCCTTGTTTTTCTCTGACCTCTAATCTCTTTTGGACATTTCTTTTCTTTCTTCTTTGCAGCCTCTTTCTTCTCTATCTGGTGTGGTCCTATATACTGTTTAAATTTAACACTGTTTTCTTGTGTTTTCATCCCATCCCAATTATGACTTTTGTAGAAATCACTCATTTATTTATATTACCAACCCAGACCTCTTTTCTGAACTCTAGACCCATATGATCCTATCTGGCCTCTCCTCTTGGGTATCTCAAATGTAGTGTGCCTAACCAAATTTATAATCTTACCTCCAAACCAGAGGCATTCCATTATTCTGTGGTCGTAAAAGTCATCCTTTTCAACTCTCCCTCAGTCTCATTTGTAATCCCTCACCAATGCCTGTCCATTTAATCTCCAAAGTATCTCTCAAATCTGCCCATTTCTCTCCATCTCCTCCTCCTCCTGAACAGTCACCACCACCACCCCCTACTCCAAGCAACCATCACAGCTTCCCTTGATTATTCTAACCACTTCCTAACTGCTCTACCTGCATCCATTCTGGCCCTCTTCGAGCTGTTCTGTACACTGCAGCTAACTAGAATGATTCTTTCAAAACACAGCTCCAGTATTACACTTGTATCATTAAAACTCCTTTAGAAGGAAGGGCCCGGGAGTTCTCATAATGTTTGGCCATTACCTTCTTATTTCGTCATCAATACCTGTCTCTCCCTTATGTACACCTCCCACTTCCCATGCCTTCTTTCATCCTTCATCATAGTGATGCTCTTTCACATACCTCTGAGCAACTTGTTCCCTCTGCCTTACTATCCTTATTCTCTTTGCTTTGTTGTTCTGTACTGAATCTTTCAGATTTCCTCTTTCTCAGAGAAGCCTTTTTAAAACATCTTCCTGACTCTTTTACTTCCCTATTATGAACAGTAATAACACTGTGTATATCTTCTTCATATGTCTGGCTAAGGTTTTACGTTTATTCCCAGCTGTCTTGGATTAATGTCACTCTTCATTACAGGATCATAAGTCTCATTAGGAAAGGGAGTATCTCTGATTTTGCTCTCCATTGTATTCTCATGGCCTCACCAGTACCTTAAGTCTGAACTTATTCTTAAAAGATTAGAGGACGCAACAACTTCAGGGAAAATCAGGAAGATAACCATTAGTTGTTCCATGGTAAGTTGAATGTTGAGGCTGAGGGGACAACGACCTGGAGATGTGGAAGAACAAAAGTGGCTTTGATTACCTTCTTAAGGAATTTATTTATCTTTTCCCTATAGGCAGTAAAGATCAAAGAACATTAGTATTCTTAAAAATATTTCATTATTTAAATTTATTCTTATTATTTCATCTAGTGATAGTTCTGTTAGAACTATTAAATTATCTCATTTCTCCTAATTTAAGGAACTAATCTGATTTATTTTTCCTGATGCAGATTTATCATTTGTGCCACCAGTTATGTTCAGTTAATATCTTATATTTTTCTTTTGTTTCTATTTATTAAGCCCTTGAGGGATAAGTTTTGAGCCCTTTTAAAAATTTACATTTTTAAGAGAGCAGGAAAAATTTCATTTTACTGAAGTATAGCTTATCATAAGAGCATTCAACTATATTCTTGAAATTTTATGAACAACAGTTTCTTTAATTTTGTGATATTGTTTTCCTCATTTCCAAAGGGAATACTTTTTGTTTTTTTTTTAAATTTTATTTTGTCGATATACAATGTGGTTGATTATTGTTGCCCCTTACCAAAACCTCCCTCCCTCCTCCCTCCCCCCCCAACAATGTCCTTTCTGTTTGCTTGTCGTATCAACTTCAAATAATTGCAGTTGTTATATCTTCTCTCCCCCCACCCCCGGTTTTTTGTGTGTCTGTGTGAATTTATATATTAATTTTTAGCTCCCACCAATAAGTGAGAACATGTGGTATTTCTCTTTCTGTGCCTGACTCGTTTCACTTAATATAATTCTCTCAAGGTCCATCCATGTTGTTGAAAATGGCAGTATTTCATTCGTTTTTATAGCTGAGTAGTATTCCATTGTGTAGATGTACCATATTTTCCGTATCCACTCATCTGATGATGGACATTTGGGCTAGTTCCAACTCTTGGCTATTGTAAAGAGTGCTGCAATGAACATTGGGGAACAGGTATACCTTCGACTTGATGATTTCCATTCCTCTGGGTATATTCTCAGCAGTGGGATAGCTGGGTCATATGGTAGATCTATCTGCAATTGTTTGAGGAACCTCCATACCATTTTCCATAGAGGCTGCACCATTTTGCAGTCCCACCAACAATGTATGAGAGTTCCTTTTTCTCCGCAACCTCGCCAGCATTTATCGTTCAGAGTCTTTTGGATTTTAGCCATCCTAACTGGGGTTAGATGGTATCTCAATGTGGTTTTGATTTGCATTTCCCGGATGCTGAGTGATGTTGAGCATTTTTTCATCTGTCTGTTGGCCATTTGTATATCTTCCTTAGAGAAATGCCTACTTAGCTCTTTTGCCCATTTTTTAATTGGGTTGCTTGTTTTCTTCTTGTAAAGTTGTTTGAGTTCCTTATGTATTCTGGATATTAATCTTTTGTCAGATGTATATTTTGCAAATATTTTCTCCCACTCTGTTGGTTGTCTTTTAACTCTGTCAATTGTTTCTTTTGCTGTGCAGAAGCTTTTTAGTTTGATATGATCCCATTTGTTTCTTTTTCCTTTGGTTGCCCGTGCTTTTGGGGTCGTATTTATGAAGTCTGTGTCCAGTCCGATTTCCTGAAGTGTTTCTCCTATGTTTTCTTTAAGAAGTTTTATTGTTTCAGGGTGTACATTTAAATCCTTAATCCATTTTGAGTTGATTTTAGTATATGGTGAGAGGTATGGATCTAGTTTCATTCTCCTGCATATGGATATCCAGTTATCCCAGCACCATTTGCTGAAGAGGCAGTCCCTTCCTCAGTTAATAGGCTGGGTGCCTTTGTCAAAGATCAAATGGAAGTAAGTGTGTGGGTTGATTTCTGGATTCTCTATTCTATTCCCTTGGTCGGTGTGTCTGTTTTTATGCCAGTACCATACTGTTTTGGTTATTATAGCTTTGTAGTATAGCTTAAAGTCAGGTAGTGTTATGCCTCCAGCTTTATTTTTTTTTGCTCAGCATTGCTTTGGCTATGCATGGTCTTTTATTATTCCATATAAATGTCTGGATAGTTCTTTCCATTTCTGAGAAAAATGTCTTTGGAATTTTGATGGGGATTGCATTGAATTTGTATATCACTTTGGGAAGTATGGACATTTTCACTATGTTGATTCTTCCAATCCAAGAGCATGGGATATCTTTCCATCTTCTTGTATCCTCTCTAATTTCTCTCAGCAGTGGTTTGTAGTTCTCATTATAGAGATTTTTCACATCCTTGGTTAACTCAATTGCTAACTATTTTATTTTTTTGGTGGCTATTGTAAATGGGCTGGCTTTCTTGCTTTCTCGTTCTGCATGTTTACTATTGGAGAAAAGAAATGCTACTGATTTTTGCGTGTTGATTTTGTATCCTGCTACTGTACTGAAATCATTTATCAATTCCAACAGTTTTTTTGTAGAGGTTTTAGGCTGTTTGATATATAGGATCATGTCATCTGCAAACAGGGACAGTTTGACTTCATCTTTTCCAATCTGGATGCCCTTTATTTCCTTCTCTTCTCTGATTGCTCTGGCTAGTACTTCCAACACTATGTTGAATAGGAGTGGTGAGAGTGGGCATCCTTGTCTAGTTCCTGTTCTTAACGAAAAAGCTTTCAGCTTTTCCCCATTCAAGATGATATTGGCAGTGGGTTTATCATATATGGCTTTAATGATGTTGAGATACTTTCCCTCTATACCTAACTTATAGAGGGTCTTTGTCATGAATGACTGCTGCATTTTATCCAATGCTTTTTGAGCATCTATAGGATGATCATATGGTCCTTGTGTTTGAGTTTATTAATATGGTGTATCACATTTATTGATTTGCATATGTTGAACCAACCTTGCATCCCTGGGATGAATCCCACTTGATCGTGGTGAATAATTTTATGTATGTGTTGCTGTATTCTGTTTGCTAGTATTTTAGTGAGGATTTTTGCATCTATATTCATCAAGGATATTGGCCTGTAGTTTTCTTTTTTGGTTATATCTTTACCTGGTTTTGGTATCAGGATGATGTTTGCTTCATAGAATGAGTTTGGGAGATTTGCTTCCGTTTCAATCTTTTGGAATAGTTTGTAAAGAATCGGTGTCAATTCCTGTTTGAATGTTTGGTAAAATTCTGCTGTGAATACATCTGGTCCTGGGCTTTTCTTTGTTGGGAGCCTTCTGATAACAGCTTCAATCTCCTTTATTGTTATTGGTCTGTTCAAATTTTCTACATTTTCATGGTTCAGTTTTGGGAGCTTGTGTGTGTCCAGAAATTTATCCATTTCCTCCAGATTTTCAAATCTGTTGGCGTATAGTTGTTTATAGTAGTCTCGAATGATTCCTTGTATTTCAGATGAAATCAGTTGTAATATCGCCTTTTTCATTTCTAATTTTTGTTATTTGAATCTTCTCTCTTCTTTTTTTTGTTAGCCATGCTAACGGTTTGTCAATTTTATTTATCTTTTCAGAAAACCAACTTTTTGATTCATTGATCTTTTGTATTGTTTTTTGGGTTTTAATCTCATTCAGTTCTGCTCTGATCTTAATGATTTCTTTCCGTCTGCTAACTTTAGGTTTGGATTGTTCTTGTTTTTCTAGTTCTTTAAGGTGAAGTGTTAGGTTGTTCACTTGCCATCTTTACATTCTTCTGAAGTGACCATTTAATGCAATAAATTTTCCCCTTAATACTGCTTTGCAGTATCCCACAGATTTTGGTATGATGTATCATTATTTTCATTAGTTTCAATAAATTTTTTGATTTCCTGCTTGATTTCTTCTTGGACCTATATGTCATTAAGTAGAATGCTGTTTAATTTCCATGTGTTTGTATAGTTTCCAGAGTTTCGTTTGTTATTAATTTCTAGTTTTAATCCATTGTGGTCTGAGAAAATACATGGGATAATTCCAATTTTTTTTAATTTATTGAGACTTGATTTTTGACCTAATATGTGATCTATCCTGGAGAATGATCCATGTGCTGATGAGAAAAATGAATATTCTGAGGTTGTTGGGTGGAATGTTCTGTAGATATCTGCCAGTTCCAATTGGTCTAGAGTATTGTTTAGATCTTGTGTTTCTCTACTGATTCTTTGCCTAGATGATCTGTCTAATATTGACAGTGGGGTGTTCAGGTCCCCTGCTATTATGGTATTAGTGTCTATTTCCTTCTTTAGGTCTGATAGAGTTTGTTTTATAAATCTGGCTGCTCCAACATTGGGTGCGTACATATTTATGATTGTTATGTCTTCTTGATGCATCAGTCCTTTTATCATTAAGTAGTGTCCCTCATTGTCTCTTTTTATGGTTTTTAGTTTAAAGTCTATTTTGTGAGATATAAGAATAGCTACTCCAGCTCGTTTTTCTTTTCTGTTTGCATGGTAAGTCTTTTTCCGTCCTTTCATTCTTAGTCTATGTGAATCTTTATGGGTGAGGTGGGTCTCTTGTAGTCTACACATATTTGGGTCCTCCTTTTTGATCCAGTCAGCTAGTGTGTGTCTTTTGATGGGGGAATATAAGCCTTTTACATTAAGAGTTGTTATTGAAAGGTGTTGATTTATTCCTAGCATTTTCTTGGTTGTTTGGTTGTCTTAGGTGTCTTTTGTTCCTTGCTTTCTGATTTACTGTTTGGTTTCTGTGTTTGTTGGTTCCTTAGGTTGTAGATAGCGTTTTTGTTTGCTTGTTTTCTCTTCATGAATGCCATTTTTATTATACTAGTGGGTATTGATTTTTCTTGGGTTTTTATGGCAGTGGTAGTTATTTTTCAGGAACCAAACGCAGTACTCCCTTGAGGATTTCTTGTAAGGGTGGTCGTGTGGTAGTGAACTCCCGCAGTTTTTGTTTGTCTGAGAAATATACTATTTGCCCTTCATTTCGGAAGGTTAGCCTTGTAGGGTAGAGTATTCTTGGCTGGCAATCTTTATCTTTTAAAATTTTGAATATATCATCCCTTTCCTTTCTAGCTTTTGTGATGAAAAGTCTGATGTTAGCCTGATTGGGGCTCCCTTATAGGTGATTTGATGCTTCTCTCTTGCAGCTTTTAAGATTCTCTCTCTTGTCTCTGAGTTTTGCCAATTTGACTATGACATGTCTTGGAGAAGGTCTTTTTGGGTTGAATACGTTTGGAGATCGTTGAGCTTCCTGGATCTGAAGATCTGTGATTTTTTCCCATACCTGGAATTTTTCTGCCACTATTTTGTTGAATATGTTTTCAATGCAATCTACGTTTTCCTCCCCTTCTGGAATACCCATGACTCGGATATTTGATCGCTTAAGGTTGTCTGATATCTCTCTCAGATTTTCTTCAATGTCTTTGATTGTTTTTTCTTTTTTTTTGTCTGCTTGTGTTATTTCAAACAGCTCATCTTCAAGTTCAGAGGTTCTTCAGCTTCGACAAGCCTGCTGTTTAAACTCTCCATTTTGTTTTTTATTTCACTGAATACCTTCTTCAGTCCAGCAAGTTCTGCTACATTTTTGTTCAGGACTTTGATTTTCTTGTACATTTCCTCTTTCAGGTCCTGTATACTTTTCCTTGTTTCATCATGATGTCTAGCTGAGTATTCTTGTATCTCATTCAGTTTCCTTAGAATTATCACTCGAAGTTCCTTGTCAGTCATTTCAAGGGCTTCTTCTATAGGATCTAGAGTTTGAGATTTATTAACTTTTGGTGGTGTACTTTCTTGATTTTTTGTATTTCTGGTATCTTTTTTTTGATGTTTATTCATTGTGGCAGGGGGTTTCACAGTCCACTGGTTTGAAACTATTGACTAACTAAGATGTTGCTGTGGTTGCCAATTTGGTATGGCTACCTCCGTGACTGCTCAGTTGGCCTCTACTGCCTTATGTGTGTGGTTGCCTCGGGTCTTGGGCTGCTCTCTCGGTCCCGTGGCGCGGCTCGGGCACTTCCAGTAATCTTCTTTTATGCCGGCTTGAAACCCCGAATCCTGAATAGGGCAGCTGGCCACTGCAGCTGAGAAACAGTTCTTTTCCTGCTCCACACTTCAAAGTTGTTGCCTGTAAACGAGGCAGCCTCTCCTGCCAAGGGCAAAGTGGCGGTCAGCCCCCATGACCGGCCAGCAGCAGCGGTCCTCCCTTAAGAGACGGCAAGAGGAAGGCCCACAAGTTTCCCGGCTGCCTAAGGCCCAGTGGCCGCCTTTTCCACCTCAGCTACTCAGCGCCAACTGCCGCAGCTACCTCCGTCTTAGGATCCCCCCTGCTGAGTCTCCAGAACTTCTCTTCCAGACTGAATTCTTAAGACATGTCTTCCAATCATTTTTTCTGCTGTGGAATTGCAAATGTCCTCCCAAAGGGAATACTTTTTAATAGGGATTATAAGTATTTCATTTCCCTTCGTTACTATTAACATTTTTTCCCTGATTCTTTGAAGATTTTTAAGTTATGGAACTAATACATTCTTGTAACAATAAATCAATACAAAGATGTAAAAGGAAAAGGCTAATGAGTTACTTTCCTCCCACATCGCCTCACCCCTAATGCTCTTACCCCTGAAGTGTATTCAATTTTCTCCTGGCACATACAGACATATGCAATTATTTACATATGTTTAGGCATTTGAGCTTTGTAATTGGCTTTTAAGCCATTAATCGTTGTTTTTTGGAATTACAGCACAGATTGACAGAGCATAGTAGAACAGTTTGTCTCAGAATGATGTTTAGGAATTTTGAGGGTATAAACTAAGTTTAGACTTATCCGTGTATATTCAGCAGATCTATTTCCAGCTTTATTCTTTTGATAGTAGTCTGTTTAGGGAAATTTGTTATAAAATCTCCCAAGATAGGCTTAAGTTTTCATGGAAAAAAATTTTCCATCAACGGCCTTTCTGCTGATTGCAAATATTTCTTTTCACCCTTTGGTTACCTCAGGCCCAATTGTCCCAGTGATGGGAATTACACATCTAGATATGTAAGTATGTAATAAAAGTTCTCTTTTTCTTATTTTCCCATTTTAAGTTTTAGCCAAAAGATTAAAAGAAAAAAAAAAATTCTGCATAATCTTGAAAAAAAGTTAGAACCAAATCAGCTAATTTTGTTTATTTTCCTGTGACTGGTTTTCTTTATATAGTCACATTGTTGAGCACCAAGGAACTTCTATAAAACTGGATTTAAACCTAGACAGCAAAGCTTATGTTCCATTCACTTCAAGTCTTTGTCTCTAGTATGTAGTTCAACATTATCTCTTTTTTTGCGTCTCATGAGTATAACTCTCTTGTAGAAGGTACCACCTTTTCCATCCATTTTCTCATTCTTCTGTCTTTGAGTCCTCTCTTTAACTACACATCCTTATCTTTCTAAGTATCAAAATGTGACGTTCCAACACACTGTGCTTCGCCTTCTTACTAGGCACTATTTTTTAACTGTATCATTGAGTAATTTTCCTCTTAGTTTGTTCTGTTTCACATCTCCAGAATGCTTTACGTAAAAACAACTATTACTACTGGGCTTTTCATGTATGCTTTATGTGCATGTCACCAATATATAAATGCATCTTTTCTAAGTACATAAAAGTTATGTACTTAGAAAGTTAAGTACTTAGAAAGTTAGTTAAGTTATATATAATTTGTTATAAATTTTGGTCTTTGAAAGATTTGGTATATAGATCCAGCTGACTTAAATCAAATATTCCTTACTTAGGAATTAAATATATTAGATTACTTGGTAATTTATTGGTGTGATTTTTGCGATTGCAATATTAAATTACAGTAACTATATAATTTTCAAGTTAAATACTATCCAAGATCTATTGAATCTGTTTTAACATATTCACTTTTGTCAAATACTTCATACTTTCAGTAGTTTCATTCTGGTGAAAATGGAACCTAGTCAGTATACATGTTTATTTCATGCTATTTCTTCAAATTACTTACACTGTTGTTTAACTATAGACTTCGGAAGTACTAAAGCAATGTTTGACTGCTTATCATTTTTCTGTCTTTTACACAACCATGAAAAATTCTCTGGAGAACTATTCAGAATATTTTATATTAAATTATGAGAAGGTAGTTTGACAGCTATTTATTTCATTATAGGGAATGATAAAATCTGATGTTTCCATCTGATATTTGGACTTAAGCAGTTGGTTGTATATTTGATAAGTTTAGTTACCACTACAAGCATTTTTTGCCTATATTTTTATAGAAATCTTTTGATAAAATTGAACAAATTTATTAAAGCTGAGTATAAAATTTTATACTAATAAGATTTAGAAAATCCAATTTATGTATTTTCTCAACATGCAAAAAGGGATCTAAATATTCAAGTGTAATTAACCATTGCAGATTTGTACTCTTTGTCTGTAGCTGGAGATTTTATCAATATTTGTTTGTTTTCATAGCAGCTTAGTTAGGTGAGAGTGCATGGGAAGAAAGAAATTATGTGTCCATAGCTAATATTGTAAAATAGGGTTCTTTTTAAAAAAGAATAACATAATAGTCTTAGATCTCATCTAATTTTTTTCTTGGTTTTATAAATGAGTAGATGGGAAGTGCAGCTATTATTATATTATGTCAAATAAAGTGGGCATTTCCACATTACACAGCGTTTATCAAGTCAGTGACTTCCAGAGTGTGGTTAGAGACCTGTTAAGTCTGAAATTGTGAAAGGTCTAAGCTATTGTCCTACCTACATACCAAAAGTTAGCCTTCTGCAGGTTAACTTCATTATACACTTTACACACATACAGGAGACATCCGGATTAGGGGAAACCTTGTATGTATTCAAAGAGCACCATGTGTTGCTCCTCCGTAGCTCCCCACAGGGCAACATGGTGAGAGACAGCTACCTGCATGTGCATAGGTTGCACCACAGGAGAGGAACTCCAAAATTAGGAAACTTTGAGCTTCTATAGGAGCTGCATGTACATCTTCCCATCTTCTCCTCTAGAGAGAGAGAGAGAGAGAAAAAGAGGAGTCAAAGAAAACAAGTGACCCACCCAAGGACCTGATCTTTTACTTTGGAATGTAAATAGACCCTCTCTTGAGGAAAGAAGGAAAAGCCTGTCCTCTGGGAAATGTAAGCAGTTGGTTCCTTGGGAGGTAAGAATGAATTCTATAGGCTGTATTAACTTTTAAAATGGGCAAAAAATGGCTCTGGGGGGTGGAGAAATTCTCTGTCTCTATAGCCTTTAGTTTCCATTATTCAGAAGCCTTTGACCATGTAGGAACACCAAGAACTTCAGGGAAGATTGTTTTTCAACAAGATCGGAAGGTATCTGGAAAGGACATGTACTCTACAAACGTCTCAGTAAGATGGTAGATGAATTTTTATAAAATCTGGCAAAAGGAAAAAGTATCCTAACCTACCTACATTGCATACTCTCTCCAGTAGTTCTTTAGTTTTATTCTCCATGGACTTAGATCTTATTTTTTTTACTTTAGTATTTGATTTACCCTCTTTTGCAGCTGTATTTTTGAAGTCATATGGAGAAAGCCAAATAAACTTAAATGACTCAATGGCAGTGTTCATTTCTTTGTTAATTATCTCGACTGTTATATTTTTTTCTTGTTTTTCTTTATTTACTTTTTAATGAAGAGGACCAGTTGAAGAGTACAATACAGATGTATGGAGAACTGAGAAATTTTTTGTTTGCCTTTATGAAAGTGTGCTAAAAAACTGAAGGAGACAGTCAGGAGCCCATCTAAGAGGAATTACAGTTTTGTCACTTTCCCTTTACAGCAGTGCAGTTTTAATTAGTCGAGCTAATAAAGTTGATTTATAGTATATCAGCTTAGTTGGATTTCTTCTGCTGTAGTAATTTAAAAAATAAGGTGATTCTTCTAAAAACAATCGCTTCAAGTGTGTCATTTTAGAATATTAAATGTACAGTTTGAGTGTTTAAGAATTATAAGTAGTCATTATTGTCTAAGAAAAGAAGTGAAAAAATATTGATAGAAGTCTTAAAAATACATTTTATGTTGTTATTTTACTGAAACAGAACGTCTTATAATGTTCAAAAATAATAGGCCTTCCAGTCCATTTGCATCTGTAGAAATGAAATTGTTAGCTCACTAATGAGTTTTATTTGCGTAGTAATAGAGTAGCTGGTCTTGCCTAATTTGCTCTGCAGAATAAATGTTGCTATTTTGGGGCCATCAATAACAAACGTAAATGAAATTTGGACTGTCCTGGAGGTCAGTAAAATATTTTTCTATGTGTGATACTGTAATGTGTTGAAGAATTCTTTATTCCGTTTATCAGCCTTTATTGGATTGACCCAGGTTTAGCAGTGAATTAAATAGATTCATGTTTGTACTATGGGTACTAACTAGGAACAGTCATAGTTTGTGTGACACCATTCAAATTTTAGTCATATAGATATTTGAGAACATATTTGACAAAGTATGAATTCATGGTTTTTGAATTTTTAGAACTGATGTGCTGTTCTTCCTTCGTCATTAATCATTACTAGTAGGTTGGCTTCAATATATGTTCCTTAAAACTTTCACTTACATGTATGTGTATCTATATGAACTTTTTAGAATTAATAATACTTATAATCTGTGAGAAATGCCCTCATCCATCCAATGCCAAAGGATAGAGATGGAGACACGAGGTACAGCAAAGCGAGACTTTAATGGCAGTCTTGCAAGATTGAGTGTCTGATGAACCAGGCACACCCCAAAAAGTTACATCAAGCAATTTATTCCCTAGTGCTCAAGTCCCTCTCCCAGTTCCTCATTGGCTGAGTACTGTGGAGTGTACAATCTTCCCAAACAATGCCTACAATTTATTACTCCGTTGTAAGGAATTTCTTTGTCTGAGGGCTCAGGACAAGCCCATGAAGAAGGCCTGCCAGAAATCCTGAGGAGGAAGAGGAACCAGGAAGTAAAAAGAACAAGGTGACCAGCCACCATCTTGAGAAGTCAACCTAGGGAAAGTGTACTTTCAGAGGATATCGTACCACAAGTTAGTCAAGCAACCGATGTTAAGCTATTCTTGAAAATGAATCACTTAGGCTGTTTTCCCACATAATCTATATAAACTGAAATTTAAAAATGGAAATAGATTTCTGGACTTAAACTTGTAAAGTACTCAGCATGGTTCATGATTTGAATTATCTTTTTGTAGTCTATTTGCCTTGGTAAGGTAAGAGCTGGGATGGGTAGAGTGCCAAATATAGACACATCTACATTCTCTTTTGCATGTGGACTATATATGAGTCATCAGTCTTAATTCTAGGTGTTGAACAGAATAGAGTAGTTTATAAGACTAAGACATTACTGGCAATATCCAGCAAATATTTATTAAATACCCAGTGTGTGCCAGAGACTGTGCTGAAGGCAGAAAGCAGAAACATTCCCTGCATTAGTGTTGCTTATTATTTGATGAAACAAAGGTTAATCAAGTAATTATACACAAAATGTAAATTTACAGATTTGATAAATAATTCTTACAAAGGAAAAGTCTGTGTTACTAGAAAAGCTCATATAGTAATAGGAGGAGTTATAAAGGTTTTACTGTTCCTTTTGATTTGTAGAAATTTGTATCCTTTTTCTCTACTTTTCTAGATAATTTTTATTTCCAGCTCAATTCAAAATGTTTTGGTTGGAATAATCTGAGCCGTGTTGATTTACCAAGCAGGTGTGATTTCAAGATTGCACATGTTTGGAATTGTCCAATACCACTACATCTTAAATTGCACCTTCTACTACAAAGCAATTCTCAGAAGTTTCTTCTATAGTTCTTACCAACATTTTAATAGTCTGTATTTTACATTTTTATGGGTTTATTGTCTGTCTCCTCTAAAATGATGACAGTTTAACCATTATTATCATATTTCAGTGTCTAGAACACTACCTAACATATAATAAACAATAAATATTTGTTGAATAAACGATCGTGTATTTCTTTTTACTCAACAAGAGTAAATGTTTAAGACAACTGGTCAAATTGAATATGCTGGAAGTAAGATTCACTTCTAAATATGGAGGGCTTTAATCTCTAGTAAAGTTATTTTAAAATTTAGCACATTAGAACTACGTAGGGCTGTTTTCATCATTAATTAATGAACCAACATCAAAACATAGTTTAAATTAGGGTATTTCATCCTTATAGCATTAACGTTCCAAATTCACTGTTTTAGCAGCAACTCATACATACTTTCAATGGTTGTGCCCATCACAACTGCTTAATTCACCAGGCTGTTACTGTCTTCTCATTGACGCATTGATCTTTTAAATAACTTATGATCAGTATTCTTAACTGACTCTCCCCATAACTTTGATACCAAAAAGTACTTCAAAGTGTAGTTTTCCTGACCTGTTGAAGTGAGTAGATGCATTACTGCTGGAACAAAGTTGTAAACTAAGCTGTTAGATACTTTCACAGTTTCCAAATATGATATATTCATCTTTTTCAAATATTTCTTTATATTGCTTTATTGACAACACTTACATTTATTTAAAATTTCTGTTGTGAGTCTCAGACTACACATGAAATACATCTGTAATTAAGTAAGATTGTGTTTCCAATCTTCTGATCTGCATGGTGCTTAACACAGAACAGGCACTGTGAAAATGTTCCTCTCTTCTTTATTAACTGTTAATTTTGATATAGTTTCAAACTTAAAAATTGCAAGAATGGTCCAAGAAACACTCCCTCTTTTACCAAGATTCATCAGTTGTCTACATTTTTTACCACTTGCTTTATCATTCTATTTGTGTGTGTGTGTGTGTATGTATATCTAAGTATTTTTTTTCTAAATCATTTGACAGCGAGTTGGAGATACTATCTGCCTTTATACCAATATGTTTGAGTATGAAATTTCTAAAAATAAAGACAGTCTTAACATACCCATGGCATTTATTACACTCACAGTGTTGTACATCACCACTATTTATTTTCAAAATTTTTTCATCATCCCAAATGTAAGAAAATAATCTAAGTGATTCATTTTCAGAAATAATTCAGGCCCAACCAGAAAGCTGTCTGACTGGTTCGGCCCATTCCTGGGGGGTTGCTGAATAGATTAAGTTCTCCTTGAGATGGTAATGTGTTACCAGCCCTTAATTGTTTACTTCAAATGGATAAGGTTGTCCTTGAGATAATAATGAGTTAATAGCCCTTTATTGTTCTCTTCATTTGCTAATATTTCTCCTTTCACAGGGTTTTGGGTGGGCCTTTTCCGCAGGCTTGTCCAGAGCTCTCACACAAGAAATTTCCTACAAGGGGTTAGTAAATTGGGGTACTCTTAGACATCATCCGGGAAGATCGTGCATTCTGTAGTACTCTTAGCCAGTGATGAGGTGGGTGCAGGGACTTGCACACTAGGAAATAAATTGCTTGCTGCAGCCCTTTTCCGTGTGCCTGCCCGTCAGACACCCATACCTTGCAAGGCCCTGATTAAAGTCTCGCTTTGCTGTACCTCATGTCTCCAAGTCCATCCTTTGGCCTTGGATGGGTGAGGGTGTTTCTCCAAACAAAAATTCTGTACCCATTAAACGATAACTCCCAAAGTCGTCCCCTCTGCTCCCAACCTCTGGTAACCTATAGTCTACTTTCTGTGCCTATGAATTTGCCTATTGTATATTTTTCATATAAGTGGAATCATACAATATTTGTTCTTTTGTGTCTGTCTTATTTTATTCAGCATAATGTTTTCAAGGTTCATCCATGTCATAGCATGTATCCAAACTTCAGTTCTTTTTGTGCAGCTGAACCATAATTCACTGTATGCATATACTGTTATAGGTGTTGGGAGAAAATCACCCTTGGAGACTGATATAGAAAAAGAGAAAAAGATTTTTATTTCCAGCAGCCGGGACCGCACCAGCCAATTCAAGGTGCAGCCCCGAACTGTCTTTGTTCTCGGCTTTTAAAGCTGCAAGTGTGGCAACTCGCTCGCCCAGTCATCGTGCCAAGAGGTATTAGCCAATGCAAGCAAGCCAACAGTACGAGCTAATTTTGCAGTTAGTGGAGCTCCTCCCATCCCACCCCCACTTTCCCCCCTAACTTTCACACAATGGAGGGGCTATCTTACGTGTCATCAGTCCTGCTCTTAGAAAGAGGGCATTACTTCAATACCACACTTTGTTCATCCATTCTTCTGTTGAGGGACATTTGGATTGTTTCCACCTTTTGGCTGTTGTTGATAATGTTCTATAAACATTTGCATACCAGTATCTTTTTGAATCCCTTTTTAAAATTCTTTTGGGTATTTACTTAGGAAGGGAATTGCTGGCTTGCATGGTAATTCTGTTTAACTTATCAAGGAACTGCCAAACTGTTTTCCACTACAGCTGTACCAGTTTACACTCCCCCCCAGCAATGTGTGAGGGTTCTAATTTTTCCATGTCCCTGCTAGCACAGTTCTTTTCTTTGTACTTTTTAAAAATTATAGCCATCCCAGTAGGTGTGAAGTGGTAGTTCATTGTGGTTTTGATTTGCATTTCCCTGATGACTAATGATGTTGAACATATTTTCTTGTGTTTATTGACCGTTTGTATAGCTTCTTTGGAGAAATGTCTGTTCAATTCTTTTAACCATTTTTCAGTTGGGTTTTTAATCTTATTGTTGAATTTTAGGAGTTATTTACATTTTCTGGATATTAAATTCTTAACACATTTGTGATTTGCAAATATTTTCTTCCATTTTGTGGCTTGTCTTTTTTACTCTCTTGATCATGTCTTTGATGCACAAAAGTTTTTAGTTTTCATTAAGTCCAGTCTTTTATTATTGTTGTGTTACCTGTGCTTTTGGTGTCATACTTAAGAATCCATTGCCAAATACAAGGTCATGAAGATTTCCTCCTGTTTTCTTCTAAGAGTTTTACAGTGTTAGTTCTTAAATGTAGGTCTTTGATCTGTTTTGAATTTCTTGTAGATGGTATAAGGTAAGGGTCCAGCTTCATTCCTCTGCATGTAGATGTTGTTTTTCCAACATCATTTGTTGAAGAGACTGTTCTTTTTTCATAGAATGTGTCAGGCAAGTGGTATCTGCTACCTGTTACCAGGAGCAGAAGTCCAACCCTTTTGCCTACTGCGTCTTGCTATCAGAGTCACCAAATACAGCACAACACATATAAGCACTGGTTGGAATAACACTTTCTCACAAAGAGAAGCAGAGCAAGATCGTTTCTAATAGTAGGTCCCTCCCAACAGTTGATGTAGGGCAGTTGGCCTGCAGGTGCCTCCTGGGCTGCAGTGGAAGGACCCAATCCCCTCCCAGCAAGGGGATACACAGTAGTAGGATTGTCCAGGTGCCATATGATACACATAATTAAACAGAACAAAAGAGTACACATTGAGTCTGAAATAGGGAAATATGTTACCATATAAAGTGATAAGCTTTTCTGTTGGTATGGAAGTGATCCAGGCCCAAGGTCTGTCCTCATATGGCCAAGTGAGAGTTGAGAGACTGTATGTACAAACTTCCTTTCTCAACAGAATGGTTTTGATACCCATGGCAAAAGGGATGTAACTGTTTATCTCTGGGCTCTCAATTCTATTATATTGGTCTATATGTCTGTCCTTATGCTAGTAATCATATTGTTTTGATTACTGTAGCTTTGTAATAAGTTTCAAAGCCAGGAAGGGTGAGTTCTCTAGCTTTGTTCTTTTTCAAAATTTTATTGTCCATTCTGAGTATCTTGAAATTCCATATGAATTTTAAGATGGAGTTTTCTATTTCTGCAAAAAAACAGGATTTTGATAGGGATTGCATTGAATCTGTATATCAGATTAGGTAGTATTGTTATATTAACAATATTAAATCTTCCAATCCATCAACACAGGGTGTCTTTCCATTTATTTAGGTCTTTTAAACTTCTTTCAGCAGTGTTTTGTAATTTTCAGTTTACAACTCTTTTTACCTCCTTTGTTAAGTTTATTCCTAGGTATTTTATTTGTTTAGATGCTATTGTAAGTGTAATTGCTTTTTCAGTTTCTTCTTGGGATTGTTCATTGCTATTTTATAGAAATACAACTAATTTTTATGTATTTATTTTGTATCCTGTAACTTTACTGATTTGCTTATTAGATCTGACAGGTTTTTTTTGTGGATGCTTTATTGTTTGTTAAATATAAGATCATTTTATCCATGAATAGAGATAGTTTTATTTCAATTTTGATACCTTTTATATCTGTTTCTTGCCTAATTTCTCTGGCTAGAACTTCCGGAGCTATGTTGAACAGAAGTGGTGAAAGCAGGCATACTTATTCCTGATCTTAAGGGAAGCATTCAGTCTTTCACCATCGAGATGGTAGCTGTGGGTTTTTCATACGTAGTCTTTATCATATTGAGGAAATTCTTCATGGAAAAGTGTAGGATTTTGTCAAGTGTTTTCTCTGCAGCATTTGAGATGATCATGTGATTTTGTTCCTTCATTCTGTTAATATGGTATATTATAGTTATAGATTTTCATATGTTGAACCACCCTTATTTTCCTGGGATAAATCCTACTTGGTCAAGGTGTACAGTTCTTTTAATATGTTGCTGAATTTGGTTTCTTAGTATTTTGTTGAGGATTTTTGCATTCATATTAATAAGGGATAATAATGTCTCATAGATAATTTTTTTCTGGTCCAGGATCCAGTCTAGGATTACATATTGCATTTATTTGTCATGTCTCCTTTGTTTCCTTTAACTTGGAACACTTCTTTAACCTTACTTTGTCTTTCTTGATTTGACTTCCACGTTTTTGAAGAGTACAGATCATTATTTTGTAGAATTACTCTCAATTTGCGTTTGTTTGATGTTTCTTCATGATTAAATTCAGGTTTTGCATTTCTGACAGGAATACCGCAGAAGTGATGTTGTGTATTTCTCAGTACATCATATCAGGAGGCATATGTTATTGGATTTGTCCCATATTGCTAATATTCACTTTTGCCACTTGGTTAAGGTTGTTTACTTTAGGTTTCTCTATTGTAAAGTTACCATTTTCCCCTTCATAACTAATAAGTGGGGAGATACTTTTGTGACTAAGTATATAATGTGCCACTTATCAAACTTTTATCCATTCATTTTAGCATCTTTTGATGATTTTCTAATTCTGTCATTCTTTTCATTCCACTATATGCAAGGAAGAGCTTCCTTTCTGCTGTTTATTAATTTATGTCTCTATGGACTCATCAGATTCTTATTTTATTCAAAGGGTTATAATCTGTTCTACTTTGATAATCTTATCATTCCAAATTTGGCCATTGGAAGCCCCTTCAGGATGGCTTCTTTGTCCTTTTGGCATCTTCCCATCATTCTTTGGGCACTTCCTTCTTTTTGGGTGCAATAGGATCTTCAAGGCTTATCAAGATGAGCTTTCCTTGGAATTAACCATTTCTGCAAGCAAACCTGGTTTCTCTTAGTAGGGAATGGTATTTGGAAACCAGTGTAACCATTTTATTTTTTTAAATGAATATTTTCACTGATTTCTTTCCCAAAAATATTATTTATAAAAATGAAAGAGATGATGATTTTAGAATTTTTAACCTTTTATCCAAAAGGAAGTACAATTTTGAGCTTTTTTTTTCCACTAGAAGAGTTCCTCATATAGTTGTTATGTTTGGACTGCTCCAAGGTACTTTGAAGTGCCACAGGAATTGCAGTCATGAGGTGGGGAGTAGGGAGAGGTCTGCTGTTTGAAAGGAAGAAAAGAGATTTGGATCTCTCAAGTCCACTTCAGTTGCTTTACCTTTTTTTTTTTTTTTTTTAATATATTGAGCTCCTGCAGAAGAGTTCATTGGAAGAATGAATTCCACAGCCAAACAGTTTTAAAACTACTGCCCTACAGCATTAGTTTTCATAATTTACATAAGAATCAGTAGTTTTGTTCGATACCAAGTTTACCAAATAGACATATTTCACATGTGGAATGTCAATTTAGTTTTTCTTATAGAGATGAGATTTGGTTTTCCACTTTGTCATGTATGCAATGGATTAAGGAAACCAGCAGTTTTTCTTTGTGGGCCTAGAATACCAGCTTGAATACTAATTGGATATACAGGAAATTTTCAAATATAATATCCTTTATTTACCAGCCAACTATGGTTCCTCCATTCCCTCACATTAGGAGTAAAATCAAATACTTGTGTAAATGATAAAATATATCTGTAATTGAAGATGCCACACCAACTCTACAAACTATGGCTGAACCAGGAGGCAGAAAGTACACGTTTCCACAGCTCCCTCATCCCTAGTGCTATGATTTTTTCTCATTAATTGTGAATTCTTCGCATACAGAGACTTCTACAGTTTGTGCTATCTTTACTCTGCATACTAAAATATACACCCCTCAGTTTTTGATTTGGGTAAATGCTTTTTATATAAAAACCATAACAAAAGCAAGTTTCCAGTTTAAATGCTTTTAACATAAATAACAGTTATGTTTATATCACAAACTTGTTAACATCAAATATGACTTAAAGAATAATATATTGTAAAAATAGTCCCATATACATATCTTAAAATAAATTTGTATCATGATATAAATCTTCTATATTAGAGTTTGAGTCATTGCCAAAAATACTGTTGAGATGCATTATTTATTTGAAAATTAGGATGGGTAATATTCCAATTTTTCCCTTAAATTGTAGATTATACTTATTAAATCGTGTTTTTAGTATCTTCTTATCAGGTTCCTAATTGTTTTATTTCATCTGAAAAGTATTTTAAAGACATTTAATAGATCATCATTATGTTTATTTTGCCACCGAATATGTTAAAGTATCATGAAGTTAATCTAGTCTAGCTGTTATTAACAGATGAGAAAAGTAAGCCTAATAGTATACCCAAAGTCAGATATCTAATAAGCTTTGGAATTGAGACTAGAACCTTAGCCTCTTCACTCCCCTTTCAATGTTTTTTCCCCCAACAAAACTGACATTTTCATTTAACTAGTTATTGCCCTAAAAAGAGTAGAGAATGCAGAGAATGTGTTAGTAAATTCCAACTGAAAAAACTGTTGCCTAAGGAAATCATCAATTGTATGCGTGAAAAATCTATGTCATCACAATAATTTTCAGTGATAATTTTTAAATAGTTTTTAAAGGAAAATATATGATCTTTCAGTTATTAAAATTTTTAAAAACATTTTTATAAATGGATGCCATTATATGCCTTTTAAATTCTTTCAGGTTTCTAATTAGACTTGATGTTCAAATTGATACATCTTTGAAAATATAAAGTCATGCAAGTATTAACCTGTATAATAAAGTTGAGAACACTTTAGTAATGAACTATGTATGAATTCAGACAAATTTCTTCAGCAAATTATCTTGCTTGGATGCATACTTTAGTTTTGAAAAAGTATAAAGAACATAGAACTCATCTAGTGTCAAACTGTAAAACCATCATTTATGGAAAATAGCATTAAGAACTGGTGATGTTTAGTTCAAGAAAGAGAAGTCATACTGGAAATCTAATAGCAGTTTTCAAATATTTGAAAAATTTTTATGTGTAAAAAGAAGTAAAATTTGTTTCCTGTTGCCTCAGAGAGCAGTACTGGTCTTGGTCCCAGTGAGCGGTGTGTAGGGAGCAGATTTGGAAGTGAATGTAAGGAAAACCTCTACAAACAACTAAACGTTTTCCTACCAAAATGGACTACTTTCTACATGCCAGGCTTCTTCCTTGTACTTTGTAATTATTGTGTGTTGTCCCTACGGTAGCCTTGCAAGGCAACTACTATTATTTCCATTTTGCAGATAAAAACTGAAGCACAGGTAAATTTTCCCAAGTTTATCTAGTATATAAATGATGAGTTATTCAAATATAGGTATACTTGATTCTTAAACACTGCTAGTATTCAGAATAAGTCTGTATGTTGTATAGAATAGTCTGGCATCAGATAAGAATTTGGTGAGTTAGTCTAGATTGCCAAGAAGTTTTTCAAAAACAGCAAAAAATTAGTTTTATTATATATTAAATTCATGTAAGTAATTATGAGCAAGTAAAATTAACATTCTTGATTATTTTTATTTTCTCTTGTATGTTATAATAGCTGAATGAAAATTATAACTTTTTTATGCTGAAGACAATTTTAAGGTATAAAATACTTTAACTATAGCATATACAAAGGTACTTCAAAATGTACATGCTAAGATTTGTATTGCCTTTCAATTCTATTTTTCCATTGTCTTCTTGAAGTATCCTCGTACAATATTGTTTAAATTACTTATGTTTATAAACATGTTTCAAAAATGAATTCAGATATCAGATTAATTGAATGAATGAATGAATGTATATAGTGCACATATAAAACAGGACCTGATTAAGAATGTATAGGTTATTTATTCAATTATAAATTGGATGACATAAATTACATTACCAGTAAAAGACATACTTATGTTTAAGAAAGCATTGTTTTTACTTCAGTTAAAAAAAAGTTTATAGTAAGGGGAAATACATTCAAAATATTTACTATTTTATAATTATATAAATTCTAACTTTTTATTCTTTTTTTGGTGGTCTTAATATTTCAAAGACTGCTGAAATACAGCTGTCTTATGCTTCTAAGTATATTGAGCAGTGTCCTGATATATGGTGAATTGATTGTAAGATAATTTTTTTATACAGTGAGTTTACCTTGAAATATGGCAAATATGTATTTTTGCTCTTATGGTACATAATGTACACTAAGTCCTCTGGGTTTTTATCATTATTATACATTTTAATAATAAGTGTCTTTTATATTTTGGAAGATATAAAGTATTTTGGATTTCTTTTAACCAAACATACCAGTTAAAGCTTCCCACAATTCAAACATACAAACTGGTAAATATTAAAATGATTCTTGTAGTGAAATTCATGAGGAATGTATTTCACATTCAGGGCACTGCCCTAAATGTAATTCAGTAATGATAATTCGAATCTATTTAAAACTTAAAAGCTTAGGTTTCTTGAGAAAAACTGCAGATTCTTAGTGTGAGAGTCCAGAACTGGCTCTGAACTGCTGAGTATAGATCTAATTACACAGCTTGGAGCTGCGGAACCACTTCTCTCTACTGTGGATTACTTTCCTTGACTTATTTACATAATTTAATGCATGGAAACTAGTCAATGAATTATACGGTTTTCTTCTATAGCTAGGATAGGATAAAGTAACCCTGTTGGAGGTAGCTTATATTTTCATGGTATATCTAATAAATGTTTAACCAGGTCTTTAAAGGAAAAATATATGCTTTAGTAATTTAGTTGGTTGGGAGGAATGTCTGACAACAAATGGTAGTTGTTAAATGTTCATTGTACAGTAATGATAAATACAATAGAGAATTCTAAAACTTATTATTTTTAGCCCTATTTTCAGTAATAATAGTTTTATTGATGTAATTCAAATGTAGTAGTGCCAAATTTTCTACCTTTATGAAAAGTAAGAATGCTCTTTATATTCATGACCATCAGTAGTACATTATTTTGGTTAATGAATTTGATTCATTTGATTCACTTTTAAAATTGGTAGCTTTGATTTAGAAATAATTTTTCACTTCAAAGTCCAGAATTTTAGGATTTTGTTTAAAAATCTCTTAGCATAGCTTATTTTATAAATTGGTTCTTTTTTAACTTACAAATTTTGAACGTTGCAATAGTATTAAAATACACACACACGTTCAAAACAGCATCAGAAGACTAATCAGCAGTAATTTTATTTCATTATCAGTGGAAGATTTGCAAATAAACTTAAGTAAAACTATCCAGGAAAATTAATTATCTAGTTAAATAATTGGAAGTTTGCTTGATACCCCATATTTTAATAAAGATATCAGCATAAAGCATTAACTCAGCCTATATTCTATCATGATTGTAACTTTTTTTTTTCTTTTTCTGGGAGGCTGTCCAGTATAAGGATCAAACCCTGGACCTTCATGTTAGTACCAAGCTCTAACCAGCTAAGCTAACTGGCTATCCCATGATTTATAAACTTTTAAGTTTATATCTCTGCCCCCAAATAAATGGTTTTTGTGAAATTTGACCATCTTTAATGTTGGAATTTCAGCAATCATTTAGTGAATGTTCAGTGATGATAGCAGGAAGAGTGGTATGGGGGATGACAAGGAGATCCCAAATTAGTAAAATGTAGTCCCTGCCCTCAGGCAGCACCTAAGGAAGGAATATAACTTTATGGAAAGAAAGAAGGGTATGGAATGTCAAATTTGAGGCTCATTCCCTATTCTGCTCTTGAATGAGTGGCAAGTTATTAAAACTCTTGAGCTTTCAGTTTTCTCATCTGTGTTAATAAAATTACCTACTTCATTGTGTTTAGTAGTAAGATAACACACTCATATGTACTGTACCTAGTACTGGTACTAGCACATAGTAAGCTTCAATAATACTGCCTTTTATTATCAATCTTAGCAGTGGAGAGACCTTTGTACATCTTTTGATTACAAGTGAACAAAATGCTGTGGGAGTCGTTAATTTTCCCTGTAGAGATTGGAGAAGGATCATTAGAATAGACCTTGAAGGTTTATAGAATTTACACAGATGGAGTTGGTAGGAGAACTAAGTGAAAAAACATGTCTAAAGGCCTAGAAGCATACAAATGCATGCAGATTTTAAACAATAGTAAGAGGGATTTATAGAGATGACACCAAACAGGCCCACAGTGAAGAATTTTGGAAAGTCATGACCTTCAAATCAAGTATTTTGCTAACTTTGAGAGGGAAGACCCTAATTAATTTCTAGATTATTTTATTTATGGTTTTTTCCTTTTTATAGTTGTTCATGCAATCACTGGAAGCTTCTGTGCTCACTATCTTCCCAGACTCTTGTTATGGCCAACTTCCGACGGGTAAAAGAAATTTGCCCACGAGAACCGGGTGATAGGAAAAGGAAAAGAGTTTATTTCTGGCAGCCAGGGCTACACAGGCCAATCGAGAAGCGCAGCCCTGAGTTGAAACCTCTCACAGCTTTTATTTTTAGCTAGGCGGGAATTTTTCGTGCCTGACACAATCTAGCCAATGCAAGCAAGCCAGCGGTACATAAGCTAATTTTGCGGTTAGCCCTTTAGCCACTCCCCACCCTGGATTCCCCATTTATTTTAGCAAGTGATTTGTACAGAAGCAGAATGCATATGTTAAGGTCAGTAGGGGTTGGGGCGTCCCTTAACACTCTAATCCTTCATCATTAGTAATTAGATATAAGCTCCAAAAGCACAGGGACCAGTGCTGGGCTTGCCTACTATATGTCCCCAGTGCCTGTCATGTAATTGTTGGATGACCACAGACTAGCAGAAGAGCTAAGTCAAGACAAAAATAGTTAAAAAATAAAATGTAGGCAACAGTAAATGTTTAAGAGAGGGACATACAAATTCTTTGGATGCTCAAAAAGATAAAGCATCACTTGTATCTGGAAGCAGCAGGGAAAATTGAATTTAATCATAATAGCATCTATCTCCCCCATGTAGGAATAAAAGTTACTGTTTTTGTGGGGGATTTTTGCTTCTTTTAAATGATTTTTTATGAACATGTATAGATTTTTTAGATAATTCAGTGGCTACCAAACAATATCTTAAAATATTTAAATAAAAGTTCTTTTTATAAGATCTGTCTTAAATATTTATACTAACTCTCACTCAGGGATACCTCTGTAAGTACTTTCTTGCTCATCTTCATTGTTAGTAAAAGAACAAAGAGCTCCTTTTCTTTTTTATAACCCCACCCTTTTAAAATTACCCTGTCCATTGTTCTATCAATTTATGATTCCAAAGTTGTCTTTAGGTGATTCCTATTTTGTCTACCATTTTCTTTTACACTTCTGCAAACCATATTTTCTTTTTCACCATGTAATGCATATTCCTTTTCAAAAATCGATATTCTTTTCACTGTGATGGCCTTCTCTCTGTTAAGTTTAAAATCTTTCTGTTACCGACAGGTCAGGCTCGTCTTGCCCTCTCACCTTGCCCTCTCACCTTAAACAAATGACCGGAAAGTCCAAAAGTTGATGCAAGGATTGGAAGGTTTATTCAAATACTAGTACTCAACTAAATGTCTAACCAAGCGAACAAAGAGAAAAGAGGAGCAATAGGTTCCAGTTTAGCCTAGTCCTAATCAGAGGAGCCAACCTATTCCATTAACAGTAATTGATAAAAGCAGTTCTCCCTGTTTTCAGCATAAAGAAGAAAACTATGGACGAGATTTAAATCAGAAAAACAAAGCATAGCCAGGAGCCCTCCAGGGTACACCTATACAGACATGGATACAATCCAACCAAACAGAAGAGGGCTCAGAAAATCAGAGAAAGCTAAAGAGAATAAAGCACTGCCTTGTCAGAATTTAGGCCAGGGACTCCAGGAGAGATCTACCAGCGGCAGAGACATGGGAGCAAAATAGTCCCAGTGGCCACTTGCCTCTTGCAGCTAGAGTCCTCTCCGGTGCCCAAAGCTTTCCAGTTTTTGCCAGTGATTAAATTAGGCTCTCGTAAGCAAACAAGGCTTTATTAAAAGAGGAGATAGACTTACGCATGAGGGGGATAGCGACAGTAAAGCTAGCCCCCCAAGGGGAACTGTTGAGAGTCTTTTATAGAGAAAGGAGTTAAGAGGTGGCAGGCCGGCGTCACTGGAGGTGGTCCGTTCTGTTCTTCCTGGTTGCGTCATGGGTGCATGCTCAGTAGGCAGTGGTGTTCATCATTGTCACCCCAGAAGGGTCATTGTAGCACAGGTGGGAATTCCTAAAGGGGTCTTAAGGTTAATCTGTAACTTGTACAATTACAGTAAACAAGCCTTGGGCAGGGGTTTTGCAACTCAGTGTATATCTGTTTCCTCTCTTATCTCAGTCTATTTTGTCAGGGCAGCCCATGGGGTAATTATTTGCCCTGAGGGGTCGTCTCATGACTGAAGAGTGGAAAAATAACAAAGTGTCCTCTGCAGGGAAAATGGAGTCAGTTTGGTTCACAGGCCTAGCCTTACTCTGTTTCACTTCTGTAATATAAAAATAATTTTTCAAGTATTTCTTTTCATGGTATGATTTTTTTCTGAGCCTCGAAATGAATATTTTCTTTATCTTAGTATGTATTTTACCTTGAGGTTGTGTTTTGCTTTTCTAGATGTTACTACTCTTTTGTCCGCATGTCTATTTCTGCAAAAAGTCTGTATTGACCACCATGTGAATTTGCTCACCTCTATATACTTTCCCTTGGAATGCTGTTTATTTTTTTCTGCTAGATCCTGTCTCTCTTTTTCTCCTAAAGCACTTACAGGTAAACTAAAACAAGATAAATTTGCCACTTAGACCAGAAGTCCTCCCATCACCCTTTTAAGTGCATTATTAAATATGTGTTCTTTAGGCTTGACACCATAAATCCCATAGCAATAAAATAATCATATCAAATACAAGGAGTCTTCAAGAAGTTCATGGAAAAGTTTGTATTTAAAGATCTATATTATCTTTTAATTCCATTTTTCCACAAACTATTTGAAGTATATTAATATAGGATATTGTGAATATAGTATTATAACTTTATTGTTATCATCTATTATTTCTCCTGTCCAGTATAATTTATATACTTAATTATACAACTATTAAAGGCTTGTTTCAGTGGGTAAGACAAACAATACAAAATATACAAAGGAAGGGTTATTTTTTTATTCACCCCTCCCAGACAAATTCTGTTTTCATTTTGAGAGATAACTAATGTTGTGAGTGTCCATTCATTTCTCTATTTTTAAACATACATGTTCATACACATACCCTTTAAATATAATAACACTCAGAATAATATTATGGAAATTGTTCTTCAACTTGATTTTTTTTTTTTTTTTTTTTTTTTTACTTAGTATATTATGGACATCTGCATGTGTGTGTTTGTGAGAAGAGGTATGTGTGTTTGTGAGAGAGAGAGTGGGAGAGGGAGAGAGAAAGCAGAATCAATCTCTGCACCTACTATTGGAATTCCAGAGCCACACAGGGCTAGTGAAGTGAAGTGTTTTTTCATATGTTTATAACTATTTTTACTTCCTTATCTATGAGTTTCTTAGAAGCTGTGGAGAAAAATACTGATAGATTTAAATACAGAAAAAAATAACTATTTCGAGTCACCATAAACAAAGTTAAAAGATAAAACTTAGACAATGGCAAAATATTTGCTATGTAGACAAAGACAACACATACTGTCTTTTCATGTACAAAGAGCGCCAACAAATTGATAAGAAAAAAGTAAAGGCCAATAATGAAACAAGTAATGTTCAAAATAGGAACATAGTTCAATGAATAATTATATATACTCAGACCTCGCTATTCCACCTCTATGAATTTATCCAACAAATATATTCACAAAATATGAAATGACTTGTGTACAGAGTTATTACAACATTGCTTTTAGTAACAAAATATTGGAAATGATATAAATGTCCATCAAGCAAGGACTGGTTAAATAAATTATGGTATTTCCATGTAATGGAATACTATGTAAGTGTAAAAAATAAATGAGGAAACTGTGCTGATGTGAAAAGATCTTCAAGATGATATGGTTCAGCAAAAAAAGGAAAGAACAGAACAGTGTGTATAATATGCTACCATATGGTAAAAGGGGGGGTTAAAATTATGAACACATATTTGCTTATATGTGTGCATAATCTCTCAAAGGATACACAGGAAACATAGTGGTTACTAGGGTAGAGGACAGGGTGGTAGAGATTCTTTTCACTGTGTACATTTTTATACTTTCCAGTTTTTGAACTATGTAACTATTATCTTGTCAAAAAATTAATATATCGAAATTCACAAGGATTAGAATTGCAGTCTAATAAATAACTGCTCATATTTATTGATCACTTACTAAGTGCCAGGCACTTGTAAGTGCTTCATTTATATTACCTCATTTAATTTTCACAATTCTATGTTGTTATTCTACATAGAGAGACAACAAATTTAAAAATTTTTTTAAAAAGCAGGCATTGCCATTATTAGCTGTGGTGGGCTTGTGTTTGGCCTCAGTGTGTTATATTTACTCAAAAAACATTGAGTATTTGTTGTGTGCCAGGCTTCTTGTTCATTACTGAGAAGTGAGACAACTAACTATTGGAAGTTCTTTGATAGGGAAGTACTAGGAGAGCAAGATTATAGTCAGTTGACCTTAGAGTCTTCAGCTAGACAGCACTGTGGCCTAAAATGAAAACTCTGCAGTGACTTGTAGTGCCCCACCTCAGATGACTCTTGGGTCTACAACATGCAGAATGAAACCTTTTAAAATTGCATCTAGCTGATCACACAAATGTGTTATAACACATGAGCACAGCAACAAAAACTACCCTGTGCCTTTATGTTCTCCTGGTATATAAATAAATGTATTTGGAATATATCTGAGTGGCACTCCCATTCAAACCATAGAACACAGAAAATGAATTGACTATTTTCTCAGTTCTTCCAGACAGTACTATTACTACGTAGTACTAGTACTAGATAGAATCATTCTAAATGCACAGGTTTTTGTTTACTCACAATATTTTCCTTAATACAGTACTCTCAAATTTTAACACGCATCAGAATATCCTGGAAGCCTTGTTAAAACAGATTGTTGGTCCCCACTCGAGTTTTCTAAATTAGGTCTGGGGTAGGCTGAGAATTTGTACTTCTAATAAGTTCCCAAGGGACATTGATGCTGATGCTCCTGGTCAGGAAACCACACACTTTTAGAATCACTATTTGTTTAGGTCTTTAGTGTTTAATTCTCTTGAAGAACCTGGGTTGACAAAGTAGGGAAGAATTGAAAGCAAGACAAATAATGGCTGTGCTGATTGGAATAAAAACGTAAACCACCAGAACGTAAACCTCCCCACCCCAAGCCTCATTCTTTACTTGCAAGAGACAATACCATAAAATATAAAACATCATTTCTCACCAACATTTTTCTGTGGGACTTTTATCCGCCATGTTATTGTAACTTTTTCAGGTATTTTCATTCTCAGTCTTCCTTCCTAGCAGAATTTTCTGGGAAAGAGGTTTTGATTCAAGATTTCATATTTAATCTTTGTCCTCCTCCCTCTAGTTTCCAAATATCTTGTTTAAATATTTCTATTAATTTTTTGATTCCCAGTTCATATTGCACGAACCCCTTAGAAAGGATGTTGAAAGATGTTTTAAATCATTTTGAAATTTAAAATATGCACTTAATGAGTAATAGTTATATAGGTGTTAATTTGTAACAATTACATACTGGTCTAACCATTTAGTCTTTTAGGACAAATTAAGTTTACTTATGTTTATTACCTTAATAATGGTGCTGATACTTATCTGCTTTGACAGAGGTTCTCAAAATTTCCTGGACAAGGTATTAGCATATCCTTGGAACTTGTTAGAGATGCAGTTTCTTGGCTTGCCCCAAACCTACTTAATCAGAAAGGGAGGTGGGGGGAAGGAGCAGCAATCTGTGTTTTTAACAAGGCTGCCAGGTGCTTTTGAAGCTTTCTAAAATTTGAGAGCCATTGCTTTACTAAATGTAGTGTTTTTACTCGTTATATTCTTTGATCCTTATAGTAAACTTGTGATACAAAGTAACTCTTTATCTGTGTTCTGGGAGAAATAAGAATTGAAGAGCTTAAATAGTTTATTCTAAATCACACTGCTATTTAATATTATGAAGTAGATGTAGGGAAAATATAGGAAAATGGTCAGGGCTCCCTCACATGTTCAGAATCTTGCCGAGCATTTGATATAAATAGGCACGTGTGCCCATGTGTTCCTTGGTTATTGTCTAATGTAATTGTACATGTGCACCCAGGTGTTCCTGGGTTGTCTGACTCGCACTCAGGTTATTGGACTTGAGTATAAAGGACTAGTGGCTCTGATCCACAGGTTGCCCCACCCCCTACCGGGGCACCACTGGGGTGGGCCGCAGGGAGGCTGCTACTGCTGCTGCAAGCTGTTGCTGCTGCTGAGGAAGCTGAGAACTGATCTCATGTCATCTGCCAATGGCTCCCAGGTTCTTTCCCAATTACCTAGCTCATGGACCTCCATGTGAGGTAGGTCTGGTGACCCAGCGTGGCATGTGAAGGATCTGGTAACCCAGTCTGTACAATGGATTTGAAGGGTCTGAGCCCTAGCCCTGACAATACGAATGGAAACTTAATATAACTAAAATAATAAAGCATTTTGGCTTTACTTATGAATGGCCCTAACCATACAATTAGCGTAGCGATTGCTGTAACCTGACAAGGACCAGTACTCAAATTAACATACTTACTTTCCTAGTACAGGGATGGTTCCGTCATACATTTTAAAACTAAATGGCTTTTTAAACTAAAAATAAGTATAGAAAATATTTTTAAATGCATAACCTAGCAAACTTCAAGTAAAAGTATAAACAGTTTTAAAAAACAATTTAAATTCACCATCATATTGACTTGAATATTACTATTCTAATCTTATTTTAATGACACACATGCCCATTTAATTGCTCAGTTACCAAAAGTATTTCTAAGATTAATTTGGAGTTATTGCTGCCAAATGAAACAATACTGTTCTCTCTGTTAGTTACAATTTTCATGAGTCTATTTAAATTAATTAATAAATTAACAGACCATAAAATCAAGTATGTTTATAGAAACCCAAAATCTTGTGATAAAATATTGGAGCCTCCAGACAGAAAATTCTCAATAAGAAAAAGAGTTTATGTTACTGAACAAGACATGATGAATCCTTTAATAAAAAGACATTACTGCTTTAAATTTTAACTAATATTTCTCTTGTCTGTGGTAGAAAATAATTTGCAAGACGATAAGTTGACAAATCAGACTGAAATCATTAATGAAGATTTAGGTCATATTTTATTTTTCCTTATGTTCTCCATATCTGTTATTTCAACAGGATTTGTATAATGTGGCATTTAAATTATGGAGAATAGAAACCTGGTCATATTATAAAACCCTAGCCCATCTGGAAAATAATGTTGGAGCTGTATTGGAATACCTTAAAATTTCTTGATATTTCAAATGTATGGATAAATAAAGATAGGTTATTAGGGGATTTTTAAAGACATCTTTCTTGTGGTGGTTTTATTTATTTTACCTTTTAAATTTCTATTAACTTTGGAAAGGAAAATTAAATTTGTGGTAATTATTAACTAATTTCACATGATAATGCAGTAGTCATCTCAGTAGTTGTTAATAATTTAATTTCTTGATCCCACCCCTAGATATTTTTACTCAGCTGGTTTTAGGGGAGGACCCAGAAATCTGTTTTAATATGCACAAGCAGTGATTCTGATGCAGTAGTAATGCACTTCTTCAAGCTAACACACTAAAAATACCCAAGTTAAATATTCCAAATACAAAGATCCCCAACTTGCTATGGTTTGATTTATGATTTTTTTTCACTTTATGATGGTGTGAAAGTAATACACATTCAGTAGAAATCATGAGTACCCTTACAACCATTCTGTTTTTCACTCTCAGTATAGTACTCAATAAATTACATGAGATAGTCAATACTTTATTATAAAATAAGTGTTGTGTTAGATGATTTACCCAACCATAGGCTAATGTAAGTGTTCTGAGCACTTTTAAGTCAGGCTAGGCTAAGCTATGATGTTTGGTAGGTTAGGTGTATTAAATGCATTTTTGACTTATTTTCAACCTACAATGGATTTATGGGAACAGAAATCTATCGTAAGTGAAGGAGCATTGGTGCTGTTATAGCCTCCTCTGTACAGCCTGCACCCTGCTTCTGTAACTAGATAGGTCTTATTATCATAATGATTTTTCTCTCCTCATAAAAGTTGTGTAACAATTTGGAGCCTTGGAACACAGTTGTCATTGTACCCTTGGTGCTTAGTACAGGGTTTGGCATATAGTAGGTACTGTGTAAATATCTTGGGATGGGTGAATGAAGGAGACCCACTAGCTCCATGTTTAGAGTTCCCACGTTATCCACATTCCATCCTTCCTTTGGTTCCTAATTTAGCTGCCTAAATTATATTTACAGTTTTATCTTCTTTCTTAAATTGTACAAGTCTTTCATGCAAGGGACATATTCTGATTATTTTTATGTTTCTCCTTTTAACAGTATTTTATACATACACCATGGCCAGTAAATATTAATCAAGTAAAAAATATTTTGTATTTATTTAATCCATCATACTAGATTCTCATCTCCATGAGAGCAGGAACATTGTCTCTCTTTTGCACAGCAGTTTTCTCGGGGTTTGGTAGTAACTCAGCATGCTCAGAAACATTTGAATGAATGAATAAATTAATAAAATAATAAGTAACTTCATTTTAAATAAAAATTTTTTGTAATTTAATGTTGAGGGTTAATGAAGTTTTGTGGGTGATAATTTTATTTTTATATAAGAGAAAAAAATCTGCTTTGCCCTTTAAAAAGAAACTCAGTCAAAATGTTCCTACCGTTTGCAAGAGACAGGATGATAGAATGTACTGGTGAAGCCTCAGCAGGGCATTTTGGTTAACAGAACTTTCTATCTTACTCAGTATTAGATAGTTTATGTCAGTAATTATGAAAATATCACAATTTGAGCCTAAATGGCAGTCTCTTGACATCCTATGAAGTAAAGATATTTTCCCATGACAGCCAGATAGCCTATCAAAATCAGAAGACTTGTTTTCTATAGCTGGAAATAAGGAAAGCAGAAGAAATTTATAAGTACCTGTAAAACTTTCTGAATAAATTCTATTAGTGTACTCTTTAAAAATATTCTTTTCAAAACACATTAGTACCAGCACATAAGTTAGAGCTATGATAAAATATGAAATCTCAAGCTTAATGCCCTTGATGACTGTGCTAACTTTTGTTGATTTTTCAGATGACTTGCAATACATTTTTTCTCTAAATTCTTTGACAACTTTTTTTTTTCCTTTGAGGAACTTCTGATCTCCAAATTATCTCTGCTCTGCTTTACTTTGCATTCAACCTAAAAGAATATCAGTTATTTAAGCATTCTGGTTTCTTGAATGATTGTTATGTGAGATTTTACTGTATTATGACTTTTAATCAATATCCCATACATGATTAATGTGGTTTAAATGTATAACATGTGCTATAGATACCTCTGTGTCACTCTTTTTCCTTTCTGGTCAAATCTGAGGCCTCATTCCCTTTCTCAGTTTTGTTAGTCCTCAAAATGTTCCTCTCTTTAATTTAGGTCAGCTCTCATGAGTTTGTCAATTCCCTTGATTAGAAACAGTTGCTTGCATATGCTCCTACATGTGTAGCCTGCAAATAATACTGAAGTTCTAGCTTAACAAAAAACAATTAACAGAGGAGTATAGGGAGATTTGAGAAGGGGACAAGAACTAGGACCTCCACATTTCTGAGGCCTAAAGGGAATACCATGGTGACTCCACAGATTTAGAGGTGTCAGTCTGGTTGGAAGCTGTGTCTAGGGGAGCCTGATTTTAAGTCATCCATTGTACCCACGCTTATCATCCTTAGATCATATGTTTCAGATTGGTAACAATGTCAAAGTTGTCTAAAGTTGCTTTTATTAACACCATATAAAGTTGAAAAAGATCAGTTGCCCATATGAAAGGATAAAATTGTTTTTATAATAGTAATGGCTCTTTGGGAAACCTGGGGTTGAGCTGACTGTGAGGGGAGGTAGAAGGCAAAGAGGAAACATCTCAGAGGAGAGAAGATAGGCACTGATGGGCAACAAATGCAGTCTGCTCACCACTTTATTATTTTATTCTCTTCAATTGTATTTACTCTCTGCCTGGTGAATGTCCCTGAAAGTACTTTTTTCCCCTTACTTCTCCTTGACAAAGCATCCAGACACATGCCTTTTCCCTAATTCAGATGTGCATAGTTTGTGAATAATTTCACAGGAAGGTCTTCTGCAACAAAAAAATTCCAGATATTTCTCTAGAAGCATTTTCATCTCCAGCACTCCCCTAAACTCTTTAAGTGGTTGTTCATAGACATGATTTTATCCAAGGAACAGTGTTCTTTATTGTTTTCAATTTCTTTAAACATCTTTATGATACTGGAAATTTCATTGTATGTGTAGTCTTCCATGGAGAAATAAGGCTTTTACATTTTTTATACTCTATCTCTATAATAAATGATTGTGATAATGAATCGTGTCTTCAAAAGAGAAATGTGCAAATTAAACTCTAAATTTTATAGAATCCATTAATTTCAGTTGTATCTTCTACAAATTTATAGGCTAATCATAAATAAAGCGATATTGGTTCTGATGGGTACAGTTTCAGTTCAGGATGATGAAACAATTCTGGACATGGCTGATGGTGATGCTTGCATAACAGTGCAAGTGGATTCACACCACTGAACTGTGTACTTAAAATGGTTAAAGTGGTAAATTTTATGTTATGTATATTTTACCACAATAGAAAAAATTAAGAGTTAGGGGGCTTCTGGTCAGGATGATGGAATGAATGGTCCCCCACATCACTCTCTCCCACAAATCAACCAATTTACAACTATTAAAACACAATGGTGTATATTTAATTTTTTAATCCATTTTGAGTTGATTTTGGTATATGGTAAGAGGTGCAGGTCTAGTTTCATTCTCCTACATTTGAATGTCCAATTTTCTCAGCACCATTTATTGAAGAGGCAGTCTCTTCCCCAGTGTGTGATCTTAGAGCCTTTGTCAAAGATCAGATGGCTGTAGGTGCATGTAAATTTCTGGATTCTCTATTCTGTTTATTGGTCTGTTTGTCTGATTTTATGCCAGTACCATGCTGTTTTGGTTACTATCACTTTGTAGTTAGTTTAAAGTCAGGTAGTATTATGCCTCCAGCTTTTTTTTTTTTTTGCTCAGGATTGCTTTGGCTATTAGTGGTCTGGATACCTGTTCTCCCATGTTTATTGCAGCACTATTTACCAAGAGTTGGAACCAGTCTAAATGCCCATCATCAGATGAGTGCATAAGGAAAATGTGGTATATCTACACAAGGAATACTACTCTGCTATAAAATAAAAAATAAAATACTACCATTTGCAGCAACATGGATGAACTTAGAGAAAATTGTATCAAGTGAAATAAGCCAGGCACAGAAAGAGAAATACTGCATGTTCTGATTTGTAGGAGCTAATAAAAATAAGTAAATAAATGAACAGAGGCAGGGGGTTGGTGGGGAAAGAAGACACAACAATCACAACAATTCCTTGATTTTGTTAAGACAAGTGAACAGCTATGATGTTGATGTGGGGAAGGAGGAGAGGGAGGGAGGAAAAGGAGAATTTGATATAGGGGCTGGAAAATCAACTATATTGAATATTGATAAATTAAAATAAATAAATAAATGTGTAAACTATAAAATAAATAAATAAAAAGCAATGATAGCCAAGCTGGGGCTGCTAGAGCTCAAGGGAAGAGGAGGAGAGACCTATGGAGTGCATGAAGACAGGAGAAGCCACGATGAGAGAAAGAAAGGACCGCTCCTACCATTTCAAATCCCGGCTGCTTCAAGGCTGGAGCTGGTGAGCTCACAGTGCAAGAGCTAGCAAAAGCCACAGCTGTGCCCTTCCTACGAAGTTGCTTGGAGGCAGCAGGGGAGAAGAGGGCCCTGGTGTCCCTCAGGCAAGCAAGACCACTAACAGGGTTCCCATGGACCCACATAGGAGCAATGAGCCATAACAATTGAAAAAGGAGCCACTCAGAGGCTGGTGAGTCATCGCTAGGGACCAGTGCACAGTCCATCCCATGGGAAGTGTTTGGATTGCAGGCAGTGGGGGAGATGGGCCACCACGGAAACATTGGGGCACAGCAAGGACAGCTGATCTGCCCTCCAATCAGCACTGGCCCACTCTATGTAAACTGATCAGAAATATAGAACTGCAGGGGGAGCAGTTTGCTGAAAAGTTTCTACATAACTCAGGTGTACCAGATCTCAGGAGACCTAGACGTACTTATAAAGTCAACCATTAAAACCTGAGCTGCACGAAAAGCCTTCCCCAGGGAATCAGCAACTAAGCAGCAATTTAGCTCAATCACAGAACCCAAGTGCTGGTCCCCACGGGAAGTTCCTCCATTTCAGAAATAAGCAAAGGATAACAAATTAGTTCCAGTGCAGAGTTTAAGTAGTAGGAACAGTGAATAATCCAACACAGCTGAACAAAAAAACAAAATATCCACAGACCAGAGACAAAGTTTGATATTAATTAGCAAAGGTCTCACTTCACCAAAGAACACCTATAAAACCTAGAAGGACCGGAAGCCCCCTGGGTCCCAAAGCCAGGGAGAGGGGAGGGCTGGGGGCCTCAGCGATGTCCTCCGACACTCACAACCAGCTCAGCAAGGACCTCCAAGCTGCTGCAGGAAGTGCCCTGAGCTCCCAAACCAGGATGATGTGGGCCCTCGGGCCTCAGTCACACCTCTCCCACCTGCACCCAGCCCAGCAATGACCACCAAGCCACCACAGGAAGCACCCCAGGCTCCCAAGCCAGGGCAGTGGGGGGCTGAGAGCTTTGGTCCCACACCCCCAACATCTGCAGCCAGTCCAGCAACAGCCACCAAACCACCGCTGGAAGTCCCCTGGCTTCTTGATCCAGGGCGGTGGGGGGGCTGAGGGTTTCAGCCACACACCCCTGACGTCTGCATTTAGTCCATCAATGACCAAGCCACCACTGGAAGCCTGGTCTCCCCTGCAGGAATGAGGAGGGTGCCAGGGGCCTCAACCACATCCCCCCTCCTTCCTCCTTCTCCCACCCTATTTCCTTCTCCCTCCCCCTCTGTCCCTCCCACCCAACTACTCTGCAACAGCATCTTAGAATGTAAAAAACAGATGGAGCCGGGGACCAACCCCTCCTCCTGCAACCAGGCACACTGCTGCTGCTATGGGGCCTGTCCGGAGTCCTGAGGCATGAAGTTGGGAACCGATCCCTCCTCCTACAACCAGGCATGCCACTACTGCCATGGGGCCCACCCAGGATCCTGAGGTATGGATCCTGTGACCAACCCCTCCTCCTGCAACCAGGCAAGGAGCACGCCAAAAACACCACTTCCACGTGGGTGGCCCACCACAATAGCCACGGCTGCCACAAAAGCAGCTAGACACCATAACCACCTTGCAGATGGCCCACCAGCCATTCGAGTGCATTGACACAAGGAAAGTCACCAGCAGAGACCAAAGAAAAGAAGAGGTTATCTCTCTCACAAAGCCTATTCCAGAGGATAGAAGAAGCATCTGCTCTATGATAATAGTGGGGGACCTGAACACACCTCTCTCAGCACTGGACAGATCATCTAGGCAACAAATCAACAGAGTAACCGTTATTCTTTCAGAAGGAGAGAAGAAATCTAAGGTTATCAGAGGTGGGACGGGGGAGGAAGAGGGGGATGGGGAGAGATTGGATAAGAGGCATAAAGAATAAGTACTATTTGAAATAATATATATGCTAAGAATATTGATCAACATACATCAAGGTTGAACCCCCAAAATATGTTTACTCAATTATGATTCAATTGAAAATAAGTAAAGACATGTTATTGAATTTTATTTAACTTTCCTTTATCCTATATGTACTTTGTTAAATAGTGAAATGTTGGGAAATTCATAAATTGAGGATTTTGTTTTGAAAAATTAATAGTTGTTTATATAGAATGATTTCCAGGCTACTATTAAACTATAATTTAATGAATTATAATATTAAATAAATTGCTTTTCTTCCTTTATTTTAGGTGATGGTATTTGTACATGCTCGAAATGCCACTGTAAGAACAGCTGTGTCTCTAATAGAAAGAGCAAAAAATTGTGGCCAGATTTCCTGCTTTTTACCTACCCAAGGACCTGAATATGGACATGCAGAAAAGCAGGTAGGGAACAAATGACAGCAGCAGGACTAGAACTAAAGCACATAGTGTGCCACATGTACCAGATATTTCATATGTGAAAGATTCCCAGTTTCTAAGAAGTTACTTTTACAGATTTATCATGTTATCATCGACTTTTTTCTTGATTTTATGATCTTTTAAAAGGTCCCACTGCATGATGTATTTACTTCGCATTTCTTTCCATGTGTTTATAATTGAAGTATTTAGTCCTGCTCTTAGAATATAATTAAATGTAAAATGCAGTTAAATTTTATAAAATATGTTAACATCTAATGGGTTTATTATTGTTTTTTTAAATAAGAAATATTTTTACGATTTCTCAGCATTAATTTCTAAGGTTAATATTGACAGATATAACTTAATAAACAAAAGCTCTTTTTAAGAATGGGAAGGAATCCTGAGACCAAAAAGTTTGAGAACAACTGCCTTGCTTCTCAATGTATGCTCAAAAAATCAAAAATCCTTGGGCTTACCAGCATCATTGTTAGAAAAGCAGAACCTCAGGCCCTACCCCGTACTTACCCGAATCTGCGTTTCAACTACATCCCTAGATGAATTTATGCACATTACAGTTCAAGAAGCATTGATCTACGTAATTCAAGTATTGAAAATATCTTAAGATTTATGAAAGATTTTATCAAATAATGATTTATAGTGGTTTATAATTTATAATGGTTATATCAAGTAATGATTTAGATCAAGATTGGACAATCTCTAGCCCAAGGACCAAGGGTGGGCACCTGTTTTTGTAGTTAAAGTTCTATTAGAAACAGCTGACCCATTATTTACACGGCGTCTTCAAGAAGTTCATGGAAAGATTTGTTATCTTTTAATTTTATTTTTCCACAGAATTTTGAAGTACCCTTGTATTGTCTATGGCTGCTTTTTTGTACTGTAGGGGAAGAATTGAGTAGTTGTGATAGTAACTTCAAAATTTTTATATGTATAATATGTTTTAACTAATTATTTATGGAACAGCTGCTAGCTGCCAGACATTGTGCTTTGCACTTTCATATTTAATTGTCATGACTGTACTGTAAATTTTATTATTTTATATTGATATTTTAAATTCTTCCTATGAAAAGCTGATGCCAGTTGCTTTGAACATCAGAATCTCTTTGAATTTAAGACTAAAAATAGTGTTCATTTTCTTCATTTTTTTCACTTTATAAAAGTTTCTATTACATAACATTTATTATACAGCATTGCATTCTTCCAGTTATTTATTAGTCATGAATTTATGAGAGCCTATGGAAAGTCAAGTTGGTATCCATAAGTCTTGTTTCATTTCTTTGGAAATAGAAAACAACTGCATTGTGTTTAAATGCTGAGCCTTGAGAGCCACCTTGTGGATTTCTGGTTACTTCATACCTGTCAATTCTGAGAGCTATTGCTATTCTAACTAATGAAGGTTTATTATTTAACTATTATAGTAATCTTTAACATGTATTGAGTGTTTGCTAGTGCCAGGCATTTGTTTTGTTTTATATAACTCATTCAGTCCTCACGACAGCCTATGATGTAGGTTTGTACTGTTATTATCCCTTGATATGGCACATGTGTAAGTAATTTAAATATAGCATGAAATATTCTAGAGCATGTAGAAATAATTTATATATAGACATTTTCAAATGGTGTTTATTTAAGGCAGTGTCACCAAGCACAAATTCATAGGTCACTATGCTCAAAAAGAAATAACATGGAGAAATGGGAAGTTTTAATATAGTTAGGTAGACTTGAAAATCCCTAGTCATTTTTATTATACCTTTTTTGCACTTTTATTATACTTAATTTTTATCCCGATCCAACAGTTATTATTGGATTTTTTTTTTAAACAAGTATGAATTCCACACACACTAATTAGTACATGTTTTCAAGGAACATTTTCCTGCTCAACATTATATTCCCAGCCCTTCATATGGTATTTGTTTGATACAGTAGTAGATAACCCAAAATTATTATTATTTTTTTTTTTGCTTTTATTCCTCCAAGACAGATACCATAATAAATGTTTTTACTTTAATTTTCTTATTTGATCTGCACCACTATTCTGTCCTTTAAAGATTCTTATCCCTATTTTATAGATAAGGAAACTGGCCTTGCTTCCCCAGGGAGTGAATGTTTTCTCCCCCAAATTCCCCTTATGTTGCAATCTCTGGAGGATAAGGAAATCAAAACTGAGAAAGTAAATAATTTTCTCAGAGACTCCCAGGTAATAAGTGCACAAGCCCTGATTTGAACCAGTCTGACTCCAAAGTCTACCATTTTCAATACTTTGTCCTATTTGTTCGAAAGCAAACAGATCAAATTCAGTCTGGGACTTTCTGAAGACTTTAGGGCATTGAGTCTTTTTTTTTTTTTTTTTTTTTCTTTTTTCCTTTTCAGATAAAATGGAAGAACATTTCTTCAATCTAACTATATCTCTTACTTCTCCTAAAGAGAGATTTTTGTGGACTCTTCCATAGTGCATATTATAACAAAAGATAAGGGAATCTTTCTGAATGTTTTCTCAAAGCTCCAGAACTTTTGGTTATTCTTCTAGTCCTAGTTTCTCAAAGTGCCTTTTGAACTTGAATGGTACTAACATTCTAGCAATTCCAAGGAAGCTATTATTGTGATGGAAGGCGATATTTCCTCCCATGTTTTTGAAAAATGGGAAGTTAAGTACTCAAAACGTTAAAATAAATTTAAAAGGTAAATTTGCTATGGTAGTACATAGAAATTTAGCCTCATGACTTATGTTAATGAAAATACAGCTAAATCCCTACCATGCCACAGTGATACTTTACCCCTAAGTGGTTAATGTAACCATCTCAATTTCTGACTAACAAGTAAGATCTTCAAAGCACTCTTTACTGTTTTATTCAACATAATATAACTTTATTTGTATAAATAATAAACAGAACTCTATTGAGAAAATCCTCCTTTGTGCACTCACGTGTAAGTGTGTAATAAGGCTATTTCTGTGCCTTAGCTGCAACTCAAAATGGGTCTTTTCTCTCCTGTACGTAACAATTACACTTCAGGACACCTCAAACCGTTTCCATCTTTAATGTAAAAGTCACCCTAGGTGAAAAACCACCTGTACTGTATTTCCAAATTGTCCACTGAAATAGGAAGGTAGGGAAGGGAAAGTGGAGTGCCCCCAAGAGTAGCTTCAGCTGTAGAATGGAGCTTGCTTGGGGCTTCCCCTGGATAACGGAATAGTTCAGGAATTCCAAAAGAGGCCCAAAACAAAAGGCACATTAATAAAAATCTCCAGTTGTGACTTCACTTCTAGAAGCCTGTAGCCTTCGACATCTAAACATTTCTGAAACTTACTGCCTCTTCTATCAAATAGAATAATAATGGAGTAAATAAGACCTATTCTAGTGGCACTATGAAAAATAATTAGAATCATGTATGAAGTTGTTTTGGAAGCTGGCTAAACAATTGATAAGATTTTACATATTATATCATAGAAATCTGTTTTGGGGAAATATATACTAATAACTGAATTTAAAAATGGTAAAAGGATAAGGATAATGAACAAAATGGATAAATTTTTGCTAATTTACCTTGAATGTTGTTACTTTTTTACCCTCCTTTGCAATGATACTGTCTTAGGAATCTGCCATTTTCTATAAAATAAAACTTCTCTCAAGAAATAGTAACAGTTTATATTTAGAGAAGTGTTAAGTGTATCATTAGGAATGCAGATATTTTCATTATTAAGCTGGTGTTTTCAATTTTGATTTTAATTTTAAGTTAAATGAATATTCAGTTAGAATCATCAGTTTCTGTTTCACTCAAGATCTCAATCAAATCAATTTCTTCCTTTAGGGAGAAAATTTGTAACAGGTTTTAAATATTCTAGTACGGCATGAAGTATTTCCACCCACCCCTGTATAGTGTTTCCCTAATTTATGGACACTGATATGGGTTCGGTTTTTTAATACATATCAGTGATACTGAGAGTTTTTCTTTTAGGTAGAAATGGTCTGTATGCAATAAGTCTCATGAATGTAGTTATTGGAAATATCTGTAGAACAAGTTAGACCACTGGGAGGAATCAAAAATAATATGTATCCTCAAGCTACTTTAAAGCATAATTTTATGACTTTTTATTATCTAGATCTATCAACCGTTTCCTTGTTGTTTTCATAGATTCAGTCTTTAGCCTTTGCCTAAATCTATAACAACTGGAGTCTATGGAACTTTGATACAAGTTGTCTGATACCTATTATTAACAGCTTTCTTTGTTTTTGCTTTAGTAGCTTCACAGTGTCATTATGGTCAAATAAAATTAGAATTTTCTCTTCCTGAAATAGGTAATATGTGTTACTAAAGACAGTAGCAGGGGTGTGTAATAACCCCTTTTCTCTTATTTTTTAATTTAAATATATGCAAAATATTATCTTATTGGAGTTTATTCTTTCCTCAGCTATATTTTATAAATTTTTCCTATTGGAAGTAATATAGTAATTCTACTGTCTATTGCAACCACATAGAAAGGATGTCAAGAGTTTATTAGTATTTTTTAAGTAAAATCAGAGAAAATTAGTAAAAAACACAACTGATTGCTAATTGCATTTTTGGAAGCATGCCTTTTCTGTTTTCAAAGAGAAGTAACAATGTAGAATAAACGCTTTGGATCTAGGCAAACCTGGGTTTTAATTTTGACTCATACTTCAATGGCCTTTTTTATTTCCTCAAGGCACAGTTTCATCACATACACAGTGACAATGATACCTGTATCTTAAGACTTTTGTAATAAGTAAGGTAAAATGCACCTTGCCTGACACATAGTAGACACTCTATAAATTGTTGCCTATGAGCTTTGAAGGGAAAGAAGATAACAGCTTTAAAGGATGGTAGATGTGACAAAATTAAAATGTAAAGCTTTGGAACAACAAAAAATAATATTGAGTTGTAAAAGGCAGTACATAGGTTGACAGAAATATTAGTAACAACAGACTAGTTAATATCTACATCTTTATGTGTACACTTGTTAAATTTAAAAACTAAAACATGATGTTTCCATTAAGTAAATGAGCAAAAGGAGGAAATAAAATAGGTAAACAAACTTTGGAAGAAAAAAAATTAATGTAAAGTTATGTAAATTAACAAACTATATATTCTTAAACCCAATAAATCATCAAAAACTAAACATGATAATGTCCAGTCTGAAGATGATTTGAGGGTTTAACATACTACTTTATATACTATGGCACTGATCATTTCAATCCTTTTACAAAATATTTTGGCAGTACATTTTAAGAGCCATGCTTTTTTCAGAGTCTTTAACTTTGAAATCTTAAATCTGGGAATCTTTCCAAGGAAAGATTAAAAGAAAAAGTAAAAAATACACCAAGATTTTTATTTCAACACATTATTTATAATGAAAACAAAAATACAGAACATATATATATCCAGCAGTAGGGGAATTTTAAAATAAAGTATGGACAATAATTCAGTTAAATATTATATACCTATTAAGAATAATTAGACTATATTACAAGACATTCAATGCTAAATTAACATGCTAATTTTAATTTAGTTGATTACATTTAATTACACAATTGATCTTGAGTGCCACCATAATTAGTGACTAAACAAGGCAAGGCCTCTGACTTTAAGACACAGGCAGTCTTACAGAGGATTTAGAAATACTAGAAACCTTCAAAAAATTCACAGGAAGATTCATATTTTCTTTTAATTCAATTTTTACATATATATCCTATCATTTGTAGCAACATGGATGGAACCAGAAACCATCATGTTACGTGAAGTAAGTCCGGCAAAAAAGACAAATACCACATAATATCACTCTTATATGGAATCTAAAATATAAATATGTGTGTGTGTGTGTGTGTGTGTGTGTGTGTGTGTGTATACACATATACGTGTAAAGTAGAAAGTGGTAAATGATGTAAGAAAAGAACAAGTAATTCAGTGGAAATGCAAAAGAGAAAAATTAATTCAAGCCAGTTGTCTCAGATTTCACTAGGCAGCCAATACAGGTAAACAGCATTTCAAGGAGAGAAGAAAGTGAACATGGGCAAAGGAAAATACTGGATATATTTGGAGAATGAGAGTGTTTTCTTTTCACTGGCATGTAATGTGCATGGAGGGCTGTACATGTAGGTTTTGATCAGAGTGTGAAGATCCTTAAATTCCATGCATGGGATTTTAGACTTTTATGCAGTGAGAAGCTATTAAAATTGTTGAAGAGCCAAGTTATATGACCAGAATTCAAGTGCTGAAAAGTGGGGTTCATTTTTTTCTAAGTAGGGAAGATTCCCATGACCCTGACCTGGTTGTTCATTTCATCGTAGTCTCACTTTGTGTAGTTTTTTTCAATGTATGGCTTACTTTTTTCTTTTTTTAATTCAAAATAATTTCAATATTTACTTGTGCATATTTGTGGGGTACAGTATGTTACTTCAATAAATACATATGCTGCACAATGATTTACTTAAGGTAAATAGCATAATTTTGTACATTAGTCCACCACCTTCTCCCTTCTGCTACCTCGCAGCCACTGGTAACCATTATTCTACTTTTTACTTCTGTAAGATCCACTTTTTTTTTTTTTTTTTAAGTTTTAGATTCCACATATGAGTGAGCTCATGCATTGTCTTTTTATGCCTGACTTAGGTTGATTCCATCTCTTAGCTATTTGGAATACTGCTGTGATGATGGGAATGCAGGTGACTTTTTGATATATTGATTTCATTTCTTTTGGGTATATACCCAGTAGTGGTATAGCTGGATCATATGGCAGATCTATTTTTATTTCTCTGAGGACCTGCCATACTGTTTTCCACAGTGGTTGTACCAATGTACATTCCCACCAGCAATATAGGAGGGTTACTTCTTCTACACAACCTCACCAGGGTTCCTTTTTCTCCACGCCTTGCCATCATTTGTTATTTTTTGTCTTATTGATAACAGCCATTGTAACTGGAGTTAGATAATATCTCAATGTGCTTTTAATTTCGTTTCCCTGATGATTAGTGATGTTAAGCATTTTTCATGTGCCTATTGGCCATTTCTGTGCCTTCTTTTGAGAAATGTCTGTACAGGCCTTGTCCCCATTTTTAAATTGGGTTATTTGGTTTTTTTGTTGGTTTGTTTGTTTTTCTGTTGAGTGGCTTAAGTTCCTTATATATTCTGTATATTTGCTTCTTGCCAGATGTGCAGTTGTCAGATACTTTCTCCTATTCCGTAGGTTGTCTCTTCACTTTGTTGACAGTGTCCCTTGCCACGCAGGTTTTCAGTTTGATGTAGTCCCATTTATGTATTTTTGCTTTAGTTTCCTGTGCCTTCATAGTCTTGCTCAAAAAAAAAATGCTGCCCACTCCCATTTCATGCAGTGTTTCCCCACTATGTTTTTTTCTAGTAATTTCATAGTTTGGGTTCTTAAATTTAGGTCTTTAATCCATTTTGAATTGATTTTTGCATGTGGTGAGAGATAGGGATCCAGTTTCAATCTTTTGCATGTGGATATCCAGTTTTCTCAGCCCCATTTGTTGAAGAGGCTGTCGTTTCCCCATTGTATATTTTTGGCATGTTTGTCAAAAATCAGGTGGCTATAAATGTGTAGGTTTATTTCTGGGCTCTGTATTCCATTGGTCAATTTGTCTTTTTTTATGCCAGTACCATGCTGTTTTGGTTACTATAAATTTATAGTATATTTTGAAGTCAGGAAGTGTGATGCCTCCAACTTTGTTCTCTTTGTTCAGGATTGCTTTAGCTACACAGGGTCTTTTGTGGTTCCATTCAGGTTTTAACATTTTTTTTTTCAGTTTCTGTGAAGAATGTCATTGGTATTTTGTTAGAGATTTCTGTGAATGTGTTGATTGCTTTGGCTAACATGGACATTTTGATGATGTTAGTTCTTCCAACCCATAAACATGGGATATCTTTCCATTTATTCATGTCCTCTTCAATTTTTTTTCACCAGTGTTTTATAGTTTTCATTATACAGTTCTTTCACCTCCTTGGTTAAACTTACTCATAGGTATTTCTTTTATTTTTTTCAGTAGCTATCATGAATGGGATTACTTTCTTGATTTCTTCTTTGGCTATTGTGTTAATGGCATATAGGAAGGCTATTGATTTTTGTGTGTTTATTTTGTGTCCTGCTACTGTACTGAATTCATTTATAGTTCTAGTAATTTTTTGGTGTAGTCTTTAGGGTTTTCTATGTATACAATCATGTCATCTGCAAATAGAGATAGTTTAACTTCCTTCTTTCCTATGTGGATGCCCCTTATTGCTTTCTCTTACCTTATTGTTCTGGCTAGAACTTCCAGTACTATGTTGAATAAGAGGGAGGAAAGTGGGCATCCTTATCTTGTTCCAGATATTAGAGGAAAAGCCTCTGTACCTTCTATACCTAATGTATTGAGTGTTTTTATCACGAAGGGGTGTTGGATTTTATCAAATGCTTTTTCTGCATCTATTGAAATGATTGTATGTGCTTTTTTCCCCTCATTCTGTTGATATGATGTATCACATTTGTAAATTTGTGTATGTCAAACCATCCTTGCATCCCTGGGATGAATCTCACTTGATCACAGTGAATGATCTTTTTAATATGTTGTTGTATTCTGTTTGCTAGTATTTTGTTGGGATATTAGCATCTGTCATTAGAGATATTGGTCTGTAGTTTTCCTTTTTTCTTTTGTTGTTTTTCTGGCTTGGGGATGAGGGTAATGCTGGCCTTGTAGAATAAGTTTGGAAATATTCCATCCTTTTCAGTTTTTTGAAAGAGTTTGAGAAGAATTAGTATTAGTTCTTCTTTAAATGTTTGGTAATATTCAGCAGTGAAGCCATCTGGTCATGGAGTTTTCTTAACTGGAAGACTTTTTATTACTGCTTCAATTTCGTTACTCATTATTGGTCTGTTTAGGTCTTCTAGTTCTTCATGATTCAACTTTGGTAAGTTGTGTGTGTCCAGGAATTTATCCATCACTTCTAGATTTTCCAGTTTGTTCACATATAGTTGTGTGTAGTAGTCTCTTAAGATCCTTTTTTTTCCCCCTGTGGTATCTGTTGTAATATTTCCTTTTTCATTTCTGATCTTATTTATTTTAATCTTCTCTCTTTTTTTCTTCATTAGCTTAGCCTCGCTAAGGGTTTCTTGATTTTTGTTTATCTTTTCAAAAAACCAAGTCTTTGTTTCATAAATCTTTTGTGTTTTTTTTAAATCTCTAGTTCATTTATTTCTGTTCTAATCTTTGTTATTTCTATCTTTCTACTGCTTTGAGGTTTGGTTTGTTTTAGTTTTTCTTGCTCCTTGAAGTGTAACATTAGGTTGTTTATTTGGAGCCTTTCTTCTTTATTGATGTAGGATTTTATCCTTTATGTAACAACCTTTGTTATCTTTCTTTTACTTTCCTTGGCTTGAAGTCTATTTTATTTGATGTAAGTGTAATGACTACAGCTCTTTTTTAGTTTCCATTTGTATAAAGTATCTTTTTCTATCCCTTCACTTTTAGGCAGTGTGTGTCTGTCAGTTAAGTGAGTTTCTTGTAGGCAGCATATTGTTGGTTCTTGTTTTATAATCCATTGAGCCTCTCTGTGTCTTTTAATTGGGGCTTTTAATCTGTTTACATTTAGGGTTATTATACTGACATATAGGGACTTATTACTACCATTTTGCTATTTTTTTTTTTTCCTGGTTGTTTTGTAGATCCTTTCTTCTGGTTTTACTGTCTCCCTTCATGGTTGAGTGGTTTCCTCTAGCTTTACATTTTGATTTTTCACTGTTCATTTTTAATGTCTCATAAGTTTTTGTTATGGTTACCATGAGGCTTACCAAAAACATGTTATAGTTGTAACAAATTATTTTAGACTAATAAGAATTTAACTTTGATATTTTTTGATATTTTTGGTATTTTTAACTTTGAAAAAAGAAAAAAAAACAGAGCCAACTCTGCACTTTGGCTTCATTACCCACTACACACATACACATGTTTTGACATTTTGCTGTTCCAGGTTACATCTTTTAATATTGCCTGTTTCTTATATAGCTGTTGTGTATGTTATTGTCTTATCAGATTTATCCTTTAGTCTTTATACTAAACATATAAGTGGTTTATTCACCACCCTTACAACATTAGAGTATTCTGAGATTGTCTGTGTATTTACTTTCCTAATGAGTAAATGTTTTCTGGCTATTCTTCAGCATTGTTTTCTTTCAGATTGAAGATCTCCCTTTAGCACTTCTTATAGAGGAGATGTAATGTTGATGAATTCCCTTAGCTTTTGTTTGTCCAGGGAAGATGTTATTTCTCCTTCATATTTAAAGGTTAGTTTTGCTGGATACAGAATTCTTAGCTGACAGTCTTTTTACTTCAGAGTATTGAATATATCATCCCATTTCTTCTGGCCTGGAGGGTTTCTACTGAGATATCAGTTGAGAGTGTATTGGGGCTCCTTTGAATGTGTTTCTTTTCTCTTGCTGCTTTCAGTATTTACTTTTTGTCTTTGGTTTTTAATAATTTGATTACGATGTGTCTTGGGTGTTCCTCTTTGAATTGAATTTCACTGGTGACCACTGAGTTTCTGTACCTGGATGCTGTCATCTTCATGCTTGAGAAATTTTCAGTCATTATTTCTTTGAATATGCTTTCTAGGTCTCTTCCTTTTTCTTCCTTTTTCTTCTTCTTCGGGTATGCCAGTTATGCAGAGGTTATTTTGCTTGAGGGAGTCCCATATTTGCTGTATTTCTGTTTCATTTTTTCTTATTCTTGTTTCTTTTTGCTCCTCTAATTGGATAATTTCGTATGTTATATTTTCAAGTTCACTGATTCTTTCTTCTGATTAAGTCTGCTGTTGGAGCTTTTTATCGAGTTTTTCCTTTTAAATAATGTATTCTTTCTTTCTAAAATTTCTATTTGGACTTTTTAAAATTGATTCTATTCCTTTGTCAAGTTTCCCATTCTATTTCTGAATATTTTTCCAGATATCATTTAAATTTCTACCTGCACTTTTTTTTGACTCCTTGAACATCCTTAAAAGGGTTATTCTGAATGCTCTGTCAGACATTTCATAGATCTGCTGTACATCTGCATCTCTTGCTCTTGCTTTCTTCTTTTCGTGTGGTGGTGACATATTTTTCTGTTCTTTCTCGATCTTTGTGTCTTTACATTGATGCCTGGGCATTTGAGGAGTCTGTTACCTATTCTAGGTTTTATAAGTGTTTATCAGAGTTTTGTCTCTGATCTGTGGGTTTTTGGTTTTTGTTTTGTTTCGTTTTCCCATTCTGTGGTGGATTAATAGCTAACACCACCACTTAGGCTCTGCACAGGAACTAATGTGCTGTTCTGTGGTTAGTTCCCAAGTTAAAGGAACATCTTGTGGGGACCAGACCTTGAGCTCTGTGCTTGAGCTAAACTGCTGCTTTGCTGCTGGTTCTTTGGGATAGCCTTTTTGTGTGGATCATTAAGCACTTTTGGGTCTGAGCTGTGTGGAGATTCCATCCTAGGACTAAGTCTTTCCTGCAGATTGCACCCCTTGAAGTTCTATAACCCTAACTGATTTCCACTGAGACCAGCTGCCCAGCAGGCCAGCCTTTCTCTTGCACTCCATCCACTTCCTGTGGTACAGGCTGTATATGTGTTCCTCCCAGTAATTCACCAGCCTCTGGGTGGCTCCCTCTTTTCTGCAATCATTTGCTCCTGTGCAGGCCCAGGGAAATCCTTCCAGTTATGTTTATGGCCTGTGGGCTGGTATGGTGTGTTCAGAAGTCTTCCTCTCCCCTGCAGACTCCAAGCAGGTTTATGTGAAAAGTGCCACTGCAGCTTTTTCCAGCTTTGTACAGCAGCCACTCCCCGCACCCTACCAGCATGGCTCAGAAGCAACCAGGGTGGTTCAGAGGCTGCCAGGGCTCAGAATGATAGGCACCATCCCTACATGCAAGATAAGTGAACTCTGCTGTCAACGTGTTTATGGTGGACTGAAGAGGATACACATTGTATCAGTCAGGATTTAGTAAAGGAAACAAATCATTCTAGGTACATATTAAATATAAAAGAATTTTCTATAAGAAATTAGAAATTTGGTAAGCTAGAAGAGTAGAAGTCCAGGACAACCACTAGAACTCTTGAATTTAAGAACCAGACACCACAATGATGATCTGCAGTTAAAAAGCCTCAGCTGTTACCTACAGATGTCTTCCAACATTCATGAACACACTAGAAAACCAAATTTTGAATGTGTGTTATAACTTTCAACCCTCATGTCTCCAAGATCTTGCTTACCATCAAAATACAATAGCAGGAAAATGGTTATTTTTTTACTTCCATCGTCCAAATCTTAGATGAGCGCTATTAATTAGCCGAATGGACTTTTGCACCTAGTATACTGACTACAAGAGATCTGGGAAGTATGGTTTTTACTTTCCAGTCCAGGCAATACAGCAAGATTCATAGAAGGAGGTAAAAGTAGATTCTGTGGTTTGATTAATATTTTTTGCTTTGATTGGGAATGAAAATATTTTTAGGAAGAAGTAACTGCCCTTTAACCCTTATCAAGCTTATGTTCTAGAAGAACCAAAATATTAAACAACTAATTAAATAATTGATTTTAATTGCATTTGTAATAAATTATGAAGAAGAAAAAGATAGTAAGAAAAAGTAAAATTGGGGTATCTGACCTATACTGTTGGTATTAGAGGATAGTGTTCTTTCACCAATGACATCACATTTAAGCTGAAATCTGAGTGTTAGGAGTTAACAAAACAAAAGAGAGCATAAGTGTCCAAGGAAAAGTCCCTGACATCAGAAAAACAATAGCACATTGAAGGAATTGAGAAAACAGAAAAGTTAAAATTACTAAAATGTAGAGAGTGATGGGGAGTGGCAGATGGCAGCTGTGTGGTATACAATGAGTCTAATGCTGTAGGCAAGGACCAGATTATGAGAACCTAGTATATCATGTTACATGTTTCATGTTTTATATTCAAAGAAATGGTTAATGATTAGAGGAGTTGGAGGAAGGGAGTGGTGTGATCAGTACTGTGTTTATAAAGAAGATCTATACACACAGAAAAACAAGAGAAGATTGGAAGACCAGTTAGAGATATGAATTCGTTAGGGAATATTTGGGAAATAGAAGTGCTAGGACTTGGTGTTTAATGGGATATGAGGAGTTGAGGAAGAAAGATCTAGAAATTTCTGGCTTCTAAAAGATGTCTGGTTTGCACTGATGAGTGGGTAGTTGAATCATTTATGAAAAAAAAAAGAATAGCCTCCCCTTATCCATGGGGGATATACCAAGACCTCCCAGTGGATGCCTGAAACTACAGACAGCACCAAACCGTATATATTCTATGTTTTTTCCTATACATACAATCATACTGTGATAAAGTTTAATTTATAAATTAGCCACTGTAAGAGATTAATAACAATAATAAAACAGAACAGTTATAACAATATACCATAATAAAAGTTATGTGAATATGCTTGCGTTCACTCTCTCTGTCTTTCTGCCTTGCTCTTTCAAAATATAATATCTTTGGACCTTGGTTGACCGTAGGTAATTGAAACCACAGAAAGCAAAACTACGGATAAGGGGAGAATACAGTAATAGAGAAGGATTAGTTTGGATGCAAGTGTGTAGATCATGAATTCATTTGGATAGGCTTAGTTTGATATGCCTGTGATACTTAGAGATGCTGTGAGTAAGCATCTGGATATATACATGAGTCTGATATATCAGAAGAACATTCTGGTTTGGAGAGGGGAAATCATGGGAGTGTATATGAATGATAAAAAAGTCCAGGACAAGTCTTGAAAGGAATTCTGATATTTAATGATTAGGTAGAGGAATATGAGCCAACAAAGTAGCTTCCAAGACGTTAGAGTAAACCCAAGGGAGTATAATGTCATAGAGGCCAAGGAAAAAGAGTGTTTCAAGGAGAAAAAAGATTATGCTGCTGTGAGTGGTCAAGTAATGTGAGAGTTGTAAAATGTTCACTGTATTTAGCAACACAGAAGATATTGATGACCTTATTTCTAAATTTTTTCATTGGCATGGTGGGGAGCCAAAACTAGGTTAATCGTTTAGTTGATGAGTGTAGATATAGAAAATTCAAGTGTAGACATCAATTTTGAGAAGTTAATTTGTACGCAAAAAAAAAAAAAAAAAAATGGATGTTATCTAGAAGATATGAAATAGTACCCAGAAAGGTGGACATATTCTTTTCTTTTCATGGTGGAAGTGATATGTTAATATTCCATGGGAACTCTCCAAGAGAGATTGAAAGGGATTGAAATTGATTGATTATACATATAGGAAACAGAAGAAACCATGGATAATTTGAGTCTAGAGAAGTCAAGAGTCAGTAGAATTCAAAGAACAAGTGGAGAGATTTTCCTTACATAAGAAGAAGTGTTATTCTATTATAACAGAACGGAAGGTTAAAAAGAAGGGTTCTGGTGCAAATGGGTTTGTAGGTGCATGGTGAGAAGATGAGAGGGTTTCCTCTGATGGCCTTTGTTTTCTTTATGAAGTATGTATTAAGGTCATTCCCTGAGAGTTAAAGGGTAGATGAGGTGGTCAGAAGTTTGTGGAAAGCAAAAAAAAATGTCTAATGTGAGACATGCGAGAACAAACTGACTATAAAGACATTGCAGGATTGCTGTCCAGTGTTAAGGGCTTTTTGAGATTGTGATCACAGAATTAGAGTGGTCTCAAGTTGCCATTCTGTGTAATTTTTCTTAAGTACTAGCTGTTATGGTTCATCCCAGGTTTGGCATTTTGCCATTTAGGTATGACAAAGGGACAAATGAGTTAAGAAATTTACAAGAATGTGATTAAAATAGTAGGCTCTGCTATTTAAGCTGAGATAGAGCAAGAATAAGAGCCAGATTTGGAGGAGAGAAGGGAGGAAGTACTGCTGATGAGTAGAAAGACAGTAGAAGAATTGTGATCTGGAAGTGTCATTAAAGATGAATGGGCTTAGAAAAATCAGGTGAGCAAGCTTGAAATATGGGCTTTAGCCAGAAATTGGGATGTTTGTATTAGTGATTTTGGATGTAGTACAGTTGTGGGTTGATGACAAGACCTACATTATAATCACTGGTATAGCTGAAGTGAGACAGAGGAAGTGCCACAGGAAATGTGGATGTCAAGGCACTGAGGAGTGAGAGTTTTGGATGTCTGAAAATGCTGTTGCCTAGAACGATGACAGGAGTTGGGTTGTAAAGAGACTAGGAGCCATAGGAATCCAATCTTCACCGCATAAGGATGGCTGACAGGTGACATAACCAGATGGATTGAACCATTAAGTAGCAGAGGTTTTTTACATAATGGTCTAGAAATGGTGAAGGGGAAGAAAAACGATCTTGCACCACTGAGAGGAATGCATGGGAAACAGAGGAGAGAGTCAGGTTTCAGGTAAGGCCAGGGGGAGAAGAGGTTTATATAGTTTGCTAATCACTGATTGGCAGTTCCAGAGAATAGAGTGAAGACTTTCTTCAATAGAGAGTAAGGAAGTGAGTCAAGAGCAAAGAAATTATGAGTATTCTGGAGGCAATAGTATACTATTATAGATTATTGGTTCTCTGATACCTGTTCCCATACCAGATACCAGAATCACAGTGTCTGCAACCAGACCCCTAAAATTTTTAACACAATCTTCAGAAATCCTAATCATAGCCGAACTTAGAACTGCTGGTTTTGTTGATCTGGTAAATGAATGACTAATGGACCTTATCCTGAAAACAGAGATAGGAGTCATAAAGGGTTTCCTTCTCACAGTCTCTTGAAGGACAGTACTGAAGGTCTTGGTTCTCTTGGCATAGAGGCCCTAGTTCCAATTTCACTTGTCCCATTGAACAAGGTATAAAGTGGAATAAAAATTTTAAAAGAAAGAGAGAAAAAAGAGGGAAAGGAGTGGAGGGAGTGTGGCACATTATATTCCTTAAATCTCTAAACTCCGTTGTCAAAAGATAAGCCAGATGTTGATTTACGCTCTCAATAATGTAAGTGGTTTCTTTACTGATTTCTCAAGTCCACTGTCTTGTGCTGATCAACTTTATGAACCTTGAATGATAAAAAATAGCTCTTATGAAAGATGAGGATTTTACTTTTCTGACATTGATAAGGCATACTCAGGAATGATTGTGGAAAAGGATGCTATTATTTGGGGGACAATATTTGCCTCTTCCCAGTTAAATTGTAGTTTTTATAAGGGCATTAAGTTATTCCTTCCTTTCAGTAAATGGATTTGAAATTATCCTCATTAAATCATACCTTATCAAGGTAAATTATTTCAAAGGCTTACAAAGTTCACTATGAATAATTCATGCAATTTCAGCATGCTGTGTTACTGGGGTTTGTATCTTAACTGAGATTCTTGTGTTGCTTCTGTATATTTTTTTGATCTCATGGTTTAAAAAATTTGTTTTTTTAATATTTTTAATTGGTTGCCATCAGTCTTTTTTTAAAAAGGTTATTTAATTATGTATTTGTGTTAGCTTGGAAGTCAACTTTGGGGAGTGGTTGCATTGCAGTTTTATTTTTAAAAGTATTCACACTGACTTTCCAACTCATGGGTAGGAAAAAGATATGTAAAATCATGGAAATTCTGCATGCTTTCACTGGAAGAAAAGAATACAGTGCCTTCTGTGTGCTAATGGATTATCTTAGCAGTTGCCTATTCCATTCTAATTTTATACTGACTATAAAGCCCTATGTGGGAAGTTCACTTGTGAAAAGTAGAAAAATAAAGTCAGACAAAACCAAGCTTAGATAATTCTTAAACTACACACCTGACCTTCTTTCTTTACCTTTTCACAGCTGGTGCTCTTTTGTGCTGAATTTCCTTGTGTAGGAACACTTTATCCAATGAGTATAGAATTGGATTTCAGATGGCTTCCTTAGAAAATCCAATGTTCTGTTCAGAGAATGTGAACAAGATAAATTATATCTCTGCAGCTATTCAGAGGGTAGCAAAGCCTGAACTCCACATAGTGCTAGCTCTGTAGAACCAGTGGAAAAAGCAGTGATTGTTCTGGTACTTCAGAAAGCAGCAGGCATCTTGTAATAAACAAATTTAGCTCTATAACTCATGATTTTAGCCATCTCTTCTCCCTCCATTTCTCCAAATGAAACTTCTATTTAAAAGCTTCTTATATTTCTTTTGAGGAAAGATTTTATACAACTAAAGGAAACGATCAACAGTGAAATGACAACCTACAGAGTAGGAGAAAAATTTTGGTAATTAACTATGCATCTGACAAGGGATTAATATCCATAATATACAAGGAACTCAAAACAATTATATAGTAAAAAAACAAATAGCCCCATTAAAAAATGGGCAAAGGAGCTGAATAGACATTTTTCAAAGGAAGATGTACAAATGACCAACAGGTACATGAAAAAAATGCTCAACATAACTAGTCATCAGGGAAATACAAATTAAAACTACATTGAGATACCACCTCACCCCAGTTAGACTAGCTATAATCAAAAATATGGTGAATAACAAGTGGTGGCAAGGGTGTGGGGAGAAGGGAACACTCCTACACTGTTGGTGGGACTATAAATTAGTACAACCACTATTGAAAACAGTATGGAGGTTTCTCAAACAACTACAGATAGATCTTCCATATGATCCAGCAATCCCACTTCTGGGTATATACCCAGAGGAATGGAAATCATGTCAAAGGGATACCTGCACTTTCATGTTCATCACAGCTCTGTTTACAATAGCTAAGACATAGAACCAACCTAAATGTCCATCAATGGATGATTGTATAAGGAAACTGTGATATATATATATGCCGTGGAATACTACTCTGCCATAAAAAAGAATGAAATACTCCCATTTGCAACAACATGGATGAACCTGGAGAAACTTATGTTGAGTGAAATAAGCAAAGCACACAGGGATAAATACCACATGTACTCACTCATATGTGGGAGCTAAGAGAGAAAGAAGGAAGGAAAGAAAGACCACAGTAGTGAGTTGGACTTGCAGAGGGAGAGAACATTTTATGGGCTACAAAGCATAGTAGAGGGGAGCGGGATGGAGGTTCAGGCTAATTGGGTGGGGGACATGGGGTACAAATGCAATTTGTGGTAATGGGTACACAGCCAGTGTGAATCTGGCCCCCCACATCATGGGCATGAGGGGTGACAGTCAGCTTTGTATCTCATGAATATTCATAACCAATAAATAAATAAACAAACAAATAAATGAAATGTCCTTACATTATGAAAAAAAAAGAACAATTTTATACAACCACCACAGTGTGTATTTGCATGGGTGAATGTTTGTGTTTCAGTGTGAAAAAAATTGGACCATGTTACACAACTTTCTTGTCTCATTTTTTCTTTTACTAATATAGAGATCTTTCCAAATCAAGAAAGATCTGTTTGTTTTTTTTTTAACAACCACATAGTATGCCACAATGTGGATATTATAACAATTCATTTACCCAGATCTATATTGATGCATATTTTTGTTATTTCCAATTACTTTTTATTGTTAACAGTGCTGCAATAAACATTCTTGCTCATACTCTGAGCATTTGCGACTATATGCATTGGGAAAATTCGCAGCAGTGGAATTTATCTATCATGCAGTACGTCAATTTAAAATTTTGGTGAATGGTCCCAAATTGCCCACTAGAGATATTGTTTCAATTTACACTTCCTCAAACAGTTACTTGCTCCCACTTAACTTTGCCAGCACTGGGCAGTAGCAAGGTCTTTAAGTTTGTGCCAGATTAATAGGCAAAACAAAGTGTTACTTTATTATTATTTTGACCAGCATTTCTATAATTATGAGTGAAATTGAGCAGTTTTCATATGGGCCATTATATTTCTTTTTCTGTAAATTGCTTGTTTATATTCTTGGCCCACTGTGTATTAAATTACATGAATACCATATATATTATAGACACTTTTTGTAGTTAAACTTTGATTTTTGTTTTTGTTAGTGGGTATTTTTACCATGTAAATTTATTTATGGTGTCTGGGTTTTAGATCTTGTATATAAAGGCTATACCTACTTCATCCATGATTTTTTTTGAACCCTTTTTTATTTTATTTTATTTTTAAATTAAATCCTTGATCTATCTGGAACATATTCCAGGTAATAGTGGGCCATCACCTTTTTCTAAATACTCCCTGTTTTTTTCTGTCGATTTAAAATTTTAATATACAAAATTCTCATATTTACCTGAGTCAGTTTCTGAACTTTCTCTTCTGTGTTGTTGATCTTGCTGTTTCTTCTCTCATATTAAATTGTTTTACTTTTATTCTGTTTTCATAATATTTTCAATGCATGGTTGGGATTATCATCCTGATTATTCATCAGTTGTAGAATTTTTCCTGGATAAATTTTCAGGTTTACTTTTCAGGACGAACTTCAGTATTACCTCCAAGAAATCATGTTCATATTTTAGTTATTAGTGAATTGATTTTACAAATTCAGTTAGTAAAAATTAGTATTTTTACCAAATCAAGTTTTTCCATGTTAAAAGCAAAGCATATCATTTCATTTCTTGGATGTCCTTCAGCAGAATTTTAAAACTTTCTTCCTGTAGGTGCTGCTTATTTCTTTTTCTTTCAGTTTTTGATAGGTGGTATAAACGTGATGTTTTCTTTTATTTTCTAACAAAGTATTGTGTATATATAGAAAGACTTTTTAAAATATTCCTTTTTGAGACTGTTTTCTTCCTGAATTCTATTATTTTAGTTAGTTTTTAGTCAGTTCCCGGTTTTTTAAATAAATGTTCACTTTATCTTCAATTAATAATTGATTTGGTCTCTTCTTTTTCAGTATTTATATTCTTTATTATTATTTTCTCATGTCTAATTTTCATTGTCTGATAGGCTGATAGTGAACAAACTTGCCTTGTTCCTAATTTTAATTGATATACTCCTAATGTTTTACTATTAAGCATAGTTTAGATAGATATTTTCATTTCTACTCATTAAGATTGAATGTAGGCTTTTGTCAAATTTTAGTGCCTGGACATGATTGTATGTTCTTTATTCTTTGATTTATTAATAAAATATTAATATAAGTATATTAATAAGTGTAGTGCCCTTGCATTCTGGGATTGAATTGTACTTAGTAGTGGTGTATCCTTTTAATGGATTTATGGATTTTGTTTTCTAAAGCTTAATATTTGGATTAATATTCATGAGACAGATTTCTCTGTTGCATTCTTTTTTCTGCTTTGTTAGGTTTTAATATCAGTGCCATTACACTGCTCTGTAAAATGAATTTTGAGCATTCTATTTCTGTCCTCTAGGGTCTCTTAATAACATTAGAATTAATTTGTCTTTAAAAGTTTGAAAGCCCAGCTGTTAGATAACTTAAATTTTCTTCCATTGTTTTTATTATTTTACAATTTTCTATGACTTCTAGAATAAATCTTAATAACAGTATTTTCCTAGAAAATCATCCATCCTAAACAGTTTAAGTGGAATGTGCATTGAACTTTACAATTTTCAGATTCTTTTAAACTGTGGTATATTCCTTTTACATTTTTTAAAATTGTGGTATTTTCTTTTTCACATTACTAATTTTGAGTCTTGTGCTTGTGCTGATGTGCATGTGTACAGCTGTTTACTTTTACTTAAAGTCCAGATAATAAACATTTAAGCTTAAGGACATATGATTTCTGTCACAGCTACTCATTCAGCTCTTCAATTATAGCTCAAAAGCAGTCATAGGCAATATGTAACGAATTGATATGGCTGTGTCCCAATAAAACTTTGTATGCAAAAACAAGCAGTTGGCACATAGTTTGGCAGCTCCTGCTCTCGCCAGTAATAGCTATTGACTATTTTTGTTTAATTTGTTTCTAATTTTAAATATATTCTACCTTAGTTATACAAGTATTTCAGGTATGATGTTTTCTGAGAGCACACCTTTACTCTGTCCTATAAATATGATATGTGGTTTTTCCGTTAATTTTTTTTTATTGAAACATAATTGATTATACATGTTTGTGGGGAACAGAGTTGACTGTGAATACTTGTGTACACTGCTCCACAATATCTTAGATGTAAAAATGATAATAATAATAATTTTTTTAAAAACCTTGTGTACAATATGTGGTGATCAAATCAGGATAATTATCATGCTCATCATTATAAATCGTAATCATTCTGTGTCCATTAACCAGTTTCTCACTGACAGCCCCTTACCCTTTCGCTTTCCTGAGCCTAGTAACCACTGTTCTTGTTCTTTCTTTTTCATTCCTTCTTTCTTTTTAAATTTCTCCTTTGTTGTTTAAGAAAGACAAGAGATATATTTGAGGCTAATTCAAAAAGTTAGTGGAAAGATTTGTAGTATCTTTTAATTCTATTTTTCCAAGAACTTTTTAAAGTACCGTGTGTGTGTGTGTGTGTGTGTGTGTGTGTGTGTATGTGTGTAGAGAGAGAGAGTTGCATGTGTGTTAGTTCAGACTTACTATTTTATTCAGATGTTTTACACATAGTCCAGTCCCTTCTTTTCCTTTATGTCCTGCTCACCCCTCCTTCTAGGTAGTCACCCAGTCATGGTTACTTTACAGCCAGATTTCACCTTGACTCTGTGACATTATCTGTTTTCTCTGCCTGCATCTTCTCACTTGGATTGTTGTATTGGCCCTAAACCTGCTTATCCATTCTCTGATCTTAGCACAACTGTTTACCTCTTTATACAACAAATCTGATATTGCTTAAAAACTGTAATTGGCTCCTTTTCCACCTGTACTTGAGAAAGTATAAAGCCTGACCACAGTTCTCTTTCCCAGCTTAATTTTCTTGCATTCACCCACACCCTCTGAACATAATGCCCTCCAGACACACAGTGCTCTTTCACTCATTCCAGCTTCCGTGCTTCCATGATCAAAGTAGCAGATCATTGATTCATTCATTCAGGAAATGTGTAGTAAGCACTAGGTATGCAGAAGACACCCCGCCAAGTGCTAGCAGTACAAATACAAGTAAACTATAATATCATTGTCGTAAATGACAATACTGTAAATTCCATAAATGACAGAGTGTTAGCTCTGTCCACATGCTTCATTATAAACACATCATATTTTATAGAAATCATTTGTATATGAGTCTGTGTTCCTTACAAGTCTGCAAATTATACAAACCTCATATTTTGTTTTAAATTTCTTTATATTCTTAGGATTTGGCATATGATGACTATGTGTTTCTCATTTAAATGACCTTCTCATTGATTCTTTACAGTGCATTTTTTTTGTTAGTCACTATCATGTTTCATAAATTTTTTAGGAGGTACTTTTCTTACAAATGTAAATAATTTAGTACAATAATGAATATGAGTTTGCTTAGCACTAAATAGTCTCATGGGTCAAATTATACAGCTATACTGTATACAGATGGATAAAAATATCACTTCAAATATCTTTCTGTAAGGAACTTTGGTCCTTAAATTTTTGTGTGCATCAGAATAACTTGGGGAGCTGATTAAATATACACATCTAAGAACTTAGAAAGGTGTTTAACATCATTAACTATGAGGGAAATGTAGATTAAAACAGTGGTGAGATACCACCACATGCCTGTTACAATGGCTAAAATAAAAAATAATGACAATATCAAGTGCTGACAAGCATGAGAAATAACTGTAACTCTCATATATTGCTGATGCAAATGCAAAATGTTACAGCCACTGTGGAAATGGTTTAACAGTTTTCATAAAGCTGATGACCTAGCAGTTCTATTCCTGGTATCTACTTTAGAGAAAAGCAAACATATTCACATACACACACACAAAAAATATGTTACATGAATATTCATAAAGCCTTTATTCATAATTGTCAAAACTGGTTTTTTTTGGGTTTTTTTGTTTTTGTTTTTTTTTGTCTTTTTCGTGACTGGCACTCAGCCAGTGAGTGCACTGGCCATTCCTATATAGGATCCGAACCCACAGCGGGAGCATCGCCGCGCTCCCAGCGCAGCACTCTCCCGAGTGCGCCACGGGCTCAGCCCTCATAATTGTCAAAACTGGAAACAACCCAAATGTCCTTCAGTAGAAGATTTGCCTATCCATACTATGGAATACTACTCAGCAATAAAAAGGAATGGACTATTGATATGCACAACTTGGATGAACCTCAAAAGCATGAAGCTGGGTGAAAGACATTAGTCCCAAAATTGTCTGATTCAATTTATATAACATTCTTGAAGTGGCAAAACTATAGAGATGAAGTACAGATCACTGGTTGCCAAGGGTTATAGGTAGGAAGGGTTTAAGTAAAGAAATAGCACGAGAGAATTTCTTCCTGATTATGGTGGTGGTTATACAAATCACTATGTATTAAAATTCATAGAAGTGTAGACCAAAAGTGGAAAAATAGTCATTTTTACTATATGATAATTTTTAAAATAAGATTTAAAAAGTGCTGCACATATACTCTGGTTTCTCTTCAGATCGTATAAATTTTTGCCTTTTAAAAAGTGCACATTCCTTTTTTGTACGTGAGCTAGGCAAGATCACAAATGGAAAATTCAGATTCAAAGGTAAATAAGAATAAATAGCCCAGACTCATTTTAAGATTGTTGTCACATAGAAAAACAATGCACAGAATATGCAAGAATAGAAATAAAAGACCGAGTTCCTCACAGAGACCAGAAGGATGAACTCAGTTGGTGGCCACTGCAGCTAGTTGAGTGTGGAACCCACATGATCAGAGTAGGAGGTGCTATGTCAGCACTCCAAGATCCACCAGCTACCTTGTAAGAAAATTCCTCACCACAGTTACATACTTCTTCTGTTCAACTTCTCACTCTGTCATTGGTGCCACAGCAGGCCTAGCTAAGTTCTACCTCAACTGAGGTTTGACTAAGGAATCCACATTTTTAACAGGTATACCAGGATATTCCCATGCAGGAGGTCTACAGACATAAAACTTCACCTGAAACAAACAGCAATCCAGCAATATGATTTGTATGCTGTATCTCCTCCAAGCAACACTTTTTAGTTTCCTCTGTTAGCTCTTAGTATCCACGCTTGAATATTAGAGAAGAAATGGAATAAGTGAAATGTTTCTCCTCTCCCTACCATTGGCCTTTGAAGGATCTCTGTTATATCTTAGCAAATACCTCACAGCAGACTTTATCCCAGAGTTGTCCTGTGTTCTTAAGAGCTGCTTCAAGAAGATTGATGATAACAATATCTTTTGTCTGAAAAGATGAAAGCTGAGATAATGTGATCCAGTGTAGTTAGTCATAAAGTATATGTATAAGATGATTTCTAACAGGCTAACCACACTGTACAAAAATAAAGTAAGAATACACTCCCCTTGAAACTTGAAGAAGATAGTCTTTTTTTTCAAGTACATGCATATTTTGTTTTGGACTCTAAAAGGCTCAAAATGCGTAAGATGTTATTTACTTGACTGGCCACTAGATGGTGGGGTTTGTTAACATATTACCTTGGTTTTATAATTGAAGCAGATTTCATTGAGTGCTATTTTCTTAGATAATTTTCTTAGTTAATTGTTATTAACTTAGAATTTTAAAATTTTAAGTGACATGAGAAATAATCAATGTGGCAAAGTCTGGACTAGAATCCCAGTCCCTTAAAATCTCATTGCCTGCCAGTATAGTGCCCCTTACATAAAAAATATGGAAAAAACTTTTCAAAAAGAAACTGTTCAATTCTTGATGATGAGATTTTCAGGCAATAGAGAATAAAAACATGATGTAGTGCCCAAACAGAAATTTAACTATATAAACACTTTTTTAAATGTTTATGTATTTAATTTTGCAGAAAAATTTTCTCTATTGTATAGTGAGTCTTCAGAGAACCTTGGAAGATTTTCTACTGTAGCATATATGCAGATAAATATACCACATCCCACACATCTGAGCTCAGACAAGGCCAAAGAACAAACTCCAGAAGTGAAGTTAATATACTCGGGGCAATTTTAAAGTTGACAAACCACGGTGGGTGGTCAATACCTTCCCATCAAAGATAATGAGGAGCACAGCTATAGGTGAACAAAGTTTGGTTTTCTGACTCTGCAATGAGGAAGACCATGGGGGCACCATGGGGTATCTCAGTAAAGGGGGGGGGGAGTTTCTAGGCAGTGAGTCTGGAATATAAAGTATAAAGACCCTGAAGTGGGTGTGGATTTTTTTAAAAAAGAGACTCAGAGAAAAAGCCAGTCATTGTGGCTGGTGTGGGTAAGTGAGCTTAGGGGGTGGGATTGGTTTTTCTAAGGTCTTGCATTGTTAGGACTCTGACCTTTACATTTTTAAGGAGTTGGAAACCACTGAGATTTATGCTTATTTTTAGTAGAGTATTTGGGGGAGGATAAAAAAATAGGTGTTATTGACTTCAATAAGGGACAACTGGATGAAAGAGACACTTTCTTTTCACTTCATTCCTTTTGAATTTTGTGTCATGTTTGGGAATTACCTGTTTTTTAAGATAATGGCATATAATTTTTTAATGATTTTATGTAAGATTTAGTTAGACCTTAAGAGGCTAAAAAATAAGTGAATGCTTTCTTTGATAAACTCATTCAACAGAAATCCTAAATAACAGTTGCTTTCAAATGCTAAGTAATATTCTTTTATGTTTTGTTGACATATACTCTAGGTGCAAAAGTCAAGAAATAAGCAAGTACGAGAATTATTCCCAGATGGTTTTAGCATTCATCATGCAGGAATGCTTCGGCAGGACAGAAATTTGGTTGAAAACTTGTTTTCTAATGGTCATATCAAAGTCCTGGTCTGTACAGCTACATTAGCATGGGGTGTCAATCTTCCTGCTCATGCTGTTATTATTAAGGTAAGAACTTACCTTTTTTTGCACATGGATTTGTGTGTATCTTAAAAAAAAATCTCTAAATTGATTTATTTAGAAAATATTGTGATTTGGCTATTTCTTTGACTTTGAATGTTATTTATATAAGGTCAGAATTATTTTCTCCAATAAGGATCTAGTTTATACTGTGAAAATTTAACTCTATCACAGATGATGAAAGGATTAGTTAAAGTACGCTTTTGAGATCTTGCCATATTTGCCTAATTTCATTTTTCAGCTCATCAGGATTATATTTGTGTGTGTTTATGTAAATTTTTATTAACTTTTCTTCATCTAGGGAACACAAATATATGCTGCAAAAAGAGGCTCTTTTGTTGACCTTGGAATTTTAGATGTCATGCAGATATTTGGCCGTGCTGGACGACCACAATTTGACAAATTTGGGGAAGGAATCATTATAACAACACATGATAAACTCAGCCATTACCTCACTTTGCTCACTCAACAAAACCCAATTGAGAGTCAGTTTCTGGAAAGCCTTGCAGATAACCTAAATGCAGAGGTAAGATCTAATGAGTAATAGGTTGGAATAGAATCATCAACTTTAAGAGTGACTAAGTAAAATAAAGATTGAGTTTGTTACTATTTTGTAGTATTTAGAATACATCTTATGCCATATAGTCATAAAATAAAATAAACTGAATGACAGTATTGTTCATTAATTCAGAGCAATATAGAATGCAGGTGATAACTGATAAGAAAGAGCTCAGTGCTAAAAGACCTATTTTTAAACTGTGAAGTAGCAAAAATCTTACTAAAACTACAAACGAGGGAAACAAATAGCAATGACAACAACTAATATTTGTATTGGAGTTTTATAAAGTTTTATGAAGTATTTAAATAAAAGCTTTTATGAGGATTATAAAGCTCTTTTATCTTTGTTAGGTCATTTGATTAATTTCATTATATAAAATGTGATTGCTTAAATTGAGCTAAACATGATAATTTGGGGTGTGTGTGTGTGTGTGTGTGTGTGTGACTTTTATGATAGAATTAAAAAACAGACCCTGGAAGCCTAGGTAACATCTTAACTGTTAATAAACAGTGTAGAATATACAATGTAGTATATATGTATCAAACATTCAAATGAGGCGTCATTGTTTTGTGATATTTTTAATCACTGCTCTGCTATTCAACACTCCCAATTCAGTATCCTTTCTTACCTGCAAAGTTCACTCAAATAAAGTTTAAAGTAGGTAAGATATAAATATTAAATGAATAAATAAAATATTTACAATCAAATATTACATATTGTGTACAAGTCCTATATAACTATAGAACATAATTACAGTTAGTGACATAAATGTCATTCAAATAATGAAACATCTACCTTGAATTTTTAGCTAATATAGTGAAGTATAGCCATTGCTAAACTTTTTTTCTCATATTTTAGTCTACTGGAAAAGTTCTCTACTGAAGCAAATTTTCCTGTTAAGGAAACAAACTCCCTTAAATTATAGTCAAATGTGAAATTAAATGTGGTAACCTGCAGAAATCAAGTGTGAAATTAGTTTATAAAATGAGTGTGTGCTGTGTTCTTAAGGTAATGGATTTTTAAGTCTTTAGATTCCCAAAATCTTTGCAAGACTCTACAGTGGCAATAATCAACATAAAGGTCACGATAGATAGGAATGTTGCCTCTATTAATTTTTTTTTATTTCATGAATGTCAATTTCTGACCAGAAAAAGTGGGGAAATTATGATGTTAAGTAATTTAATGCAAGCATTTTATGAGGCATCTTTGCTGATTGATGCCTAATGGGGCCAACTCCATAATCCTAGTACTGAAGGGTCACAAATCCCATCCCTATATAAAGGATTTTAAGTTTGCACTGAGAAAAACACTGATGCTTGTTTGAGGCATATTAAAATTTATTCATCAGACATTACTGGGTACCTACTCTGTGCCAGCTCCCTGTAGCCCATACTTTAAAATTATTTTAATCTTTCAATAACCTTACATATATTTTCTATACTGTCTCTGTCTCTGCAGGATGTTGTACAAACACCTTGACCTTGGATTTAAGGCCTCCACAGGCTGACCAACCTTCCCAATTCTGGCTCTAGTTACTCTCCAACACAGGTCTTCTACCCTAGACAGGCTGTTACTCTACTCACTTCACCTATAAAGTCCCAATTTTCTCATTTATAAAATAGGGATACTCTCACTGGATTGTTGTGAAAATTTAATAAATGCCTATGCCAAGTTGGTATGCAGTAAGTAAATAGCATCACTTACCATTTTCTGGTAGTCCCTTCATACTCAGCCCCATTTATACTTACTGCCAGCACTGAAATTTTAGTTGAGTAAATAATGAATGATAGCATAGTGTTTTTTTCTATATTTACTATAGTCATGTACACATGTACATATATATACACACATACATACTCATGATGACTATAATATTTGCTTATTTAGTTTTCATATGATTTCAACCAGTTTTTAAAAACACATACAAATAAATAATTAAAGTAACCTTAAAGCTTAGATAGGTGAATTAGATATGAGGTGATACTTGAGTCTTATTTCTAGATACTGAATTTGGGGTGGATTTTACTTTGCTCTTTAACAGCATAAAGCTCTATCACATTAAATACTAATGTAACTTTAGTAAGTTTCACATGTTAGATGGTTTTCTTTGGAAGCATTTTTTAATACACATTATATGCTAGGTGCTGTGGATGATTTGCTCATATATATCATTTTAATTAGTTACAGATATCTCACCTCCATGACTGGGGAACTTCTTGAGGCAGGGATCATGCCGTTTGTTACCACATCCATTGTGCTTTACATAGTACAGGCTTATAACTGACTTACTATATGATTATTGAGACGAGTGAATACATTTCAAAGAGATACCATGAAAAAAATACTTATTTTGTAAAAGCCTCCTGTACTAAGTAGACACTAGGTGACAGAAAATATTTGCATGTAAATTTTTATTTTTGTCACTAGGTGGCATTCAAGGATTAGCCTCAAAATAAGGTGTGTCATCCTTCATCAATTGACATTTATTTTTCTGAGCAGTCTTTCTTTTTAGTGAGTAGTTACAAGACTTGTGTTGCTTGATCTGATCTTTATACTTCCTTCTTTCCTTTAATCTATCACTGGTACCAGTAGGTAATTATTAATGTTAATTTACTAAGACCGAGTTAGAAAATAATAGCAAGCTTATTTAATACTTTATAAAATGTTCTACTCTTAGGAGCTGTTTGATATTATTTTAAAATAGTATCATAAGGTCATAAAGGAACATAGGTCATTATTTTAAAATATCATAAGATCATAAGGGAATGTAGGTGATATGGCATATGATTTAATACAATTTTGACTGTCAAATAATGTCACATGGAAGAGACTTTCAGATTTTTAATCATATCATCACAGTACAGTAGTTTCATCTACATAAGCAGATGAGAAAATGTTTAATTGCCTTCTACTTGTAAACCTTTAGGAATTGTTACACAACTGCCTCATTGACTCAATTTTAGTTCTGGCTGTTTATTTTGTGGAAAGCCTTACAGTTTACATTTTATGAAATATATATATTTACCTGTATTGTAGATGGCTTAGTCATTTGTAAGTAAGTTAGCATAAATGCAAAAGTAAGTCAACAGAATCTCCCATCACATTTTCTTTCACTTTCGGTCATTTTTCTTTAACAACAAACAGGATAATATATTATTATAAAGAAAATTATATATTGCTATATCTCATCTTCACTAAAGACAGCTAAACCTTTACATATTTATTTCACAGAATTAGTTATAGGAAATTAAAATTACAATACAGGAATTAAGGCAAACATGAATGTTTTTATTTTCATTAATACTAAAATGAGAGAGTTGGTTTCCCTTTTTTTTTTTTTTTCTCCTAAAAATTAATAATTTAGGTAGGGAGCATCTCTTCTTTGTTTAAAGTATTAGTAGGTAAAAAAATTGTTTTCAGGTAAGGGTTGAGGAAAAAATATACAACTATGAAGTTTCACAATTTTTAAAGTAAAATGAACACATTGAGTAATAGCAAAATTACTACCTATAGATCCATTAGCTAAGGAAATAATACTTTTAAGAAAACTTTTTGTTCAAATTCTGTGCTATTATTGTTTAACAATTCCTTTCTCTTTTTTATACAGATCTTAAATGCTGTTGTTCTGTTTTTAAATTATTAATCTGTGGTTTCATTGAATTGATATATTAGAAATCTTCATTAAAATGCTATATTAGAAATTATATTTCTTTCAAAATATTGTCTAAAGAATCGTCCAGTGTTTATTATGGTTTAAATGTATAAATATCTAATTTTCTTCTATAGGCTGTTTTAAGTTTACAAGTAAAAAATAAAAACCACTCCCTGTTCTTGTCTTATGATTTTTTAAAATATGTATGTGTTATTATGTATGAATCCCAATAAAATATGCTTTTTGTGCAGAAACAATTGCATTTTTCTTTGTATTCAATTGTATTTTTATACTAGCAATCCTGCAAATGGGTATCTTGAGAGGTAAAAGCTAATGTTATGCCCTCTGTGGTTTTGTTGATAACAGTACGCAGAATTAAGATAAAGAGGGATAGAATTAGCAATATTTCATTGTTCATATTCCAGTACAATAACATTTAAGTTTTTCAGTAGTGTGGTCGCATAAAATGAAACTAAAACAAAATGGATACCGAATAAGAGAAAAATTAATGAATGCCAAAAATGTCCTTAATGCTAGGTAGAATTAAACTCCATTTAAGAAAGAATAATCAAATGCCATAATATTGAATAAATTCAGTTTTGGGAGATAGCATTTCTAATGTAGTATTCTAAAATTAAATGAGGCAGGACTGATTTTTAATTAATTGGAGAAGTGTCATGGCCAGTAATTGTGCTTACCTTCTGTTAAACACAGCATAATGATGTATTTTAAAAACTTGACTTCTGCCAAAAGGGTCTTTGATTTGATGTAATGTTTAACTTAAATGCATTACTTCAATTTTTGTTGTGTTTTTGATTTGCAGATTGCTCTGGGAACAGTTACTAACGTGGAAGAAGCAGTGAAGTGGATAAGTTACACTTATCTTTATGTACGGATGAGAGCAAATCCATTAGTATATGGCATCAGTCATAAGGCTTATCAGGTAGAAAACTCATTTATAAAAAAAAAATTAAAGCCTTCTTTTTGGTTCTATAATTCTTTCATGATATGAGGATAAATATTTGCTACTCTTGCCTCATCTGAAAAGAGTTAAATACCTGGAAGAAAAACAAAGAGCTTTAATCTTTTCTAGGAAATACTAAGAAAAATTAGATTGTCCCTCTGTAATTATTTTGTTTTATTTCTCTTTTCCCACTGATACTAATAAGTTAATCTTTACATTATATTTATTTATTATTCAGGTATATTTCCATTTGATAATAATATTTTGGTATGATTTTTTTAACTATGATAAATTTAGTTTTTGGAATAAATCAAACATTAGGAAACTTATAGACCATTTTGGATAATAGGCTTATGCTATATACAATCTGTTCCTTTTATCAAGTCCCTTCTAAACCCTATTATAAAATTAAAAGGCAACATTAATGAGTTATTAACAGTTTGGAGGCTGGGATCTGTTTCATGATGCGGTGTGTATGCATCGGCTGAGAATTAGATGCATACGTTAGTAGCTCTTCCCATGAATTCTACAGTTGTCTGGTCCATGTGGCTTACAGATTCTGTGAGGTTTGTTTTGTCTTCAGAACTCTGCTTTATATACTGTAAATGCTTCCTAATTACAGATAAAATCCAGTTGTTGTCTAATGAAAATGTTATTTTCCTGTTTTCATATGGATATTCACTAGTATTAAGTCAAAATTAGTAAAGTGTTAAGTGAGAATTAGTGAAGAAGTTCAATTTGACTCAAAATTATTTTTTTCTTTCATTTTTACTTTTCTTATGCGGTAGATTTTACCATGGGAAAATTGAAACTTAAAGCTTAGGGTGGAAAAAAATATTAAGAAAAGCAGCAGCAGTAAGTATAGTTCTGAAGCCATTAATCTGGAATGATTAGGTTTTCATACTTGGGTTTACTCTAGATGGAGTTCAACTACCATTACTCTTCTTAGGTGAAACATGTGCTAATCTTCAAATGGATGTCTTGTTTTACAGCCAGATTGTTATCTTATAAAATACAGGTCCATTATTACCTGTAACCTTACATATTTTAAAGAATATGGTGTTAGCTATCCTCATTACAAATATGGGCATTGTGAAAATAGTTGATGGCACTATGAAAATATTCAGAAGGGGTAAATGAAACACAACATAAATTTTCATGGGCTAAGTCATCTCAGATCTTGTGACAAAATAAGCACATCAGTTGATTTTTAAGTACTAGGTTCATATCAGAAGTCATTTTTGTGTAATTTTTTGGTATAAAGAAAGTAAATTGTTTTTTCTTCGAGGATACATAGTTTTCTATTTTCAAGTTTCAGAGTCTGTGTTTTGATTTTATCTCTCAATATGAATTTGTAGCCACAAAAATCTTATGAACTAACACAGATCAAGTAATTTAACATATTTTAATGGCTTATTAATATGTGATTAATAAAGTGTTTTTACAAAATGAGCCTCATACGTAGAGTATATTCCTTGTACCAGATATTTAATATTTGCTTATATGACTCTTGACTCCATCTTACTTCCCTGCAGTTGATTTCCCTTTACTTCATTTTTCTGATTTTTAAAATTTATTTTAGCTGTCTTTTGTGCATAAATAATCTGCCATAAAGATCTAAGTTAGAACAAATCATAGGGATGTTAACTCATTAATTGATTTCTAAAGTGTTTTTATACTACACTTACCCCCCATTAAAAGTTGTATTTCATTTTATTGCTCATGACCAGAGAGTGATCTTTAGGACTTGGCATGTATACATGTATGGGTGTACATGTGTGTGTACATACATGTATTTTCACAAAGACAGGTCATTATAGCAAGAATATTTGTTAATTTCTTATGTTAAATATCATTTCTGCTTAGAAGAAAACTGTAATATAAGAAATAGTTTCAAAACTGTAAAAGAATTCATTGTCAACTTCATTTTACACTTTGCTTCTATTATTATTATCAGCAAAATGGGTTTCCCATCAGTATTATCAAAACAGCTAGAACAATAGAACTATACTTTTGAAAGGATAACTTTGAATTTATTTTTGTATTTCTTTACTTTGACAAAGGAAAGCTTTTTTGCTATTATTTTCTCCAAATAATTGATAAAGTAGGAATGTAGTTTGATATTTTAAAATCCCTGTTTATGTTAGTGCAGGAGGGAAAAGAAAATTATTGGGTTTTTTCTTATATTTGATTTGCATTCTTTATAATCTGAAAGATTATAAGACATCTAAGAATTTTAGATTCTAAAAAATATGAGGGTGTCCAAAGAGAATATGCAGATTGATAATTTCAGTGAATTTTTAAAGCTTCCTTTACTTAATGAAATAAAATATTTTCTAGTTATTTTCTAAATGTACAAGATATACTTTAAAAATTGTAATTAAAAGGCTAAAACAAAAAAAATGAATAAATAGTAATTTCCATAAATAGGGATATGTTTGCAAGTCATGACTCTCTAAAGAACTAATCAAGTGTTTATATTTTTTTCCTGTAGATTGATCCAACACTAAGAAAGCATCGAGAACAGTTGGTCATTGAAGTTGGACGAAAACTAGACAAAGCGCGGATGATTCGTTTTGAAGAGCGAACTGGGTATTTTTCCTCTACTGATTTGGGTAGAACTGCCAGCCACTACTATATTAAATACACCACCATTGAGGTATTATACTGAGAGAAATAAATACAATAATGTTTGTTTTTTAAATGCAAATACTTTCTAGACTTCAAAATATATGATTAGAGCTAGCTGGTTAGCTCACTAGGTTAGAGTATGGTGTTATAACACCAAGGTCAAGGGTTCATATCTCCATACTGGCCAGCCACCAAAATATATATATTATGAAATAATATATTAAATATATTAATATTTTATACTAATATTATAAAAATATGTATTATATTATTAATGAAAAATAACACAAAACAATTAATAGAGCAAAAAGCATTTAACTTATATGAATTTAACAATAAGCCCTCAGTAAAGACAGAAAAGAAAGAAGACTTTAAATAGTAAGGACCCTTTTGCCATTCTGTTCAGTGAGCATATCCCACGTAGTAGGCACACCCATGCTTCCAGTAGTCAAAGCATATTGGTGAGACCTATGGAACGAATGCCTGAATGATTTTAAGTGGGAGTTGATGGCTTAATGATATCTTTGAATAAAAAGTTGAAAAATTAATTGCAAGTTATTGAGAAACACTGACTAAAGAAGAGTTTTAAAAACTAATAAAATTATCAGGTCAACCTAGCTGTACTATATGGGCAACTTAAGGGATTTTCAAGGATAATTTTGACAGTCCAATTATAGCCTTGCTTGTTACCTTTTAACAGTCCTGTGTAAGATGGGGTGCCACTTTAATATCTACATTTTTAAAAGTATATGCCTGTCTTCGTGTGTGTTTATATACATATGTCAATACATGGGAAAACTTAGTGATTACCAGTGAAGAGAAAACTTAAATTTAAAGAGAGGGAAATGGGTTAAGGTGAATTTTTGCCCTTTTATTCTATTTCTAGAGAGAAAGTTTAAATTTTTTTTCTTATATTCATTTTTATTTTGTACTTAAAATTGTTTTTAAAACGGGAAAAGTAATAGAAATAATTCAAATGAGATTTCTTCAGAAATATAAAAACCTCTGCCTATATGAAATCTGGGTTTTGTACTCATTTAACATTTTCTTATGCATATAACAGGTTTCAGAAAACACATTCAGTGTTTACTAGATTTTCCCCATCTTTTCTCAAATAAACGTTGTATTTGTATAGCACTTTATGTTCCTTCAAAACCTTTTCACATACATTATCCCTCAACTGTGATCTGGTGGTTCCTCTGCCCAACACATTTTCCCTGGCTTTTCACTCCTTCCATCATCTAGTCACGTTCAGTCATTTTGTCCACTAAGTAACCTTTTCATTTGTCCACTTGCTAGTGTGTTGCTGCCAAACTACATCCTAAACCTGTTTGCAGTTCTTTTTCAGGAGCTCTTGCCCTTCTTTAGCTTTGTCTTTATTCCATAGGCCTTTGACTGATGTTTTTTTTTAATCCCAGTTTCCTGATTTTCTTTATGTCCTCACTAGTATTATTGTGGGAATCTTCAAATTACATATTTTCTAGTTATTCCTCTGTGAATTTTATATTAAATACAGGCAGTTTAGAGCTGGTGAATGGTGCAGATTTCTATATGCCTATGCTAAAAATGAGCAAAGATCAGAATGCTATGATGAACATTTTTTTAGATATCTAATATAGTTCTCATTAACTGTTTTTAGTCATCTTTTTGCTTCTAAAGGTCTTTCTTAGATAATCATGTTTTAGGAATGTTTTTCAGTCTTTGATAAATTTAAATAATACTTTTAAAGCAATAATTTAGAATACTGTGCCACAGACATTATAACTCTGCATTGCCTAGGGCTCATATGTTCTGTAAGAATATATGATTTATAGTCACAATTTTAATTTTAAATATTTTATTGGACTTTTGATTTTAATCAAATATAACACTTACTTTGGTAGACCTTTAATGAACTCTTTGATGCTCACAAAACAGAAGGTGATATCTTTGCTATAGTCTCCAAAGCTGAAGAATTTGATCAAATCAAGGTAAGATTACTTGAAGTTTGAATCAGATGTGTACAACATATATGCATTCATTCATTTATAAAAACGTACAATTAAATGTTATTCCTGTTAAACTGTATATGGCATTTTACATTTGGAGTATCAACACTGTTCTTCCATTTATCAACAATATTCACTCTCCTAGATTACACTATTATGTCACAGCTGACACCATTCTTTGCACTATACCTCAAATCAAATAAGTAAGTTTGGCAGTAGTATAACTGTCAAAGAATGTGGTATGTAGATTTGGGGTTATTTACATATAAGATTCACTGAGGAAAATATAAAGGACATGCGTGATTCAAACTTAGAAATGAATATTTCTGTGCCAGTATTATAATTTAATCTTATTAATAGTGAAAACTTTAATACTTTGAATCATAGTACTTCACAGCTTTAAGCTGTGAATGTGTTATATCATATGAAAATATATGACTATAATGAATGCATTTGAAGATAATTCAAGTTTGCCCTAATCCAGTTGGGCAGAGGTTTTACTCTGGTTAAATAAAAAAATGAAATCTCATCAATTGAAGGATAGTGAGGTCAGAAGATCTAATTTTTGTGGCATATCAAATTTTTATATGTCAATGGCAACTTTAATATTGGTGATGAATAATAAAATGTAATTGTATCAGTCTCAGTATAGTTTTATATTATATTTTATTAACTATACCTGTGGGAAAATTAATATTACTATTAATTTATCTATACAAAAGGAAAATATTGAGTTATAGTAAATGGAAACTTTAAAAATCAAGTAATGTGATTTACTTTTAATTCAAAAAATTTCAATAAATCAACCCAATTATTCCTACAAAAACATTGATTTTTCTAGGTTAGAGAAGAGGAAATAGAGGAGTTAGATGCTCTATTAAACAATTTCTGTGAACTCTCCGCTCCTGGAGGTGTAGAGAATAGTTATGGGAAAATAAACATCTTACTTCAAACTTATATCAGCCGCGGAGAGATGGACAGTTTCTCCCTCATATCAGATTCTGCATACGTTGCACAGGTAAGAATCTTGCTTCCTTTTCATCTTCTCTTCCTTGTCTATCTTTAGACACCTAGGAATTAATTCATGCTATACTGTGAATGCATTGCTTTGTGGCATGCTACCAAACTACCGTTTTATCTTAGAACTGGCTCTGTTGGGCCGAGCCCGTGGCGCACTCGGGAAAGTGCAGCACTGGGAGCGCTGCAACGCTCCCGCCGCGGGTTCGGATCCTATATAGGAATGGCCGGTGCACTCAGGTCACGAAAAAAGACCAAAAAAAAAAAAAAAAAAAGAACTGGCTCTGTTAAGTTGTATATCTTCAGTATAATCTCTGCTTGAAAATCAGGACCGCTGGTAAGATTTAGTAGTTAGTTTGGCCTTTTTTTTTTTGATGTTGCTTTTGTTTTCATTATAGAGTTTTAAAATACCAATATCTGATTTTTTTCTGCTTTAAATAATAATTTTTTTTTTTTTTTACTTACAAGGGGCAGTGACAGGAGAATATTTCAAGCATAAAGAAAAGACTGTGGAACTTTTGTAGTTTTCACCAAATATGAGAAATAATAACAAATTTTTTAACATTAAATAAGCTTAATAAATATATTTCATACCATCTATTAAGTATGATAAGTCTCTGATAAAAAAGTAATCCTCCTTTTCTAATGTTGATACTTAAAAATTGCGGACTGAGTGAAAATTATTCTTTAATCTATAACTCATTTAACTTATAACTTTGAAAAAATACTGTGATATAAAATGTTCAAATATATATGTTTTTGTGTTTAAACCCTCCAGTGAAGTAGTTTATTTTTTGCCCTATTTATCTTTAAAAGAAAAGGTTTTCCATCCTGACATCTTGAAAAAAAATTTTTTTTACCTATTAAGAATACATTTATCATTATTTTTCAGTGAGTAATGCCGCCTTTAAATTAAGAAGAAAATAAAGCTTAATCTTACTTGAAATATGGAAACTACTCTGCTGTTATCTTGTATTTGTAATTTTTTTCAAACAATACAGAAAAAGTATGCTTGTGTTAAATAATTACTATTACCAGCCATGAATACTCAGGTGTGCTTTGAAATAGCTATAAACATGAAATATTTACAAACATGAACAATATATTGGTAAACAATTTGAATGACTGTAGTAATTTAATCATTGTAACCAAGAGAACAGGTGGTAATTTCATAAATTATATAAAGTAAATCTGTAGATGTAGTGAAAACATTATTATATTGTCTAAACTTTATAGCTTCTATAAGAATTATTGTTTCTAAGTTTATCTGTTTTTTTGAAAAGTAATGTAATATTGTCATTTCATATTTCCTTATGTTTTATGTTGATATAGTTAATAATTTAAATAAAAGGGAAAGCTTTACCAGGTTCTGGATGAATAATAAACTGGTAACATTTCTACTTGATTCAAGATCATGAAGATGTTATCAGAGACTGACATAAGAATTGCTTTACAGTATAAAACTTACATTCCCTTCATGATTGGTGCCCAGGAAGTCAACCTCAGATTAAAGACATATCTCAAAGCTTCCATGGTTTTTCTTGAATAGCCATTATGGATTTATCATCCTTGAATGCATTAGATAAAATATACTTTTTATTATATTTTCAGTTTAGCCATCAGTAATTCCACAAACACACTTTCAGCTCTGTAAAATGGTGTTTCCCTCTATATTTCTTAAATTTTCTTCTCTCAGCCCCTAAGGTAAACGCTTGGCTCACATATTCTATGATTTTATTTTTTTAAAAGGCTATGTACATGTTGTAGACTTTGATCATTATTCCCACCCAATTTATATCACATTAAAATGTCCTGTTTGTATCTTGTCATATGGTATTTCTCCTTCTATTTCTTTTAGCTTGGGTACACGTTCTGAAATATGAAAAATAACAAACTTTCAAAGACAGTCAAGAAAATTAGTCTGACAGTATTTTACAAGAACAAGTGAGAATCATGTAGGAAAATTATTTAATAGATATAATAATCAAAATCTTCATTTTATTCATGATTCACTGGATCTCAAAACCCATTTTTTTCATTCTTAATGGGTATCAGAATGTTCACAGACTTCTAAATATCATATTTCTTCATAAGGTTCTATTACTGAAATAAAATAGTCAAATTTTATCAACAGACGAATGCATATTTTATATAAAATGTAAAACCTAAACCTTTAACTCTTCTGGTCAGTTTTGACTCCATAATTTTTAGGCTGGATCATCTGTTTACCATTCAAAATCCTTACTGTTTTTTCCTCTTTTTATGATGTTGACCAGATTTAACATTATTCATTTTCAAATACAGATGTTATTAGACATTGGAAGGTGTCTCTAAGTTTGTGATTTTAAAAACAGATGTCTCTAAGTTCATGATTTGAAAAACAATCTCCAATAAAACAATCTGCAAAGTTAATGATAGATGGAAGGAGGCAGAACAAGTGGGAACTAGCTGTAGAAATGTGAAAAAAGGCTTTATTCATTGTAACTTTCTATATGTCTGTTAACGAAGTCATCCTCAGACCACAGAGTTTAGAATTGTAAAGTTAGATTTGGAGTCATTTAGACCTGATTTTGCATAGATTCTCTGACACCAACTAGCTGTGTGACTTTGGTTAAATTTTTTACCTCTCCAAGCTCTAGTATCTTTATCCATAAAATCATAATGTCAATACCAATCAAATGCAGTTGTTATAAAGATTAGATGAGTTAATATATATAAAGCAAGTTAATACATTGCTTCGTTTATAGGGAGCCATTAACATGGCCCGTTAATAAGAGTAGTTGCACTCATTGATATTTTCTTTATCACCCTTCCCTCACTAATTTTCTCCCTGACTAGATCCCAAAGTCTTTTTCAGTTCTCCTCTAAATAGCCTTGCAAATTTAATCATTCCACTATATAACCAGAGGCATCTTTACCTGTATGTTATATTCTAGACACCTCAACAGCCTCCTAAATGCTTTGCATGTCTTTTGTCTCTTTCTACTTTATTCCTGTTTAGAGGGTATAAGGATGGTGTTTCTAAAAACTTGGAAATAAGGCTGAAAGTTAACCCTGAGAGTTAAGCAAGTAGCACTCACATATAAAGGATGTGATTATTCTTATGTAGAAATAATAAGGATAGTTAGGGTTATATGAGAAAACATATTGCCCCACAATTCAAGGATGCAGCTCGACTTCCACTTCTTTTCAGACTGAATTTGAATAATAAATTTATTGACACCTTTAAGAGCACAGTGGATCTAACCACCAATCTCCCTCTTTTATTCTTCAGAATGCAGCTAGAATTGTCCGTGCTCTTTTTGAAATTGCTCTGAGGAAACGTTGGCCTGCCATGACCTACAGGCTTCTGAATCTTAGCAAAGTCATTGACAAGAGGCTTTGGGGTTGGGCTAGCCCTTTGAGACAATTTTCAGTCTTACCACCACACATTCTAACAAGATTAGAAGAAAAAAACCTTACTGTGGATAAGCTGAAAGACATGAGGAAAGATGAAATAGGTGAGAAGGAAGCAAAAAGTGTTTGAATGTATTGTTTTGTGCAAATAAAATATTTTACTAGATGTAAAAGAAAATTATTGTGAATTTTCATATTACTCAAGATAAATTTTAACCATAGTTATGAAATCTCTTTTTCATTTATGGGAACTAAAACAAAAATCACTCTAAGTTTTATGAAGTTACTTGTCAGAATTAGCAATTAAAATGAAGTTTATATTGTCAGCCCCTTAAATATTTAATGCACAGAATCATAGGTATAAATGATGAGAATCATTCAATGATGCTTATTTTCAATTTACTTCTTAATGTTAAATTTATTTCAAAATCTTTTGTTATGTATATCAGCAGTATCGCAGCAAAAAATTATGTGAACATTAAGCTCTACATTTCTCCAGAGTTTCTAAATAAGTTTCACTACATGATATGCATCTTTGAACCTAGTTGGTATCAGTATATACATAGAATTTGCTTTTTTCACATAATATTAAAAAGTTATTCCTATATACATTTTCACGTATGCTAACGTTGTATTGGACAAATATATAATGCACCGATTAGGTGCTATTTCAATTCTGAATAGTATAGACATCACACAGGAAAAGAGTCAGGCTAAAGAGAAAAAAAAGAGAGGATTACTGCTGGCAAGAGGTACAAAGATGTGAAGAGAGGCTGAGATAGTTATTACACTTGTACAGGAGGAGGAATACTTCTCCTAAGATAGAATGGAGAAGGGAAATTTCAATAGAGAGAAATTGAGATTATTAACAAGGGAAGTTGAGGGTACTTACATTGGGGTAACATGTAAATATTTGGTCAAAATAAGGAAGATCAGTTTTAGTTTAAAATTTGGGTAAGCGTAATACATTTTGGTTTATTAGTAAGTGTGATTTTTAAAAAATTATGTTTTGAAGAACGAAGGAGATGTTGATGTTATAAAATACAATCTATTTCCACTTAGTTGTTCAGACTAGAATAGAAGAATGTTTATAGTTAGTCGCTTTTGTTTTCTGACACCTGCTCTTGGCACTCCCACACATATATCTGTATTCCAGAATCTAATTATTTATAAAAGTATGTGTAAATGGTAATTTTGTATTCGATTGACTATTTTATATTTTATCTTTATGTTTTCTGGAAATAGGTGTGGATGGGTGAGTTGCATTTGATTACTGAAGAATTTCCCATCATAGTTATAGAGTTCTGAAATACAGCCTGAATAAATTAATATCTATTTTTAAAAAAATACTAAATATTTCTATACATGTCATAAACTAACTCAGAGAGAAGTGTCTCGTTAAAGTAGTTTAAACACTATAAAGTCTCAGTAATTTTAAGAACCCTATTAATAGCTAGAGAAACCTTGATACTGGTTTTCAGAGCCATGAATTGCTAATTCAAGTTAACTATTACAAAATATTCAAACATGCCAGGTCAAGAATGTCAGCTATTCTACATAGCAAATTATAAAACAAGCAATAAAATCACCTTCTCTGAAATCCCATTTACAAGTCAGATTATATTGCTCTTTTTTATCTGGCACATTTCTTCTGTGTGATGTTTTTCTTGCAGGTCACATTTTGCATCATGTGAATATCGGACTGAAGGTCAAACAATGTGTTCATCAGATTCCTTCTGTTATAATGGAAGCATCCATTCAACCCATCACACGGACTGTTCTTCGAGTGACACTCAGCATCTATCCTGATTTCACTTGGAATGATCAGGTAGAAGGAGGGAAAAGTTATATTTATGTTCTACAAAAATGTCTGCACTACAGGTTTAACTACACCTCTTTACATTTGTCCCTAAGCCATGTAGAAAATCCTATAAAAAAGAATATTTATTGAAGATTCACTAAAAGCATTATAGTTATATTTACTCTCATCCCCAAGAAAAATATGGTATATAAATAATATGTTAACAATGAGAACCCTTCAGGCATCTAGGAAACCTAAAATTTCACCATTGAACAATAGTGTAGCGGATTCAACTCCACAGGGACTTTGCCATTTTAGTTCTGTCTTCTTTCATTTTCTCTGTTATCTTTAATTTTGCCATCTCTACTTACTCTGTCATTTTAACTTACCAAAAATTCAAGATTCTCCGTGCTAAAAGAGCCGTTTTTAAATCTTGATGTCTCTCAAATACCGTTGTCTCCTTTTCTTGAACATTAGACATGCAGAAAATGTATTCTGCATTTTTCTCCTGGTCACCTGTTTCTTTCCTGCTGAGACTACTTCCTCAGTGTTCTTCAAAGACTGACTGTTTGCCATAATAAATATATTTTTCTTAGTTAATTTCTTTACTTTTCTGAACATTTAGCACTGTACATAATTCCCCTTCAAAATGTTCTTCCTTGCTTCCCATCACATTTCTGTTTCTGTTTTTGTTCCTTCTTCTTTTCTTCTTTCAATACCTTAAATGTCACTACATAAATGTGAAGATCTACTCTAGATCCTCTTCTTATGAGGTCAGCATTTTTTAAGTTCTGTCTTTGTACCAGTTACTGTGTGAGAGATTATAGATACAAACGCAAAACAGTTCTTGCTTTCAAAAAGCCAGTAGAGGAAGACAAGTTAATCAGTAATTGTAGTATAGCGCTGCCCACTTCACATGGATATTGTAAGGTACTAGTTAAATGTGGATACCTTCCGTATTACCTGATGTTAGTACATCTTTAATGTGAATGAATTTTCTTCAGCTACCCAATCATGGTCCTAACCCAGTTCTACATTGGTCTTAAAGTGTTCGAACCTTTAATTCCTTCAGTTTCCTCATCTTTGAACATTTATAACAATCTTTCTCATGGAGTTTCTGGGAGAACTAGATGATATAAAATTATTACGAATATTTTACTTAAAATATAAAATTAGATTTACCCATAAATTCATATTTAGAATTTTATATTTAATAGACTTTTATTGAAATGAATGAAAGTTTTATATTTTTTTCATACTACTTTTTTCCATCAATATCCATAATAAATCTCCACCATTTTGGTTTGATTCATTAGTAAGATAGAGGACTTCATTATTGTTATAGTTAACTGTTAGGCAGAATGCTGATGGCTTCAAGAATGGAAAACTTGACTTGCCTCAAACTGACTTGAACAAAAAAAATATATATCATCATGCACTATAAAAGGTCCACTGGTAGAATAGGCCATAAGGATGGTTGTCTTTTGTTGAATGATATCATTCAAGGCCCAGGATCTTTCCATCTTTTTTTCTCTGCTGACGGTGTTAGGTAAAACTTTCCAAATACTTTTATGCTTCCTTTTTCACATTTAACAGATCAAGGGAAACACATCCCCACTCCTCTTTCCCAGGTCATGGACTGCAAGACCTTTTTTTCAATCTAGTTGGGCCAGTATTAGTTACGTGCCTCTCCCTTACCACAGCTGTTGTCAGGGGAATGCCATGAGCTAATTGACTTATGCAAATCAGAATTATTCTAGGGGATATGGTCATCTTCTCTTGAGGTGCATGAGGGAGAAATGAGTACTGAACAAGACTGGGCTTTGTAAGGAGCAGGAGAGAGAGAGAGAATATCTATCCAATGGGATATTATTTGACAGTAAAAAGGAGTGAAATGCTGATACATGCTAAAATTTGGATGAACCATGAGACCATTATGATAAGGGAAAGAAGCCAGTTAAAAAAAAACAAATGTTAGTCGTGCCACAAAAGGCGGGTACCATGGGACCTCCAGCCCAGGTTGGTCCCCACTGCTTGGAAAAGCCCTAGAGCCTCTGGGCCCACACATCCCAAGACAGCTGTGCCAGAAAAGGCAGGTGCCACGGGACCTCCAGCCCAGGTCAGTCCCCTCCACTTAGAGAGACTTAAAAGCCGCCAGGTCCACACGCCCTGAGTCAGTCAAATCAGAAAAGACAGGCGCTGCAAGACCTCCAGCCCAGGTCGGACCCGCCTGCTTAGAGAGGTGTGAGAGCCACCGGGCTTACACACCCCAAGTCAGCTGTGCCGGAAGGGGCAGGCACCACAGGACCCCAGTTCAGACCAGTCTCCACTGCACAGAGAGGCCCAAGAGCCGTTGGATACACATGCCCCAAGTCAGCAGCATCAGAAGAAGCAGGTGATATGGGACCCCCAGTTCAGTCCAGTCTCCACCATGCAGAAAGGCCTGAGAAAGGCGGGACCCACATGCCCCAAATCAGCTGTGCTAGAACAGGCAGGCACTGTGGGAGCCCCTGTACAGGTCAGTTCCTGCTGCCCAGAGAGGCCTGAGAGCCACTGGACCCACACGCCCCAAGTCAGCTGTGCCAGAACAGGCAGGTGTCATGGGACACCCCAGCCCAGGTTAGTTCCAGCTGCCCAAAATTGACAGTCCCTTCAGTATCCAAGCCAGACATCAGGGTGAAATGAGTGGACTGTGATATTCCCTGCCACAATGACAAAAGACCAAAGGAAAGATACCAGAAATATGAAAAATCAAGGAAGTACATCACCACCAAAGGAAAATAATAACTCTTAAGCACTAGATCCTATAGAACAGGAAGTCTTTGAAATGACTGGCAAGGAATTTAGAGCAACAATTCTAAGGAAACTAAATGAGATACAAGAAAACTCAGTTAGACAACACAATGAGGTGAGAAAAAATGTACAGGAACTGAAAGAAGAAATGTACAAAGAAATCAGTGCCTTGAAAAAGAGTGTAGCAGAGCTTGTGGAGCTGAAGGATTCATTCAACAAAATAAAAAAACACAACAGAGAGTCTAACCAGCAGGCTAGAAGAAGTAGAAGAGAGAATTTCTGACCTTAAAGACAGGCTGATTGAATTAACACAGGCAGACCAGAAAAAACAAAAAAAGAATTTAAAAATTGAAGAAAATCTAAGAGATATAACAGACAACCTTAAGTGCTCAAATATCTGAGTTGTGGATATTCCAGAAGGGGAAGAAAAAGGAAATGGCATTGAAAACATATTCAATGAAATAATAGCAGAAAACTTCCCAGGTATAGGGAAAGTCAGATATCTTCAGAATCAGGAGGCCCAAAGATCCCCAAACATATTAAACCCAAAAAGGTCCTCTCCAAGACATGTGATAGTCAAACTGGCAAAACTCAAAGACAAAGAGAATCTTAAAAGCTGCAAGAGAGAAGTGTTAAGTCACCTACAAGGGAGCCCCAATCAGAATAACATCAGACTTTTCATCAGAAATCCTTAAAGCCAGAAAAGAATGGGACGATATATTCAAAACACTAAAGGACAAAAATCGCCAGCCAAGAATACTTTACCCAGCAAGGCTATCCTTCTGAAATGAAGGACAAATAGTATATTTCTCAGACAAACAACTGCAGGAGTTCACTACCACACAACCAGTCTTAAAAGAAATTCTCAAGGAAGTACTGTGTTTGATACCTCAAAAATAACCATCATTGCCATGAATACTGAAGAAAGAACAAAACCTACCAGCAAAACAAAAATGCTAACAATAAAGAAAAAAATAGTTTATCTACCACCCCAAGAAGCCAACAAATGCAGAAGACAAACAGAAAATTAGAAAGAAAGGAAGAAAAGGGACTTAGGACACCTAAACAAAAATCAGTAAAATGCTAGGAGTAAATCAACACCTTTCAATAATAACTCTAAATGTAAAGGGATTAAATTCCCTACTCAAAAGACACAGACTGACTGGACTAAAAAGATGGACCCAACAATATGCTGTCTTCAAGAGACTGACCTGACCTGAAAAGACACACATAAACTAAGAATGAAAGGATGGGAAAAGATATATCATGCAAATAGAAATGAAAAACGAGCTGGAGTAGCTATTCTGATATCAGATAAAATAGACTTTAAAGTAAAAACCATAAAAAGAGATAAAGAAGGCCACTACATAATGATAAAAGGATCTATCCATCAAGAAGACATAACAATCATAAATATATATGCACCCAATGTCGGATCAACCAGATTTATAAAGCAAACACTATTAGATCTAAAGAATGAGATAGACACTAACACCATAATATTGGAGGACCTGAACACACCACTCTCAACATTGGACATACCATCTAGGCAAAAAATCAATAGAGAAACACAAGATCTAAACAACGCTTTAGACCAATTGGACTTGGCAGATATCTACAGACCATTCCATCCAACAACCTCAGAATATTCATTCTTCTCATCAGCACATGGAAGATTCTCCAGGATAGACCACATGTTAGGTCACGAAGCAAGTCCCAACAAATTCAAAAAAATGGGAATTATTCCATGTAATTTTTCAGACCACAATGGATTAAAATTAGAAATCAATAACACATGAAACTCTGAAACTATACAAACACATGGAAATTAAACAACATTCTTCTTAATGATATATGGGTCCAAGAAGAAATTGAACAGGAAATCAGAACATTTCTTGAAACTAATGAAAATAATGACACATTTTACCAACACCTGTGGGATACTTCAAAAGCAGTACTAAGGAGGAAATTTATCGCCTTAAATGCTTACTTCAGAAGAATAGAAAGATGGCAAATAAACAACCTAACACTTCACCTTAAAGATCTAGAAAAACTAGAACAATCCAAACCCAAAGTTAGTAGACAGAAAGAAATAATTAAGATCAGAGCAGAACTAAATGAAAAAGAAACCCGAAAAACAATACAAAAGATCAATGAAACAAAAAGTTGGTTTTTTGAAAAGATAAATAAAATCAACAAATCTTTAACAAGGCTAACTAAAAAAAGAAGAGAGAAGACCCAAATAAAAATAAGAAATGAAAAAGGTGGTATTACAATTGACACCTCAGAAATACAAGGAGTCATTAGAGACTACTATAAACAACTATGTGCCAACAAATTTGAAAATCTGGAGGAAATGGATAAATTTCTGGACACATACAAACTACCAAAACTGAGCCAAGAAGATATAGAAAATCTGAACAGATATAGAAAATCTGAATAACAATAAAACAGATTGAAGCTGTTATCAGAAGGCTCCCAACAAAGAAAAGCCCAGGACCGGACAGGTTCACTGCAGAGTTCTACCAAACCTTCAAAGAGGAATTGATACCAATTTTCTACAAAGTATCCCAAAAGATTGAAACAGAGGCCATTCTCCTGACCTCATTCTATGAAGCAAACATCACCCTGATACCAAAACCAGACAAAGATACATCAAAAATAGAAAACTGAAGGCCAATATCCTTGATGAATATAAATGCAAGAATCCTCAATAAAATACTAGCTAACAAAATATAGCAACACATACACAAAATTATATACCACGATCAAGTGGTATTCATCCTAGGGATGCAAGGTTGGTACAATATACACAAATCAATAAATGTGATACACCACATCAATAAAAGCAAAGACAAAAACAATATGATCATCTCTGTAGATACTGAAAAAGCATTTGACAAAATTCAACATTCTTTCCTGATAAAGAGTCTCTACAAGTTAGGTATAGTTGGAAAGTATCTCAACACAATAAAAGCCATATATGATAATCCCACTGCCAATATCATTCTGAACGGGGGACAGGAACTAGACAAGGATGCCCACTCTCACCACTCCTATTCAACACAGTGTTGGAAGTACTAGCCAGAGCACTCAGAGAAGAGAAGGAAATAAAGGGCATCCAGATCAGAAAAGATGAAGTCAAACTGTCCCTGTTTGCAGATGATATGATCCTATATATTGAACAGCCTAAAGCCTCTACAAAAAAACTCTTGGAGTTGATAAATCATTTCAGCAAAGTTGCAGGATACAAAATCAACACGCACAAATCAGTAGCATTTCTATTCTCCAATAGTGAACATGCAGAAAAAGAAATCAAAAAGCTAGCCCATTTGTAGCAGCCACCAAAAAAATGAAATACTTAGGAATAAAGTTAACCAAGGATGTGAAAAATCTCTACGAAGAGAACTACAAACCACTGTTCAGGGAAATTAAAGAGGACACAAGAAGATGGAAAGATATCCCATGCTCTTGGATTGGAAGAATTAACATGGTGAAAATGTCCATATTACCTGCAGTGATCTACAGATTCAATGCAATCTCCATCAAAATTCCAAAGACATTTTTCTCAGAAATGGAAAAAACTATCCAGACATTTATATGGAATAACAAAAGACCACACATAGCTAAAGCAATCCTGAGGAAAAAAAAATAAAGCTGGAGGCATAACCCTACCCGACTTTACACTACATTACAAAGCTATAATAACCGAAACAGCATGGTACTGGCATTAAAACAGACACACGGATCATTGGAATAAAATGAGAACCCAGAAATCAACCCATATACCTACAGCCATCTGATCTTTGACAAAGGCACCAAGTCTACATTCTGGAGAAGAGACTGCCTCTTCAACAAATGGTGCTGGGAAACTGGATATTCATATGTAGAGAATGAAACTAGACCCATACCTCTCACCATATACCAAAATCAACTCAAAATGGATTAAATTATTAAATATACATTCTGAAAGAATAAAACTCCTTAAAGAAAACATAGGGGAAACACTTCAGGAAGTAGGAGTGGGTACAGACTTCATGAATAGAACCCCAAAAGCACAGGCAACTAAAGGAAAAATAAATGGGATTTTATCAAACCAAAAAGCTTCTGTACAGCAAAAGAAACAACAGATTGAAGAGACAACCAAGTGGGAGAAAATATTTGCAAAATATACAAATAACCAAATTAAAAAATGGGCAAAGGAGCTGAATAGGCATATCTCAAAGGAAGATGTACGAATGGCCACTTTGAGATGCCATCTCACTCCAGTCAGGATAGGTAATATCCAAAAGACTGAGAATGATAAGTGCTGGAGAGGTTGCAGAGAAAAAGGAACTCTCATACACTGTTGGTGGGACTGCAAAATGGTGCAGGCTTTATGGAAAATGGTATGGAGGTTCCTCAACAATTACAGATCTACCATATAACCCAGCTACTCCACTGCTGGGAATATATCCAGATGAATAGAAATCATCATGCTGAAGGGATACCTGTACTACAGTGCTTATTGCAGCACTACTTACAATAGCCAAGAGTTCGAACCAGCTCTAATGTCCATTATCAGATGAGTGGATAAGGAAACTGTGGTATATCTATACAATAGAATTCTACTCTTCTATAAAAAAGAATGAAATACTACCATTTCCAACAACATGGATGGACTTAGAGAAAATTATATTAAGTGAAACAAGTCAGGCACAGAAAGAAATACCACATGTTCTCACTTATTTGTGGGAGCTAAAAATAAATAAACACAAAAACAAATAAAGGGTGGGGGGGAAGAAGACACAACAGTCACAACAATTCCTTGAACTTTTTAAGACAAGTGAACAGATATGATGTGGGGGGGAGGGGGAGAGAGAGGTAAAGTTTCATGAAAATCAACTACAATGTATATTGAGAAGTTAAAATAAAAAATAAATTTAAAACAAATTAATAAAAAAGGTCTATATAGGATAATGACATTAATGCAAATGATAATGAAAACTTCAGATCATTACTGATTTATATAAGCATCTAAATGAAACATTTAAAGAAAAATACATGTAGTAAATGTCTCTTAATCACCTGTTACCTGGCGGGGGGGAGGAAAAAACAGACCACATATTATATGATTCCTTTTACATGAAATATACAGAATAGGCAAATCTATAGGGAACAGGTAGTGACTGCTAATGGGTACAAGGTTTCTTTTGGGAGTCATCAAAATGTTCTAAAATTAGATTATGGTGATGGTTACATAACTTTCCAAAATATATTAAAACTTGAACATTATGCTTTAAATGAGTAAACTTTGTTATGTAAATTATGTATTAATAAAGCTGTTACAGACAAGGGAATGGAAGTTGGGTATGTGAATAACACTATCCCTTACTTGAGATATATGATTTACATAGTATTAGGATACTATTTTTCTTCTAGGTTCATGGGACAGTGGGGGAACCCTGGTGGATTTGGGTAGAAGATCCTACAAATGATCATATTTATCATTCAGAGTATTTTCTAACTCTAAAAAAACAGGTAAATATGTATGTATGGATGTATCCTTATTATTTTGCTATCATAAAAAGAAAATATAAACTAACAATTTTTGTTTACACATTATTTCTCTGTAATTTAATAATACCATTAAAGTCTTTATTTACGTTTTATATTTCTGTTTGGTTTTAGAAGAACAGTGATTAAATGTTACAGTATTGATATATCCAGTACAATCATAGTTTGAGAAATTCAGTTATAATCATTCTTATGGTTTAGGGCATGGCTTCCAGAGGTGTGGAATATGTACAATATGTGGGATAAATAATAATTTTAGGTGTTACATGTACACAGTACTAAAGCATATTGAATCACCTAGTGAATAAAGTATTTCTTTTACAATTCTCTATAAATCACACAAAAAAAGACTCATTTTGATGCTATTTCTTTACTGATGCCTCATTTGTGATTCCTGTGGTTATCAAAGAGAAAGCAAGCTTCAGACAGAAAGTCTTGAGTGGGCAGCAGTAGAATTTTATAACAACATTTTTTCATTCCATTTGTCTTCATAGTTACCTTCTATTTATGCCAGCTGATTCTGATATTCCACTTAAGGTACTAAAAGGACTTACAGAAAAGTATTAAGTTAATAATATGGTGATTGGATATGGTAAAAATGACAAAGTTAAGTAACTGAATGAATGATATTCGGGTAGTTCTGATAATGATTCAAATTGGTAACCTATTGATAATCATGATATGCATATGTAAATAATATAAATTGAGTATAAATTTTACCTTCTGTTGTATCAAAAATCTTCAGAAGAGAACCGACCACAACTATCTGAAGTACCTGAATATCTCAGCTATTTAGAAATCCGAAGTTCTTTATTTTAGGATATCTTTCAAGATATCATTGTCCTACCAATAAAATATTAAGACCTTTATAATATTAGAATATTCATATTTATTTCAGACTTTATTTCGTATTAGGTCATTAGTAAAGAAGCGCAACTACTGGTATTTACAATCCCTATTTTTGAGCCTTTGCCTTCCCAATACTACATCCGAGCAGTGTCTGATAGATGGCTAGGAGCTGAGGCTGTATGTATTATCAACTTTCAACATCTGATTCTACCAGAGAGACATCCTCCCCATACAGGTAACATGTTGAATGCTAATTTGAATGACCGATTTCCCAAAATTGTTGTTCAATTAATGTCAAAAAGTATCAATGATTTGTTTCAATCTGAATCAAAATCTGTCTTATTTGTCAATATAGTTTAAAAAGAGACTTCTCAAAATCAAATCTATGTATGTATACATTTTGTAGAGCTTAGCAGTGAGCCTTAATTTTTGTTTATTTGAGTTTCAAAATCATTGAACTAAGCCTAGTCCAATTCTACTAGTTCTAACTAACCTGAGGCTCACCATTTCTGTATTGCTACTATGCCTTCATCTCTATTTTTGCATATAATCATTATAATTTCTCCATATCACCTTCTGTTTTCATTGTCATTTATCATTTAATCTGTGCTCTCTGTAAAACTTCTGAGATATCCTTTTTTCCTAACATTTATTCCAGTTTATTTAAACTTATTTATAGTGTGTTGAATTAATTAACATAGTAGTGAGTTGTGGGATTTTTTCCCATATGATGTGGTTCTACATCAAAAACATTCTAATACTAAGGAGTCAAGTTATATATCATTACAAAATGGATTTACTTATACCTTGAGTGAGTTTGTGTCCTACAAATAACATGTATCCTTTACATTAGTTCTGTCCTTTCACATTAATATTATAAAGGGGTGTGTGGTAATCTGCATATCACATGACGGTGTTTTTCATTGTTGTAACTTGCAAAAACTCATTTTAGATTTTCATAAGTAAATGCCTTTCTATTTTGACTTGGTATAAAGCAAAATTTCATAAATAGATGTTTTCAATGATACTTTTAAGTGCCATATAAAATATTCTATTTCAGAAATACCCTGAAACTAATCCATTAATTAGTATATTGTTTATTTCTTCTCTTTGAGAATTCATAATTAATGAGTACTATATTAATTTGAAGAAAGCCTTAATTTACTTTATTTAAAAAAGCCAATTTTTCTTTTCCATATAAATCTTCAAGAGACAAACTCTTTTTCAGAATAAAAATGTTAGTTCTCACCATTTTTAATGAAAACGATATTTGGCAGTCCTTTGGGAAATGAAAGGAGGCCTTAATCTGACTTTAAACTTTGCCATTTTTGTCAAATGTGTACCTTGTTCATTATCTTAGCTTATCTTAAAGAGCGATTCTTTATATTACAGCGTAATTCCATTCTGATATCTTGGCAGAGCAGAACTAAAAGGGTTGTCAACAGAAAAAAATGAAATTGTATTATCTAGTGATCTACTCATTGAAAAGGATCTTCTGGTCTTTTATCAAATGTGCTTATATGTGATATTTAGAATCTCGTAATAAAACATATGAAAATGTTTACTGCTTTAATTTAAAATACATGCTTCCAACATCATTACTGGGTTTCTTTGACTACAGCACTTGATTTTAACATGCATTGGCATTATATTTTAACGCTCACTTCATCACATCTATGCTAAGTGACCAAACACGTATCACCCAATTAATATAATTAGCTGACTTCTGACTACATTTTTAAAAGCCATAAATGTTCCACCATGATATTTTAATTGATATTAGAAATGCACAAGTAACCTCAGTGTCTTTTTGACTTAAGCATACCATTGAGCCCAAATCAGCCAAGAAATATCTTCATCTTTCACTGAAGTAAAGTATCTTAATTTAACATTGTCAATAACCTTACACAATTTTTTAGTCTTATTATGAATATGTCTGTGCTTTGATTAGCACTTCAAGCCTTAACTTGCATTGCCTCCGCTCCTCACTTCTTAATGTTCAGTGCTACAGAAAATTTCCAAGATTATCCTCTGGCATAGAAAGCGTGAAGTTAGCTGTCAGTGATCTATATAATAGAGTAGAGCAGTGGTTCAAGGATAATAAAAAAAAAAAAAAATTAAGTTTTTTTGACTTTTAAGTACATTTTTTTGAGAAGAAAATTTGTCATACTTTTCATTTTGAAACTGTATTGTGAAGATCTGACTCAGGTACAGACCACTATGTCCCCTTAATGATTTTTTTTTTTTCTTCTCATTTAAATTTCAAATGAGTAGAGTCATTTTCCATGAAGTAATTTTGAAAATAAAGCTGCTTTCTGGTTTTCCAACTAATATTCTGGATTTTGGGAAAATACAAGTTCTGTCAGATACTCAAGGGCATATATAACTATTTCTCTAAATCATTTTAATTTTCCTATGTCCTATGCCTCCAGTCCATATAATGAGAAACAACTAAATCTAGTTTCTTTCAAAGTTTTCTCAGGGCAGTTTTTGTTTACCTAGTCATTCTCTGCTTTAAAACTCCCACCCAAGTTTCTTAGTTGGATTATCCTAAATTTATTTTAGTTTTCATTAGCTGTATCAACAGCTCACTCAACTACTCCAGCTTGGTCAGTATCTTACAGATCAAAAGTAATTTTTGTTAGTAACCATTCCAGAACCAAAGTTTGAAAATACTTTTTATTTTCTTTAGAAATTGGGGTAAATTTAGTTTTGTTCTGTAACATTCATACTTTTGTACACTTGTTTTTCAAGTTACTTTCCTCTTGACTGGAAGGGAAAGATATAGCATTATAGTTGGCTTACAGGGAACTCCCCCAGAATATTGTTTAATATGTCAATATGATTAATGTGGTGACCAGGGAAAAAGAAATTTGTATCTGGTATATAAGAATTTATGTTAATATTTTCCCCCCTAAAGAATTAAGGATTGATATAATTCTTTAAAATACAGAATTCAGTATTGTGCATGTTTTTCAGTTATTGTATAGCAGTACCTGTTGGATCTTTTCAGAATTACTGGATCTTCAGCCTTTACCAGTCACAGCTTTGGGATGTAAAGCATATGAAGCCTTGTACAACTTCAGCCATTTTAACCCTGTGCAGACACAAATATTTCATACACTGTATCACACAGACTGTAATGTCCTACTTGGAGCACCCACTGGATCGGGAAAGACTGTTGCAGCTGAATTAGCCATTTTCAGAGTCTTCAACAAGTACCCCACTTCGAAGGTCTGTTGTCAGAATCATATGCTTATTATCAATTACAAAAGGTAGTTCATAACCTCTAAACTAGCCAGCTCTAAATATACTGCAAGGACCCAGTGAGTAGGTTTGTCACTCTCTCAATGAATTTTCCATGGGACCAGATCAGTATTAGAATAATTGTTGCAAGAAACTTTGTAGTTCACCAGATGAATTTCTAATGTACATAGTGGTGCTCACATGTCCTTTCCTCATTATAAGATATCTACTATAAATTGTAGAGATACTTAATTATGAGATACTTAATTCATAGCCATATTTATGTTATGTAATAATTCATAATAAAATCCTTTGAATATGAAGGAAATACTAATACTTTAACAAACAGTTTGATTATACACAGGAAATATAGAGGTAGCTTTTATTTCACATCTCCAAATGGCCATGATATTGTTAATTAATGTTAAATAACATTGCAAGTTAAATAAGTATTGATTTTAACCTTTCTTGAAACATAATGTCTTTTTAAATTTTTTCCCAATATTACTCTATTTGTTTTTGATAAAAACTGTATATATTTAAGGTGTACAGTGTGGTGTTTTGATATATATGTACATTGTGAAATGATTACTACAGTCAAGCTAATTAACATATCCATCACATCACATAATTACCTTTTTTTTTAAATTGTACATATTTATGGGGTACAACATGATATTTCAATACATGTATACATTGTGTAATGATCAAATCAGGGTAATTAACATATTCATCATCTTTAACACTTATCATTTCTTTGTGATGAAAAGATTTCAAAACCTCTCTTCTTGCTACTTTGAAATATACAGTATTAACTCTAGTTGTACAACTATGCAATTGAACACCAAAACTTATTCTTCCTATCTAACTGTAGCTTTGTACCTGTTGACCAGTCTCTCACCATCGCCCCGTTCTCCCCTTCTCTCCTTATCCTCTGGTAATCACCAATCTATTTTCTATTTCTGTGAGAACAATGTTTTAGATTCCTCATTATGAGTGAGATCACACATTTGTCTTTCTGTGCCTGGTTTATTTCACTTAACATAATGTTCTCCAAGTTTGTCCAGGTTACCATTTCATACTTTTTTATGGCTGAATAGTATTCCATTGTGTATATATACATCACATTTTCTTTATCTATGTATGGACATACAGATTGATTGGAATCATGGCTATTATGAATAGTGCTGCTATAAACATAGGAGTGCAGATATCTCTTTGGCATACAGATTTCATTTACTTTGGGTATATACCCAATAGTGGGATTGCTGGATCATATGGTAGTTCTATTTTTCATTTTTTGTGGAAACTCCATATTGTTTTCCATACTGGCTGTACTAATTTACATTCCCAGTAGCAGTGTGTAAGGTTTCTTTTTCTCCACTTCCTTACCAACACTTATTATCTTTTGATTTTTTGACAGTGGCCATTCTGATTGGTGCAAGGTAATATCTCATTGCAGTTTTGATTTGCATTTCCCTGGTGGTTAGTGATGTTGGACATTTTTTCATAAATCTGTTGACTATCTTTTTGTCTTCTTTTGAGAAATGTTTATTCACTTCTTTTGTCCATTTTTTAAGAGTTTTTTGTTGTTGTGTTGTTTGAGTTCCTTATAAATTTTGGATATTACACCCGTCAGATAAATAAGTTTGCAAATATACTCTCCCGTTCTGTGCGTTCCCTTTGCTCTGCTGATTGTTTCCTTCACTGTGCAGAAGCTTTTTAGTCTGATATAATCCCATTTGTCTATATGTGATTTTGTTGCCTGTGCTTTTGAGGTTTCATGCAAAAAATTCTTGCCTAGACAAATGTTATGTGTTCTCTACCAGATTTGTAGTTTTGTGGCTTACCTTTAACTGTTTAATTCATTTTGAGTTGATTTTCATATGTGGTGAGAGAAAAGGATCTAGTTTCATTCTCCTGTATGTGGGTATCTAGTTTTCCCAGCACATTTATTGAAGAGGCCATTCTTTTCCTATTGTGTATACTTAGCACCTTTGTCAAAAATCAGGTGGGTGTGGATGCATGGATTTATTTCTGGGCTTTCTATTCTGTTTCATTGGTCTATTTGTCTGTTTTTATGCCAGTACCATGTTTACTATAGCTTTGTGGTATGTTTGAAGTCAGGTAGTGTTGCTCTTTTGCTCAAGATTGCTTTGGCTGTTGGCTATTCAGTGTCTTTTGTGGTTCCATGATATTTTCAGATTGTTTTTTCTATTTCTGTGAAGAATGTCATTGGTAGTTTGATAGGGATTGCATTGAATCTGTACATTGCTTTGGGTTGTCTGGCATTTTAACAATATTAATTTTTCCAATCCATGAACACAGGATATCTTTCCATTTATTTGTGTCTTCAATTTCTTTCATCAATGTTTTATAATTTTCATTGCAGAGATCTTTGGTTAAGTTTATCCTAGTATTTTTTTTTTTTTGTATGTAAATATTGGATTGCTTTCTTTATTTCTTTTTCAGATAATTGCTATTGGTGAATAAAAACACTACTGTTTTGTTTGTTTGTTTGTTTGTTTGTTTTGTCGTTTTTTCGTGACCGGCACTCAGCCAGTGAGTGCACCGGTCAGTCCTATATAGGATCCGAACCCACGGCGGGAGCGTCGCCGCGCTGCCAGCGCAGCACTCTACCAAGTGCACCACGGGCTCGGCCCAAAAACACTACTGTTTTTTTATGTTGATTTTGTATCTTATAACTTCATTGAATTTGTTTATTCTAACCACTTTTTTATGTAGTCTATAAGGTTTTCCTGTTTTTAAATTGTGTAAGTATGTCATATTTAAGATAGAGTTATTTTAAATATGTTGCAATTGGAATTGTGCTATTTTCCTCATCATTTATGATTTCAGAAATGTTTTAACTTCCTTTTTTTCAGTGATTTCCAATTAGTTGCTTTTCTTCCCTGCTTAACTTTAAGTTTTTCTATTTTTCAATCTCTCTATTGTGTGCTTACTTATCCATAAAGAGACGTGTTAATACAACAGTAGAGCTCTACTCTAAATTTGAAACATTTTATAAATGAAAGAATTTTTTTTAGTGAATAATTTTTGTATAGGTTTGGATTATTCAAGACCAGTTTGGGGTTTTTTTTTTTTTTTTTTTTTTTTTAAAGGTAGAACACCTAAAATGTGTAACTGACATCTTTCATAAAATCTGCCTTAAAATTTAAACAAGTGGTTTATTTCATTTCAAAACTTCAAAAGTAATAACTTTTTCATACAAAGAGTTACACACAACTCAGATAAATCTTGATCATAATACTGGGAAAAACATTTTTATATTCTTCAGAATCCTAATTTTCTCTGTAATGTATTGTCTCATAATTTTTTTATTTGTTCACATCGTGTTATAATTGTATTATAAAATACCCTAGGAAGATACCTTCAGTGCTTTTAAAAAGTATTTTAAATTTATCTATATCTGTATTTTTTATGATAGAATGCTTACCATGTGTTATATTTCTGTCTTATTTTGGATAAATGTAGTTTACATTAATGACTTTTTCGTATAAATCTTAAAATGTAAGTATTCAGTATTAAAAGATACATTTAAAAAAACACTCATTTTAACAAATTTTATGGAGATAGTTTTATTTGAAAACGCTGTCACTATTTTCATGATAGTCTTTTTTGCTTATCCTTTCCCTTTTAGGCAGTATATATTGCACCCCTTAAAGCCCTAGTACGTGAAAGAATGGATGATTGGAAAGTTAGAATAGAAGAAAAACTTGGTAAAAAGTAAGCTCTTACTTTTACTCAAAAGATATGCTTTGAGTAGCCTAAAAGGACCAAAAAATAAGAGTTGCATAAAACTGTTGAATGCTTTAACAATAATTTTCATAAATTTTTATTTAAAGATTGTAACCACTATTAAAATGGTATTAATATTCCTGTTGTTTTAAGAAATATCTTCCTATTGAAAAGTGAAATCCGTTAAATTACTTAATATGAGTACTTTTATTTGGCAAGATAACTTTTTTGAAATATTTTTATTCTAAAACAAAAGAAAAATAAGTTTTATCTCTTTACTTTTCTTTCATATTATTTAGAGTACCTTCTAGAAACTGCTTAGAAGGCATTTTGTATGTAGATTGTTTACAAAAAAATACAAGTTCTTCGAATAACACAACATGGTTTCTTTAAATCAGTATTTTATTATATTACAATGTTATTCATTGCGGTATTGTTTTTAATATCAAAAATTGCAGATAACCTGATGCTCCATTAGAGCATCACTGAGTAAACATTCTCATAGTAAACTATGGTACATTCACACAATTCAAAATTATATATCATTATATAAAAGAATGAGCTCTTTATATACTGAATGAATGATCTCCAGAGATAATGTAAAAAAATTTTTTAAGTATTTTATATTTTGTTTTCAAAAAAATGATAAAGAATATGAATATGTGATTGCTTCAGAATGAGAACAAGGTGGTTGTAGGATAAAGATGTTACAGAGACTATTCACTACATATTCTTTGAACCATGTGAATATATTAAATATTAAAAATACTATATAAAATATAAAAAATCTTAAAAATGAATAAAAATATATGAATGTATTGGGAACATTATACTTGGAGGAACTAATCTTGTCCTTTTTTCTGTTTTCCAAGTCTTAACACAGATGAAGAAATTATTCAGTAATTACCTAAAATTTGACGTTTGTCTCTAGGTTTTCCTGTGTTTATCCAACTCTTCTGTAGTTATATAGATTTTTCTTTTCCCTCTCACTGTGAGACTGGGATCTGCTCAGAATGGGTTGGCACATGTTTGTCCTGTTTTATCTTGTTTATGTCCAAATATATTTGAATTTGTGTATAATATCTATAGAAAATACCAATCTAAGAAGAGAAATAAAGCTTACATACAATCATATTCTCAATGAATCTGTCCCTTTGTCTTAATAAGTTAATACTTTCCCTCATTAAAAAGACATTTATTCCCAACATATGTAGAAGGAGGTATTAGTTCAACTTTATAAAATCACATAGGGCAGAGATTCTGTATATGTAATCAAAGTAAAGTTTGGCACCCTTGGATACCTGTAAAAAAGTTAGGTGTGTGTGTCAGTGATTTGAATTTATATGTCATTTATTTTATGGCAAGAGATCTTAGAATTCTTAAGAAACATGTTTTGGACTCAACTTAGAAAATTTCAGAAATCAAACGAAGATAAAGTAGTTTTAAGCATTATAAAATTTTATTTTGAAAGGGATATATTTTTGCCTTTTTAATGTTATATGTTACCTGAAAAGTTAAAGGGATTATTTTTATTTCCCTCCAGGGTTATTGAACTCACAGGGGATGTGACTCCTGATATGAAATCTATTGCCAAAGCTGATCTTATTGTCACTACACCAGAAAAGTGGGATGGAGTCAGCAGAAGCTGGCAAAATAGGAACTATGTTCAACAAGTCACTATTCTCATCATAGATGAGATCCATCTGCTTGGTGGGTACCACTGTATCTAAATCCAATTTTCAAACTTCACCTTTCTTTTATGTTTAATTTTTATTAATATTATTTTTAGTTAACAGATAATAATTGTATGTTTATGAGGTACAATGTGATATTTTGATAAATTTATACAATCCAAAATGATGATACCCAGCAAATTAACATATCCATCACCTCACTTATAATTTTTTGTGGTGAGACATTAGAAATTTACCCTCTTAGCAATTTTGAAATATACGATACATTGTTATTATCTGTAGTAACGCTGCTGTACAATAGGTCTCACAGGCATATTCCTCCTGTGTAACTGAAACTTTGTACTCTTTGACCAACATCTCCCAATTCCGTCCCTCCTCTCCAGCCTCTGATAATCACCATTCCACTCTTCCATGACTTCAGCTTTTCTTTGATTCTACATATAAGTGAGATCATGCAGAGTTTGTCTTTCTCTTCTTTGCTTGTTTCTTTTAGCATAATATCCTCTGGGTTTATCCATGTTGTTGCAAATGACAGAATTTTCTTCTTTTTAAAGAATAGTGTTTTATTGTATGCGTGTATATACAATATGTACACACACACAATGTATATATACACACACCACATTTATATATATATATATATATGTACACACACCACATTTTCTTTATCCATTCATCTGTTAGTGGACACTTAGACTGATTTCATATCTTGGCTATTATGAATAATGCTGCAATGAACGTGGGAATGCAGATCCCTTTGGGATATTGATTTCAATTTCTTTGCATGTATATGCAGAAGTGGAATTACTGGATTATATAGTAATTCTACTTTTAGTTTTTTTTTAGAAATCTGCAGACTTTGACTTTCATACCTGTAGAAGCCAATGCAGACTTGTTAAGTGATTAATGTTCATTATTTCTATTTCCTAGGGGAGGAAAGAGGCCCTGTTCTAGAGGTCATTGTATCTCGAACAAATTTCATCTCATCACACACAGAAAAGCCTGTTAGAATAGTTGGACTATCTACTGCATTAGCTAATGCCAGAGACCTTGCTGACTGGCTCAATATTAAGCAGGTATGTTGAAGATTGATAGGTCAGGCATTTAGTAATATGGCTTAGGTGGTCACATGAAGGAGACATCATGACATTATAAACTTAAATATAAAAATTGAAAATGGTTTCTCTATCATATTTCCTCTAGATGGGCTTGTTTAACTTCCGACCATCAGTGCGCCCAGTTCCACTGGAAGTTCACATTCAAGGCTTCCCAGGTCAACATTACTGTCCTCGTATGGCTAGTATGAATAAGCCTGCATTTCAGGGTAAGCTTCAGATTCATGGATTGAAATAGTAACTATTTTTTATGGTAACTACCAAATGCATCCTAAATGGTTTGTGTTTCTTTGAAAGAGTGATACTGGTCCAACTTCTACAAATATCTAATGCTATTTACCTCAACTGTTCAGAAGTACAAATATATGTTTTATTACCTATTGAAAATTAGAGAGATTTCATAAATGATGTTGTCTTTGTAGAAGAATAAAAGTATATAATTTTAAAAAGTAATCAAACCATTCTTAATTTTAATATGTTAAGGTGTTTTCTTATAGTAGTTAGTAGCTTGAATAATTATAAATAAAACCTCAAGTCAAAAAAATCACTAAGATTAATTCTTAACCAGAAACCATGGCACTTCGATATTTCAGTACTTTTGTACAATGCTTCTGTTTTTGTGTTTTGTTTTGTTTTTCATTTTTTCTTTTCTTATAAGTAAGACAAACAGGAAAGATTTAAGAATAATACTTCTATTTCATTGAAACATGTTTTGTTTAGGCTGCATAAGGAATATTTATTATATCAATTAAAAATAACCTCCAAAATAAATTCTCTAATGTGAACTGCTGTTGATTGTGAGGTGACATTTGTGAGGTGACTTTTTAGCTGCTGTAATTAGCCTTATGACAGAAGCAAAGTATTGATTGTGAACTAGAGACCAATCTTGGCAGTTCAGATTATTTACACCTCCACAGAAGCATTGTACAAAATCACTAATGAACAATAAATCTGCCATGAGCTGTTCAGCCACACCTGTTCTTGCAGCAGCAAAAATCCATTAAATGTTGAAGTTTAAAAATGAGACAGATATCTATTCATGATTATGTGTACAAATGATACCAATATTGTACTAATATGTGCATTTTAAACGTTGTATCTCTTATATGATTTATCAAAGCTTTATCATTTACATTCTGTAATATTCTGATAAATGGTGAAAGAGTGAGAAATAAGAAAATGAGTTTAGTTTTCATGGTATGCATTGTTGAAATTGCTTATTTCTATTTAAGGAATGGCTGAGTGCATATGAAATGAAGCATTTTATGTTACTTAAATCAATAGTAAATAACAGAAATACACTTTTTTAGATATGGTATCAACACAGCAGCTATCCTTATAAACTGTTTAATTTACCTGTAGTGATTACTATATTTCTTTAAGTTTAGAAATATGATTGTGTGATAGCTGTATTTCTCTCTGTTAGGGTATAAGTATAGTCAAGGTCATGTCAATATTTCCATTATAAGCTTTACTTCTTAGCTCATAAAAATAAAATCTACTGCTCACATTTCAAACAAGAAATTTCAAGGAGGTTGAGCTTTTATATATAAAATATTTAAATATCTCTGACTGTTTTAAGAGCACTATATTGACATAAATATAAATTCTGCTAGTGCCATCTCATCAGCATTTTGGAGCCTATGTATAGCAAAGAAACCTCATTTCCATTTAGGCCAAATAATTTATGTAGCTTTTTTTAGAAATTCTTTTTTAAAGATTTAATTTGCAAAATTTTCTTCAGTGTTGTTACTCAGGTTTCAGACTACTCATCTCATCTTCTCTGGATTGACTACCATGTGCCATTACACAGATACACATGCAGGCATGATATTCTCTTCAGTTCTCTTTTACATTCTCTTATCTTTTCACTTGAAATCTCACGCATTTGTTTTTGGGAAAATATTGTTTTGATCATCTCTTACCCTTTTATTGGTACAAACTCTCGTAATTTTTCCATCTGCTGATAATAGGGCAGAAATAAAAGGAATGTTTTATGATCTTTCTTAGACATTTTTTGTCACTCTTCAGGACTTGACTCTTTCTCCAGACCCCAGGACCAATTAACTCTGTAATATCACTGCTTAGGCAAGCAGAAATATCTAAGAAACACGCCTTAAGAAAAGAAAACTCAACCTAAGATTTAGTGTCAATGTGTAGCTCTAAATAGCGAGCCTCAACCTTTAAGTTCCACCTTCATTGGCAGCTTAGAATAAACTTGGAGCCAAATAATTAAATCTTCCCTGTCCTAGGCAATATACTCCCTATGTGGGACCAACAACTGCTCCCTTCCCATCATCTGTGTGATATGCTGTCAGATCCAGGCAGTAGCTGGAATAATGCCAAATTCATGACCAAATTAAGAATTTATCTAAATAATTTACAGCATTTAGTTTTTCTGTATCCATTTGATATCTTAGTGATATTCGTATTCTGGTGTTAAGTGGCTTACCATTTCATTTTCAAAACTTCTCAATAGCAATTAGAAGCCATTCTCCAGCCAAACCTGTTTTGATATTTGTCTCTTCAAGACGTCAAACTCGTCTTACTGCTTTGGAGTTGATAGCCTTTTTAGCTACTGAAGAAGATCCAAAGCAGTGGTTGAATATGGATGAAAGAGAGGTAAGCAACATACTTTATCTTCTATTTCTTATTTATGTCAAATTAGTTTGTGTTGCATTATAATGGAATTAAACATTTAATTATGTTTAGTTTTATCCTATAGTAAAGTTATAACATAGAAATTTGGACAAAATAATAAAAGAAAGAAAAATGCATAATACTGCCACCTTTGCACAAAACTATTTATATTCTGCTGTATTTTCTTCCTGTATCTTCCCACTAAATATTTATTTTATATATCCATATTTATGATTTTTTCTCATTTAAGGTTAGTAGGCCCATTGGACATCAGCATATATATTACATTAGTATGTAATAGTTAACTGATACTTCAAGATGTTCTTATTAGTTCCACATATCACCTTATTCACTAGCAGACCCCAAAATTAGCTAAAATAAAGGGTATCAAATGACTGCTTGAAGTAAAGTGAAAGCTGTTATTTTATCTTTAAAATCCCATTATTGCTTCCTTAATGTTACTTGTATGTGAGTACCAAATATTTATTCAAAATATTAATTTAAGGTTAAAATAATTTTGTCAAAAGTTTTGTTGTTGTTCTGTTATTTAATTGACATGCCTAAATTATCACCCTGTTATGTCTAAAACAGTATGATAACTTAGGAGGCAAATACTGAAAAATAGATATATGGAATATTGACAACTCGGTTAATGTGCAACATCCATCTAGGCTTAATTTTATTTCTCTTGTGTCTTATTCCTAAAAGTGTTCCAAATGGAGACTTTTCTTTGAAGTCATGGTACAACCTTCAGTACAATGTACTGAACACATTTTGGGACGTTTGCTTAAAGTATATAGACCCTGTGCATTTAGTACATATGTGACTCACATTAACTTCAAATGTGAACCTCATGTGCTCTTCCCAGCTACGGTACACTTCTTTCTTTTTTAAATTTTAATGTATGAGGCCTAAGGAATCGTGAATAGCTCAGCCATGGTATAGAAATACTTCTCTGTTTTGTTTTGTTTTGTTTTGTTTATCAGCAAAAAAAAACCCCATTATTACCAAGGCTAAGTGGAAACCATAGAATTTACTTGCATGGTTTTTGCTGGACAGCTAGAAATTATGTCATTTCTAGATGTTTTGTTTCACTAAGTGCATCTCAAGAATAAGGCATCCCAGGCTTTGTTTTATTCCTTCCTCTAAAAGCAATTACTTTTAAAATCAAAATTTCAGAGGGTTTATAACCGTTGCTATGTAAATTCAATGTGATTATACTTAAGCTTACTCTAAAGCAGGTGTTTCAGTTGTTGAACCTGTAAATAATTAACTTAAAATAAGAAGACTTCTTAACATTATAATCTTTGTATTGGTTACTTTCCATAACATTCTAGGCTGGAAACTTATTGGCTACCCCTGTTGCTGCCCCTTGTACGGTGTCATATTGGTTTTCTATGGCAGGACATGGGTGATTGGTTAGTACTCTAGTGATGACAACTTGAGCATTCAAAGGAGAACAGATAAGCACAGCAGCAGTTATCCTGGCACCTGTGGAGCAGGGTGTCTCTGGCATAGGGCAGCATCCAAATCATTCTAAAACTGAATGACAGTCAGGAACTGTCTGTAGATATTTGAGGGTGGGGGAGAAGAAAGATATGGTGATTCAGAAGAGGATGGAAAGAAAATATGACTAAGATGAATATATGTGCTCTATTTTATTTCTTAGCAAAGGCAAAAAGAGTTACTCCCCTATCTTAATCCAGTATAGTCTCAAAGTATTAAGAAGCAGGAAGACACCTTCAAGTATATCATTGATGTAAAATCATACTGCATCAGGAAACCACCCAAAAATATCCTTCTGTATTCACCATTAGGAAGCATTCCTGCAGTGGTTTCAAAAGTGGGTATATGAGTATGCTTCCATGTCATTGGATTCTCAGTTTGATAATTACCACTTCCACCATTAACTCAAACTTGTTGGGATTTTGCATCACTTTCTCAAGCATCGAGTCAAGACAGAAAGATCTGAATGCCTGAGTTTTAGTCTCTTGCATGCAGCAGGAAAAGGGAATATCTTCCCCTCTTTGGCTTCTGTCATAGAAGGTGATATTCAAGTACTGGCTGTCCATAAACAGCAAAGGTCCACTATAGCTCTCTCCCTGCTCAAACTCATCCGTACACTTTTTCCCCATACCTATACTCATATAAATTAATTAATTAATTAATTAATTAATTAAATGAACAAGTTTTCCTCTAACAACTCAACTCACCCTCATATAACCAAAATCCACTCATCCCTCCCCAAGAGGAGATGACTAAAAATTTCATCATTGACTCCATTCAGCACTTCATCCTAGATCTCTTGCTTATTTCTAGTCACCCTTGATTCTTTTGCAATCCTATATCAGTATTCTCTAGCCAGCAGACTAAATTATAAAGTTACCCATAACCAGCAAATGCTATATTCAACAATAGAGTATAGGGAGAGGAAAGAGAAACAAAATTAGGTAAAATATGTTAGTGCATATATGAGATGTTAAAGGATGCAAGGGTAGAGGTCACAATATTAGTTTCTGCACTGATCAGGAGCCAAACAGATATAGATAATTTATTTTCTGTACCATACATCACCCATACACTTTTTGTTAACCAGCCACTAAGCTAAACAAGATTCTTTATCCAGTGGAGTGACCAAAATCCACATTGCTGAGAAATTGGAAACTGGATTTTTACATATGCTTAATATGTAGGGCTGTAAAAATTTTTTTAATTTTTCAAGTGGATACAGTACTGTGAGAATTTCTCTGGAGTCTATCCAAATTTTTCTCTCCCCTTATTGCATAGCCCTATTTCTTCATCAGAATTGGCCACCCAGACTACACTGTAACCACATTATGTATATCACCCTGTATCACGAGAGCCTCAAATGGCCATGCAGCTGTTTCACCTTCCAAGTAAATTGTTAGTGCCTCAGATATTAAGCCTCCAAACTGGCAGAGCTAGAGTTATGGTGAAGGGAAGCAAAAATTTTGCAAGTTATGCAAAATTTACTAGCTATGATTTCAAAGGGTGTTCAGACACCTTGACTACTTGGTTCCTGGAGTTATGTATTCTGACAGTGGGAGAAATAACATCATTGGCTATTACTAGCTTAGAGCATAACATCACAACCTTTGTAAGATACTGTCTTTCGGCTGCCACTCTGGATCAGTAATCTGTAAAGCCAGCTCTTTCTGGTGATAAGGGACATCATAGTGCAACATGGCATCAGCCCACTGTCTTACTTTTTTCTCTATAAAATGAGTTCCTCAGTCAGAAACATTGTATGGGATATTATAGTGGGGTGTAGGGCAATCGATAATTCTGTCTCAGTGGCTAGGAGAAGAGAATGAAAATCCAAAGTAAGTGTCTGTTCTGGTGAAGATGAATAGATTTTTCCTCAGTGATACAAAGTATCCAGTATAATCTCCTCCCTACCAGATAACTGTCTGGTCCCATGGGTAAGGTTCTTTATAATGAGCCCAGCCCAGGGTTTACACTGGTGGTATATTAGGAACTGAGCAGTGGCCATAGCTGCATATGACTGAGGAAAGGGAAGTTCGTGTTTAACCCGTGCATATCTTTCATCCCTTTCACCATGGGCACTTAGTACCTGAACCCATTGCACACAACACTATGGCCTGGGAAGGAGGCTGCCTGATATACTCAGAGGTGGTCACTTTGTCTTCTTGACCACTGACAGCATTTTCCACAATGCTTTTAACTTTTTCATAAGCATCCTCATGGGATACACATGCTCTCTTTTTTGGGGGGAACATTTGAAGAGTTCATCCACATAAAATTTTTGCATTTCTTGCTACCTGTCTTCCAGTAGTACTCTTGCCAATCTCCTTACCATCTGGCTAATCTAGTAACTACAGGACAAACCATAGGTCATCAGTTTGCATCATTCCTACTTTGCAGTGAAGTGACAGTGAAATATCATCCGGTTTGTGATCAGCAGCCTCAGTTGAAAGATCACCTGGTATCACATAGTCTTCTTTCTTCTCTCCCCCACCCCCAATACTCAAAAATAACAATTCTCTAACTCAAATCAATAGGCAACCGTTATCAGAATTTGTAAAGTATTCATTCATTTAACATATAGTTACTGAATACTTACAACCTACCAAGCACTGTATTAGCTAATTGACCCCAGTTCTCAAGGACCTTAAGTGAAGAAGACAGAAATTTTAAAAATATGTATTATATATGCATACAGTTAAGCAAATAGAATAATAGAAAATTGTGAAAATTGTTATGAAAGAAACCAATAAGAAATGAAATACAAAAAGAGAATAGGAGATACTTTAAATAGAATGGTCAGGGAAGACTTCTGTAAGGAGATGACATTAAAGGTGAGAACCAGAGGATGAGAATGAGCTAGCTATACCAAGAGAGGAGATAATGGCATTTCAGGCAAAGAGAATACCATGTTAGAATTGAAAGATTAGCTTGGCTGTGGCAGAATAAACTACAAGGAGAGAGGAGAGTGGCACAAGTTAAGTTTGAGAGTCAGAAGCCAGCTTGTAGAAGGCCTTAGATCCGTGATTACAAAGTTTGAGTTTTATTCTAAGTACTATAGGAAGTCAGTCATTTATTTATTTATTAAGCCAACATTTATTGACCTCCTTCTGTGTGTCAGGTAAAGTTCCAGCCCTTATGGAATTAACATTCTAGTGGGAATGATAATCAAATATGTCAAATTGTGATCAATTCCTATAGAAAAAAAATAAACGGGGAATAAGGAGTGCTGAGGGTGGTAGTGGAATGTCATACTTATGTAAAGGTAGAGAAGGCCTCTCTGATGAGGTAACCTTAGAGCAGAGAACTAAAAGAGACAAGGAAGCAAACCAGACATCTAAGGGAGGAGTGTTCCAGGACATTAAAAAGTTTTAAGCTAGGCAAATTATAAACTTCAATTTACATTTTAAGGTCAATTTTGCCACTTAGTGGTTAATGGATTACAGTTGGAGTTAGTGTAGAATTAATGATGGTCGTGGCCTAGGGGCCACCTAGGTTGGTGACAATGGGATTGGAAAGATGTTTTGAACTAGAAGCAATAGGACTTTCTGATAGATGAGGAATGGGAGATCAGTAAAGGAAAGGAATCAAGAATGACTCCCCAGTTATTCAAACATCTGAGTAAGTAAAGATGCCATTTATTGAAATGGGGAAGGCTGAGAGTAAGGGATGGAGGGGAAGAAAAAGACAGGTTTGAGCTTAAAAATTTTAAGAAAAGTTATATTTTGGACATGTTAGTTTGTATATCGAAGACTTTCAAATAGAGATTTTAAGGCAATTAGATGTAAGAAGTCTGTAAAACTCACAGAAGATGTGAGATAAACATATGAACTTCGGAGCATCAGCTTAGAGGAAGTCTTTAAACACAGGTGAGCACATGCAAGCAGAGCGTGTGGAGAATTAAAGGGCAGACCTTGAGGGGATTCTCTCAGTTTGAGCTGAGGTAGAAAATGAGGAGCTGGAAAAGGGCACTGAGAAAGTGATGACAGTGTGGTAAGACAGTGTCCCTTAAACACTGTAGAAGAGAGAATTCTGTGAAGGAAGCAGTGCTTGGCCACATCAAACATTAATGGGAGTTGAGTGGGATGAAAGCAGAGAAACACCCATGGGATTTAGCACTTAGAGGTCCCAGATAAACTTGACAGCAGAGTCAGTGACATGTTGTAAACAGTTTGGAATAGGGTTGGGGGCAAATGACAGGGAGGGTGAAGAAATGGAAGCAAAGAGGATAGAAAACTCCTGCTAGAAGTTTTGCTATGTAATTTAATGTTATAATTCAGGACCTAGCAAGTATGTTCTGTCAGCTTCTGCCAGATAGCCCATAGTTTAGTCCCACATGTATGGGACTAGTCCCTCTATGTATCTTGCCAGTTAGTGGCAGGCCACTTCTTTTTTCCTCCACACCATTAAATAAGGTCGAGGTAGCTAAAAGAATATGGCAAAGAGACCTAGCTATTCATTTTTGTCCCTGCAAATGGAAATGAATTGGACAGAATTCTGCAAGGCCATTTGCCCTAACGTTCCTGGACCAAAATGTTCTAAGTTGTGCTTTAAAGTCTACAGTATCACCAGAGGTAGATGGCAGGAAAACATCTGAAGCAGGAAAGGAAACAGCCTTCTGACTGGAGGAAGCCATAGAAAGAATCCAGATGGAGGTAACATGAAAATCAGAGAAGTATGTGAGATAAGAGTTCCTTGGAACAACAGTGTTGTTAAATCTTGCTAATTCAAATTAATTGGCTTTAACACTCATCTTAATTACACAAACATTATTGAAGAAATGTGCCAATTATAATTTTCACAATGCTTCAAAGTTAATTCGTGAAAAACTGTCATACAGATGCCTAGGATGAGCACTTTCATGAAAAGTAAGATTGGTGGTATTTTCACATGCTTAATACTGAAGAGTGTTTTTATATGCTTGAAAAGTTTGTCATTTCAAGCTAAACATAATTCACCTAGCCTCGTTACAAGTCTTAGTAGGCATACAAAGATGAACTATAGCCTAGCTTTACTCAAAATCATCACAAGTTCAGATTTTGGTGGAGTTTCTACTAATAATATTTTACTATAGTAGTTTTCTTTGATTCATTTGCCTTTTATTTAACATATAAATAGACATTGACCTCTTCTTACAGGTAAGAAGTTAGTACTAGGCTTTGAAGGTAGACTTTGAAATTGTTGAAAGTCACAAATTAAATGAATTTAATTCAGGGTAACCACATCATTTTCAACTCAGAGGACCTATTTGTTTTTCTTTTTTAAAAACTAAAATAGATTTAGCTCATGATATGAAACTTCCACCCTAGCTGCTTTCTATTTTGATTAAGCATAGGAGTGGAAATACTCAAAAAATAGATTTGCAAATCATCTGTATAGAGTCCTCTACCTGTTTGAGTCTAACACATTATTCATTATTTCAAATCTTACGTGTTTTCTGCATACTGCCTAAAATAATGGGGCCCAATCTTAAGCCCAGTGAATAATATCATTACTTAAGTACTTATTTGAAGTATCCTTTTCATTCATGTAGTGATTAGAGGGTGGCATTCTGGTTGAGAGCATGGACTAGAGCCAGACTTCCTGAGTTCAATACTGACTGCCCGTTACAAGCTATGTGACCTCCATGAGTTGTTTAACCTCTAAGACTCATCCCTTCATCTATAAAAGAGAAAAATAACAATCCCATCCTCACAGGAATGTTGTAAGATTTAAATGTGTTAATATATTAAGATACTAAAACATAGTTAAATGTTCAATAAATGTTAACTATTATTACTACTATAGTACAGGAACACTGAATGATAACTCATAAACAGGTTCTTTTTGTTGAAAGGTGTGTGGCAAAATTTGAACTGATATTTGTACACCTTTTGCAGTGATCTTTCACAAATTCAATTTACGTTAATTTTATATTTATTCATTTAAAATTACGCTACTTTAGAAAATTAATTCTGTAGTGTCCCTTTCATCAGCTTTATCTGCATTTTAAAAGCTTTTTAATATATGGAAATGCTGCCCAAGCATGTATTGGAATCTGAACTCTCCAAAAATGGAAATAAGCAAAAAAGTTATATTCAAAACTACATATGGAGTGCTTACACTGGGATTTCCTCCCAACAGCCTAGTGAATTAAATTAGAAAATGAATAAGAAAAAACCTTTAATATCTTACCCTATAACTCAGTTTTGATATTGCTATCATTAAGAAACAAACATTGAAAATAGTATTGTGTTTATTTGGCAAACATAGCAAAGATTTTCCTGTTATTATTTAGATTTTACTGCTATATTTACTTTACATTTTATTTATATATTTATTTCACATGTAATTTGTGTTTAATCACATGTAAATATATTTATACATTAACAGTGTGGTGAGTCATTTTGAGGTGTGGTCGCCTTATAGTATTGGTAAAGTTTGAAAACTTTTATTTTAATTATTTCTTTAATTCTTTTCTATTAGTACATCAGTTACCAAATTAACATTCAGTAATTATAAATAAATGTTTTAACTTCATTCAGCATCTGTACCAGTGTGATATATTTAATTATTTTTGTAAAAAAAGTCTTCATAACTTTCATGACTCTTCTGTATGGTGCATCTTTTACTGAGCATTTTAGACCATTGGTGAGCATTATTCAGTGGCATATGGTCTGAGTCTGACATGCTTTGAAAAGAGTACAGAGTTCTGATAATGAGGATTCTGTGAAAATGGGAAAACCAGCACAACAGATATGCTTTGAGAAAGTACGGGTTTTTAGCATCTTGAAACAATATATCACACTCAAAGGGACAGAATTGGGCTGCACAATCTGTTAGCTCATTCTTGTCCAATCTGGTCTCCTCCTTTCTTTTGGAGCCAGCATTGTCATCAACTCACTGAATTATATTCTGACTGGGATGTATTTCAGGCACAGAGTAATGTATCTACTTAAATGGAATCCTATATTTCTACAAAAGCCTTTTGAGTATAATAAATTTAAAATATAAAAAATTCTATTAAGTTAAAGTAAATGGTTCAACAGTTTACATATGTGCCCCCTCCCCCACCACCCGAAAAAGAAGACCACAACTTAGAAGAACATAGATCTGGTTTTCTTTTGTATACAGTATTGAACAATTTTAGAGGGTCAGACATATTTCAAAAGCTGTTTATTGGAAAGATACCTGTATGTTACAACAAATATTTATTGAACAGAAATGAACTGTGGAACTAAAGCTTCACTATCAAAGTGTTTTAATTATCATGGTTTTTAAAAAAATTTATAGCAGCCCTTCTTTAACAAGAATTAAGCCTTAATGTGAATGCCCTAAGGCATCTATTTTATGTAATAAATAAAATCGTATCCATCTAGAATAGTTCATAGCTATCCTTGGAAAAATTGAGAAATTTTTTTTTCTGGGGCTTATCTCTCTCACAGAACTAGGGTTAAGAAAGTTTCCTCTATAGTATTCAAAATCACTGAGTCTTTTAATTGGAAATATACTGGGTTGTATAAATGAATTGGGTGTTATATTAGAGCTATACTTTATAAAAAAGGATTAAATGTGATAATCTTTGTAAAGTGATAACCACAATGCCTGACACATAAGTGCTCAACAAATAATATCTATTATCATGTTTTTAAGGTTTCTTTAACTTAAGTTCCTGAAAAATTTGCTTGTATTATGATTTTTTGATCAAGATGAAACATTTTTAAGTACCATAACAAAGATGTATATAATGTAATCCAAAATATTATATCTTCAAATTTATACAGACTGTCCTAGTGTAGTATTTTATGCTTAATGATTGAGTAACAACGATAAATTTTGCTTTTTCATGATGTTCAAATAATTCAGAATTCATCCACAGAAGCCATGTAATAAATGAAGTTGTGTTTTTGTGACTTTCCTCATGAGGATTTTAAGTATTTGCCAGTTCAGATAAGCAAATAGTTCTTTTTAATGCATTGATTTATGTGAAAGTGGAGGCAGGGAAAGTTAGAAACAGCTAGCCCTCTCTGATGTGAAAGGCAGGATATTAGTGCCTCACCAGATCTCCTGCCATAGGACTCTTTAGCTTTCCTATGGCAAATGGTACATTCCTTTTTGGGTATAATTGGCATTGTGAAAGGGCATCAAAAATTACACAAGTTATACTTATTTTATATATAAAACTGAAAAAAAAAAATTCCCTGGAGCTAATTATCAGAGTAAGAACATCAGTGAATTAATTTCTGATAGTGTAAATTGAAGATATTTTATGCAGTGAACTATTGAACAAAAAAATGGGTGATAGGCTGTCACTTGGGATTGGCTAACATACAATTTATGAGATAAGCACCTTTCTTTACAGCATGCATTTTGTAGTCAGCTTACAAATCCTCTGCTAATTATAAGGTAAAGTGGATTTATGTTAATACATTTCCATATTCCTGCTTAACAGCTCATAAAGTAAATAATTCAGGAAGATCAGGTTGCCATACCGCAAATATAAAACAGAATGAACTGTTTATACATTCACTCAGTTCAGTAAAAGTTGATAAATAACATTTGTGATGTGTGTGTCATTAAAATATCTAATCTGTGCAGTGCTTTTTATACATTACTAATTATTATATAGCCAAACTTCATTTTCCTATTTTATGGACTATTAGATTAAAACAGTATTATACTCCCACATTTAAAAGAAAAAAAACTTGGAAAGTATTTCTGGCTATTGAAGATAAAATGAATAATAATAAAAACAGAGTACTTTATTATATATATATTTTTGTCTCATGGATTTTTACTAAACTGTAGCAGCCAGCTAGTTTCTCTAGCTGGAGATTTTGTGAGTTACTTATTGGTTTTATGCAGTCAGGAGAGTAAATGTATGCAAGTATACTTGTAAATATTAGAGGTGATTAATAGTAGAAGAAAAAAAGGAAGCAAAATCTGAAGACAATGTCAGTTTTTCATACTTCTCTCTCAGGCATATAAAAATTATACATATACCTGTTTCCAAGTTCTTCGTTCACTGTTGGAATGTGGTGGTGAAGCTATAGAAATAACTAAAATATGTCTTTCTTTTAAATATTCATGTATTCTTAAATCACTTGATCTCCAAATTACTCCCTCATGGAGTTGCCCAGAAAGAACTTTATTGCCCAGAAAGAACTTCATTATGCTGCATTTTATGTCATCCTCTGCTTTAAGAGCAAGTAGAAATCTGTCCTTAAACAGAAAGAGATTGGGCTTTCTATTTAGAATTTTACAAGGAATAAGTTTTGCAAGAAAATAAGACTTACTGCTTGTTGTTATAAAATTAGTATTGCATTAAATATTTTCTGTATAGAATGGAAAGTGATAGGCTCTTCAGAGACTGCTTAGAAAAAATGAGTTTCAAAAACCATTTAGACGTATGAAAGTTTAGTGAGCTAAACTGAGCCTGGAAATGAAATTCATTTAAAAATGCAAAAACTAGAATATTTAGTAATTCTGAATGTAATAAAGTTAGCATTTAAAATAAGTAAGATAAGGAACATTGGTTATTCAACCAATGTTGCTGCAATAATTGGTTAATTATTTAGGAAAAATAAATTTAAATATCTACCATACTTTCTATACAAAAATAAATTACAAGCTAATTATTTATATGTAGAAAACAAAACTATAACAGAAGTTAAAGAAATAGTAGGTGAAAATGTTTTAGATGTGTTATACATGTATGTAACGGCATATTCCATTTATCTACAGACTTTTTCCCTTAATGCATAAAAATAAGATGGTTAACATTAAAACTTGAAATCACTTAGAATATATATTCTCACCAAGTAGATATTCTTTTCAATTAATTTAACTTTTATCATAACTGTAGATGAGGCCTTTATTTTTATGCCCATATGGTATCACAAAAAGCAAAAAACAAAATCAAATACAGTCTTACCATGAAAATTTTAAAGCTTATGCACCTACATCTTGTAATTGTGTTTTTATTTACAGATGGAGAACATTATTGGAACGGTACGAGATTCCAACCTGAAGCTGACACTTGCTTTTGGGATAGGAATGCACCATGCTGGATTACATGAGAGGGACCGAAAAACAGTAGAAGAACTATTTGTGAACTGTAAAGTTCAGGTACTTCTTTTTTTCTCCCATGAACACATATGTAAATGTAACATAAAAAGTTGTATTTTACTTAGATGTAAGATATTACTTTTTATTTTTTAGGTTCTTATTGCTACAAGCACATTAGCCTGGGGTGTAAACTTTCCAGCTCATTTAGTAATTATTAAGGGAACAGAATATTATGATGGAAAAACAAGACGTTATGTGGATTTTCCCATTACAGGTAATTTTTTTAAATGTACAGGGATACATTAAGCTCCTTTTTTAGACTTAACAATTTGAATTGGCATAAGTTATATTTCTGAGGATTGGTTACATTTAAACATATGATGAGCAAATAATAAATTCTTTGCTTCTAGTGCAAATACTATATAAAATATTGAGCTTTTTTATTTACTTTTATTTACTGGATTTGTTAAAAAGCATCAAAAATATAACATGGTTTAAAATTCATAAATAAATCAAAGTACTATTTATTGACTTAATAAATTATGACTAAGTATTACAATGTTTAGCTTTAAATATATTTCATCAGAAATGATACTTCCATGGGACTTTCAGAACCAAAGAGCTTATTGCTAAAATTTATACAAGAACAGTCTATTAAGACATTTTAAAACTTGATAAAAGCATTTTCAGTGGGTTCTAAAGAAGGAATTATACTCAATGTCTATTTCCACTCAATGAATACATGTAAAAGCTCTGTCATTTCTAAATCATTAGTTACCTCAGAGATTCCGGCAGTATAAAACAAAGAAATTTTATATCATTGGTAGGAGGAGAGTGAGGCCTAAATGAACACCTTATTCGTGGGGAATGACTCTGCTGAAGATGTTTTCCTGTATATGTTTTACTTCTTGTTTAAAACAGTAATATCTTTCAAATTGCATGTTTAAGCATTTAACTAAAGGAAACTTTCATCTTTCTTTTATGAATAGTAAGAGAGACCCTTTTTAGGGACTCGATTTTTCATCATAGTGACTTGCTTATTTAATTATAAGTTTGTGAGTAAGTTATATTAATCTAGGGAACTCAGTAGTAGCCATCAGAGATAGACACATGCTATTAAAATATTCTGGTTTATGGTTGATGTGATTTTGTTGTGTTGTAGAAGTAAGCCATAATCAGTAAATATATGTTGTGCTCTGTGCCACATTGCAGAATACCTCTTGTTCTCTCTTTTATAGATGTCCTCCAGATGATGGGACGTGCTGGGAGGCCACAGTTTGATGACCAAGGCAAAGCTGTAATTCTGGTTCATGATATAAAGAAAGACTTTTACAAAAAATTTCTTTATGAGCCTTTCCCAGTAGAGTCAAGGTAAATTTTGCTTTAAATTAATTTTATAGATTCACTTCATAGCAAGTTAATGTTTTTCTGGTTGCATTTTATTATAGAAAAATCAGTAAAACTCAAAAGAATTATTTAACATGAAACAATGTAATTGTGATTATAAGACAACATTCAACTATAATTTTCACTTTAAAAAAGAACTTTTTAAAGAAGCAATGTAATACAGTGTTCAGTCACATCGGTTTTGGAGTCAGATGACCTGGGCTGAAATCTGAGCTCTACCACTTACCTTCTTGATCTTGAGCAAGTTATTGAATTCCTTAGTACCTTAGTACTCCTATCTATAAAATGGAGATGATAGCAATACCAGTTATCTCATAGAGTATTTTTAATGATCAAATGCAAAGTGCTTGGAACAGTGTCTATCACATAGTAAGCATTTAATAAAGTATTGGTTTGAGAGTTTTTGTAGCATATTTAATAAATAAATATTCAAAATAAAAGTGCATGTAATTAATAATTTAGGCTCTTGGTTTATTTCAGAATTGTTCCATACTTCTTTGTGGACCCAGTAAATACTACTCCTTTCACAGTCTTCCCTCATTTTCTCAGCTGAAAATAACCTTTCCTCCCTCAGACTTATATATTTTTCACTTACAACAATTATCACTTTCTACTTTTTATCATATCTACATGAGAAGATTTTAAATTTCAGATTCAACCTCTTTGATGGATAAGATACTAATTAAATTTCCTATTTCTTTTTGAAACTGTAGAATATAGAACTATATTCTAACTGCATTGAGGACAAAACATGTTTCCGATTTATACTGAAAATAGTACTTAGTGGGTTTATTCTTTTATGAGTGCTAATAATGTTGATTTTTTAAAACTTTGGAAAATGCAAAAACATAAGATGTTGTGGGATACAGCTAACACTGTGCTAAGAGAAAATTTGTGACCATAAATTTATATATTAAAATAGAATCAAAAATTACTGATCTGAGTATTCATCTTAAGAATTTGGAAAAAATTTAGCAATTGAACTCAAAGAAAGGAAAAGGTAAGAAAGATAAGAGCAAGAATTAATAAATGAAAAATAAACTTATATTAGAGAAAAATCAATAATGCCAAAGGCTGGTTCTTTTAAAAAAAATGAATAAAATTGATACATGTTTAAGTCTGAATATCAGGAATAAAAAGATACTACAGACTTTTAAATGATAAGATATTATGAAAAACTTGATGCAAATAATTTTGAAATTTTAAATCAAGTGATAAAATTTCTTTTAAAAAATTGCTAAAATTGACACACAAAAAATAGAAAATCTAAATAGTATTTATCCATCAAAGCAATTGAATCTAAAATTTAAAATCTTCTCACAATGAAATCTTCTGACGTAAATGCTTTATTAGTAAGTTCTTTATAACATTTAAAGACGAAGTAACATCATTCTTATATGAACTCTTCTCATTGTAGAAAAGGAAGGGATACTTGCCAACTTGTTTTGTGAGACCAGAGTAACTTGGATACCAAAACCTAATAACAAATTTACAAGAAAGGAATGTCAAAATTTATGTTTCTCATTAATGTAGGTGTAGAAATTCTAAACAAAACATTAATAGATTATCTTTTCATACATTGATGGATTTGATTTACTTTTTTTTTTTTTTTTTTAATTTTATTTTTTATTTATTTTTTTTTTAAATTTTATTTTGTCGATATACATTGTGGCTGATTATTGCTCCCCATCACCAAAACCTCCCTCCCTTCTCCCTCCCCCTCTCCCCCCCAACAATGTCCTTTCTGTTTGCTTGTCGTATCAATTTCAAATAATTGTGGTTGTTATATCTTCTTCCCCCCCCCCCCCGGTTTGTGTGTGTGTGTGTGTGAATTTATATATTAATTTTTAGCTCCCACCAATAAGTGAGAACATGTGGTATTTCTCTTTCTGTGCCTGACTTGTTTCACTTAATATAATTCTCTCAAGGTCCATCCATGTTGTTGCAAATGGCAGTATTTCATTCGTTTTTATAGCTGAGTAGTATTCCATTGTGTAGATGTACCACATTTTCCGTATCCACTCATCCGATGATGGGCATTTGGGCTGGTTCCAACTCTTGGCTATTGTAAAGAGTGCTGCGATAAACATTGGGATGGATTTGATTTACTAATGTTTTGTTTAGAATTAACCAAGTGCAGCTTATTCCATAAATGCAAAGATGATATATTATCTGAAATTAAATGAATGTAATTTACCACATTGACAGAAAAATGAGATAGGGAATGATATTGTTCTCACCACTTCCAGTAAGCATTGTGCTAGAGGCCTAAGCCACTGCAATAAGGTAAGAAAAAAAATTAGAAGTTTGAATATCCTTTTGAGCAAGGTAGTGACTAGAAAAGCACAACAGCAGAATTTCTGGGGCACTGGCAATGATTGAACTTGCTGTTAGTTATACAACTGTGTTCAGATTGGGAGAAATAATTGAGTTGAATGGGTATAATTTGTGTAATTTTCTCTGTGTATACTAGAGTAAAAAGTTAACTAAGATATTTAATTTTGTGTTTTGATATGGCTATTATTGATATCTTTTCTATTACATAGTATTTCATAGTTTATTTATTCATTTCTCTATCAATGTGCATTTAGAGAGTTTCCAGTTTTCTCCTCTTATATATAATGTTGCATTGAAGTATATGCTTCCCTAACCTCACATGTAACTATTGCTTTAGCAAGTCATAATGAAAAAGTGTAATTACTATGTCATAGTGATTGTTCAAAAAGATATCGCGCAATAACTCTGCTACTGGTGAATTGAGAGTAGCAACATAGCAGCTTTTTTTGTTGTTGTTCAATTTACTGTGGTCATTTTCTCAGACTCTTTGCTAACACTGTTTTTAATACCTGCATATTATTCCATGATCATAACTTACTTAGCCTTTTCTTTTTTGGACATTGCTTCTTTTTCTAATTTTATGCAAGAAACTAAAATGAACATTTTATTATGCCAGTCTTTTAACACATTTAATCATCTTTGTATACTCCACAATACCTAATGCAATAATGTCTTATATTGCTAATCTGTTATATTATATGACTTACTATTCACTGAATGTATGAAAAGATCTTTGCTCCCTCCTCTATTCTATTATCCCATTCTTGCTAATTCTTCTTTAATCTGCCTCAGAATCTATTCCATACTTCCAATACCCTGTAAGTATGTTGTTTCCTGCTCTCCAAAATATCTCTTTTGCTGCCTGTTCTTACTCAACTTCTCTTGGCTCTACTCTTCTCCTCCTGAAAGTTATTAACTCCCTTCCTGTCAGCCAATGCTTATGTTCATTTAGCAATTCATTTCCCCAAAATGATTTATAACATTAAGTACCATCTATTGAGTACCCACTGTATGACAGGTACCAGTGATTGCTTTCAGCAATTACTACTATTAACTTATTCTGAAAAAATATTGTAGTATTTTTGTGACATTCTCTCTCTGACTAACCCACTTTTTATACATATTCAGGAGAAAAATATAACATACTGTATTAGTCCATTTCTGTTGCTTATAACAAAATACCTAGAACCGGGTGATTTATAAAGAAAACAAAATTTATTGCTTAGTTTCTGAGGCTGAGAAGTCCAAAGTCCAGGCAACACATCTGGTGAGAGCCTTGGTGGTGGCGACAGTGAAGGTGCAGAGTATCACATTGCAAAAATGGTGGAACAGAGAGAGAGTAACCTCCTCATTCACTGTCCTTTCAAAGCCATCCAAACCTTGCCCCTGTCCACTATTATTAATCCATTCATTACAACATGGTCCTCCAATCTCATCACTTCTTCAAGACCCCACCTTTCAATTACCATAATAGGATTTCCCACTTTCAGCAGTTACAGTGAGAATTAAGCCTCTGGTATATGAATTTTGAGGACACAACTCAATCAATCCACATCACATCCTTTTTAAAAAGAAAATAAGAACATAAATACATATGTACTGGTTAATAAATAGGTTCTTGAGTATATGATACCAAGAGTTTTGTAGACTCATGATGAAAGGACATCGAAACAAAATTTCCACCAAATAATTTGAAGTGAATTGTTCACAAATTATGCAACGCTATGTATGAAATATATAAACTATACAAAAAATTTGTTTTGTATCTTAGAACATAAAATCTGAATGTTAACTATGTGAGTTAAATTTAAGTGTGTTTCATTTAATGAATGTTCATGTATATTGCTCATGGTTTGTTCACTATATAGCTTATTAGGAGTGCTTTCTGACCATTTAAATGCGGAGATTGCTGGTGGTACAATAACATCTAAGCAAGACGCAATGGATTATATCACTTGGACTTACTTTTTCCGACGTCTTGTTATGAACCCCAGGTAAGTGCAAAGATTCTATAAAGGCCAATTATTTACCTTGATATTTTGCATTGAAAAAAAGGTATGTTTGAAAGTAATAAACTTCAAATTCAGGTACATACAAAAAAGTCAGAACTTTGGACATTCTAGGTATATGAATTTGCCCAGAGAATCAGATGATATCTTTGATACGATCACAGTATATTAGAAAATGAATAATTGTATTCATTTATTACTTAACTTAATTACCTTAGAATATTCTAAGGAATTTGCTGTATAGTTGGGAGACAAGACTCCCGAAGTCATTAAAAAATGTGCTAAACTACATGGTAGTAACTGACTTAAGTACAACTGGAATTCAGAAAAGAGTGAGGCTTGTGAATTTGTAAGGGTAGAAATTTGTGAGGCATTCATAAGGGTTAATAAGAACCCTGCAATAAAAAATAAAACCTGAGTGTGGTAGAGTATCTTTTATTCCAAGCAGTATGTTAGATCTTCGCTCAGCGCTCACTATTTGTCAGATGTTACACTAAACACTAAGGCATAATAATAAGTACATCATCCCCTGTTTTCAAGGGCTGATCTTTAGTATAGGAGAAGCACATATAAATAATTACAATGTAAATCATAAGTACTCTAATAGAACTGTATTTAAACCTTTGAGAGTGAGCCCTTCACGGAATAGGTGACAATTCATCCAAATCTTAAATCAGGAGCAGGAGTAGAAAAGCTGGAAGGCACTTCAGGCAGAAAAATACTATATGGGCAAAAATCCTCAGGGCTTGAAAGGGTCGTAAATGTTCAGAAAATATGAAAAAAAATTGATGTAGCCAGAGCTTGATTGACCAGAAGTGGGACAAGCACAAGAGGGTGAAGGCCCTATAGGCTGGACTAAGTAAGTAGTTTGCATCTGATGTTATTGTCTGTGGTAAACCACTGGAAGTTTTTAAACATGGATTGACATCACCAAATGAAGTTCCTACTCTCCAAGGTATCTCTTCTACTGCCTGCTCTTACCCAACCTCTTTTGGCTGTCCTCTTCTCCTCCTAAAAGTTACTCCCTCCTTCCTGTCAGCCTATGTTTATGTCCATCTATGTTTTGTTCCAATACTTATGGCACTATGGTAGGGAATAAGCTGGAATAAGGAGACAATTACAGCAGGAAGATCAGTTAGGAAGCTGCTCATTTAATAAAAGGAGAAAGAAGATGAGGACCTTAACAGATCCAGTAGGAATAGAGGGAGGGTCAAGTTTGAGGAATATTCCTGATGTAAGTAAGGAAATATTAAACCTTTGTAAAATTTTGAACAGAGAAGTCATGATGAAAATGTTAATGCTAAATCTTACCTGTTGGTACCCTAAGAAATTTCTTTTCAGCCAACATTTTCACTTACACAGATGGGGTGTTGAGAATATGGTAACATTTTGAACAGAGTTTCCTCAACTGTTGGAGCATCTGCACTAGGTATGAAGTGTTTTTTGGGGAACATGGCTGCAAAATTAATGAGATAGCCATCCAGAATTGCACATTTACCACAGTAAACAGATGACAGGGTTAGAACTGTAGACTAGACTTTGCATGTATTCTAGGTCATCCTTCTTGTTTGGTGTTGAAGAAATAGTAACTTGCCCAGGATCCCATAATTACTCCCAGAAACCAAGTTTTCTGATTCATGATCCAGAACTGTTTATTTGAAGCTGGGGGAATGGTTTGGTGTATAACTGTAGATATATTCGTTGTTCCTATAACGTAAGAATAGAGGTATTTAATGTGATGGAAAGAGCTTTGAGCTTGGAATCAGAACACTGATTCTTGTTTCAACACTATTTATTATTAGCTGTGTGACCTTGAGTCGATGCCACCTCTCTGAGCTAGACTTTCTTCATCTGGAAAGTGAGTAACAGCCTACCTCCCTCACTGAGTCCTGTTGAGAATCAAATAAATAAATTAAAGCGATTCTAGTTCTGTATTAATTATGAAGAACATAATTAATGTCCGTTAGTGAACTGTTATCCTGTACTCCCTGCCAGTTGCTTTACTGGTCTATATCATCCTGAAGAGTCTAGTTTAGAGACTGAGAACCTAATCATTTCAGTCTGCTTGTCTTATTGCCACACAAAAGAAAAATCTCTGCAGCCTACTGAGTTCTTTAGCAAATAATAGTTCCTTACTGAATCCACATACATTGCATTGTGTGTGCATCTTATTTTTTTAACTTTTTATTTTGAAAAAATTTAAGGACAAAAAAATGGCAAAAATAGTACAAAGTGGCACTGTATACCCTTCACCCAGCTTCCTCATGTTAACATCTTACGTGAGCATAGTACAATTATCAAAATCAGGAAATCCATATTAATACAGTATTGTTAACTAATCTACAGGCTTTATTCAGATTTCCCACTAATGTTTCTTTCCTGTCCAGTATCCAGTTTAGTATCCTGCACTGCACTTAGTTTTCCTGTCTCTAGTTCACTCTAGTCTGTGACATTTCCTCAGTCTTTCTTTGCTATAACCTTGACACTTTTGAAGAATGCTGCCCAGTTATTTTGAAGAATGTCCTTCAATTTGGGTTTGGCTGAAGTTTCCTCATCACTAAGTTCAAGTATGCCTTTTTGGCAAGAATATTATAGAAGTGATATTGTGCTCTTTTCAGTGCATAATATTAAGAGATTCTTCTTTAGAGGTCATTTCTATGTTTATAGTATCACCTGCATGTGAAAGACCCATAATGTTATTCCAATCTGCTCTTTATCTAGTTACAGTTTTACTCCTCCAACAGACTTCTGAATGTTGCCACATGGATATCACACCATCATTTTAAACTTAACATGTCTAAAAATTAATGATATAACTATCAAATTCTTCCTCTAATCTAACTTACTTTCTTTTGTTAATATTATCACTCGGCATCTATTCATCCTAACTTCAAACATTCCAAATTTGCCTTTTAATTTTCACTCTCCCTTGCTTCCATAGTTCTCTAACTGCGTAACCTGCTTGCAGTCTATCCACAAACTAGCCTAATTTGTAAACTGTCAGATAGTATTGACCAGAAATTAAGTGTATTCTATAGGAGCTGGATAAGTAGACATAGAATGCAATAAGTCATTAAATTTAGATAATGAGTAGGAAACTGTCCAGTGTTTACATTTTTTTCAACCATGAGAGTAAGATGAGCCAGGAGCACAGTTGGAGACACCAGTCATAATGGAGGTCCCACAGAGAGGGACTGGAGTAAGCATTACTCCCTGTTGTTCTGGTTCAAAATTGCCTTCTATTTAATAATATTATAGTGAGAAATCCACATGCAACTGTCATAAACAATAGTAATTAGGAGTAGAACAAGAAGCTTGGGGAGGCTTAGCATAGCGGAAAAACTATGAAATTTTGAGGGGATGTACTTGGGTTATAAGTCAAGGAAATTATGCTGAGCCTCTCATCCAGGGAACTTCTTGGGTATTGACAACTTAGAATATGTCCTGCTCACACATAGTTGTAGTCTGTGTATTTCATGTAAATAAGCAAGTATTCCTTAGTTCACGTTGCCTCAACTACTTTATCTGTTGGCTATCTTTGTCTAGGAAGGGCAAAATTTTGAGACTAGGAATCAGAAGGGCACATCATCATAATGAATTAGCTTAGGGCACTTAGTAGTTGGGATGGCTGCTTTCCCTGCCCTCTTGCTGCCCCAAAGGAAGGGTGGGTATTCCCCACCACCACCACAAAGGGGGACTAGGATAGATCGAAGGAGACATTAACTCACACCACCTTTGGGTAAGAGCTTCCTCTCTCTTTGTGTTTTTGCTGTCATTCTTCTTGCCTGCAGTACCCTCTGTAGCCTTTATAGCCAGCCAAGTCTTAACAGCCTTAAAAGTCCAGTTGCATAGTGATAAATACAGCTTCAGTCAATTATCAGGAGACAATAGTTTATCCACTCTTGACCATTTATATTATGTGTGCTAGTTCCTTTAGTAGCTACCCATACATATTTTGAGATACCTAGCTAGGTTTAGACTAAGACTGTCATTGTTATTCTGAAGTAGAAGGCTATACCCAAGCCATTGCTATGTGAGTTAATCAGTCTAGGGTAGATACAGCAATAATTTGTTTCTTAAAATTAGCAACTGTATTAGGTTCTGTTGGAAGGTAGTAGCAACATAAGTAATGACCTTTAGCCTCAAAAATCATAAAATCCCTTTAAAGTGGTAAGATTTTTTAATTCTGTAAACATTTATTGAGTCCCTACTATGTTCCAGGCACTATTCTAGTGATTTTGAAGATGTATAAGGGGTCTTCAGAAAGTTTATGGAAAGATTATTATTAACTTTTAGTTCTATTTTTCCACAAACTTTCTGAAGTACCTTCATATTAGTAAACTAAACAAAAACGTTTGCTCTTGTGACACTCGCATTCTTTCATCAGAGACAGTGAATTTAAAAGTATATTAGAAGGCAATGATGAGTGCTTTGCAATAAAGGAGAACAAGATAAGGAAAATTGGGAGAGCCTTGGAGGTGGAGCTTGGGGGAAGGGGAGACTATAATATTAAATAGGAAGTCAGGGTAGGCCTCATTAAAGGTGCTGACATTTGAACACACACTTGAAAGAGGTAAGAAGGTTGACCACATAAATTCTAAAGAACAACATTTTAGGCCAGGGGAACAGGAAATGTTCTAAAGCAGGCAGGTCTGATGTATTCAGGGAACAACAAGGAGAAGGTGTGGCTGAAGTGGAACAAGTGAAGGGGACGGAGTAGCAGGATGTGAGGTTAGGGATGTAGAAGGCTAGTACAGGTCTTGTGGGACCTTACAGACTATGGGAAGAACTTTGACTTTCATTCCAGATGGAATTGGAAGCATTGCAGGGTTTTTTGGGCAGGGTACAGACAGGATCTATTCATGTCCTAAGTCAGGTCAACTATAATAATAAATGTTATAAATTATTTAAACTTGACTGTGGTAAGACAGAAATTCTCAGATTATTTTTTTTTAATCCAGCTAAACATGATTTACAAGCAACATATCAAATCAAAATGACATAGAAAAGTTGAAAATTAAGGATTGAAAGAAGATGTGAAGGAGAATAATAATGAAGAAAAAGTAACAGCTGCAGAATTAAAATCAAACAAAACCAATTTCAAGGCAAAAAAAATTTAAAAAGACATATAAGAGTGATTCATATTGTTAACAAGCATAATCATTAAAGAATGATAATACTTAAAAATTTAGATAACTAAAAATAGCAATAAAGTATATAAAGCAAAAACCAATAGAAATCCAATTAAAATTACCATCCAACTAAATGTCAGTCATGCTGGGAGACTTTAAAAATCAGCATGTCAAGGAGATAAATATTTTTTAAAATAGAGGATTTGGATAACACTTATTATCCTTGAATTTTGTGTATATTTGTACATATGCCCCTAAAAAAGAATATGCAGTACTTACCAACATTTATGGAAATTTTATTTATAAAAATTTACTGTGAACTAGACCACAAAAAGCATCTCAACAGATTTCAAAATGTAGAGATCATAAGGGTACATTCTCAGTGTATAATGTAATTCTAACTCCTTGGGATTCTAAAACTTTTATTCCAATGAAAGGTGAAATCCAAACAAAAGGTACAGACTAAAGCTATACAAATACAAAAGTGCTATGTAACAAACAAAACCTATAGTTTAACCCAAAACACAATTCCAAGAAATATTTATATCTTTAGAGACCTAAAAGAAAACATGAATGCTTGAAAATAAAATAATTAAGTATTCATCTCAGGAAACTAGTTGAAGAACAATAGCAAAACATAAATGCAGGGAAGGAATTTGTAAAAATAAAAATTGAAATTAATAAATTGAAAAACAAAAATCTACAGTAACAATATTTATTGTGTCTGCTGTATTTGAGGTGCTATATCAAGAGTTTAGCTTACTCAGTACTGTTTTGATCCCCATTCTATAGATGAAGGAACTGAAGCTCAGGGAGATTAGGCAACTTGCCCACAGTAGCACAGCTTCCGAGTGGCAAAGGCAGCACTGGAATTCCATCACATTTGCCATCACTAGGCTTAAAGTTACCTAGTCCAGAACTCAAATACCTACACTCCCTGTCCACCTTTCTTTTCAGTGTTATGTTGAAGAATGTGTTCTTTTCGGAAACTGTGACATACTGATTCTGAATATATGGCACTTTTGTTCATTTGATGCCCTCTCCAAAAAACAAATCATCAGTTTTTGTCAGCTGTAGTCCAAGCTCTGCCATCTTTTTTCTTATTGGCTCTATATTAGTCCATTTCTGCTGCTAACAGAAACACCTGAAACTGGATAATTTGGAAATAAACAATGTTTATTGCTTACAGTTTCGGAGGCCGTGAAGTCCAAAGTCCAGGAAACACATCTCATGAGAGCCTTTTCCTGGTGGTGGCTACAGCAATGCAGGGTATCACATGGTAAAATGGCAGGAGCAGAGAGAGTCTCTCTCATGTGCTCTCCTTTTAAAGCCAACAGAACCACACCATGACCACCATTAATCCATCAATGGGTTAATCCATTTCCCAGAGCACAGTCCTCACAATTTAATCACCTCTTAAAGGCCCCACCTTTTAATTACCATGATAGGATTTCCACCCTCTTAATACTGTCACAGTGGGGATTAAGTTTGGGGAGGCCATTCAATCCACAGCAGACTCTTTTTTTTCTTTTAATAAAGTTGCTATAAACATTTACATGAGGGATTTTGTGTGGACATAGTTTTCTCTTTTTAAAAAAATTTTAATTGACAGATAATAATTGTATATATTTATAGGATACAATGTGATATTTCATTACATATCTACATGGTGGAATGAACAAATTAGGCTAATTAACATATCCATAACCTCACATACTTATCATTTCTTTGTGGTGAGAACATTTGAAATTCATTCTTTTAGTAATTTTGAAATAAACAATACATTATTATTAACTAGTCACCTTGCTGTGCAATAGATCATCAAACTTATTCCTCCTCTCTAACTGAAACTAAGTAACCTTTGACACATTTCCTCTTTCCCTGCCCCCCACTTCCCCCTGCCCACTCAGCCTCTGCTAACCAACATTCTACTCTCTACTTCTATGAGTTCAACTTTTTAAAAATTTATTTATTTTTGTTAATTTATTTATTTTTAATTGACACATAATAATTGTACATGTTTGTGAGATACAGTGTGATGTTTCAATACATGTGTACAATGTGTAATAATCAAATTAGGGTAATTGGCATATCTGTCACCTCAGATGTTTATCATTTATGGTGAAACATTCAAAATCTTCTCTTCATGCTGTTTGAAATATGCAATATGTTATTATTAATAGCTCTACTTTTTAAAAGAGATTCTACATATCTCCATATCCCCCTTATCCACAGGAGATATGTTCCAAGACCCCCAGTGGATGCCTGAAACCTCAGATAGCACCAGCCCCTGTATATACTATGTTTTTTCCTATATATACATACCTATGATAAAGTTTAATTTATAAATTAAACACAGTAAGAATTAACAACAATAATAAAATAGAGCAATTATAACAATAAACTCTAGTAAAATTTATGTGAATATGGACTCTCTCTCAAAGTATCTTATTGTACTGTACTCACCTAATTTCAGACTGTGGTGGACAATGAAACTGTGGAAAAGGAAACCATGGATAAGGGGGTACTGCTGTATAAGTTAGGTCATGCAATATTTGTCTCTTAGTACCTGGCTTAAAACCCACTTAACATAATGTCCTCTAGATTCATCCATGTTGTTGCAAATGACAGATTTTTTTTCTTTTTTAATACCGAATAGTATTTCATTGCGTACGTATCTTTTTTTAATTTATTCATTTGTTGATGGGCTCTTAGTTTGTTTCCATATCATGGCTATTGTGAGTAATGCTTCAGACAACGTGGGAGTGCAAACATCTTTTGACATACTGATTTCAGTTCCTTTGGATATATGCCCAGAAGTGGGATTGCTGGATCATGTGGTAGTTCTATTTGTGTGTGTGCGTGTCTGTATGCACACACATGCACACATATAAATTTTATATATATAGTTTTCTGAGGAACCTTTATACTGTCTTCCAAAGTGGCTGTTCTGATTTACATTCCCATCACCAGTGTACAAGGGTTCCCTTTTATTCATATCCTCATGATTGGCTTTTGATTATATTTTTTTATTATTTTCTGCGTTAAAATCACCTTTCCTCAAAGCTGGAAGCAAACAGAGGAAACTGGCAAATTTCTTCTACTTATTTTCAGATCTGGTAAAAGTGTTAAGAAAGCTAAAATCATTGTCTCAAATGAAGAACTTATATGAGGTTTAATTTTTTCTTAATACTCCCTATCTTCCAGTGCCATTAATTGAGATTTGACTTTTCTTGGGCAGGAAGGGTGTGTATATGCTTGTCTGCCTGCATACTTGTGTAACGAAGAGATTGAGGTTTATTTAACAATAGAAAAGGAAGACCAGTTTCAAAATACATTTATATATAGATAAATATGACCTGATTCCCCAACCCCCTTCAGTTAATCATACTACTGTAAAGCCCCCACCACACCACACCAAAAGTAAAATTTACATTAACAAAGATTTTAACCACTGTTCCTAGGTTCATCTGTTTATATCCCGTGTATATATGTATTATGTATATATATGCAAATATATGCATGTAAATATATATGATTTATGTATAAATATATATGTAGGCAAATACATATATACATCAGCTTGCTCAAATGTATGTAAATGTATGTACTGGTGCTTTTGTAAAATTTAATATATTCCAAATTGAGTTCTGGATTCAATTTGTATGTTCAGTTTTACTTTGTTTTTCCCCTGAGAAAGCTTTTAAATATTTTGGGGGCAAAAATGTCGTGGTAGTTTCAGCTGTCCCTGCAACCACTTTCATTATTTGTGTCATTATTACTGCTGCATAATCTGAACATAAAAAAACATGGTGCTGTAACAAATGACTTCCCAGTACTGACAGTTATAGCAGCAACATTTCAATACTGATGAAAAATTTCCCAGCAAGATATCTGGCCAAGTTTACATAAACTAAACAGGAAATGGCTGCCATTATTCACATTAAATCCAAACTGTTTGGTGTAACTTTATCTGCGTTTTACATTACTATAAAAATATCTTTCATTGTCAGCTGGTGAAATTTCATTTATGCTAAGACTGGAAAAAGATAGGTTGAGGTTTCATCTGTAGTATTCTTGTTTGTCCTTTGATATATCTTTTAAAGATAATTTTTTGAAAAGTTGTTTTAGTTTTTGATTACATTTTATGAACTTTGTAAATTTTTATGACAGGGAGAGGTTTGTTATGACTTTTTCCCAATGGACTGCTAATAGAAGTTAGCTTGTCTAGCCCATGTGCTAGATGCTGTCAGTATCAAACTGCCTTTGACTTTCACACCTCTCAGGGGACTAGTAATTGTGTTCAAACAGCCTGTAATTGTGATCCCGCTGGCTTTCTCAGTACGCTTCTGGCTATTAGAATCATTAAACAACTCAGCACCTGTTAACAGCATTGTAAATATTCAACCCAGCTTGTGTGCAGGTTGAGCCCAATATAGAGAAATCTTACAGAGCTCAGTCTCATAAATTAGAGCTCCTGACAAGTCAATTATTGTGAAACTGGGTTTCTCTGTGAAATAAATGAAATAGCATGCTGACAAAAATGTAGGCTGTCTGTTTATGGGAAAGAGAAGATAATGACTTGATGATTCAATGCGGTGAGCATGAAACTACATTGTATCCTTCATCTGTAATTAAACAGTGGTGTAATATTTCTGTTTAAATAATCAGTAAATTATAAATTTTGTACTGTTGAGAGTACAACATGAAAACAGACCATTTTACTTAGCTGTTGCATGCTTTTTCAAGTTAGTAAAGTGGTTGTTGAAATTAATGATATGTAATGTCTTAAACTAAATACTTATACTTGTTTAGACTAGAAACTGTGAGATAACTGAAAAGTGGATAGAACTGAAAGCCATAGTATGCTACTAATATAAATCATATAAATCTGAACTCCATTCTTTAGACACAGAAAAATGTAAGAATGTATTAACTTTTGAAATTTTGTGACAAAAAAAAAAATTTCATTTACATTGTTTTATTATTTTACACTGTCTTGCAAATTATAATCTAATTAAGATGTAACAATATCTTACTTTTATAAGGATTTTGAAAATGTTTTACGTGACCTTAGAACTTCAGTCCAAATATTAGCAAACAATAATATTTGGTAAAGATCAGTGAAGTTCAATTACTTGAACTGAACTGAATTTTGTATTTTTAGCTGTTATGCAACTCAGTAAGAATGTTGGTGAGCACATTTAGAAAAAAACTATATTAAGAATAAATATCTGAAAGTTTTCAGTGTTTTTCTGCTCAAAGATATGTGCTAATTTTTAACAGGTTAGATTATGGATAATATTTTAGTGAAGTCATTAGATAGTTTGTTGTACTCTCAGAGACATGCTTTAGTTGATTTTTTTCCTTTTTGACAACTTATTTAATATGTTTAAGAAATGTTTACCCTGACCGTATTTTACCTGGATGAAAGCCACAAATTAGTCATCTTAAAAAATGTCCCAGTGGACTTAAATAAACGAACTTTAGAAGGGATATTATCCCATCAAAATGTCTTGTAAATACAGTGAATAAAATAAAACAGTGAGTAAAATAAGTGTTGAAAAGAACCTGTAATTTTTGAAGGAAAGTTTTTGTCATTGATGGTCTTAAATGTTCTTTGTAAGTGTACCAAATTTATTTATTAAAGCATAAAATGTTAAAGTTGGCTTTCCAGTTATATTTATAGGATAATGGCTTGTGGTAATCAGTAGCAGCATCCATGAGATTTTTTTTCCAAATAACCTAATAAATGTATAGATAAAAATGAAATTTTAAGTTTTGTATTTCATGGTAATATTATTTCCAAAATGTCTTTCTGTAATTTTAATTGCATAAAGAATAATAGTTTGATTTTTTCATTACAAATGACACTACTTATACAGTAACTTGTGCACATTTTTACCAGTGTTCTCAATTTAGAAATAACTTTATCAACCGTATATTACTACAGACAGCTGAAAATAGTACTGGAAAATTTATAGCCTTGCCAAAGCCAAAAGAATGTGAAATACAAAGTAAGAGCTTACATTGCAGAAAGTTTGACTGATGAATTTCATTTCCTTTAAAAAAAAATGAAAGAGATATATATTTTTAATAGTTTGGAATATCTTTAGAGATCTGTCTCTTTACGGAACTTTGAATGGCCAGAATTTTTATTTTCACCTCTAAATCAGAAGACATTATTCTAACTAAATACTTCTGCTTAGTCATTTTCCAGATAAAAGAAATATTTTCTAATTGTTTCTAATGCTGGTTTTTTTACTTCCATATGTGCCTGGTTAGACATAAATTTGAACATTTTGTTTAAATTAATGACAGCACTGAGTTCGGTATTTATTTATATAACTCTTCATTGATAAATATTGCTTTACTGTGGTCCATGAAAAGAGTTTTTCTGGAAAAGCAACAATTTTTCTACTGTCTAAAATTAAAGTAACTTTTTTTTTTTGAAAAATTATTTTCCCAAATTAATTTCAGTAGTCTCATTAATTCTTATTCAGTGGAGACTCTCCTATTTGGATACACCTAGCCATTTGTGCTTATATCTCCTTCTAATGAAAATATATCCTGACATGATTTAAGTCCTGCTTTGTGTGTTTTTAAATATTTTTTTAAATTTGGTAGCCCCAAGTCTTTCTCTTTGAAGAAAGGGGAAAAAAATCAACAAAAATTTGTTATCTTGACAGTGTTTCTCCATCCCTCTCACATTTAAGCCTCTCCCATTTGAGATTGTTAACACCCTTTTCCCAGGCTATGAATATACCCTTTCTAGTCCTGTACAGATGTGAACTTTCATGGTGGGGTTTAAATGACGAGAACCTGTTGTCTAAGACCACTTTCCACTCCTGTTTCTTGATTTGAATGGGGAAAGGGGATGTAGGGCATATAAAAACTCCATGTTGACTAGGGTACAGGGTTCACTTAGTAGGAATTAAAGAACTGTCATGATGGTGGGTGTAGTCCTTTACCCTTTGAATCTATTTCCAGATAACAGATTCCTATTGATTATAGGGATTTGCCAAGAGCCTCTCAGAGTTGCAGGGAGGAGCATTCAGGTGAATTGCATGTCCTTAGCTTTTTACTTGGAAAAGATACAGAGCTGGACCAGTGCATTTTCTGTATATTACAGCTTAGTTATACTGCTTTATTTTTAGCCTGATGATGTCCCTTCTACTCATTAGGATGACATTTATTCCTTAAGCTCTAGGAGAACAAAAATTAATTAAATTTCCTAAAAGAACTCATCTACCTCCCAAATCTATAGTTCTGTGAGTTTTGTGAAGTTACTGATGATAGGTTTTATAATAAAAGGGGATTATATGTATATATTTATATATTTATACCTACACACGCACACACTTCACACTTCACAGTCTGTGAACTCGGTACATGATTTTAGTTTGGTGTAGATGTGAAAACTGAACTAATGTCAGTTTTAAAATAGAAAAGTTAGTGTTTTTAATGTGATGCAGAATTTTATCAACTTATCTTACATAGTTTTTGTTTTTTACTTATTTTAAATTTTTATAACAGATTTAATTTTACAGAGAAATTGAGCAGAAAGTATAGATAGTTCCCATACCTTCCCGCATATGCAGTTTCTCCTGTTATTGACATGTTATATTAGTGTGGTACATTTGTTACAATTATAAATCAATATTGATATATTATTATTAATTTAATTTTATATTAGGGCTCCCTCTTTGTATTGTACAGTTCTATGGGTTTTGCCTAATGCATAGTGGTCATCTTACATATTTTTAATGTGCTATCATTATTCAGCACTGTCAACAAACCTTACTATGGGGTTTTTTGTCTGTAAACTGGTAATGGTAATTGTATTTGGTTTATTTCTTTGACTTGTTGTAAGTGTAATTTAATGTTTTTGAAATTCCGAAAAGAGAAGAGACATGTGAAACTGAGGTGATACTTTTAATAGAAAATATCTTGAAACTGATAAAAAAAAACTTGCCTGTTTTCTAGCTATTACAGTTTGGGTGATGTGAGCCATGATTCTGTGAACAAGTTTCTGTCCCATCTGATTGAGAAGTCCCTAATTGAATTGGAACTTTCCTACTGTATTGAAATAGGAGAGGTAAGATGTAGTCATATACATTCTAATTGAAAAGATTACCAACTTTTTAACAAGAGGGCTTTTGCTTCTAGTGATACCAAAATTTTTAACAAAATTGTTGCAATGGCAACCTGCAGTATGGATTACTAATTGTATGAAGGTATGTACTTCCATTGTGCTTTTTATTTTTGTCATTTCATCTTTCTTTTGAAATAGGATAATCGGAGCATTGAACCTCTGACATATGGCCGAATTGCCTCCTATTACTATTTGAAGCACCAAACAGTTAAAATGTTCAAGGACCGTTTGAAACCTGAATGCAGTACTGAAGAATTGCTTTCAATTCTGAGTGTGAGTTTTATGATGTTATTACATTGTTTTTTAATATAAAGAGACTATCTTTTACATATTTCATACCTTCTCTTTTAATTTAGGTATTAAATTGTTGCCATCTAGTTCTTCTTGAAATTTGACAGAACTGTTTATGAAGTCCTTCCTCTGTCAAACAAGGTCACTACAAAGCCACATCATGGTACTAAGTTGCCCATAGATATGGTGACCATGTAATTTATCATCCAAACTTGGATCCTTCTGAGAGTGAAATGGGAGCACTCTTATTTAAGCCAGGATAATAGTTGTAAATTTGGCTGTTCTGAGTAATCCAGGCAGTCACCCTGTCTTTAGATATAGTGGCATCTTTGAATTATAATTGAAAGCTTATCTTATTACTTCTCTTGGATGGTTCCTGTTAAATACTTATCCACAATGTTACTAAAGTTTCTCTACATAAGGTTCGATATGATTAAACTCTCTTAGAATGATGCCAGGAAAGGAAAGCTGTTTCACCTCCACCTTCACCCTGCCCCCACATATACCCTTCTTAAAAAAAAAAAAAAAAAAGCAGAGATATCACATTGTAAAAAAACTCTCCTGTGTTTATTTTTCCTTTTTTGCCAGGAAGCTAAGAACTAAATTTGATATTGATGTTAAAATTACTATTTGGAGTGTTTTCTCCACCTTCCTTTCTACATACTGTGTACTTCTGGCTTTTTTTTATTTTGTTGGGTTGAAATGTAATAATTTACCACAAAATTTTTTTGACACATTAGTCAGGATATACATATATACTGACAGATGTCTTATCCATCAGGTGTGTTGGTGCTTTTAAGAAAAGTTAAGAGTCATTGGACTATAATGTCTTTAAGGTTCCTCTCTTATAAATTCACTTATTCTGTGGTAGTTCAGTTACTTCTGTTTTTAATTCTTCTCCTATTGCTTCATCATTCTAATAAGATTTGATATTCCATTCACAGTTTTTCAATTTCTCAATTTTTACATTGATAAACTCATTTAATCCTCACAGCATCCACTCATTTTATATTAATAAAGTCCATTGTTATTACCATTTTATAGATTAACCAACTGGTCCAAGTTTGCACAGCAAGTAAGTAGTTTGCATTACCTGAGTATGGGCTCTTAACTACTCTACTATACTGCCTTTCATGTCATACACACACACACAAACAGAGTCAAGTGGAAAGTACTAGGGTGGGAGGTACGAAGGAATGTATATTAAGACTAGATATACATTGTAAAGGAGGTTTGTGAAAAACATATGCCTGTTACATTCTACATCCTCATCCACCCCAGTAAAAATACCAAAAAAAAAAAAAAAAAAACCATATACAGTGCAAAGAGAATTAAATCATTGTCCCCTGAGCTTCAGTCTTTTCTATGAAACAGCATGGATTAGAACAAGAGGTCTGTCCACTCCTGTTGCTGGTCTGTCTCTTTCTAGCATTGCATTGTGTAAAACCATGTATGGTAGTCTTTTGCTATATTTTTACCAAAATAAAGTCAACTCTTCTGTGAATAACTGAGTAAAACAAATCATCTATAAATATGTGTAAAGTAAACTCGAGCATCTTTGTATAGATATTGTTCAATAATTATATAATTATAATAAATGCCCCACAATAATTTCCATAGCAACAATGATATACCATAATCTCTTCCTCCTATGGTCCTTTTGACTGAAAGATAAAGGCAGCAGGCAATTTCTGAGTTTACTGATGAAACTGAAGTCTTCCAGATACTATGGAACTAAAGGAAATTGTCTAAAGAAATATCTTGAGTATATTAAAGTGTATATCTCTTGGATGTTTTATCCTTTATTTGTTACTCCCCATTTTTCCATATTAAAGTCCAATGGTCACCTTTCTACCCACAAATTATATATTGATTCATCCAAAAAATGTTTACTGTGTGTCTACAATGTGTGAGACACTTTCTAAGGACAGGATATACTAATAGAATAATTAACATTACTGACAACCTTTCTATATATGTATGTGTGCATATGTATGTGTGTGTGTATGTGTATCAATATGTAGATAAATTATGGGCCATATTAATAAACCATGAAAAACACTTGGGTCTTGCTACTGACTTAAGTCATCAGCTCAGTGTAGTGCTCTAAGAATAGCAGCAGAATATTGCAAAAAGAATAAAAACAGAACAGGATATATTGTATTCTGTTCTTCATGTTAATCTTCCCTAAAGGGGAGATTTGCTGTATACATTACTTGTGGCCTCACATCAAAAGGACTTCAGGGAGAAAGTCTGAATGGCTCAAAGTGAGCTACTCAAACGATAGAAGACATGTGATTAGGGCACTTTAGTCTAGTCAGGCAAAGGCTGTGAATCAGTGTAACGAAATTAAAATCATGAACTGTGTGAATAGAGTCTCCTTTGGATCTTGAACATAGTAATTTTTCACAATTAGTAGGAAGTTCCATCTGATCCCCTACAGTAATAAACTCAGAGGATTTATTTCAACTGATGGAAATAGTATAGGCCCAAAATTTGTAGATTCAAAAAGGGCTGGAAAAAATTTATTAAAAGCTACTAAAGAACTAAAAGATAAGATGGAATTGTGACTGTCATATTTGGTGTAGATGATGGTCATTTTCTTACTGACCAGGAAAGGTGGGGATCAGAATTGGACCACTTCCTAGCATTTGCATTTTTTTTTTCTGTTGGCCCTCTAGGTCCTTTAGGAATATTTTTTATCCTTCAGAATATTGTGGGCTATATATTTTTTTTTTAATATTGGCAATCTGTTATCCTTTCAGGTGTTAATTCCTATTATTACTTTATTATATGAAAATCTTTATTCCAGTCAACACTGAGAAAGAAAATATACTTCCACTAATTTTTTTTTTTTTTTCCTGTAACACCTCTTTTGAGACTTCTGTTTTCACTTATTCTTGTTTCCTAGAAGTTAAACTGTATCTGGCTTAGGTTTTTAGATATTATTGTCTTTAAATGATAGTTAAATACTCTATTCTGGGTATGAGGCCAAAGATTTTATTGAGGCTACTTCTCCTGACTAATCTTATTCAATAATAGTAACTCATTTATTTAAATCATGTCTTTCCAATACATCTATTTAAAAATAATAACTACTTTTTATTGCGTGTATTCTACATGCCAAGCACTTTATATACATTATTTATAAGCATCAAATAACCCTTCATGGTAATTGTCAGCATACAGATAATGAAATTGAATTTTAATGAGATTAAGTTTTTTCATATCTTTTAGAAAGTAGCTATTTAGAACTCTTTCTCCTATACCTTCCTCTCCTAGACATATTGTCTTTATCCTGTGATTTAATTCCAGCCGTAAAAAAATTTTTAAAGTATTGAAATGTAAAAGTATATACTTCTAAAAAATGAAGTAAGAACCAGAGTTACTTTTAAAATTATATGTGATCTTGTAATCTAGAATTATAAGTATTAAATGCAGATATTGATTACTGGCAAAACAATTATTTCAGCACTCCTTATTGAAGACATATATTTTAGATTTTAAACAATCTAATGCTGTTCTGAAAAGGTTAGTTATTTTATAAGAGCTCTTGCCAATTTTTTTTGACACCATGAATTAATAAGCTTCATAATTAAGGCAGCTGCTTCACACCTCTGCTGTTAACCAGTGACATTACATCTGTCTTGCTCCATTGATGCCCTCCTCCTTCTTAGTGAAGCATTTAGCAGTTTTGGCAACAGGGAATACATGGCATGGAATAAGTAGTCTAATTAGATATAAGTGAAAATCCTGAGGGAAAAGGACATTTAAAAAGTAATTTGAAGAATCTCTTAATGAATGATGTTGGCACTGAAAGCCCAAGTCTAGAGTAGAAAGCACCTGTCATCAAGGCAAACTAGGAGCATGATTCGATATGTTCAGTGGACTTTTAGAAGATAGTCCATTTTAAAACAGTTATAGGAAAGAAAAGCTTTTGAAATTTGAAAGATTTTTTTGTTTGAACAGAGTTTTCAGAATATGCTTGCTGTAGTATTAATAACTTTGAAAGAAAGCAAAATATGCCCCCGATGTGTTATGTCTCTAGAATTTTCAACACATTTTTTATAAGGTTTACTTCATTTTTATGGTTCTTGTGACTACACAGAAACATGAGATCATATTTATATATCAACTATCCAATTTGAAAAGTTGTGAAATTCTTATTTTCCCGCAAAGCCGTAGATATTGACTAAAAGAGTGTGTTAATGTAATAGAGAACCATTCCAAATTTAGAGAAGTACCAGAGCAATAAGATTTTTATGTATCAATAAATGTCCAGGTTTAGCAGTTCTCTGTATGGCTTTCCTTAAAAGCACACTGATTATTTGCTATGCCCATATGTAGAACAGTTTCAGTAATACAGCATTTTAAAATTGAATTTCATCATGTTTGGTGCACAACTACAAATCTTTTGGTAGGAAATCGCAAAAATATTTTTCAAACATGTAAGGTTGGAAAAATAAGCAAAAAAAAATTTTTAAACTAAACAAATAAAAAGTACAGCCAGTTATGAATAGTATTGATAGGGGACCCAGCATGTAGAATCAAAGAGTTCATTAAAGGAAAAATGAAGAAAGGAAAGGTTAACCAAGTAACAGTGAACACCACCAACCTCATGGCCTTCCATTTCCAAATAACCTCCTAATAATCACAGGATCCCATCTGCTGCTCTTTATCTTCCTAGTGGGGAAACTTAATGGGATATCTTCCAGGGTTTGCGAGAAGAGCTTCCCTAACCCTCAGGCTGGGGAGCTGCCTGGCATCTTTTGGAGAGGCACAGATGGCAAATGTCTTGAAAAAAACTATCTTTCTACTTCTCTTGGTCTCTTTCCCTTGAGACCTTCCTTGTTCTTCATTATTTCTTAGCTTCTCCTAGCTTTCTGCACTGACAAGCTTTCTTTAGCACAGAGAAAAGTGAAATATTTTCCTAATAAAAGCCTCACTCTTAGATATGTCTGTTGTGATTTAGTAGATTACCCCAAAGATTTTTAAGCTGTTATGTTCCGATGAGTATAAAATGTATTTGTGACACTATCTGGAGTTTGTCCTGTTTTAAAGTTTTATTTCTTTTTTTTTTTTTACTTTTCTTAATTACTTTTTTCCCTAAACTGTCCCACAGAATAAGAACTGTCAATTACCAGGATTCTGAAGGTTGGTGATTAAATAGGGTTGTTAATTAAGAAATGAGTTTAGATACCACAGTATGAATAGCTTTACTGTTTCTTCCATTATCACCTAGCTTAACTTTCTCATTTGTCAAAAAAAAAAAAAAGACCCAGCCTGTTATGGAAAAATAATATAATATATATTATTATATATATTATATATAATATAATAAAAACTCAGCTCACAACAGGAAGGGGGCAGAGTTAGAATTAGATTTTATCTCCTGGCGACCTTTTAAATGTTTGTCTCTTTTCCTCTTGCTGTTTTCTACTTTTCTTTTTTCTTCTTTTTGCATCTTATTTTGCCTTTTATCTAACTTTACGAAGCAAGGTACATAAAGAGGATACACTTATAACCTTCTCAGCCTAAGCTATCTGTAAAAAATACTTTCAGCTTGTGAGTGTTTATTAAAATATGCTAAGTGTTCTGTGCAGTACTCAGTGCACTTGGGGAGTACCAAAGAATTAGAAGACAGATCCTTATCTTTTAAGAACATTTATACTAGAGACCAAAAAGCCTAATGAGCACAATAGGCTTGTTTCTGTCTCTGTACCATTGCTGCTTAATATGGTTTTACCTGTGCATGGGAAGTACTTAGTCCTACTTACAGCACTCAAGGCAAAAGAATTGCTGACATTGTCCTCCGCAAAAGTCAGAGTTACCAGCCTTGGCCAATGGGCAGGATTGGATCATCAAGTTCCTGGGGATCATATAAGAACATTTAAAAAGGGAGATTTCATTTAGATACTTTTTAATTCCAAATATAATCTTGAATGATTTCATATGAATTAAGTCAGATTTATAACTACTCCATGGTAGTTTGCTTTCCAGGGAACACTATCATGAATCATTTAACAAAGTAAATCATTATTAATTTGTTTTTTATAATATTTTTATCATTGATAGTAACTCTCTGCTTAACTTAATGATATCATAACTATTTAAAATTTCCTTTACACATACAATCATACTGGGGAAAAAAAAGTTGTTTCATAATGAAAATAACATTGAAGGGTATTATCTTGCTGGGAATAAAATCTCTTCCCCAAATTTTAACCATTTCTCACTCTACTTTGAGTAAGCAGAGCATTGCTTAGATTTTAAAAATAAATGGAAAATTATTGGAAACTTTGATATTGAGTAAGACATTTTAAAATCTAATTTTCATGTGTTAGAAATTAGTTTCTGCTTAAAACATATCTAATTTCATCCCAATAAAGTTTACTCTGAAATTATTGTTAGGGTCTCTTTGGTCCAGCAGGTGGAGCAATTCAGAAATCAATGTTAGCTCTCTCCTCCATTAGTCTTGGTGATCAGAACTGTTTCAGAAGAAGGTTCACGGTTCATGTCCTAAATATCTTCCCAACACAATAATGTCAAAATGCTGTTTAAACTAAAAAACATACCATCCTGCCTTTTATACTCGGAAAGCAGCCAAAAAGGTAAATAGGTGTGATCATTACAAATATTTAAGGCAAACTGAGTGTCATTCAGTATCATTTTTGTGTAACAGAGCAAAAGAAAAATTAAACATCCTAACATCTTTTCCAGGTTCCAATTAGAATAAGCAGAGTCCTACATTATATTATTTTGGAAACATAGAATTTTAAAAGGAAAAAATAATTGTAGAAATACCTCTTGGTGCTGAGAGACAGACAGCCTTTTAGGTTAACTAACATGCCAGGCCTTTTCTTTATGTAACATTATAATACAGTACATTATTGTATTGGATAAATATAATAGAATCACTGTGTCCTAAAAAATATATATATATATTAACACAATTGAGGATAAAATTTTTGTAAATTCTTCATTGTGAAGTATATCCTAATGTGTTTAAAAATGTTACTATGTTTAGCCATTTCCTTGCTGTATTTAATCTTGTTTTATATATACTACTACTTTTATTAATTTTTTTAAAATAAAAACAGCACCATTACCCTTTATTAATTTGTTTGCTATTCAGGGCTATATTTCCTTTTACTTAATAAATAATAGATTGATCTCCCCTCTCAGTCGTTAATGTCAGGCCACCAGTAGTCCTCATACCTTAGCCATTATTTAGTCTGTCTTAGTCCATTCAGGCTACTATAACAAAAATACCATAGACTGGTTGGCTGTAATAACAAACATTTACAAACATTTATTTCTCACAGTTCTAGAGGCTATCAAGTCCAAGATCAAGGTGCCAGCAGATTCATTGTCTGGTGAGGACCTGCCTCCTGGTTCATTGATGGCCATTTTCCTGCTGTGTCCTCATATGGCAGAAGGGGTGAGGGATCTCCCTGGGGTCTCTTTTATAAGGGCATAAATCCCATTAGCAGAGCTCTCATGACCTAATTATCCCCAAAGACCCCACCTCCAGATGCCACCACATTGAGAATTAGGATCTAACATGAATTTTAGAGGGACACATTCAGTCTATGGCATTATCTATATAAAGATTTGTATCTTCTGATCATTTTCTCACAAGTCAGTTTCTCTTTCATTAATCTTTCTGGCTAGTTATTTTCATAGTCCTTCTATTTTACAGAAAAGAACTAATAGTCCAGGTGCAGAACGATTCCAGGACTATGATTTTATATCACTATTTGTGTACATTCCCACATCACATTATTTTTTCATTCAGAGCTGTGTTACATTATAAAAGAGTTTCTGCCTATAGTTGATGACTCTGCTTTAACTGACTCCCATATTCCACAGAGTTATGGATCAACAAACCATCTGATATAAGGAAAATTTTGCATATTGGCTCATCTTCCAATTCATTATTCATCCAATCAATTCACGAAGGGTATAATTCTGATCATGTAAACTTAGTGGTTGTGAGCCTTGGCTCTGAAATCAAACTGCAAAGGTTGAAATCCTATCTCTCCCACTTTCTAGACCTTGGACAAAGTTACTTAACATCTGACCCTCAGTTTACTCATGTATGTAATGGAGGTGGTAATGATAAGTACTTTGTGAGGTTGTTGGAAAGATTAAATTAGTTCATACAGGTAAAGCACTTAGAAACAGTCCTTTGCTCATTTGTAGTACTCAATATCAGCTATTATACTATTTAATAATAATATTTATTGAGTCGCATGTTTCACTCATGTGGGAACTAAAAAAGTTGAGTTCATTGAAGTAGAGAGTAGAATTATGGTTAATAGAGGGTGGGAAGGGTAAGGGGGAGGTTGGGATAGGGAGAAGTTCGTTAACAGATACACAAATATAGCTAGATTGGAATTGGATGGATAAGTTCTAGTGCTTTAAAGCACTGTTAGGTGACTATAGTTAACAGTACTTTATTGTATATTTTCAAATAACTAGAAGAAAGGATTTCAAATGTTCCCAACACAAAAAAAGGATAAATGTCTGAGGTGATGGAAATGCTAATTCCTCTGAATTGATCATTACACTTTATATACATGTATCAAAACATCACCGTCTACTTCATAAATACTTAAAATTATTATGTGTCAATTTAAAAATTGATTAATTAAAATAATATTTTTTCAAAACATTTATTATGTCCCAGGCATGGGGGATACAGTAGGAAACGAGGCTGAAGCACTCAAGGACCTTATATTCATAGTGGGGTTGGCAAACAAGTAAACAAAAATGTAATATAGTTTCAGGTGGATATAAGTGAGATAAAAAAAAAATGAAGTTAAGAATCTGAAGGTAACTAGAATATGCTGTTACTTATAGGACGGTTAAGGAAAGCCTTTCTGAGGAAATGATATTTGAACAGAGAACTGAAAGACATGAAGGAGCAAGGGAATAGCAACTGCATGGAAAGCAGGAGCTACTTAGTAGTTTCAAGGAACAGAAGAAAAACCAGTGTTCTTAAAGTGGAGTGACCACTGAGAGGGCATGGTATGCAGGGGCTCGGACATCTAGGGCCATGGTAAGGAGTTCAGATTTTTTCCTAAGTGTTCAGAGAAGCTGTTGGAGGGATTTTTACCAGATGAGTGGTATGATGTTATTTATACTGAAAAAGACCACTCTGGCTCCTTCGTAGAGAACTGGCTATTATAGAAAGTTCAGAGGAAAGAAGATGGTGGCTTGGATAGAGTGGTTAGAAGTTGAAATGGTGAGTAGTGGTCAGACTCAGGATGTTTTGAAGGTTGAACCAACAGGAATTGATGCTAGATTAATTATGTATAAAGAAAAGAAATAAAGATGATGCCTAGATTTTGGCCTGAACACCTTGGTGAGAGAGAATATCATTTATTGAAATGAAGAACACTGGGTAAAGAACAGGGTCTGTGTGTTTGTTTGGGGGGACTATCAACAGGTATATGGATTCAGAGATTCAAAGTCGTGCAGTTTGGTTGAGATCATCTGGGCAGTGAGTATTGATGAGCGTCCTGAAGACTGATCAATGGGAATTCTAGCACATAGATGTTGGGGAGAGAAGGAAGAGAAGGAGGAGAAGACAGGTCAGCAAAGAAAACTGAGAATAAGGAACAATAATCAAGAAGGAAAAACCTCTGGGAGAGTGCATTGTCCTGGAAACCAAGCGGAAAAAATGTATCTTGAGAAGGGGATGGTGATTAACTGAGTTAAAGACTGTTGAGATATAGAGTTAGATGAGATCTGATATTAATCATTCAATTTGAGAAGATGATCCTAGATGTCTTTAGTGAGTAATTTCAGTGGAGTGGTAGAGACATAGGTTTACTTGAGAGGACTCAAGAAAAAATGACTTGTAAGAATGAGACAGCAAGTACAGCCAGTTCTTACAATGAGCTAGGGAAGGAGGGAAGATATGGAAACAGTTATTTTTCTGAAGATGTTACAGTATATTCATAAGTTGATGGAAATGATCCTATATGGAGGGGGAAAAAAGTCATGATACTGGAAGGAACAAAGTCCTTAGGAACACAAACGGGAAATGAGAATTAATGCATAAGTGAAAGAATTGGCTTTAGGTACACGTATAGACAATTTATCCATTGTAAAAGAAGACAGAGTATTGGCGTACAGATGCAAAGAGGCTGCTATTGGGTGGTGGGTAAATGAGGAAATTCTCTTCTGTTTGCTTTAATTTTTTATAAAACTAAGAAGCAAGGTGATTAGCTCAAATTGAGGAGTTGGGGAAAGACCTTTAAATGGAGGCAAAGGCCATTTATAGATTAATAGAGGTAGCCATAGTGTGGCGGAATTAATAATGGATTTTGCATTTTGGAAACATGGGTTCAAATCTCAGCATGACCATTTTAACCTTTCTGTATAAGTGGCAAGTCATTTAACTCTGAAAGCCTCAGTTTCCTCATTCATTAAAAAATGTGCAGTAATACCTGCCTATTATCTTCCTAAGATTAGTGTGAGGATCTAATAAGATAATATAAATCATCATACAAATTTAAGGGATATGTGTTAGAACATATCTGATCTTGATATAGGCGGGTTTGTTTTTTGTGTTTTGTTGTGTTGTGATGTGTTGTGTTTTGGTTTAGTTGCATTATTTGTTTTTTGGCTTTTGTTTTGCATTCAAAGCTGCCTTAGTCTAGACTCCTTTACATTGTTTAGAGGTTCAGAACACTAAGTGTCTTTCTGACTATCACAATAGTGGCCTTATTTGACTCACTAAGAAACTTTTTATTTCATTGCTAGTGGCTTGGAGAGATAAAGAAGAATACAGGGCCTTGTGTCGCTTATGATCCCAAGTAATCTTTGCTCTTACCTTTGCATGTATCCTTTGGTGAGTTTAGTTGTTGCCTTTTTTTTTTTTTTTTTTTAACAGATGCTAGTTTCATTTGAGTAATCTTGATATCATTCATTGCAGTGGCATTGTAGGCATACAGTATGATGTTAGGAGACACATACTCATATATATAGTAAGTTAGTTACTATAGTGAAACAAATTAACATATTCATCATCTTACATAGTTATCTTTTTTTTCCCCCCTGTGGCATTTTCTTAGTTTTCTCTGCTCCTACTCCCTTGTTCCCTTCTTCCTCTCTCTCTCCAGGTTAATATTTTACTAAAGGCCATGGCTCTGGGTTTTAGAGTACCACAGGGGAGTGAGAAAGCCTGTAAAAGTAGTGTTTCTCCACTGCCACATCATCCTACCTCCAAATAAAAAAGCACTAAGATTCTTTAATGAGACATTACCCTGGCTTCCAGACCAATGTCTGTGCTCCTAAGTGTGCTCATCTATTTATATTTGTTAAAAACCACTTAGTAATCAGAAGAAATCATAAAGTAATTATGATTAGTAATCGTGATTATGGCTGGGTGATTACCCCTTCATTGAGATGCTTTGCAAATGGATTAGCACTTCTTTGAATTAGGAACTTGGGCTTGAAAGCTAAGAAGCAGCTATATTAGTAAGAAAAATGTTCTTTCTTTTGGGACCAAGCAGTAATCTGTGAAATAGCCAGGAAGCCATTGGGAACCTGGCTGAGAGAAACATCAGGCAAATCAAATTGGCGATTTTATTAGGTGTATATTCATCTGGAAAAATTCTCTTGATTCATTTGTAGTTAAAGCTCTGGTCAGTTTAATCTAGTTCATTAGTAATGCCAACTCTAAGTTGAATGTGATATTTAATAATTTTTAATAATAAAATAATAATTTTTCTGAATAATTAGGCAAATATATCATTTAGTGTGAACTGGGGGGGGCAAGGAACCATTCTTTAAGTCTAGGCTAGGTATTTACAAAATATAAGTTTTCAAAAACGCATTTTTGATACACAACCAGACATATTGCTTCATTTTAGTTTTTAATGAGGGACTAAGTGTCTATTCTTTCTCTTTCACTGTACTTTTCTAATCTCCTCCTTTCTCTCACCTCTGCAATTTCTTCTTGGCTCTCTTTTCTGGTTACAGTTTCTCTTGCTTGTCCTTCATATTCTCTTATTTGGAAGCTTATTTGTTCTATATCTATTACAATTCTACATATAATTCTTAAACACACACCTTCAACAGTCCAAGAGGTATTTATTTGGCACCTACTAACTATATTAGGTGCAAGAAGAACAATAGTAGTTAAGATATGGTCCCTGTCTTCAAGAAAGAAATGGCCCTATGTCTAAAACGTAATTGTAGTTTGATACTAAGTGTCTTGAAAGTGTAACTTACACCAGCATATCTGGAGTATTCTGAAAGTCTTGTTGTTAAGAACATGGGCTTTGGAGTCAGACAGATATGACTTCATCATTTTCTAACTATATGACCTTGAGCTAGTCACTTAATCTCTCTAGGCTCCATGCTTCTCAATAAAACAAAAGAGAGAATTAAATAATGTGTGAAGCCTTAGTATATTGCCCACCATATGATAATTACTCATATCTATTCTTGCCAGCTTTCACTGGTAATAATATTTTAATATTGATAGCAAATTCTAATAGTTTATACAATCTATATAAATCATTTCTACATAGGACAACTAGCATTATTCTCTTCTATTAAAAAAATAATAATAATAACCTTACAAGATAAATTCAGATTCCTTAGCCTGCCATATGAGGTTGTTCTGAGTCTGGCTGCAGTATATGTCAGAGGAAGCATAGCCTCCAGATTCAGCTGCTCTTCCCCTTTACTTATTTCTCCACGAAGCTCATGCTGGATCTCATGCCAAGAATGCCTCCTTGCTCACTTCAGCCAGCACGGCTTTTACACATTGCCCAAGACCCATGTTACATACTATCTATGTGAAACACTAACTAAATAAAAAAGAAGCATCATAAATTATTGGTTAGAGGGTAGTTTCATGCAATAAATGTTGTTAGGTGAATTATATAACTTTTTGAAAAAATATTCAAGTTAGAGTCTAATTTCATAATATGTACCAAAATAAACCAGTTAGATTAAGAATTAAAGCCAGGAATAATGTTAAAATTTTAAAGGGGATAGAGGGGAAGAAATACAAAATGCATAAAGGATTGAAGAAATTAAAATAGAAAATGGATAAATTTGCCTACATAAATATATAAAATATATGCATGTCTATATATTATAATTTAAAAACCATTAAAATTTTTCATAGTTATAATTGACAAAAGGGTAACATATTTAAAATTATATTTTAAATCATAATATTGAAAAAGTAGTCACTAGACGCCAAGGGTAAAATGAAAAGAGGGCATTAAATAACAATTTACAAAAGAAGAAATTCGTTTTTAACAAATATAAAGAATAAACTCTACCTTGTCAATGATCAAGGAAACATGAATTGAAACAAACAATAGCAATCTTTTTAGCCAACGAAATTGTTGGAAATTCAAAAAGGATAATACTCATTGACTGAGAGAGCACTGTGAGTTGGACATTCTTCAACACTGCCAAACAGAGTCTTCATTGACCCAGTCCTTCTGGAAAGAAATTTGATAATATCTATCAAAGTTTTTAGGGGAAAAAAAAAAAGCTTAAAAATATTCTCCTTCTTGCTGTTGTAATTCCGTTTCTAGGAATCTATACTAAGGAAACAGTCTATTGTCAAGATGTATGCATACAAATGTTTATCCCAGCATTATTTATAACTGCAACAAAAAAAACCTAGAAAACTTTTCTAAACAGACCACTGTTTCTCTTTCAGAATAATTTGTAATCACTTAATATAAACTTGAGTTTTGGAAAGAGTGTCAGTGAAATAGATGTTTTTTGTTTTGTTGTTTTTTATATAGCCCTGTATGCACACTCTAGCATTAAGATGCTTGCCTTGTCAGACAATAGATGATCACTTACTAATTAACTGAACAGCTTTGAAAAGCTCTTTTAAGAAAAAGATCTAACTAGTGATTGATAAGTTTTAGCAAACTGTAGTCGTCCCACCATGAGAAGGACTAAAATGAATATTTTACAGAGTCATTATACATATGGCAGAAGCCTAGAGGAATTTCCCCTCCAGTGATATATTAGTAGCTGAATATCTTGATTTCTCAACCCAAAGAAATGAGTGTGCCCCATTCTCATACGCAGATGTATTTCGAAAAATTTTGTTGTTGCTACCAAATAAAATACATAGAAATGGGCTTTATTACAGTAGTATTATTCACACCATGTGCATTTTATTTTAACACTATATTCTCCTGAAAAAAGTTCCCACTTCTTTTACTGTGTTTTCCAGCTGACAATCCAATAGAATATAAGCATGTCTCAGAAATGTGATTATTTCAGAAAGTTACAACTCACTTTACTTTTTAAAAATGGGGGGGGGGGTTAAGAGGGATTTCCAAATGTTATTCTGCTCAGATACATAAGATTTTATACTTTCATTATTTCTATTCATTATTTTGTACATAACTCAGAAGAATAATGCAGTTTGGCAGAAGCACCATAACCTAAGTTTTATAAAGTATTTCTGTTAGTAAGAGGGAATTATTCTTCTATGTATACTTGCTTCAACTTATAGATTTAAGTCTTTCATACCATCTTTGTAGGTATTTTCTGTTACTTATTCAGCAGTGTCAGCAAATTTGTCAGATAAATACCAAACAGGTGTCATCTCCTTCTGACAGATGAGCAAATAAACTGTCTTGCAGAACCAGTAACTGAGCTGATAGAGTTGCGCTGCTGGACTGAACATACAGAAAGGGTTGTGATCTTGAACTACTTTTACTTTTTTAATCAGTGAAGGAGGAAGAAGAGAGAGAAAAAAGAATCAGTAAGATATAAAAATAACCAGTGAATGCAACCAAATCCAAAGAAAAATGAAAAATGAATAAATTGTCACGTGAGACCCACACTAATGTGACATGGGATACCAGACTAGAACTTAAAAGCAGAGTGGTTTTAGGTTTTGGGGGTTTTTTGTTTGTTTTTTTAAATCGTGGACTCGGAATATGATATGATGGTTATTAAAAAAGTTTTTGTTAATGAAGTTTCTATATATATATATTTTATATGGAGTTCAGAACTCAAAGAATTTTAGTAATAAAGTATACTTAGAACTGTGATAAAAAAATATATCTATATGTATTTCTATCTGTATATATATTTCTTTGATAATTCAGAAGACCCATAAAGATCTTCCAGGTCCTGAGGCTGTCATTATAAACGGCAGTCATCATTACATTATTGATATATTAAAGTTCTGAAGAGCTCATTAGTAAAGAGCTGATATAGTCCTAATAAATGCAATTTTGCTATTTGTAGACCAAAAGTAATGTTTTTTTTCCTTTTTAGACAAGGGAAAATCCACAAATATCTACCACATCAGTGTATCAGTAAAATAAAGCCACTAATTAAACAATTTTAACTTTACAAAACAAGTCGATGCTTGCTACATTTAAGAATCTGGGAATGTATTATGCCTGATGTAGTCTCATATTGAACTCTAGAAGTTTAATTTCTAGTTAATCAGTCCCGTATGAATACCAGACTTCAAACCTGTACTTTATAGTCCCTGAACATGTACTTTGTTTTCCAATGTTTAAAGCACCAAGGAAATGCAAACTAAATTGAGGAATTGGGTTAATTTAGCTTTCAGTATGTGCTTGCCTATTTTATATATGTGTGTGTGTGTGTGTACATGTATATGTTGCTGTAAGATGTTACGGGGTTTGAATATGACTTTAGCCGTAAGAATGCGTATTTGCTTTCTCTCGATTCACACAGAGCAGATGGATGCTTGACTGCCTGCTAATCCACAGCTGGAATGGTTTCAGCAGTTTCCACGTTGCCGGGTTAGAGTGGCTTTTCTAGTGGACTGAGAGGGCAGCAAAAGAGGGATATCATTATTCATCAGTATCCCAGTGGGAGCGCTGCCAGCAGAGATTAATTTTTTCTGTTATGCTTGTAAAACAAGCTCAGGTGGAGTCTCTAATCCTCAGGGCACGGGTGGCAGATCAAGAAAGATGCTACAAAGCTAGTTAATTTTCTGATTCTGGGGGAAACAGAAGCTCTGTTAGATGTATAAATACATGATTGCAAATTTAAGTAGCTCAGATCCAAATGGGATCTTCCCTAACATCTGGTACTAAAAATCTCTATTTTTCTTTGTTGTCTTTAAATATAACTTCTTTAAAGTTTGCCCTGGAGCCAAAATATTGATGACTAAATATTAGGAGGTAATTAATTTTATGAGTTAATAATTTAAAACATTTAATTTTTACAAGCATGAACTAAAGTTAAAACTTTCTGCCTAAACAGACTCTTGTTAGATGCCCAAAGTATCCTCTTAAGTGTAATACCAAAGAGACATAGCATTAAGTCTCTGATTCGCAGGTGTTTTTTTGTTTTTTATATTCTAGTATGTCCAGTCTATTTTTTAATGGTTTTATTTTTATTCTCCCAAATTATTATTTGCATGTGATACCTATTTCCCATATCTTATTGTGTGATCTATCAGTGTGTTCATCTTTTGTGAGCAGTGAATATGAGTTTCAAAATAAAGTTATGTGACTTTTTTAACAAACATAACAGAATTTATAAATACAATGACTACTGTCTCCTTAAGTTTATTTATCTTGAAAAACTGTTTTTATTAGGTACTACCATTACAAAAAATATTAACTTCTTCCAGGCCCTATGGTATGTTCTTTTGGGAGCAAAATGGCATCCATTAATGGTAGCATTTTGTTTGGACTTTTGCTTGCGTTTTGAGAAAATGACAGGAAGTTATGTGATGCCAAGTCAAGTGAATGCATTTTTTTATTAAGTCAAGCAATGTAATTTTGGGTTGTAAAATTGGTTAAGATAATATGTAGTTCCTACAGTCATTCTGAATGCAGTGCCTAAAGAGGAGTTTCACAACATTTTGAGTAATAAAAGTCCTATTGAAATGCGTTTATAAATTCTCAAGGTGTTTATTGTAAATAATGTGACATAAATGCGTTCTAGTATGTATATTTAAAATTAGTCCCTCCTGTGACTCTAATCACATCTTTAAACCTTTCTTTTGGTTATGTTTTAGATTTTTTAGTTTAAATCTTGTTGTTTTACCAAGATCATTTTGTAATTCAAGAGGAGATACACATTTTAAAAGCACAAAGTAGAATTCAAAGATTAACACTTCATAGAAGAGGCTCCTAGAAAAATGCAGGATTTGTGAGTGTCAGGAAGGCTTTTCAGTCATGAGGAAATAGCCAAAGGACATAATAAAGAATGAGAGCAAAGCAAGCAAGTCTCAGAGGAGCTAGAGAAACAACTGAGGAGTTAGGAAGAAGCCTAGAGCAGTTTGTTAAATCATTTTTGATGTAGTAATGATTGCTAATAAATTTAAGTAATTGTTTCTCCAATCTATACCAAATAAGCGAGCTCTTGTCAGCTGTGTGTTCCACTCAAAAGAAAATTATGATATCTTTAAATACTGTACCTGGTTTAAATAAGAAGCAGAAACCCCACAAATCTTTAGTTTCTTCATTTTACACATGTCTATCATAACTTCTTCTAAGTTGTCTTCTTCAGATATGGCTTGCAAATCATGGAATTACTTCTGTAGCAGCATTTGGAGGGCTATCTTCATGAGGAGCATTGTTTCAAGAGAGAACAGAAATCACTTATTTAATCAGTCCTTAATTTTAAGCAATATATTTCTGAATCAAACTAGAATTAGAATACTTATCACAATTTTTCAGAAATTTTTAGGTATATTTGCATATTTCTTAATGTAATAATTCATAGTATACTCACATGTGCAAGCTGTCGTTCTATAAATTTCCTCTGACAACTTAGATTTTTCCATTACAAGTACATCAGTATTTTCTTTAGAATATTTAAATAGATTTTAGAAAAGAACTTTTTACTCAGAGAATAAAACGCAGTAAAATCTAATATGTTTGGAAAAATAATTTATTTTAGGTCTTCATGTCTGTGATTAACCAACTCAAGTTTACATGTAAGAAAATACCTTGAACTGTTTTTCTAGTATCAGTAGAAGCCAGCCAGTTGACAGGCTGACTTTCTGTTGCTCTAGCTACAATAGCACAGTTCTCTCATCTCTGAACTCTAGACATCAGAGATGTGTTTGCTAATTAGACACCTAGGAAGAGAATTTGTGGAACTTCTAAGCCTCAAAGTAAGCTCTGACCTGTTTCACCAGTTTTACTGTATTCTGTTACATGTTTTTCTTTATGGTGTCTAATTTATTGATAATAGCAAACTATCCTGAAGAGCAAAAATTCATAAAAATTAAAGCTTATATTTGTAGTAATAAAGATAATACTGCCCAGATAGAATTCTGAGATACTCTAGAAAATACACACTTAATGTAAAAGACAGCAATAAAAAAGGAAGAGAGGAACAAAAAAGACATGAGACATAAAACAAAAAGAAAGATGGCAGAGGTAATCCAATCATGTCAGCAATAACATTAAGTATAAATGAATTAAACAATACAATAAAAAAGCAGAGATTGTCAAACTGGAGAAAATTACAAGACCCAATTATATGCTGTCTACAGGAGACACACTTTATACTCAAAGATACAATCAGATTAAAAGTGAAAGGATGGGAAAAGGCACACCATGTAAACCGCAACCATTAAGAAAAAAAAGCTAGACTATACTATACTAATGTCAATAGCTATACTAATATCAGACAAAATAGACTTTGAAACTAAACAAAGAACTTTTTTTAAAATTTTAATATAAAGGGGAATATTTTATCATAATTAAAGGGTCAGTTCATCAGGAAGATGTAGCAATTATAAACATATTCATACCTAAAATCAAAGTCCCAAATGCATGCAGCAAAAACTGACAGAATTGAAGAGAGAAACAGAGAATTCAATAATAATAGTTGGGGACTACAAAGCTGCACTTTCAGTAATGGATAGAACTAGACAAAAAGATTAACAAGATTATAGAAGACTCAACAATACAAGCCAGCTAGAACTAACAGACCCTATAGAACATTTCACCCAACAGTGGAAGAATATACATTCTTCTCTGGTGTGCTTCAGGATAAACTATAGCTGGGCCATAAAACAAGCCTAAATCAAATTAAAACAATTGAAATCATAAAAATATATTCTCCAACCACAATGTAATTAAATTATAAGTCAGTAACAAAAGGAAATTTGGGAAATTTACAATCATGAAAATTAAACAACACACTCCCAAATGACCAGTGGGTCAAAGAAAAAATCACAACAGAAATTAAAAAATGCTTTCAAATGAATGTAAATGAAAGCACTGTATACCAATAATTATGAGATGCAGCTAAAGCAGTGCTTAAAGGCAAATTCATAACTGTAAATGGCTTTCTTAAAGCACTAACTCAAATCAGTAACCAAACCTTCTACCTTAAGAAGCTGGAAAAAAGAGTAATTACAAGAAAGCATATAATAAGGATTAGTGTTGAAATAAGTGACATAGACAATGTGAAGACAGTAGAGAAAGCCAACAAAACTGTCTTAGTCGTTTGAGGCAGCTATAACAAAATGCCATAGACTGGGTGGCTTATAAATATCAGAAATTTATTTCTCACAGTTATAAAGCTGAGAAATCCAAGATCAAGGTGCCAGCAAATTCAGTGTCTGATGATGTCTTGCTTCCAGGTTGATAGATGGCCATCTCTGTCCTCACATGGCGGAAAGGACAAGAGATCTCTCTGTGGTCTCTTTTGTAGGGGCACTAATCCCATTTACAAAGGCTCCATCCTTATGACCTAATCACTCCCAAAGGCTCCACCTCCAAATATAGGCATACTTTGAAAATATTGCAGGTTTGGAACCAGACTACCACAATAAAATGAATATTGCAATAAAGCAAGTCACAGAAAAGCAAGTCACACAAATTTTTAGGTTTCCCAGTGCATATAAAAGTTATGTTTATACTACACTGTAGTCTTTTAAGTGTGTTTAACAAAACAATGTATATAGCTTAATTTAAAAATACTTTATTGCTAAAAAATGCTAACAATCATCTGAGCTTTCAGCAAGTCATAATCTTTTTGCTAGTGGAGAGTCTTGCCTTAATGTCGATGGTTGCTGACTGATCAAGGTTATGGGTGCCGAAGGCAGGGGTAGGTATGGCAGTTTCTTAAAATAAGACAAGAATGAAGTTTGCCTCATCAATTAACTCTTCCTTTCATGAAAGATTTCTCTGTAGCATGTGATGTTGTTTGATAGCATTTTACCCACAGCAGAACTTCTTTCAAAATTGGAGTCAGTCCTCTCAAACTCTGCTGCTGCTTTGTCAACTAAGTTTATATTCTGAATCCTTTGTTGTCATTTCAAAAATGCTGACAGCATCTTCACCCATAGATTTCCATCTCAAAAAACCCCTTTCTTTGCTCGTGCATAAGAAGCAGCTCCTCATCTAAGTTTTATCATGACATTGCAGAAATTCAGTCGCATCTTCAGGCTCCACTTCTAATTCTAGTTCTCTTGCTATTTCCATCACATTTGCAGTTACTTCCTCCACTGAAGTCTTAGAAATCTTGAAGTCCTCCATGAGGATTGGAATCAACTTCTTTCAAACTTCTGTTAATGTTGATATTTTGACCTCCCCTCATGAATCACAAATGTTCTTAATGGCATCTAGAATGGTGAATCCTTTCCTGAAGGTTTTCAATTTACTTTGCCCAGATCCATCAGAAGAATCAGTATTTATGGAGCTATAACCTTATAAAATATATTTGTTAAGTAATAGAGCCTGAAAGTTGAAATTACTTCCTGATCCATAGGCTGCAGAATGAATGTTGTGTTAGCGGGCATGAAAACGACATGAATCTCCTTGTATACGTCTATCAGAGCTCTTGGGTGACTAAGTTCATTGTCAATGAGCAGTGATATATGGAAAGGAATCCTTTTTTTCTGAGCAGTAGGTCTCGGTGGACTTAAAATATTCAGTAAACAATACTATACACAGGTATGTTATTATCTAGGCTCTGTTGTTCTACTTATAAAGTATAGGCAGAGTAGATTTAGCATACTTCTTTTTTTTTTATATATATTTGTTTTTTTTTTTTTTGTTTTTCTTTTTCTTTTTTCTTTTTATTTATTTATTTATTTATTTTTATTTTGTCGATATACATTATGGCTGATTATTGCTCCCCATCACCAAAACCTCCCTCCCTTTTCCCTCCCCCCCTCCCCCCCAACAATGTCCTTTCTGTTTGCTTGTCGTATCAACTTCAAATAATTGTGGTTGTTATATCTTCTTCCCCCCCCCCGGTTTGTGTGTGTGTGTGTGTGTGTGTGTGTGTGTGTGAATTTATATATTAATTTTTAGCTCCCACCAATAAGTGAGAACATGTGGTATTTCTCTTTCTGTGCCTGACTTGTTTCACTTAATATAATTCTCTCACGGTCCATCCATGTTGTTGCAAATGGCAGTATTTCATTCGTTTTTATAGCTGAGTAGTATTCCATTGTGTAGATGTACCACATTTTCCGTATCCACTCATCTGATGATGGGCATTTGGGCTGGTTCCAACTCTTGGCTATTGTAAAGAGTGCTGCGATGAACATTGGGAAACAGGTATATCTTCGACTTGATGATTTCCATTCCTCTGGGTATATTCCCAACAGTGGGATAGCTGGGTCGTATGGTAGATCTATCTGCAATTGTTTGAGGAACCTCCATACCATTTTCCATAGAGGCTGCACCATTTTGCAGTCCCACCAACAATGTATGAGAGTTCCTTTTTCTCCGCAGCCTCGCCAGCATTTATCGTTCATAGTCTTTTGGATTTTAACCATCCTAACTGGGGTTAGATGGTTACTCCATGTGGTTTTGATTTGCATTTCCCGGATGCTGAGTGATGTTGAGCATTTTTTCAATGTGTCTGTTGGCCATTTGGATATCTTCCGTAGAGAAATGCCTATTTAGCTCTTTTGCCCATTTTTTTAATTGGGTTGCTTGTTTTCTTCTTGTAAAGTTGTTTGAGTTCCTTATATATTCTGGATATTAATCCTTTGTCAGATATATATTTTGCAAATATTTTCTCCCACTCTGTTGGTTGTCTTTTAACTCTTTTAATTGTTTCTTTTGCTGTGCAGAAGCTTTTTAGTTTGATATAATCCCATTTGTTTATTTTTCCTTTGGTTGCCCGTGCTTTTGGGGTCGTATTCATGAAGTCTGTGCCCAGTCCTATTTCCTGAAGTGTTTCTCCTATGTTTTCTTTAAGAAGATTTATTGTTAGTTTCAAGATGGCGGCGGCTGCGGCGGCTGGCGCGGAGTAGCTGAGGTGGAAAAGGTGGCCACTGGGCCTCAGGCAGCCGGGAAACTTGTGGACCTTCCTCTGGCCATCTCTTAAGGGAGGACTGCTGCTGCTGGCCGGTCGTGGGGGCTCAACGCCACTTTGCCCCCGGCAGGAGAGGCTGCCTCATTTACAGGCAACAGCTTTGAAGTGTGGAGCAGGAAAAGAACTGATTCTTAGCTGCAAAAGTGAGTCTTGAAACAGGGAACACGGCGCCAGGGCTGCTGTGGATGCAGCCAGGATCCCGGAGGCTGGGGCCGCACTGAAGGCGGCCAGCTGCCCTATTCAGGATTCGAGGTTTCAGGCCAGCATTAAAGAAGACTCCTGGGAGCGCCCGAGCGGCGCCGCGACTGAACAGCCCGAGGCGGCAGCGCCGAGAACACGGAAGGCAACAAACCAGAGACAGAGCGAGCGCCCGACCTGGCACAGCACTGTGAGTGATCCCTGGCACAGCTCTATTCGGGGGGTGGATGCCCACGCGGCTCCCCGCCAGCCCACCAGGCCACTCACTGCCACGGTGCTGCCTCCATTTTCCCAGGTGTGGGCAGCTCCGCCCTGCTCGGCCATCACTGAGCCCATTTGCTTGGCCTGGCGCGGGGCTTTCCAGACCCTGCGGGCCGGCTTCCTCTCCCACTCCCTCCCCGGTTCTCTGGCAGGGCTGGGGGTGTGGGGCGTCCCGACCAGTTTTGGGAGGGCTAGGAAGTACGGGCGGGCCGACTGTCACTCCACCACACCCTGGACTCCGGCCCCGGTAAACTTCCTGTTACTGGGAGGCAGATACCATCTCTGCGACCACCAGTTTTGAAAAAAGCCTAACGAATTTCTGGTTGGGAATAGTGTGGTAGGAGAGTTCCCAGGTCCGCTTGAACCTGCCGGAGAGCAGGCTGCAGGCGGGCACTAGACTCGGTTTATACCGGGGGGATACAAAGGTGAACAAGACCCGAGAAAGATCTACACAGTGTTACAAAGGCACCCAGAGAGACCGGTCGTCTGTGCCTAGCAGAAACCTGGTAGACTTCCTGGGCGAGGCGGTGCTGAGCAGGGTCTTGAAGGCCCAGCTGATAGACGAGGGGTGCAGAAGACACGCCCCAGCCCAGCACAGTGTGCACAGAGGGGGGAGACGTGCGGCCAGGGAGGCGGAGACTCGACAGAAACCACACACCCGGTGGGGTCGCCACTGCACGATCTAACAGCCTGGGCCAGAGCACACGGAACAGGGAGAAGTCCTGTACAGAAAGTGAAAGCTCAACAGAGATCACACACCCTGTGGTACGTGATCCACCAGCCCAGCAGAGTACAAGCTGACCAGAAAGGTGGATCCCTGGAGAAGCCCAAGACCCGAGGCAACCACACACACAAGACACTAGAGGCCAACTGAGCAGTCACGGCGGGAGCCATACCAAATTGGCAACAACAGCAACATCCTAGTTAGTCATTAGTCTTAAACCGGTGGACTGTGCAACCCCCTGCCACAATGAATAAACACCAAAAAAAAGACACCAGAAATACAAAAAATCAAGAAAGTACACCACCAAAAGTTAATAAATCTCATACTCTAGATCCTATAGAACAAGAAGCCCTTGAAATAACTGACAAGGAATTTCGAGTGATAATTCTAAAGAAACTGAATGAGATACAAGAAAACTCAGCTAGACATCATGATAAAATGAGGAAAAGTATACAGGATCTGAAAGAGGAAATATACAAGGAAATCAATGTCCTGAAAAAAAATGTAGCAGAACTTGCTGAACTGAAGAAGTTATTCAGCGAAATAAAAAACACAACGGAGAGTTTAACCAGCAGGCTTGTCGAAGTTGAAGAGAGAACCTCTGAACTTGAAGATGGGCTGTTTGAAATAACACAAGCAGACAAAAAGAAAGAAAAAAGAATCAAGGATATGGAAGAAAATCTGAGAGAGATATCAGACAACCTCAAGCGCTCAAATATCCGAGTCATGGGTATTCCAGAAGGGGAGGAAAATGGAGATTCCATTGAAAACATATTCAACAAAATAGTGGCAGAAAACTTCCCAGGTATAGGAAAAATCACAGATCTTCAGATCCAGGAAGCTCAACGATCTCCAAACGTATTCAACCCAAAAAGGCCTTCTCCAAGACATGTCATAGTCAAATTGGCAAAACTCAGAGACAAAGAGAGAATCTTAAAAGCTGCAAGAGAGAAGCGTCAAATCACCTATAAGGGAGCCCCAATCAGGTTAACATCAGACTTTTCATCACAAACCCTAAAAGCTAGAAAGGAATGGGATGATATTTTCAAAATACTAAAAGACAAAGATTGCCAACCAAGAATACTCTACCCTGCAAGGCTATCCTTCCGAAATGAGGGGCAAATAGTATATTTCTCAGACAAACAAAAACTGCGGGAGTTCACTACCACAAGACCACCCTTACAAGAAATCCTCAAGGGAGTACTGGGTTTGGTTCCTGAAAAATAACTACCACTGCCATAAAAACCTAAGAAAAATCTAAACCCGCTAGTACAATAAAAATGGCATTCATGAAGAGAAAACAAGCTAACAAAAACACTATCTAAAACCTAAGGAACCAACAAACAAAGAAACCAAACAGTAAATCAGAAAGCAAGGAACAAAAGACACCTAAGACAACCAAACAACCAATAAAATGCTAGGAATAAATCAACACCTTTCAATAACAACTCTTAATGTTAAAGGCTTAAATTCCCCAATGAAAAGACACAGACTGGCTGACTGGATCAAAAAGCAGGACCCAACTATATGCTGCCTACAAGAGACCCACCTCACCCATAAAGATTCACACAGACTAAGAGTGAAAGGATGGAAAAAGATTTACCATGCAAACAGAAAAGAAAAACGAGCTGGAGTGGCTATTCTTATATCTGACAAAATAGACTTTAAACTAAAAACCATAAAAAGAGACAATGAGGGACACTACTTAATGATAAAAGGACTGATCCATCAAGAAGACATAACAATCATAAATATGTACGCACCCAATGTTGGAGCAGCCAGATTTATAAAACAAAGTCTATTAGACCTAAAGAAGGAAATAGACACTAATACCATAATAGCAGGGGACCTGAACACTCCACTGTCAATACTAGACAGATCATCTAGGCAAAGAATCAGTAGAGAAACACAAGATCTAAACAAGACTCTAGACCAATTGGAATTGGCAGATATCTACAGAACATTCCACCCAACAACCTCAGAATATTCATTCTTCTCATCAGCACATGGATCATTCTCCAAAATAGATCACATATTAGGTCACAAATCAAGTCTCAATAAATTCAAAAAAATTGGAATTATCCCATGTATCTTCTCAGACCACAATGGATTAAAACTAGAAATTAATAACAAACAAAACTCTGGAAACTATACAAACACATGGAAATTAAACAGCATTCTACTTAATGACATATGGGTCCAAGAAGAAATCAAGCAGGAAATCAAAAAGTTTATTGAAACTAATGAAAACAATGATACATCATACCAAAACCTGTGGGATACTGCAAAAGCAGTATTGAGGGGAAAATTTATTGCATTAAATGCTCACTTCAGAAGAATGGAAAGATGGCAAGTGAACAACCTAACACTTCACCTTAAAGAACTAGAAAAACAAGAACAATCCAATCCTAAAGTTAGCAGACGGAAAGAAATCATTAAGAACAGAGCAGAACTGAATGAAATTGAAAACCAAAAAACAATTCAAAAGATCAACGAATCAAAAAGTTGGTTTTTTGAAAAGATAAATAAAATTGACAAACCATTAGCATGGCTAACAAAAAAAAGAAGAGAGAAGACTCAAATAACAAAAATTAGAAATGAAAAAGGCGATATTACAACTGAGTCATCTGAAATACAAGGAATCATTCGAGACTACTATAAACAACTATACGCCAACAAATTTGAAAATCTGGAGGAAATGGATAAATTTCTGGACACACACAAGCTCCCAAAACTGAACCGTGAAGACGTAGAAAATTTGAACAGACCAATAACAATAAAGGAGATTGAAGCTGTTATCAGAAGGCTCCCAACAAAGAAAAGCCCAGGACCAGATGGATTCACAGCAGAATTTTACCAAACATTCAAAGAGGAATTGACACCGATTCTCTACAAACTATTCCAAAAGATTGAAACGGACGCAAATCTCCCAAACTCATTCTATGAAGCAAACATCATCCTGATACCAAAACCAGGTAAAGATATAACCAAAAAAGAAAACTACAGGCCGATATCCTTGATGAATATAGATGCAAAAATCCTCACTAAAATACTAGCAAACAGAATACAGCAACACATACGAAAAATTATTCATCACGATCAAGTAGGATTCATCCCAGGGATGCAAGGTTGGTTCAACATACGCAAATCAATAAATGTGATACACCATATTAATAAACTCAAACACAAGGACCATATGATCATCTCTATAGATGCTGAAAAAGCATTTGATAAAGTTCAGCACTCATTCATGACAAAGACCCTCTATAAGTTAGGTATAGAGGGAAAGTATCTCAACATAATTAAAGCCATATATGACAAACCCACTGCCAATATCATCCTGAATGGGGAAAAGCTGAAAGCTTTTCCTTTAAGAACAGGAACTAGACAAGGATGCCCACTCTCACCACTCCTATTCAACATAGTGTTGGAAGTACTAGCCAGAGCAATCAGAGAAGAGAAGGAAATAAAGGGCATCCAGATTGGAAAAGATGAAGTCAAACTGTCCCTGTTTGCAGATGACATGATCCTATATATCAAACAGCCTAAAACCTCTACAAAAAAACTCTTGGAATTGATAAATGATTTCAGCACAGTAGCAGGATACAAAATCAACACACAAAAATCAGTAGCATTTCTTTTCTCCAATAGTGAACATGCAGAAGGAGAAATCAAGAAAGCCTGCCCATTTACAATAGCCACCAAAAAAATAAAATACTTAGGAATTGAGTTAACCAAGGAGGTGAAAAATCTCTATAATGAGAACTACAAACCACTGCTGAGAGAAATTAGAGAGGATACAAGAAGATGGAAAGATATTCCATGCTCTTGGATTGGAAGAATCAACATAGTGAAAATGTCCATACTACCCAAAGTGATATACAAATTCAATGCAATCCCCATCAAAATTCCAAAGACATTTTTCTCAGAAATGGAAAAAACTATTCAGACATTTATATGGAACAATAAAAGACCACGCATAGCCAAAGCAATGCTGAGCAAAAAAAATAAGGCTGGAGGCATAACACTACCTGACTTTAAGCTATACTACAAAGCTATAATAACCAAAACAGTATGGTACTGGCATAAAAACAGACACACTGACCAATGGAATAGAATAGAGAATCCAGAAATCAACCCACACACTTACTGCCATCTGATCTTTGACAAAGGCACCAAGCCTATTCACTGGGGAAGGGACTGCCTCTTCAGCAAGTGGTGCTGGGATAACTGGATATCGATATGCAGGAGAATGAAACTAGATCCATACCTCTCACCGTATACTAAAATCAACTCAAAATGGATTAAGGATTTAAATATACACCCTGAGACAATAAAACTTCTTAAAGAAAACATAGGGGAAACACTTCAGGAAATAGGACTGGGCACAGACTTCATGAATACGACCCCAAAAGCACGGGCAACCAAAGGAAAAATAAACAAATGGGATTATATCAAACTAAAAAGCTTCTGCACAGCAAAAGAAACAATTAAAAGAGTTAAAAGACAACCAACAGAGTGGGAGAAAATATTTGCAAAATATACATCTGACAAAGGATTAATATCCAGAATATATAAGGAACTCAAACAACTTTACAAGAAGAAAACAAGCAACCCAATTAAAAAATGGGCAAAAGAGCTAAGTAGGCATTTCTCTAAGGAAGATATCCAAATGGCCAGCAGACATATGAAAAAATGCTCAACATCACTCAGCATCCGGGAAATGCAAATCAAAACCACATTGAGATACCATCTAACCCCAGTTAGGATGGCTAAAATCCAAAAGACTATGAACGATAAATGCTGGCGAGGCTGCGGAGAAAAAGGAACTCTCATACATTGTTGGTGGGACTGCAAAATGGTGCAGCCTCTATGGAAAATGGTATGGAGGTTCCTTAAACAATTGCAGATAGATCTACCATACGACCCAGCTATCCCACTGTTGGGAATATACCCAGAGGAATGGAAATCATCAAGTCGAAGGTATACCTGTTCCCCAAAGTTCATCGCAGCACTCTTTACAATAGCCAAGAGTTGGAACCAGCCCAAATGCCCATCATCAGATGAGTGGATACGGAAAATGTGGTACATCTACACAATGGAATACTACTCAGCTATAAAAACGAATGAAATACTGCCATTTGCAACAACATGGATGGACCTCGAGAGAATTATATTAAGTGAAACAAGTCAGGCACAGAAAGAGAAATACCACATGTTCTCACTTATTGTTGGGAGCTAAAAATTAATATATAAATTCACACACACACATACACACATACACACACAAACCGGGGGGGGGTGGAAGAAGATATAACAACCACAATTATTTGAAGTTGAATAAACAAACAAACAGAAAGGACATGGTTGGGGGGGAGGGGGGAGGGAGAAGGGAGGGAGGTTTTGGTGATGGGGAGCATTAATCAGCTACAATGTATATCGACAAAATAAAATTAAAAAAATAAAAATAAAAAAAAAAATAAAGTCTATCTTTAAAAACAGCAAAAAAAAAAAAAAAAAAAAAAAAAAAAAGAAGATTTATTGTTTCAGGGTGTATATTTAAATCCTTAATCCATTTTGAGTTGATTTTAGTATACGGCGAGAGGTATGGATCTAGTTTCATTCTCCTGCATATGGATATCCAGTTATCCCAGCACCATTTGCTGAAGAGGCAGTCCCTTCCCCAGTGAATAGGCTTGGTGCCTTTGTCAAAGATCAGCTGGCAGTAAGTGTGTGGGTTGATTTCTGGATTCTCTATTCTATTCCATTGGTCAGTGTGTCTGTTTTTATGCCAGTACCATACTGTTTTGGTTATTATAGCTTTGTAATATAGGTTAAAGTCACGTAGTGTTATGCCTCCAGCTTTATTTTTTTTGCTCAGCATTGTTTTGGCTATGCGTGGTCTTTTATTGTTCCATATAAATGTCTGGAGAGGTTTTTCCATTTCTGAGAAAAATGTCTTTGGAATTTTGATGGGGATTGCATTGAATTTGTATATCACTTTGTGTAGTATGGACATTTTCACTATGTTGATTCTTCCAATCCAAGAGCATGGGATATCTTTCCATCTTCTTGTATCCTCTCTAATTTCTCTCAGCAGTGGTTTGTAGTTCTCATTATAGAGATTTTTCACCTCCTTGGTTAACTCAATTCCTAAGTATTTTATTTTTTTGGTGGCTATTGTAAATGGGCAGGCTTTCTTGATTTCTCTTTCTGCATGTTCACTATTGGAGAAAAGAAGTGCTACTGATTTTTGTGTGTTGATTTTGTATTCTGCTACTGTGCTGAAATCATTTATCAATTCCAACAGTTTTTTTGTAGTGGTTTTAGGCTGTTCGATATATAGGATCATGTCATCTGCAAACAGGGACAGTTTGACTTCATCTTTTCCAATCTGGATGCCCTTTATTTCCTTCTCTTCTCTGATTGCTCTGGCTAGTACTTCCAACACTATGTTGAATAGGAGTGGTGAGAGTGGGCATCCTTGTCTAGTTCCTGTTCTTAAAGGAAAAGCTTTCAGCTTTTCCCCATTCAGGATGATATTGGCTGTAGGTTTGGCATATATGGCTTTAATTATGTTGAGATACTTTCCCTCTATACCTAACTTATAGAGGGTCTTTGTCATGAATGAGTGCTGAACTTTATCAAATGCTTTTTCAGCATCTATAGAGATGATCATATGGTCCTTGTGTTTGAGTTTATTAATATGGTGTATCACATTTATTGATTTGCGTATGTTGAACCAACCTTGCATCCCTGGGATGAATCCCACTTGATCATGATGAATAATTTTACGTATGTGTTGCTGTATTCTGTTTGCTAGTATTTTAGTGAGGATTTTTGCATCTATATTCATCAAGGATATTGGCCTGTAGTTTTCTTTTTTGGTTATATCTTTACCTGGCTTTGGTATCAGGATGATGTTTGCTTCATAGAATGAGTTTGGGAGATTTGCGTCCGTTTCAATCTTTTGGAATAGTTTGTAAAGAATCGGTGTCAATTCCTCTTTGAATGTTTGGTAAAATTCTGCTGTGAATCCATCTGGTCCTGGGCTTTTCTTTGTTGGGAGCCTTCTGATAACAGCTTCAATCTCCTTTATTGTTATTGGTCTGTTCAAACTTTCTACGTCTTCACGGTTCAGTTTTGGGAGCTTGTGTGTGTCCAGAAATTTATCCATTTCCTCCAGATTTTCAAATTTGTTGGCGTATAGTTGTTTATAGTAGTCTCGAATGATTCCTTGTATTTCAGATGACTCAGTTGTAATATCGCCTTTTTCATTTCTAATTTTTGTTATTTGAGTCTTCTCTCTTCTTTTTTTTGTTAGCCATGCTAATGGTTTGTCAATTTTATTTATCTTTTCAAAAAACCAACTTTTTGATTCGTTGATCTTTTGAATTGTTTTTTGGTTTTCAATTTCATTCAGTTCTGCTCTGATATTAATGATTTCTTTCTGTCTGCTAACTTTAGGTTTGGATTGTTCTTGTTTTTCTAGTTCTTTAAGGTGAAGTGTTAGGTTGTTCACTTGCCATCTTTCTATTCTTCTGAAGTGAGCGTTTAATGCAATGAACTTTCCCATCAATACTGCTTGTGCAGTATCCCACAGGTTTTGGTATGATGTATCATTTTTTTCATTAGTTTCAATAAATTTTTTGATTTCCTGCTGGATTTCTTCTTGGACCCATATGTCATTAAGTAGAATGCTGTTTAATTTCCATGTGTTTGTATAGTTTCCAGCGTTTCATTTGTTATTAATTTCTACTTTTAATCCATTGTGGTCTGAGAAGATACATGGGATAATTCCAATTTTTTTGAATTTATTGAAACTTGATTTGTGACCTAATATGTGATCTATCCTGGAGAATGATCCATGTGCTGATGAGAAGAATGAATATTCTGAGGTTGTTGGGTGGAATGTTCTGTAGATATCTGCCAATTCCAATTGGTCTAGAGTCTTGTTTAGATCTTGTGTTTCTCTACTGATTCTTTGCCTAGACGATCTGTCTAATATTGACAGTAGGGTGTTCAGGTCCCCTGCTATTATGGTATTAGTGTCTATTTCCTTCTTTAGGTCTAATAGACTTTGTTTTATAAATCTGGCTGCTCCAACATTGGGTGCATACATATTTATGATTGTTATGTCTTCTTGATGGATCAGTCCTTTTATCATTAAGTAGTGTCCCTCATTGTCTCTTTTTATGGTTTTTAGTTTAAAGTCTATTTTGTCAGATATAAGAATAGCTACTCCAGCTCGTTTTTCTTTTCTGTTTGCATGGTAAATCTTTTTCCATCCTTTCACTCTTAGTCTGTGTGAATCTTTATGGGTGAGGTGGGTCTCTTGTCGGCAGCAAATAGTTGGGTCCTGCTTTTTGATCCAGTCAGCCAGTCTGTGTCTTTTAGTTGGGGAATTTAAGCCTTTTACATTAAGAGTTCTTATTGAAAGGTGTTGATTTATTCCTAGCATTTTATTGGTTGTTTGGTTGTCTTAGGTGTCTTTTGTTCCTTGCTTTCTGATTTACTGTTTGTTTTCTGTGTTTGTTGGTTCCTTAGGTTGTAGATAGTGTTTCTGTTAGCTTGTTTTCTCTTCATGAATGCCATTTTTATTATACTAGCGGGTTTAGATTTTTCTTGGGTTTTTATGGCAGTGTTAGTTATTTTTCAGGAACCAAACCCAGTACTCCCTTGAGGATTTCTTGTAAGGGTGGTCGTGTGGTAGTGAACTCCCACAGTTTTTGTTTGTCTGAGAAATATACTATTTGCCCCTCATTTCAGAAGGATAGCCTTGCAGGGTAGAGTATTCTTGGCTGGCGATCTTTGTCTTTTAGTATTTTGAAAATATCATCCCATTCCTTTCTAGCTTTTAGGGTTTGTGATGAAAAGTCTGATGTTAACCTGATTGGGGCTCCCTTATAGGTGATTTGATGCTTCTCTCTTGCAGCTTTTAAGATTCTCTCTTTGTCTCTGAGTTTTGCCAATTTGACTATGACATGTCTTGGAGAAGGTCTTTTTGGGTTGAATACGTTTGGAGATCGTTGAGCTTCCTGGATCTGAAGATCTGTGATTTTCCCTATACCTGGGAAGTTTTCTGCCACTATTTTGTTGAATATGTTTTCAATGGAATCTCCATTTTCCTCCCCTTCTGGAATACCCATGACTCGGATATTTGATCGCTTGAGGTTGTCTGATATCTCTCTCAGATTTTCTTCAATGTCCTTGATTCTTTTTTCTTTCTTTTTGTCTGCTTGTGTTATTTCAAACAGCCCATCTTCAAGTTCCGAGGTTCTCTCTTCAACTTCGACAAGCCTGCTGGTTAAACTCTCCGTTGTGTTTTTTATTTCGTTGAATAACTTCTTCAGTTCAGCAAGTTCTGCTACATCTTTTTTCAGGATATTGATTTCCTTGTACATTTTCTCTTTCATATCCTGTATACTTTTCCTCATTTCATCATGATGTGTAGCTGAGTTTTCTTGTATCTCATTCAGTTTCCTTAGAATTATCACTCGAAATTCCTTATCAGTTATTTCAAGGGCTTCTTGTTCTATAGGATCTAGAGTATGAGATTTATTAACTTTTGGTGGTGTACTTTCTTGATTTTTTGTATTTCTGGTATCTTTTTTTTGGTGTTTATTCATTGTGGCAGGGGGTTTCACAGTCCACCAGTTTGAGACTAATGACTAACTAGGATGTTGCTGTGGTTGCCAATTTCTTATGGCTCCCTCCGTGACTGCTCAGTTGGCCTCTAGTGCCTTGTGTGTGTGGTTGCCTCGGGTCTTGGGCTTCTCCGGGGAGCCACCTTTCTGGTCAGCTTGGACTCTGCTGGGCTGGTGGATCACATACCACAGGGTGTGTGATCTCTGTTGAGCTTTCACTTCCTGTGCAGGACTTCTCCCTGTTCTGTGTGCTCTGGCCCAGGCTGTTAGATCGTGCAGTGGCGACCCCACCGGGTGTGTGGTTTCTGTCGAGTCTCCGCCTCCCTGGCCGCACGTCTCCCCACTCTGTGCGCACTGTGCTGGGCTGGGGCGTGTCTTCTGCACCTCTCGTCTATCAGCTGGGCCTTCAAGACCCTGCTCGGCACCGCCTCGCCCAGGAAGTCTACCAGGTTTCTGCTAGGCACAGACGACCGGTCTCTCTGGGTGCCTTTGTAGCACTATGTAGATCTTTCTCGGGTCTTGTTCACCTTTATATCCCCCCAGTATAATCTGAGTCTAGCGCCCACCTGCAGCCTGCTCTCCGGCAGGTTCAAGCGGATCTGGGAACTCTCCTACCACACTATTACCAACCAGAAATTCGTTGGGCTTTTTTCAAAACTGGTGGCCGCAGAGATGGTATCTGCCTCCCAGTAATAGGGAGTTTACCGGGGGCCGGAGTCCAGGGTGTGGTGGAGTGACAGTCGGCCTGCCCGTACTTCCTTGCCCTCCCGACACTGGCCTGGGACGCCCCATGCCACCAACCCGCCAGAGAACCGCGGAGGGAGTGGGAGGGGAGGCCAGTCCGCATGCTCCGGAAAGCCCCGCGCCAGGCCAAGCAAGTGGGAGGGCTCAGTGATGGCCGAGCTGGGCGGGGCTGCCCGCACCTGGGAAAATGGAGGCTGCACCGGGGCGGTGAGTGGCCTGGTGGTGCAGGCGGGAGCCGGGTGGGCATCCACCCCCCGAACAGAGCTGTGCCAGGGGTCACTCACAGTGCTGTGCCAGGTCGGGCGCTCACTCTCTGTCTCTGGTTTGCCGCCTTTCCCAGTTCTCCGCCGCTGCTGCCTCAGGCTGTTCAGTCGCAGTGCGGCTCGGGCGCTCCCAGGAATCTTCTTTAATGCCGGCCTGAAACCTCGAATCCTGAATGGGGCAGCTGGCCGCCTTCAGCGTGGCTCCGGCCTCCGGGATCCTGTCTGCATCCCCAGCAGCCCTGGCACCGCGTTCCCTGTTTCGAGACTCGCTTTTGCAGCTAAGAAACAGTTCTTTTCCTGCTCCACACTTCAAAGCTGTTGCCTGTAAATGAGGCAGCCTCTCCTGCCGGGGGCAAAGTGGCAGTCACCCCCCACGACCGGCCAGCAGCAGCGGTCCTCCCTTAAGAGATGGCAAGAGGAAGGTCCACATGTTTCCCGGCTGCCTGAGGCCCAGTGGCCACCTTTTCCACCTCAGCTACTCCGCGCCAGCCGCCGCAGCCGCCGCCATCTTGAAACCTCTCTAGCATACTTCTTATACTTCTTAAGGGCCCTAGGATTTTGGTAATGGCACATAAGCATTGGCTTCAACTTAAAGTCACCAGCTGCATTAGCCCCTATCAAGAGAGTCAGCCTGTCCTTTGAAGCTTTGAGACCAGACATTTACTTCTACTCTCTAGCTTTGAAAGTTCTAGATGGCACCTTCTTCCAATATAAGGATGTTTTGTCTACATTGAAAATCTGTTTAGTGCAGATACTTCATCAATTATCTTAGCTAGATCTTCTGGATAACTTACAGCATTTTCTAATCAGCACTTGCTGCTTCACCTTGTACTTTTACATTATAGAATGGCTTCTTAATCCTTATGAACCAACCCTTCCTAGCTTCCAACTATTCTTCTGCAGCTTCCTCACCTCTCTCAGCCTTCATAGAATTGAAAAAGAGTTAGGGCCTTGCTCTGGATTAGGCTTTGGCTCAAGGGAATATTGTGGCTGGTTTGATCTTCTATTCAAACCAAAAGTTTCAGACCAAAACTTTCTCTGTATCATCAATAGGCTGTTTTGATTTCTTATCATTTGGTTGTTTACTGGAGTAGCACTTTTAATTTTCTTCAAGAAAATTAAATGTGCTCTGCATTTACAACTTGGCTAACTGGCACAGGAGGCCTTGTTTTTGTCCCATCTTGGCTTTTGACATATCTTCCTCACAAAGCTTGATCATGTCTAGCTTTTGATAGTGAGAGATGTGTGATTCTTGCTTTCACTTGAACACTTAGAGACCACTGTAGGGTTATTAATTGGTCTAATTTTAATATTGTTGTGTGTCAGGGAATTGGGAGTCCTAAGGAGAGGGAGAGAGAGGTGGAAATGGCCAGTGGGTGGAGTAGTCAGAACACACACATCACTTATCGATTAAGTTTGCCATCTTATATGGACATGGTTTGTGGCACCCTTAAACAATTATAATACTAACATCAAAAATCATTGATTGCCGATCACCATAACAGATATATAAAAATAATGAAAAAGTTTAAAATATTGCAAGAATTATTAAATGTGACACAGACATGAATTGAGCACATGCTCTTCAAAAAATGGTACCAGTAGACTTGCTCAATGCTGGGTTGCCACAAACCTTCAATTTGTAAAAAACGCAGTATCTCAAAGTGCAATAAAGTGAAGCGCAATAAGACCATGTATGCCTGTACTATCGCTTTAAGGATTAGGATTTTAACATGAATTTGGGAGGACACAAACGTTCAGTCTGTAGCAGAAACCAAAAGTTGGTTCTTTGAAAAGACCAACAAAATTGACAAACCTTCAGCTAAACTAATCAAGAAAAAAAGAGGAAACATTCAACTTTCTAAAATCGGTAATGAAGCAGGAGTCATCATTACCAACTTCACAGAATAAATAAGATTATAAGGGAATTCTATAAACAATTGTATGCCAAATAATTATATAATTTAGATGAAATGGACAAATTCCTAAAAAGACAGAAACTACACAAACTGACTCAAGAAGAAATAGAATGTCTGAATAGACCTATAAGAAATAAAGGGATTTAATTAGCATTTGAAAACTTTCCAGTAAAAGAAGCCCAGGCCCAGATGACTTTATGAGTATTGGTGAATTCTACCGAATATTCTAAGAATTAATACCAGTCCTGTAAACACTCTTTCAAAAATACAAGAGAATACTTCCAATTTATGAGGCCAATATTACACTGACACCAAAATCATATAAGATTTTTCAGTTTTCAGAAAACTGAAGATTAACGTCTGTTGTGAATGTAGATGAAAAAATCTTCAACAAAATACAGTCTGCCCTCTGTATCCATGGGTTGCACATTCATGGGTTCAACCGACCATGTATAAAAAACATTTTTTTAAAAAATTGAGTCTGTACTAAATATGTAGACTTTTTTATCTTGTCATTATTTTCTATACAGTATAATGTAGCAACTATTTATATATCATTTACATTGTATTAGGTATTATAAGTAATCTAGAGGTGATTTAAAGTATACAAGAAGATGTGCATAGGTTATATGCAAATACTATGCCATTTTATGTTAAGTGACTTGAGCATCTGCTGATTTTGGTGTTTGAGGAGGGTCCTGGAACCAATCCCCACATATACAAGGGACTGTAGTAGCAAATCAAATCTAGCAGCATAGTAAAAGGATTATAAACTGATCAAGTGGGATCTATCCCAGGAATGCAGGGTTTTAACATCTGAAAAGCAATTAATGTAATTAACATATTAATAGAGTAAAGTCCAAAGCCATATGATTATTCAATGGGGCAGAAAAAACCTTTGACAGAATCTAATACCCATTCATGATGAAAACGCTCAACAAAGTAGGAACAGAAAGGAACTTCCTCAACCTGACAAAGTGTATCTATGAAAAATCCACAACAAACATCATGCTAATTGTAAAAGACTGGATGCTCTCCCACTAAGTTTAGGAACAAGACAAAGATGTCCATTCCCATCATTTCTGTTCAGTATCGTACTGGAGGCTTTAGCTAAGCCAACTAGAGAAGAAAGAAAATGAAAGGCATCCAAATTTGAATATGACATGGTCTTATATAGAGAAAATCCTAAGGAATCCACTCAAATACTATTAGAACAAATAAGCAAGTTTAGCAAGGTTGCGGGATAGAAGATTAATGTCAAAATCAAAAAGCAGTTGTATTGCTATACACTAGTAATGAACAATGAAATAAAATTAAGAAAACAGTTCCATTTACAATAGGATCAAAAAGAATAAAATACTTAGGAATAAATTTAACCAAGGAAGTATAAAACTTGTACACTGAAAACTGCAAAACACTGTTGAAAGAAATTAAAGAAGATCTAAATAAATGGAGAGATATCCCACATCTGTGGCTTAGAAGACAATAAATTTTAATATAGCAATACTTTCCATATTTATCTACAGATTCAACAAAATCCCTGTCAAAATAGGGACTTTTCAGAAATTGAGAAGCTGATAGTAACATTCATATGGAAATACAAAGGATCCAGAATAAGCTAAAACAATTTTGAAAAAGAAGACCAAATTTGGAGGACTCCCACTTCCTGATTTCCAAGCTTACTACAAAGCTACAATAATCATAACAGTGTGGGAGTGGCATAAGGATAGATGTATAGATCAATGAAATAGATTGAGAATCCATAAATAAACCCTTGCAGCTATATTAAATTGATTTCAGACAAGTGTGCCAACATAATGAAATGGAGAAAGAATAGTCTTTTCAACAGATACTACCAAGATAAGTAGATGTATACAAAAAAAGAATAAAGTTAGACCTCTTCCTCACACCATATACAAAAATTAACTCTGAGTTGCCCATAGATCTAAATGTAAAAGCTAAAACTATAATGTTAGAGCTAAAACTTAGAAGTATTCTTAGAAGAAAACATGGGTATAAATTTTTATCACCTTGGATTAGGCAATGGCTTTTCATTTACAACACCAAAAGCACAAGCAACAGAGAAAAAAATAGATAAATTGGACTTCATAAAAATTAAAAGCTCTTATGCTGCAAATTATACCATCAAGAAAGTGAAAAGATAAGCCACAGAATGGAAGAAAGTATTTGCAAATCATATAAATAACTTGTATCCAGAATATATATATATATATATATATATATATAAACTTTTATATCTCAATAATAAAAAGATAAATAACTCAATTTAAAAAATGAGCAAAAGGGCCGGCCCCGTGGCGCACTCGGGAGAGTGCAGCGCTTGGGAGCGCACCGGCGCTCCCGCCGCGGGTTTGGATCCTATATAGGAATGGCCAGTGCGCTCACTGGCTGAGCGCGGTGCGGGCGACACCAAGCCAAGGGTTGCGATCCCCTTACCGGTCACAAAAAAGACAAAAAAAAAAAAAGAAAAAAGAAAAAAATGAGCAAAGGACCCAAGGAAGACGTCCATATGGCTGATAAGCACATAAAAAAAATTCTCAACATCATTAATCATTAGGGAAATGCAAATCAAAACCACAGTGAGATGCCACTTCACATCCACCAGGTTGGTTATAATAAAAAAAGACAGACAATAACAAGTGTTGGTAAGGATGTGGAGAAACTGGAACCCTCATATATTGCTAGTGGGGATAGAAATGCATCCACTTCTTAAAACAGTTTAGCTCTTCATCAAAATGTTAAGCAGAGTTACCATATGACACATAAATTTCACACTTAGGTGTATACTCAAAAGGACTGAAACGTGTTCAAACAAAAACTGTACACAAATGTTTGTAGCAGATTTACTCATAATAGCCAGCGAGTGGAAACAACCTGAATGTCCATCAACTAATGAATAGATAAAATGTGATATATCCATAAAATTGATATTAACAATTGGTTCTCAAAAAATGGTTGTAATATTCCACTTTTTTTTTTTTTTTTCCATAACTCCTTTGTTGTAGAACTTTCTCGGTAGCTCCCTTGATGTTGTTTTTTATAAACTTTAAAATAAATTTTTTACTCAAAAAAAAAAAAATACTTGGAAACATGTATAGGTCTCCTCTAATCTGGGAAGAAACCTCTTTGTTTTTACCATCCTCCTCAAATTACTTTTTTCCTTTCTCCCATTCACTGCCAAAATTTAAAAAGTGAGATCTCAACCTCCTGTTTACATTTCTGTTCCATCCATTCATTCTTAACTTCCTGTATTCTGGATTACCATTGTCCAAAGTTTTCAGAGGCTCCCAGCATCCTCCTAATTGTCATCCTATGGTCTTTTCTTAGTGCTTAGTCTGTTTGGTATTTTTAAAGTATTTGACAGCATTGGTTACTTCTTGATACTCTCTTCAACCTTAAAAATGTACTCTCATATCTTGTTATTTTTCATTTGCTTTGTCATTGGCTCCCTTCCTGTGCCTACCTCTAGTAGCTCTCCAAACCTTATTTCTTGATTATTTGCTTTCCTGTGCACTCAACTTTCTCAGGTTGCATCACAATTATGATAGTTTAAAATATTATCTTTAAATAGATGAATCATAAAGCATAGTCACCGATCTTGACCTCTCTTGCGAGCTACAGTTCCATGCTTCTCCTTGCTCACTGTACATTATCACTTCATTGTTCTTCTGTGACCTAAACTCAGAATGTCTAAAATCTTATTCTTCAACATGCTCAGAAGACTGAGGATTCCTGTCATTGTTTTGTCTGTCAGTTGTATTCAGTCTTTCCTGCATTCCAAGGTCAATGAATGAATTTGTTTCATTCATTTGGCAGTTGCTCCTATATTATCTTATGGTATTTCTTGTATATTGGTCTATTTTGATATTTCACTTGTAGATTTATTTAAATTTTTGTATATGTATTTCTTAACTCCTATTACAAAAATATTCAGTAAATATTAAATAGATTAGAAGTGCTTTAATGATATACCTTAATCTTTTCCATTTGGGTTTGAATTTTTTTATAGTATTTTTTGTATGTTTTATGTTTGATACATTCTCATAGCTTGTAGAAATGCAAATTATAAAGAAATTCACCTCTAATATGTGAAGTTTTAAAGGCAGAAGCAAGGTGATAAGAAAAAAAGTTTGTTTAGCTTTTAAAGGTAAAATGCAGTGTGATATTTAACCTTAAATGATTATTATGTATTGCTGTTAATCTTAGTATACCATTTTAGGATTCAAGCCTGATAGCCTTGAATTTTTTATTTCTTAAAAGGAAAATATCTAAACATTGTTAAGCTATAAGGCATTTTTATTATATCCTTGAAAACTGAGGAATTTTCTTCAAGTTTCATCAAAGAGCAATTTTTTAGGGACTTAGCTATAAATCCTTGGAAATAGAAGTTTCTGATGGAATTCTTACTACTGATTATTTTAAGTACAACAGACCTGTTGGTACCCACTACTGTAAAATCCCTTAAAATCCAGCAGTCAACCAGGTGGTCCTTCTTACAATGGAAATAATGAGGTATTATTTCTTATACATATTTATTTTTGGCAAATGATTTTGTGCTTTCCCTAATTGGTTGAAGGCCAGACATACATCCATAAGTTAAAGACATTGGTACAAATTAGACACATAAGGAAACACACATAGATCTTATGAGAAATTACAGATATATTCATCAATATTTACATTTTTCCATCTGCATATAATAAAATTATTTTGATACTTTATTATAGTGAAATAAATTATGTGCATGTCAGAAAAATAATTTTATTGTTTAATTAACTAAGTCTTAGTTTTATCATTTTTCTGCAAATGTTTTCTAACCTAAAACACTGTTTTTACTTTTTTCTTTAACTTGGAATAAGTTCATTTCTAGTAAACCTTACACTGAATTTTGTGGTCAGTATAAATACTAGATAAGTCTAATTTATAACAGTCTTTTATTTTAGAGGTTTATTTTGTTCAGCATGGTAGTTTATGATTTATTATTCAGTTTGAATAGATAAGTTTAATAAAATTACAAATTGAAAGTGTTAAAACAATGCTAATTCTATATATTTGATAATATACAGAAAAAAGTTATATCATACTTAGTTTTTTAATAGATTAATGATTGAAAAAAAGGCAATCTGAAACAATAAACAAAGATAAAAATTAGAAGCATTTTTTAAAATTCCTTAATATATCTGGACCTGGCTTGGTAAATGCCAGATTATTTTTCAAATATTATTATAAAATACATAATACCCAATTAATTTAATACTTCAGAAAGGCACAGAAGTTAAACAGGGTTCCTATCAGGGAAATTTACTGAGATGCTGTTTCTAAAGCTTCAGCGGCCAAAAGACAGCACTGGAATGTGAGAAACTAATTTTGGTTTGTTTTAACACCTCAGAATGTTACAAATTAATCAAGTGCTACTTAAAGTCTAGAACTCATTAACTTTATAAGTTTTACTTTCCCCATGACAGAGATTAAGTTATAGCATAAAGCTTGTTAGTCTCTCACATTGATCAGGCTGCCATCCCCACTGTACAAGTGCCCTCTTATCTGCTGTTTAGTGAGATCAGTGTAAGCAGTGATGTGTACAGTGACATAAAAGTATTGGTTTGTGGTTATGTAATGTTTACACAAGACCAAGCATGAACCCTTTCTGGCCATGTCTTTCCTCTTCTCTCAGTAATTTGCTTAGGTAAAGCAGACTTTTATAATTACTGCACCTGGAAGAAAAAAGATGTATATGTGTAAGCACATACACACACACAAACACAAACAACATTAAGTTATTCACAAACTTTCAGTTAAAAGAAAAAAAGCCAGATTATAAGTATTTAATCATTAATTTCTTATTTTAACAAATCTAAGAGATAAAGGACCACAAGTACATGTACAATTTATGTATAGAACTACTGGAGCCCTAACTAAACTGAAGTGCCAGCTAATCACTGAAAGACATCACAGCAGTGTAGATCTGCCAGATTATTCTTAGCAGAATAAGCAAATAAATTGCATGACATGATGGTGTGAATAAACTGTTATGTAAAACTGTATATACCCCAATAGACTAAAAATCTGTGTAAATATGCAAGTGTAATAGCATACACACTTTTTTTTTTTTTTTTTTTTTTTTTTTTTTTACATTATTTGGAGTAGCTAAGTTTATGGCAATTGTAGAACAGATTGAGGTTTGTAATGAAAAGGGAAACCAAGTGAAAAGTATTGAATGAACAGCAGGGACCATTTGATGTGATTATGAAAGATGTTTCTTTATTGTATTTTTTCTTTTGCAATCTAAAAACAGTAGCAGGGGGTTACAACCAGAGTTCACCATAGGTTGTCAATCACCATCATTTAACATTTGCAGGGAAGATGTCTTTATTTGAGGACAGCTGGACAAATCAGAGACACAGATTTGCAGTTAGTAGTCTGTCCAGCCTACACTAAATAAACAGGGACAGGGCAGACAAACCAGCCTCTCACGTAGAAATATAATGGACTGCGCTGACCTCGCTGACCTCCGTTCAGCTTCAATCCCAGTTGCATGAAAGCTTCACTACCCACTTTCAATTTCCTTTAATTACCTACATGATGTAGATAAGAAAATGAACCTCACTTATAGTGAATGATCACACACAGGAAATTAACTAGACAAGTTGTTTAAAATTAGAGGAGTAATTTGGAGGTAAATAGAGTGTCCTACTGAGGAAGAAGTGGCTAAAAAGAGTTTTTGTTTGCTTGTTTGTTTTTAACCAGAGATTTAGATTGTTTTACTAGCTCTCTGCTGATCCTGGGATTGCTGCTTTTCTAATCAATCTAAACTAAGTAAAAAAAATCTTCTTTGTAAGTATTCTGAAACATCCAGAATAAAATACCTGAGGGATGAAAGACCTAAGTAAAGTGGTGAAGCAAGCATGTCACATTCTAAAGAGCTTAGAAAAATTGTGAACTGTAATTCCAGGAATAAATGACCACAGTTTCCACAGGAGGGTCTGGCAGAACAATTGAGGATTAAACAGCAGTTGTCTTCAGTCAGTCTTCATTTTAAATCTGCTTCTCAAGTCCATAATCAGACTACTACTACAAAAAAAAAAAAAGAAAGAAAAAATTAAAAACAAAAAAAACCTGGTAATTTTGTATTCATTTTAATTGATCTAAAATTAATAATATTTTCTGTTTTATTCTTGTGGTTCATAACACTTCAGTTTTCATTATAAAACACTATTGGGTTTCAGAGTTATATAACCATCCACAATACTTTTCCCACAGAAAAGTGTGCCCTTGTGTAGTGTGATTCTTTTCCTCTTTTCACAGGATTTTGAGGTGCACTGAAAAGAGTATATTTCCTTCTTACATACAGATGTACTTTTGTGAACATTTAATTAATATGGATTTAAAAGAAACCTAATTGGAGATTGGAGACTAAAGCCCACAGTATCAAATTTGTAGTTGAAGAGGATACAATTCCTGAATATTTTATGTTTAATTTC